>NC_083608.1:5595000-6232500 GCF_029168945.1 Cannabis sativa | reverse complement strand
AGTCTAATTAATAAATAATATAAATGCCAATTTTATTTGATAATCATTTTAATTATTAAATAAATAGTTTTGGCATTTATAGGTTTGAATTGGAAAATATGACATTATTGAAAAGAAGAATAAGTGGTTGAAATAAAGTGGCAAAATTGTAACTAGAGATTGGCCCTTTGAAGTGTACGGCCAACACGTTATTTTTGCCCAATATTTTATTCTTTTTTAATCCATATAATTCAACCCTAAGATAGTATAAAAGGAAGGCTATGGTCTTCATCCAAACTAATGCCTCCGAAGCTAAAAACCTAGATGAGACCTCTTCCTTCTTCTTCTTCAATTCGAAACCTATAGCCTTTCTTTACCAAATAATATTTCGCCATTAGTGATTGAGTAAGTGCCCACACACATCAAGTTGGTCCTCAATCATAGTATGTAAGAGTGTGAAAAATCCAATCAACAAGAAGGAGAGAAAGAGATCCAGGTTCAGATCTTGATAATGCTCTACTACAGAAAGGAATCAAGGGCTAGAGATCTGAACGGAAGGATTCATTATATTCTCCTACAATCAATGTAAGGTTTCTTTAACTTTATATGTGTTTATTTACATTGTTTTAGAAATTCGTATTAGGATGCTAAACAACATAATTGGTAGTAAATCTAGATCCTGGTAAGATAATTTCAACAACTGGCCTCAAAGCCAGGTTAATGATTTACTTTCATGAAATATGAATTAAAGCAATGTTTTGTGTTGATTTGGATGATTTGATGATGGTTTATGTGATTATATAATGAATGTATGTATTTATGAATTTTTTCCATGAAAATATTTTTTTTTTCTTTTTGAAAATATTTTATTTGGATTCCTTGTGAAAAATTAAGCAATTTTTCTTTTTACAGAACTCGATTCCGATAAAAATTAAAAAGGTTATGAATTTTGGAAGTTTCAGGTTGAGTTGGTGCATCCAGTTCACCAGACACTCGTACAATTCGGCTTCCTCGCCCGTGACAGGGGAAAAATTCTGTATTTGAAGCGCACGCACGCAAGCCTTTGGACATGATGCAGCCTGCATCCGCCCGTGTCTCATGCTGCGCCTGCCGAGGATTCCCGCACGTCCTCCCTGCAATTCTCCACTTGCGCGCGCGTAGGAGGCCTCCTCGTGGGCAGCCAAGTGGTTTTCCCTAAAATTGCAATTTTTGTGGGATTTTTTCCCAAATTCTGAATTTTCCCAATTTCAAACCTTAAAATTAAAATAAAATATTATTTTTAATATATTTAAACTTAAATATCATTTTTAAATTAATAATATTTATTTTTTAATAGATTATTATTAATCTTTGATATTTTGAGGTTTAAATTTAAAAATTGATTATTTTATTTTTTAAATTATCGTATGATTTAAAAATTTGTTAATTTCTTTAATATTTATTTATTATTTATTCATAAGATCAGATATTTTAATATTTGACATATTTTAAATTAAAAGATAGCATTATCTTTCTTTTATTTGAAATATTATATTAAAATCACCTTATATGATAAATTAAATAATTAATAAATTTGAGATTAACCTAGATATTTTTATAGATATTCTAACAATAATATTTTCAAATTCAAAAATTTGTTATTTTGTTAAATATTTAATTGTTTATAAATTATAAGTTTGAAAAATGATATTTTACTATTTTATATCATTTTACTTATTAGAAATTTATAAATTATATTTTAAATATTTAAATAACTTAGATATTTTTGTATAAATTTGAATAAGCTTAATTTAAGATATTTTGACATATAATTAGGATAATTATTATTTATTTACTATTTTATTCTTAAAATAATAATTGCGTAACCATATCTATTTTAAAATTGTTTTATTTTATTAAATTATAAGATTAGAAAATGATATTGAAAATATGATTTTTCAAATCATTTATCTTATTTGATATTTAATTTAATTTGATAAAATAATTCAAATAAATCTAGATATTTTAAATTATTTTTCATTTTTTAAATTTTAAATTTTGATGACATATTTAAGGTTGGTTTTAACAACCCTAAATTTTCAAAATTTAGTTAGTTAGTTTAAAAATAATAATTTAATTATATTAATATTTTATTTCAAAATCTGTTACATGGACATTGTTTGTTTATTTATATTAATCATTCAAAAAAAATTTTAACAAACCTATTATTTATTTGATCTAAATTGTTATGATTAACTTGTTGACAGATCCAATGATCTGATTTTAATCATAGTCCAATTGTCAATAGATCCTATAAATAATTTGTAAAAGAAAAATTTTGTACTTCTTTCATATGTGTAAACCTAGTAACTTGATAGGGCCCATCCAAATCATTTGACCTGTGTGAGCCTATATGTTTGCTTTTTGGCTTAGATGCATATAGGAAGCCCATTTAAGTTTTAAGTAATTAAATGGACTAGGTTGCTAAAATAAAATTTGACATAAGTAATTTTATTTAGGCTCAATTAGTATTGGGCATATTCAATGAATAACAATTATTTATTTAATGGTTAAATTCCTCTCCTTTGGGCCTTGTGTGAGAGTTAGGGGGCCAATAGTAGTGGGTACAACATATTGAACCCAGCCCTCCCTCACATGAACAACCCCAATTGTGAAGGCCCATTTGCCTTATTTAAATAATTGTATTAGGTTAATTATATTAGTCTAACCTAATTAAAATTGAATTAGCAACATAATTTGCTTTAAAATATATGAAATTTATTTTTTATTGAATATTTTAAAGTTAATTTTAACAAAACACTTAGTTAATTGATATATATTCTAGATAGTTATTTCTAGTACTAGTTATATTTTTCTAATATTTAATTAGGAAAATATTTTAAGTTGAAAATTATTTATTTATTAATTAATTTTGGATCACCTTAATTAAACATATTTTTCCTAGTATTAAATTAGAATTAATAATTAAGTTTATTTTATACTTCATTATTTAATTCTATATTTAATACAATTAATTAAATTGAAAATTTAATATTTAAGTTGATTTCATTCTTGATACTTGTTGCCCCTAATTTCGCCCAAAATACGTGGACCAGTATGGCGACGACACGTTGATCTAAAGGGCGTAACTCTTAAATCTATCAACTAAGTCTCTTAGCTACAGAAGTGTCACCAAGGATATACCCTCCCGGAGGAGAGGGAAAAGCTCCACGTACTCCCAGAGACCAGAGGAACGCCAAGGGACCTCCGGGAGGAACAGGATATTATTTGAACAGTCACCTCGCATTTAATGCCGCATGGGATAAAACGTATTAGAACTGCTATAAGCAATAAGTTTGACGGCGAACCCCTCTTATGCAGCTCATACGCTATGATTAATAAGGCTAGTGACGACTAGTTTATGAGTGATCACATCAATCAAGAAGGAATAAAAGACTTTATCCACCTAACCCCTAAGATACCTAAGGTATAGGTCATGTATTTCCTATTTTGTATCTGCTGGGAATATGTGCCCCTACTGAAACTACACAGAAAGACAAGTGCTTCAGTTCTAAGGATCACCCCAGAAAAACACTATAAATACCCCCCAAATACACTGAAATAGGGGTCGAGAATTCTAGGTTCATAAGAATTAAAGAGAGCAACTAAGAGAGAAAAATACCAAGAACATTCTCTGTAATTAATACTCTCATAAATAAGAAAGACTCGTGGACTAAGGCTCATTAACGCCCCCACCACGTAAAAATCTCATGCACTAAACTTCCTACATCTTTCTCATATATATTATTAAATTGGTTGCCGAAAACCTCGGTCAACATTTTGGTGCTTTCATTGAGAGCTGAAGGAAGCATCTGCAAGTAGGCAACAACCTTATAAGATAAAGCAACAATGGTTGAGACTCGCAACACACGTCAGCCCCGTCCTCCTCAAGACGCCCAAAACCCTAAAGATGAGGAAGTGCCCTCAAGAGTCAACGTGGATTTTGAGGAGCGAGAGGAGACTAACTGTAACACCCTAACTAACATAGGCGTATTACATGATTTTTAAACATGCTGTGCAGCTCGTTGCTAATCAATGAGGTTTATGGAAAACGTGATTAATTAAAATTTTTGCTTTTTAATTAAACTTGTAAAATATAATTACAAAAAGACTCGGGATCCCGATTACAAAATCATTTACAAAAGTTAACTGTTTATACAAAATAAATGTCGCCCAGCGACTAGTTACAAAATCAGCCTCGCTGTCCCGAGGATCGTACGCTCCAGGCCTAACCGCCTCGACATGTACAATCTTCACAAGCTCGTTCACGGTCCATCAGCTTTAGCCTTGCCTTTACCTACACATAAACGTAGAACTGTGAGTCGACAGACTCAGTAAGAAAAGCATAATAATACTCATACATAAATCCCGGTCATGATCAGACGCCCATACCCCTGATCATAACCCTAACTGCCGTGTCCAACACGATACTGAGTCCCACTACTGCCGTGTCCAACATGATACTGAGTCCCACTACTGCCGTGTCCAACACGGTACTGAGTCACTACTGCCGTGTCCAACACGGTACTGAGTTCTGAACGTTCATAGGGACGGTACTATTGACACGTAACAGCCTGATCGGTCGAACCGGTCATACTCCGGCTGCTGGTCATACTCCAGCCTGTACCGACGTGTTACTATATCCACCTGATCGGTCGAACCGGTCATACTCCGGCTGCTGGTCATACTCCAGCCTGTACCGACGGGATATGTCAATAGTACAGAACCACCAACCAAGTGTCAGCCTGATCGGTCGAACCGGTCATACTCTGGCTGCTGGTCATACTCCAGCCTGTACCGACGTGACAGGGTTGGATGGTTCGAAGCCAACATACATAACTAATGTAATCTAACAGGCTTCCTACATGCACGCTAAACATGTAATCTACATATGCATACTGTTATACTAATCTTACCTGGATTCTGAATTCAGGTGTGCCGGTCAACCTGACTGGAACTTTAACTGCGCGGCGGATTACAGGCTCCTAAACCATAAAAATCACAACACTATAAGTGACACGCTAAATCACTTCCCGGGGACTTAAACTAGGAACTAAAAGTTTCCCTATCGATAAAAAGCATGGCAATACCCCCTAAAACATAAAATCGAGGAAAACTAGGGTTCTGAAAATTCCCCAACCGGTAGACCGGTTCTGCAACCGGAATTCCGGTTCTGGGATATACTTGACCCTCATCCGGAATTCCGGTTGCACAACCGGAATTCCGGTTCCTCGCAGGAATTTTTCAAAAATTCATAACTCGATCAATTCCAACCCAAATCACACAAGATCTTCCAGACCTGTTCTATATGACCCAAATAACCATTCAAAGGCAACAAGACTACCCAGAACTCACAGATTCACAAAACACCATTAGAGACCAAGCTTTGAGTTCCAAAACTCAAACTTGGTTAGAATCCACTAACATGCAATCAAACTAGATTAAACCTACATAATCATGCATAACTAAACCTCTGAAAATGAAAACAACCAACTACAGCAAGCAATTACAGATTCAACATATACCTTTTAAAATTCATATTCTAGAGAAAAAACTTCAAAGCTTGAATCCAAGCAACCAACATGCATTTACCACCTCTAAACTACTTAAAATAACAATATTAATCCTTTGAAAACAACAATAAAATACAGCAGCAAGTACCACAACAAATCACATGCAACAATCATCTTTTAAACATTTTCTTCATAAAATACAAGAGAAAGAGGTTAGGGACCTTACCAAAGTTTGAAGAATGCTTAGATTGAAAGGGAAAAGGCTTGAAAATCAAAGGAAAAAACTAGGTTCTTGCTGCTCCAAAGAGGCCGAACAAGAGAGAGAGATTGAGAGGAAAAAGCTTCCAATTTTCTATTTTTTTAAACTTTGAATTTTTTTGTAAAATAAACTAACAAGCCACTTAACATAAAGCTTCCAATTTTCTATTTTTTTAAACTTTGAATTTTTTTGTAAAATAAACTAACAAGCCACTTAACATAAATCAACCTCATTTCAGCAAAATAATAAACATTTAACATATCTTTTTCAATTAAATAAAATCACTAAAAGACAAAATATCATTGGGCAAAAAGACCATTTTCCCCTCCACACTAAAACCACATAATTCACACTAAAGGGGTATTTTTGGGAAATTCTAAATTCCCGGCCATTCCCGACATTCCCAATGTCTAATAACCTGTCCCCAAACTACTAACATACTAAGTTGTGATTTCTACTGAGCCAAACACCGGGTTCCAAAATACCGGGCACCCGAATGCAAAATTATGCAAACTACTACATGACATAAAAATGCATCTCTGAATTCAATAAATAACAGTATAATAAATTATTTAAATAGCTATAAATAATTTTCATAATTAATCACAATTAACTGCTAATTTCCAAATTAACTAAGCGGTCTTTACAACTATCCCCCCCTTAAAAGGATTTCGTCCCCGAAATCTAACCTGAATAACTCTGGATATTGAGCTCTCATATCTGACTCTAGCTCCCAGGTGGCTTCCTCCACCTTGCTGTTTCTCCAGAGAACTTTGACCAATGCTATGGTCTTATTCCGAAGGACTTTATCCTTTCTATCCAGGATCTGCACTGGCTGTTCTTCATAAGTCATGTCTGGCTGCAGTTCTAGGCTCTCATAACTGAGTATATGAGAGGGATCTGAAACGTATTTTCTCAACATCGAGACATGGAATACGTTATGAACTGCTGATAAAGCTGGAGGCAATGCTAACCGGTATGCCACTTGACCTATCTTTTCGAGAATCTCGAAAGGTCCTGTAAATCTAGGGCATAACTTGCCTCTTTTCCCGAAACGTTTGATCCCCTTCATCGGAGATACCCGTAAAAACACATGGTCCCCTACTTGGAACTCAACATCTCTGCGTTTCGGATCTGCGTAACTCTTCTGTCTGCTCTGTGAGGCAAGCATTCTAGCTTTTATCTTCTCTATTGCCTCATTGGTCCGCTGCACTGACTCTGGACCTAGGTATTTCCTCTCCCCTGTCTCATCCCAGTGGATGGGAGATCTACATTTCCTACCGTATAACAGTTCATAGGGAGCCATCCCTATCGTACTCTGATAACTGTTGTTGTAAGAAAATTCTATCAACGGTAGATACTTATTCCATGAGCCTTCGAAATCCATAACACAGGCTCGCAACATGTCCTCCAATATCTGAATTGTCCTTTCGGACTGACCATCTGTCTGAGGATGGAATGCTGTACTGAATTTCAGCTTTGTACCCATTGCTCGCTGCAAACTCTGCCAAAATTTGGAGGTGAACTTCGGATCCCTGTCCGAAACTATAGACTTCGGTACCCCGTGAAGTCTTACTATCTCTCTGACATACAACTCTGCCAACTGATCCACTGTAAATGTTGTTCTAACCGGCAGAAAATGAGCAGATTTCGTAAATCGATCCACCACTACCCAGATGGAATCAAATAAACCCGTGGTCCTAGGTAACCCGACCACAAAATCCATCGTGATATCTTCCCATTTCCATTCTGGTAGGGTTAGAGGCTGCAACAACCCTGCTGGTCTCTGATGTTCAGCCTTAATCTGCTGACAAGTGAGGCATCTCGATACGAATTCTACCAAATTCTTCTTCATACCGCTCCACCAGAAGTACGATTTAAGATCTTGGTACATCTTACTGGTGCCGGGATGTAGAGAATACAGGGTAGAATGAGCCTCTTCAAAGATCTCATTCCTAAGTTCCACACTATTCGGAACACAAACCCTAGCTTTATACAAAAGCATCCCGTTATCTGACACTGAAAAATCCTTGGCTTGACCAGCCAACACCTCATCTCTGATCTTCACTAACTCTGGATCCGTCATCTGAGCGACTTTTATTCTTTCCAACAGGTCAGATTGCAGCGTTAAGTTGTGAAGCTGACCTACCACAAACTCAATGCTGGATCTAACCATATCCTCTGCTAGCTGAGGTGAGATCTGAACCATACTAGCTACTTGCCCGGGACCCTTTCTGCTCAGGGCATCGGCCACTACATTGGCCTTTCCGGGGTGATAGAGGATCTCACAGTCGTAATCTTTCACTAATTCCAACCAACGCCTTTGTCTCATATTCAAATCCTTCTGAGTAAAGAAATACTTGAGACTTTTATGGTCGGTATAGATTTCACACTTTTCCCCGTAAAGATAATGCCGCCAAATCTTCAATGCGAAAACCACCGCGGCCAACTCTAGATCATGAGTCGGGTATCGCTGCTCATAATCCTTTAACTGACGGGAGGCATAAGCGATAACCCGATCGGCTTCCATCAATACACACCCCAAACCCTGTTTGGATGCATCACAATAAACTACGAACTTCTCCTTGTCTGAAGGCAAAGCTAGCACTGGAGCGGTAATCAACCTCTGTTTTAGCTCCTGAAAACTAGTTTCGCACTTATCTGACCAAATAAATCGGTGATTCTTCTTTGTAAGCTCGGTTAGGGCCATTGAAATTTTTGAAAACACTTCCACGAACCTACGGTAGTACTCAGCTAAACCCAAGAAGCTTCTGATCTCTGTCACTGTCTTCGGTCTCGGCCAATCCCTGACGGATTCAATCTTCCCGGGATCCACCTTGATCCCATCTTTGCTCACAATGTGCCTTAGGAAGGACACCTGAGATAGCCTGAACTCACATTTCCTGAACTTGGCATAAAGCTTATGTTCTCGAAGCCGTTGCAGTACCATCTCAAGATGTAATTCATGCTCCTCTTCTGATTGAGAGTACACGAGGATGTCGTCGATAAACACAATCACACAGATATCGAGGAAATCCTTGAATACTCTATTCATCAAGTCCATGAATGCTGCAGGAGCATTGGTTAGTCCGAACGACATAACCAGGAATTCGTAATGTCCATACCTAGTGCGGAAAGCCGTCTTCGGAATGTCCTCCTCTCGGATTCTCAACTGATGATAACCCGAACGGAGATCAATCTTAGAAAAGATCGTCTTCCCCTGAAGCTGATCGAACAAATCATCGATCCTAGGTAATGGATATTTATTCTTCACCGTCAGCTTGTTCAATTCTCTGTAGTCGATGCACATTCTCATAGATCCATCTTTCTTCTTGACGAATAAAACCGGGGCTCCCCAGGGTGACACACTGGGCAGAATAAACCCTATGTCAAGCAACCCTTGGAGCTGAATCTTTAATTCCTTAAGTTCAGCTGGAGCCATTCTATACGGGGCTTTGGAAACCGGTTCCACCCCTGGTGCCAAATCTATCACGAAGTCAATCTCCCGCTGAGGTGGTAACCCTGGAAGTTCTTCGGGAAAAACATCCAAAAATTCCCGAACCACTTTGATGTCCTCTGGTCGAATGGTATCTGGCCGAGTGGTGTCCACCACCACGGCCAGAAACCCTAAACAACCGCCGTACAACAATTCTCTAGCTGACATAGCTGAGATCACCGGGATCCGAGATCCCTGAACTGAACCAACAAACACAAATGGTTCTTCACTTTCCGGTTGGAAGATCACCATCTTCCTTTTACAATCAATACTCGCCGAATATTTAGATAGGAAATCCATTCCTAAAATAATGTCAAACTGAACTAGACTCGTCTCTATCAAGTCAGCACTTAACTCTCTACCATCTATCCTGATCGGCATATACCTAATCCACCTGTTGGAGATAACCAATTCTCCGCCAGGTAATAGGGTTCCAAACCCTGATTCATATCTATCGACTGGTCTATCCAATTTACTAAAGACTCTGGCCGCCACATAAGAATGTGTAGCCCCAGAATCAAACAGCACTGAGTAAAGCGAGTTATTAACAGAAAGCTGACCTGTGACAACTGATGGGCTGGCATCTGCATCAGCCTGAGTGATGGCGAACACCCTGGCTGGAGTGGGTATCGCCGGAGCTCTCGGTGCCTCTGATCGGAGCTGGGGACAGTCCCTCTTGAAGTGTCCGGGCATGCCACAGTGAAAGCAGCCCTGACCTTTGCACTCACCCCGATGGTGCCTTTTGCAGCTAGGGCACTCGAGATAGGAGAATCGGGTCTCTGTAGCACCAGGACGACTCCCTCTGTTCTGGTTCCCCCGGAACCTCTTGTTCTGACTCGAGCCACCGGAAGCAGTGGGTGCTCTCTTCCTCTGATCAATGGCCGAACCACTACTCCCCCTGCTAAAGCCTGATGCAGGAGGGGTAGGAGCCCCGCCACTCGCCGGAGTACTAGCTGACTCCGACATACACCCAACTGCGCCCTCAGCTCGTAGTGCCTTCTCCACCATCTGAGCATAGGTGGTGCTGTCGTCCGTGGTGATCATCAAATTGTGTTTGATCTTCGCATTTAAACCATCAAGATACTTCTCTTTCTTGCTGAAGTCGGTCGGCACAATTCCCGAGGCTAACCTCGCCAACCGATCAAACTGAGTAGTATACTCAATGACGCTCATATTCTCACGCTGGGTCAGGTGAGCGAACTCTTTCCTCTTGGCGCTTCTGACCGCCTCATTATAGTACTTTGCGTTGAAGAGTTCCTGGAACCTTTCCCAGGTCATGGTGGTGACGTCGTGAATCTGAGACACCATGTCCCACCAGACCAAAGCGTCCTCCTGGAACTGGAAAGTGGCACACACCACTCTATCATTACCGGTGACACCCATGAAGTTCAGGATCTTGGTAATCACCGTCAGCCACTGCTCGGCCTTCATCACGTCTGGACCTCCAGAAAAACTGGAGGTGCTTGCTTTCGGAACCGTTGGTACAAAGGTTCCAATCTATTGGCCGCCACCACTATCTCGGCCTGGGCAGTAGGGGCAGGTGCCACTGGAACAACTGGCACCGGAACTGCAGGAGCACCCTGCTGTCTCAACCTCTGAATCTCGAGGTCTTGCTCTTCTATCCGGGCTTGCATCTCAGCAAACCGAACCTCCCAATTCTGGGCTCCCTGATTGGCTGGGGGAGCCTGGGCAGCCTGTGGCGAGTTCTCATCACCCCTGTAACGTCCCCGCTTCAAGCCTCCATTGGGTCCTTACACCCACGGAATAATGACTCTTATACACGGGTACGCCACTCTGGCTGCTTCCTGGATTGACGACTGGCCCTACAGACCAACACGAGTGTTTTCAGCGTGCTTTGTCCTCACTCACACGCATCCTGGGAAAACTTCCCAGGAGGTCACCTAATAGACTGCACACACGTGGCGTCCCTGTTGGACAGGGCGTCCTAAGGTGTATAGTTATGCACCCGAGAAGGACTGGTAGGGGTACCTGCGAGCTAGCTGGGCTCGGGGCTGCCGGTGAGGGTGAGAACCCTTTACCACCACCTAATTGGGAAGACTTATATGCTGCTATGCAAGAAACTATTCGGCAGCAGGGTGAGGAAATCAGAGAATTAAGAGAGCAGCGAGCTCAACCTGCTCTAAATCTTAATCTTGATCCTCCGGCACCTCTGGTAGTGCCACCGGATGCAGGGAATCGTTTGGAACCATTGTATGAGCGGTTCAGGAAGCAGAATCCGCCAGTGTTTGAGGGTGGTGCTGATCCACTCAAGGCGGAGCAATGGATGAGTATGATAACATCCATTTTCGATTTTATGCGAGTTGAAGATAATGACCGGGTCAGGTGTGCTACCTATATGCTACGAGATGATGCCCGTATTTGGTGGGAGATTGTATCTCAGGGCCATGATCTGAATAACATGACCTGGGAAACCTTTCGGGCCTTATTTTATGAGAAGTACTGTAATGAATCTATTAAGGCAGCAAAGGCAGAAGAATTTATACGGTTAACTCAGGGTAGTATGACTGTGACAGAGTATGCTACTAAGTTTGATCGACTGGCAAAGTTTGCCTCAGACGAGGTGGCTACTGAAGCTGCTAGGAAAGCAAAGTTCATTCGGGGGCTGGATGAACACATTGCCCGGGATGTGATTGTTGCCTCTAAACAACCGGGGGTCGCCCGAACTTATGCTCAAATAGTTGAGTTGGCCTTAGTTTCTGAGGGTGCAGAAGCTCAGATACGAAAGAAAAATATTGCCAGAAGAGATTCATGGAAGCAAACAGCAGGTGCTGGTTCGGGTAGGGGTACTGATCCCGGTGACCGCAAGAAAAGACCCAGTGAATCATCAGCGGCAGGCCCAAACAAAAGATTCCAGGGTAATCAAGGTTTCCGTCGTAGTGGAAACGAAAACTGGCGGACTTTTCCTGAATGTCCGAGGTGTAAAAAGCATCACTTGGGTGAGTGTCAGGCCAGGGCCTGTTTCCACTGTGGAATGGTGGGTCATATGAAGAGAAATTGTCCACAATTGCTACGGCTAGAGCAAATGAAGGATGATACACCCGCTCCTGCCCGAGTGTTTGCCCTGACTCAAGCTGATGCTGATGCTGGTCCTTCTACTGTGACAGGTCAGCTTTCTGTTGCTGGTACTTTATTGACTGTGCTAATTGATTCTGGTGCGACGCATTCATATATTTCAAGTAGAATAATTGAGAAGCTGAATAGACCTAGTAATGTGCTTTCTAAAGGTTTTGGAACCTTGTTGCCTACTGGGGAGTTGGTTATATCCAGCAGGTGGGTTCGATCCCTTCCAGTGTTTGTGGAAGGAAGAGAATTGGCTTGCTAAATACAACACCACCATTGATTGTAAAAGAAAGATGTTAACATTTCAGCCTGAGGGCGAGGACCCCTTTGTATTTGTGGGTAAGATGCAGGGATCTCGGATTCCCTTAATTTCAGCCCTTAAGGCAAGGAATTTGTTGTGTGAGGGGTGCATTGGTTTCTTTGCAAGTGTTGTGGATATTACTAGGGAACCACTAGCGGGACCGGAGCATGTCCCAGTGGTTCGAGAATTTCTGGATGTGTTCCCAAAAGAGTTACCAGGGTTGCCACCAAAACGTGAAATTGATTTTGAGATTGATCTAATACCAGGAGCTGAGCCTGTATCGAAAGCTCCCTACAGGATGGCACCTGCAGAGCTGAAAGAGTTAAAAGTTCAATTACAGGGGATGATGGATTTAAAATTTACGAGACCTAGTACTTCACCTTGGGGTGCACCAGTTTTGTTTGTGAAAAAGAAAGATGGAACATTAAGAATGTGTATAGATTATCGGGAGTTAAACAAATTGACAGTGAAGAACAAGTACCCTTTACCAAGAATAGATGATTTATTTGATCAGCTGCAAGGTAAGACTGTCTTTTCTAAGATTGATCTTCGGTCTGGTTATCATCAACTGAGGATTCGAGAGGAGGACAGTCCCAAGACAGCTTTTCGGACCCGGTATGGTCATTATGAATTCCTGGTAATGTCCTTCGGATTAACAAATGCCCCGGCAGCATTTATGGACTTGATGAACCGAGTGTTCAAAGACTTTCTGGATGATTTTGTTATTGTCTTTATTGATGATATTCTAATTTATTCAGACTCAGAAGAGACTCACGAAAGACATCTTCGAATGGTATTACAACGTCTCCGGGAGCATAAGTTGTATGCCAAGTTTAAGAAATGTGAATTCTGGTTACCTCAGGTGAGTTTCTTGCGGCATGTGGTGATTAAAGATGGTATTTTAGTGGATCCAGTAAAGATTGAAGCAGTTCGTGACTAGCCTCGACCTAAGTCAGCAACCGAAGTTAGAAGTTTCCTGGGGTTAGCAGGGTATTATCGAAGATTTGTTGAGGGCTTTGCAAAGATTTCTACGCCTTTAACAGAACTGACCCGAAAGAATTGTAAGTTTGTTTGGACTAACAAGTGTGAAGGAAGTTTCCAGGAATTAAAGCAAAGGTTGATTACCGCTCTTGTGCTGACTTTACCAAAAAGTGATGAAAAGTTTGTGATTTATTGTGATGCATCTAAACAAGGGTTAGGTTGTGTTCTTATGCAGTCAGGGAAAGTGATTGCTTATGCATCCAGGCAATTGAAGGAGTATGAACAACGATATCCTACTCATGATGTTGAATTAGCAGCGGTTGTCTTTGCACTAAAAGTTTGGCGTCACTATCTGTACGGTGAGAAGTGTGAAATTTATACAGATCACAAAAGCCTCAAGTACTTTTTCACTCAGAAGGATTTAAATATGAGGCAACGACGATGGTTAGAACTGGTCAAAGATTATGACTGCGAGATTCTCTACCACCCTGGTAAAGCAAATGTGGTAGCGGATGCTCTAAGTCGGAAAGGACCAGGGCAAGTTTGTGAACTAAAGGAAATCTCAGCAAAGTTGGCTGAGGATATGACGAAAGCGGGAATTGAATTTGTAGTCGGAAAACTTGCTAATATCACCATACAGTCTGATCTACTGGAAAGAATTAGAGTAGCTCAACAAAGTGATCTTGAGCTACAGGGACATAAGGAGAAGTTAGAGGCTGGATTGGCAAGAGACTTTTCGTGTTTATCTGATGGGTTGTTGCGATACAAAAACAGAATCTGTGTACCGGTTGATAAAGAGATCAGACAGGAGATTCTTGATGAATCTCATACTACACCGTACTCCTTACACCCGGGAACAACCAAGATGTATCATGATGTGAAAGTTTTATACTGGTGGCCGAGTATGAAGAGGGATATTGTTGAATATGTGTCAAAATGCTTAACCTGTCAACAAATTAAAGCAGAACACCAAAGGCCGGCAGGTTTGCTTCAACCTCTAAAGATTCCTGAATCGAAATGGGAAGACATCACCATGGATTTTGTGGTGGGATTGCCCAGAACAGTAGGGTATTATGATTCTATTTGGGTGATAGTGGATCGATATACGAAGTCTGCTCACTTTCTTCTGGTGAGGACAACGTATACAGTGGATCAATATGCTGATTTGTATATCAAGGAGATAGTTCGACTTCTTGGTGCCCCAAAGTCGATAGTTTCAGATCGATATCCAAAATTTACATCCAAATTCTGGGAAAGTTTACAGCAAGCAATGGGTACTAAGTTGAAATTCAGTACAGCTTTTCATCCTCAAACCGATGGTCAATCTGAAAGGACTATCTAGATACTTGAGGATATGTTGAGGGCATGTGTACTGGACTTTGAAGGTTCTTGGAATAAGTACCTACTTCTGATTGAGTTTTCTTATAACAATAGTTATCAGAGTACCATTGGCATGGCTCCGTATGAGATGCTTTATGGAAGAAAATGTCGATCACCTATTCACTGGGATGAGGCTGGTGAACGTAGGTACCTTGGACCTGAAGCTGTCCAAAGAACGAGCGAGGCTATTGAAAAGATTCGAGCTTGTATGCTTGCTTCCCAAAGTAGACAGAAAAGCTACGCAGATTCAAAGCGTAGAGATGTTGAATTCCAAGTTGGGGATTTTGTTTTTCTTCGGGTGTCCTCAATGAATGGAATTCGAAGGTTCAGAAAGAAAGGAAAGTTGAGTCCCAGATTTATTGGTCCATTTGAGATTCTTGAGAAAGTAGGTCAGGTAGCTTATCGGTTGGCTCTACCTCCTGCTTTATCTGGGGTTCATAACGTGTTTCTTGTCTCGATGCTTCGAAAATATGTATCTGATACAACTCATATCTTAAGTTATGAAGACATTGAGCTTCAAACTGACCTGTCGTATGAAGAACAACCAGTACAGATCTTAGACAGGAAAGAAAAGGTGTTGCGAAACAAGACTATTCCACTAGTCAAAGTGTTGTGGCGGAACAGCAAAGTTGAAGAAGCGACTTGGGAGTTAGAGTCGCAGATGCGGGAGTTGTATCCCGAGCTTTTCAGGTAAATTTCGAGGACGAAATTCCTATAAGTGGGGGATAGTTGTAATATCCCAGAAAATAAATAATATTTAAATGGACAAATTTATTAAATATGTAACTTCTTGAGAAATGAAGTAGGATTATGATCTTACTTAGGTAATTGTTGAGAAATTATTTAATGAAATACGTTATTTTTGGGCCCGGCAATTGTGGAATTTTAGCTATGTGGTTAGCAATGTCACGACATTAAATGAAAGAATTATTTTGAGAATATCCCGGATTAAGTTAGAATTTTATTAGAATGTCGGATTGGGGAATTAGTAAATTACCAAAATGCCCCTAGGGTTTTTTTTTAAGAATTAATTATTAAAGAGGGGTAGATTAGTAATTTAGATGTTGGTTTTGTTTTTCTTTTGTAGCTGCCTATATTTAAAAAAAAAATAAAGCAAAGCATTATAAAAAAAGAAAAGAAGCTTTCTTCCAAGGCAAGAAAGACTCATTTCTCAAACTTTCTTCCTCCTCTTCCTTCGAGCAGCTGCAACCAGCCACTAGGGGGATTATTTTGCTTCAGCCATCTCCTATTTTCAGAGCTAAACTCTACCTTCAAGCCAACCCTGAACCTTAGGTAAGTTCTTCCTTATGTTTTGGTGTTTTTCTTAGGTTTCTAAGCTAGGTTTGTTATTCTTTTTGGAAGTTTTCAGGGCTGTAGGTTTAGAGAAGGTTTAGGTTTGTGATCTTAGTTGAATAAGGTCTGTTAATGTATGTTTGAATTGAATTCATGGCTGTTGGGATTGGTTTGTGAGTGAGGAAGCTAAAAGAATTTAGATTTCTTCACTTGAGTGTATGATTTTAAGCTAGAGATTGAACTACTGTGTTTTGCAGCTTGGGTTATGCCATATTTATGTTATTATACTGTTCTGGAAAGTTTGGTTAGGTTTGGAGGAGTTTTGGTTCGAATTTGGTGAAGAGGAACTTTTGTTCCTGGTCTGCCGGAACCGGTCGACCGGATTGGTTCTGGTGTATCAGAACCGGTCGACCGGTTGCCTGCAGGGGAAAATTTTTCGGGTTTGCTTTATGTTCAGTTTTGACCCGGGGAGTTGTGTACTATATGTTTTAAATTAAATATGGGATGCTTGACCTAATTTGGGGTTGCTGGGAGTTAGGTTATGTTTGATTTTTAAACTAGGGTTTTAATCCGGAACTTTGAGTTAAGGTATTTATTGTGTTTCAATTGTCGTGACATAGGACCGGGATTGCTTAGCTTGTTCTTCCACTCAGGTTGGCCATACTTTTGACTTCTGAATTAAGGTAAGGAAAGTGGTAAACACCGTATGTGGTTAAAAATTAATGGGTGAATGGAAGTGGCCTTAATTATTATCATGATGTTGATTAAAAGCTTATTAAGCCTAGGTTATGACGTAGGGTTGGAAACGGTTATTACCGTTATGAGTAATTACTCTTGAAACCGCGGTTAGGTTTCTTACTTATCGTTTGCTTTATCGGGCAACGATAGTGACATATTCAGCTCGTATGTGACGAGTGGTAAAAAAGTGGTACTTTATTAAGTACCAGGAATGTGTGATGTTCAAAGGAATGCTTATTATTATCGAGTAGTAAGTAAACATAATGGCATGAGATTAAGTTAATAATCATTTTCTTTCAGTTATTGTTTTGATCACTTTCTTGCTGAGTCTCTGTGACTCACTGGTGCTTTATGGTGCAGGTAAAGGGAAGGCTAAAGTCGAGCAACCATGAGTTTGTGGTCGTAGCAGCAATGTACATACCAGCCGCAGGCAGCCCAGTTTACAGGATGCTCTATTTTGATTGTATTTTGGAAAAAAATATAAAGCTTATGTTGTAAAATACTTTGAAACCAGTTTGTAAATATTTTGAAAACAGGGGGACCCCGTGATCCATGTTACTTATCTTTTGTTAAACAGTTTAAAAGTTGAGTTTTAACTATCAAAATTTAATTACCCAAACTTTTAGTATAATTACATATTATATAATTATCAGTATTTTAATAGACTGCACACACGTGGCATCCCTGTTGGACAGGGCGTTACAACATGGTGAGGACAAAGCACGCTGGAAACACTCGTGTTGGTCTGTAGGGCCAGTCATCAGTCCATGAAGCAGCCAGAGTGGTGTACTCGTGTATAAGAGCCATTATTCCGTGGGTGTAAAGACCCAATGGAGGCTTGAAGCGGGGAAGTTACAAATGGTATCAGAGCCTTGACCCAGCCGGACGTGTGGTCGACGAGGACGTCGGACCCCGTAAGGGGGGGTGATTGTAACAGTCAGTAGTCCCGTGATCTGTAAGGGGAAATACCGGGTAAGCTGTGCAATCTCACATAACTTGGGGAAGGTCAAGTGGGATTATTCTGAGACTGTGTAGGTATGTGACTACACAGTTGAAGAGAGCTTAAATGGATTGATTGGTACTACCTATGTCAACAAGGTGCATCTTGTTTTTCGGTAGCCCATCTCAAAAGAACTCCACAGTTAAGCGTGCTTGGCCTGGAGCAATTTCAAGGATGGGTGACCTCCTGGGAAGTTTTCTCAGGATGCGTGTGAGTGAGGACAAAGCACGCTGAAAACACTTGTGTTGATCTGTAGGGTCAGTCATCAATACAGAAAGTAGCCAAAGTGACGAACTCGTGTATAAGAGCCATTAGTCCGTGGGTCTAAGGGCCCAATGGAGGCTTGAAGCGGGGACGTTACAAATGGTATCAAAGCCTTGACCCAGCCGGAAGTTTGGTCGACGAGGACGTCGGACCCCGTAAGGGGGGGTGATTGTGACAGTCAGTAGTCCCGTGATCCGTAAGGGGAAATACCGGGTAAGCTGTACAATCTCACATCACTTGGGGAAGGTCAAGTGGGATGATTCTGAGACTCTGTAGGTATGTGACTACACAGTTGAAGAGAGCTTAAATGGATTGATTGGTACTACCTATGTCAATAAGGTGCATCTTGTTTTTCGGTAGCCCATCTCGAAAGAACTCCACAGTTAAGCGTGCTTGACCTGGGGTAATTTCAGGATGGGTGACCTCCTGGGAAGTTTTCCCATGAAGCGTGCGAGTGAGGACAAAGCACGCTTGAAACACTCGTGTTGGTCTGTAGGGTCAGTCGTCAGTCCAAGAAGCAGCCAAAGTGACGTACTCGTGTATAAGAGTCATTCATTCCATGGGTGTAACGGCCCAATGGAGGCTTGAAGCGAGGACGTCCGACCCCGTAAGGGGGGTGATTGTAACAGTCAGTAGTCCCGTGATCCGTAAGGGGAAACACCGGGTAAGCAGTACAATCCCACACCGCCTGGGGAAGGTCAAGTGGGATGATTCTGAGACTGTGTAGGTATGGGACTACACAGTTGAAGAGGGCTTAAATGGATTGATTGGTACTACCTATATCAACAAGGTGCATCTTGTTTTTCGGTAGCCCATCACGAAAGAACTCCACAATTAAGCGTGCTTGGCTTGGAGAAATTTCAGGATGGGTGACCTCCTGGGAAGTTTTCCCAGGAAGCGTGTGAGTGAGGACAAAGCATGCTGGAAACACTCGTGTTGGTCTGTAGGGTCAGTCATCAATCCAAGAAGCATCCCAGAGTGGCGTACCCGTGTATAAGAGCCATTAGTCCGTGGGTGTAAGGGCCCAATGGAGGCTTGAAGCGGGGACGTTACAAATGGTATCAGAGCTTTGACCCAGCCGGAAGTGTGGTCGACGAGGACGTCGGACCCCGTAAGGGGGGGTGATTGTGACAGTCAGTAGTCCCGTGATCCGTAAGGGGAAATACCGGGTAAGCTGTACAATCTCACACCGCCTGGGGAAGGTCAAGTGGGATGATTCTAAGACTGTGTAGGTATGAGACTACATAGTTGAATAGAGCTTAAATGGATTGATTGGTACTACCTATGTCAACAAGGTGCATCTTGTTTTTCGGTAGCCCATCTCGAAAGAACTCCACAGTTAAGCGTGCTTGGCCTGGAGCAATTTCAACGATGGGTGACCTCCTGGGAAGTTTTCCCAGGATGCGTGTGAGTGAGGACAAAGCACGCTGAAAACACTCGTGTTGGTCTGTAGGGCCAGTCGTCAATCCAGGAAGCAGCCAGAGTGGCGTACCCGTGTATAAGAGTCATTATTCCGTGGGTGTAAGGACCCAATGGAGGCTTGAAGCGGGGACGTTACAAATGGTATCAGAGCCTTGACCCAGCCGGAAGTGTGGTCGACGAGGACGTCGGACCCCGTAAGGGGTGGTGATTGTGACAGTCAGTAGTCCCGTGATCCGTAAGGGGAAACACCGGGTAAGCTGTACAATCCCCCACCGCCTGGGGAAGGTCAAGTGGGATGATTCTGAGACTGTGTAGGTATGGGACTACACAGTTGAAGAGGGCTTAAATGGATTGATTGGTACTACATATATAAAGAAGGTGCATCTTGTTTTTCGGTAGCCCATCACGAAAGAACTCCACAGTTAAGCGTGCTTGGCTTCGAGAAATTTCAGGATGGGTGACCTCCTGGGAAGTTTTCCCAGGAAGCGTGCGAGTGAGGACAAAGCATGCTGGAAACATTCGTGTTGGTCTGTAGGGTCAGTCATCAGTCTATGAAGCAGCTAGAGTGACGTACTCGTGTATAAGAGCCATTCATTCCGTGGGTGTAAGGACCCAATGGAGGCTTGAAGCGGGGACGTTACAGTAAATGCGTGTTGGTTGCTTGGATTCAAGCTTTGAAGTTTTTGCTCTAGAATATGAATTTTAAAAGGTATATGTTGAATCTGTAATTGCTTGTTGTAGTTGGTTGTTTTCATTTTCGGAGGTTTAGTTATGCATGATTATGTAGGTTTAATCTAGTTTGATTGCATGTTAGTGGATTCTAACCAAGTTTGAGTTTTGGAACTCAAAGCTTGGTCTCTAATGGTGTTTTGTGAATCTGTGAGTTCTGGGTAGTCTTGTTGCCTTTGAATGGTTATTTGGGTCATATAGAACAGGTCTGGAAGATCTTGTGTGATTTGGGTTGGAATTGATCGAGTTATGAATTTTTGAAAAATTCCTGCGAGGAAGCGGAATTCCGGATGAGGGTCCAGTAATTCCCAGAACCGGAATTCCGGTTGCAGAACCGGTCTACCGGTTGGGGAATTTTCAGAACCCTAGTTTTCCTCAATTTTATGTTTTAGGGGGTATTGCCATGCTTTTTATCGATAGGGAAACTTTTAGTTCCTAGTTTAAGTCCCCGGGAAGTGATCTAGCGTGTCACTTATAGTGTTGTGATTTTTATGGTTTAGGAGCCTGTAATCCGCCGCGCAGTTAAAGTTCCAGTCAGGTTGACCGCCACACCTGAATTCGGAATCCAGGTAAGATTAGTATAACAGTATGCCTATGTAGATTACATGTTTAGCGTGCATGTAGGAAGCCTGTTAGATTACATTAGTTATGTATATATGTTGGCTTCGAACCATCCAACCGTGTCACGTTGGTACAGGCTGGAGTATGACCAGCAGCCGGAGTATGACCGGTTCGACCGATCAGGCTGACACTTGGTTGGTGGTTCCGTACTATTGACATATCCCGTCGTTACAGGCTGGAGTATGACCAGCAGCCGGAGTATGACCAGTTCAACCGATCAGGTGGATATAGTAACACGTCGGTACAGGCTGGAGTATGACCAGCAGCCGGAGTATGACCGGTTCGACCGATCAGGCTGTTACGTGTCAATAGTACCGTCCCTATGAACGTTCAGAACTCAGTACCGTGTTGGACACGGCAGTAGTGACTCAGTACCGTGTTGGACACGGCAGTAGTGGGACTCAGTATCGTGTTGGACACGGCAGTTAGGGTTATGATTAACGGTATGGGCGTGTGATCATGACCCGGATTTATGTATGAGTATTATTATGCTTTTCTTACTGAGTCTGTCGACTCACAGTTCTACGTTTATGTGTAGGTAAAGGCAAGGCTAAAGCTGATGGACCGTGAACGAGCTTGTGAAGATTGTACATGTCGAGGCGGTTAGGCCTGGAGCGTACGATCCTTGGGACAGTGAGGCTGATTTTGTAACTAGTCGCTGGGCGACATTTATTTTGTATAAACAGTTAACTTTTGTAAATGATTTTGTAATCGGGATCCCGAGTCTTTTTGTAATTATATTTTACAAGTTTAATTAAAAAGCAAAAATTTTAATTAATCACGTTTTCCATAAACCTCGTTGATTAGCAACGAGCTGCACAGCATGTTTAAAAATCACGTAATACGCCTATGTTAGTTAGGGTGTTACAATTTGGTATCAGAGCCGCCAGGTTGTCTTCCGAAGATCGTCACGACATGTACAATCATCATCAGCAGTTAGCTCGTTTCACGGTTCAGTAAGCCTTTATTGCTTTAGTAGTTTATTTTATTCAGTTATGAAAAAGAAAAGCCTGTTAGGAAGCATGTTAGTAGCCTGATAGTAGAATAGGCACATGTTTCGTTTTTAATTTCCAAATTAAGCATCATTAGTAAGCTCTCCTTGAATACGACCTGATATGCCAACTCTTGGTTTCGCAGGCGGTTCTAACTAGATGGACGCCAGGCGGACCACCAGGAGTCAGGGCAACTCAGTGGGGTCGAATCAAGGTCAGGGAGCTCAGTTTCCCCCGCCAGTTAGGGGCCGAGGTAGAGGTCCCCGAGGTAGGGCTCGTGGTCGGGGTTGTAAAGTCCCCGCTTCAAGCTTCCATTGGGCCCTTACACCCACGGACTAATGGCTCTTATACACGGGTACGCCACTCTGGATGCTTCTTGGATTGATGACTGACCCTACAGACCAACACGAGTGTTTCCAGCATGCTTTGTCCTCACTCGCACGCTTCCTGGGAAAACTTCCGAGGAGGTCACCCATCCTGAAATTTCTCCAAGCCAAGCACACTTAACTGTGGAGTTCTTTCGTGATGGGCTACCGAAAAACAAGATGCACCTTGTTGACATAGGTAGTACCAATCAATCCATTTAAGCTCTATTTAACTGTGTAGTCTCATACCTACACAGTCTTAGAATCATCCCACTTGACCTTCCCAGGCGGTGTGAGATTGTACAGCTTACCCGGTATTTCCCCTTACGGATCACGGGACTACTGACTGTGACAATCACCCCCCCCCCCTTACGGGGTCCGACGTCCTCGTCGACCACACTTTCGGCTGGGTCAAAGCTCTGATACCATTTGTAATGTCCCCGCTTCAAGCCTCCATTGGGCCCTTACACCCACAGACTAATGGCTCTTATACACGGGTACGCCACTCTGGATGCTTCTTGGATTGATGACTGACCCTACAGACCAACAGGAGTGTTTCCAGCATGCTTTGTTCTCACACGCACGCTTCCTGGGAAAACATCCCAGGAAGTCACCCATCCTGAAATTTTTTGTAACGTCCCTGCTTCAAGCCTCCATTGGGCCCTTACACACACGGACTAATGGCTCTTATACACGGGTACGCAACTCTGGATGCTTCTTGGATTGATGACTGACCTTACAGACCAACACGAGTGTTTCCAGCATGCTTTGTCCTCACTCGCATGCTTCCTGGGAAGTTTTCCCAGGAGGTCACCCATCCTGAAATTTCTCCAAGCCAAGCATGCTTAACTGTGGAGTTCTTTCGTGATGGGCTACCGAAAAACAAGATGCACCTTGTTGATATAGGTAGTACCAATCAATCCATTTAAGCCCTCTTCAACTGTGTAGTCCCATACCTACAGAGTCTCAGAATCATCCCACTTGACCTTCCCCAGGCGGTGTGGGATTGTACAGCTTACCCGGTGTTTCCCCTTACGGATCACGGGACTACTGACTGTCACAATCACACCCCCTTACGGGGTCCGACGTCCTCGTCGACCACACTTCCGGCTGGGTTAAGGCTCTGATACCATTTGTAACGTCCCCGCTTCAAGCCTCCATTGAGTCCTTACACCCACAGAATGAATGGCTCTTATACACGTGTACATAACTCTAGCTGCTTCATGGACTGATGACTGACCCTACAGACCAACACGAGTGTTTCGAGCATGCTTTGTCCTCACTCGCACGCTTCCTGGGAAAACTTCCAAGGAGGTCACCCATCCTGAAATTTCTCCAAGCCAAGCACGCTTAACTGTGGAGTTCTTTCGTGATGGGCTACCGAAAAACAAGATGCACGTTGTTGATATAGATAGTACCAATCAATCAATTTAAGCCCTCTTCAACTGTGTAGTCCCATACTTACACAGTCTCAGAATCATCCCACTTGACCTTCCCCAGGAGGTGTGGGATTGTACAGCTTACCCGGTGTTTCCCCTTACAGATCACGGGACTACTGACTGTCACAATCACCCCCCCTTACGCGGTCCGACGTCCTCGTCGACCACACTTCCGGCTGGGTCAAGGCTCTGATACCATTTGTAACGTCCCCGCTTCAAGCCTCCATTGGGTCCTTACACCCACGGAATAATGACTCTAATACACGGGTACGCCACTCTGGCTGCTTCCTGGATTGACGACTGGCCCTACAGACCAACACGAGTGTTTTCATCGTGTTTTGTCCTCACTCACACGCATCCTGGGAAAACTTCCCAGGAGGTCACCCATCGTTGAAATTGCTCCAGGCCAAGCACGCTTAACTGTGGAGTTCTTTCGAGATGGGCTACCGAAAAACAAGATGCACCTTGTTGACATAGGTAGTACCAATCAATCTATTTAAGCTCTATTCAACTGTGTAGTCCCATACCTACACAATCTTAGAATCATCCTACTTGACCTTCCCCAGGCGCTGTGAGATTGTACAGCTTACCCGGCATTTCCCCTTACGGATCACGGGACTACTGACTGTCACAATCACCACCCCTTACGGTGTCCGACGTCCTCGTCGACCACACTTCCGACTGGGTCAAAGCTCTGATACCATTTGTAACGTCCCCGCTTCAAGCCTCCATTGGGCCCTTACACCCACGGACTAATGGCTCTTATACACGGGTACGCCACTCTGGATGCTTCTTGGATTGATTACTGACCCTACAGACCAACACGAGTGTTTCCAGCATGCTTTGTCCTCACTCGCACGCTTCCTAGCAAAACTTCCCACGAGGTCACCCATCCTGAAATTTCTCCAAGCCAAGCACGCTTAACTGTGGAGTTCTTTCGTGATGGGCTACCAAAAAACAAGATGCCCCTTGTTGATATAGGTAGTACCAATCAATCTATTTAAGCCCTCTTCAACTGTGTAGTCCCATACCTACACAGTCTCAGAATCATCCCACTTGACCTTCCCCAGGCGGTGTGGGATTGTACAGCTTACCCGGTGTTTCCCCTTACGGATCACGGGACTACTGACTGTCACATTTACCACCTCTAAACTACTTAAAATAACAATATTAATCCTTTGAAAACAACAATAAAATACAACAGCAAGTACCACAACAAATCACATGCAACAATCATCTTTTAAATATTTTCTTCATAAAATACAAGGGAAAGAGGTTAGGGACCTTACCAAAGTTTGAAGAATGCTTAGATTGAAAGGGAAAAGGCTTGAAAATCAAAGGAAAAAACCAGGTTCTTGCTGCTCCAAAGAGGCCAAACAAGAGAGAGAGAGATTGAGAGGAAAAAGCTTCCAATTTTCTATTTTTTTAAACTTTGAATTTTTTTGTAAAATAAACTAACAAGCCACTTAACATAAAGCTTCCAATTTTCTATTTTTTTAAACTTTGAATTTTTTCGTAAAATAAACTAACAAGCCACTTAACATAAATCAACCTCATTTCAGCAAAATAATAAACATTTAACATATCTTTTTCAATTAAATAAAATCACTAAAAGACAAAATATCATTGGGGAAAAAAGACCATTTTGCCCCTCCACACTAAAACCACATAATTCACACTAAAGGGGTATTTTTAGGAAATTCTAAATTCCCGGCCATTCCCGACATTCCCAATGTCTAATAACTCGTCCCCAAACTACTAACATACTAAGTTGTGATTTCTACTGAGCCAAACACCGGGTTCCAAAATACCGGGCACCGGAATGCAAAATTATGCAAACTACTACATGACATAAAAATGCATCTCTGAATTCAATAAATAACAGTATAATAAATTATTTAAATAGCTATAAATAATTTTCATAATTAATCATAATTAACTGCTAATTTCCAAATTAACTAAGCGGTCTTTACACTAACGACGACAAATACAAAGAAAACTTTGCCGAGTATGACGCCTACGACGAAGGTAGTTACACAGAACTATTGCTCTTGAGACAAAAGGCCGCTGATCATGCAGCTGAAATCACGGCCCAAAAAGAGCAAAACAAAAAGATGCAAGAGGTAATGGTCGCCATGAAAAAATCCATGGAGACAGTAGGGATCCACATACACCCGAAAGCCATCCCCGCAGGACTTGAAGAAGCACCAGAAGAGTCCTCACCGAGCACTCAAAAGCATAAGTCCAGAGAGCCTAGCACCATACGGTATCCCTCCAAAGGAAACCAACGGCAAAATCCCACTTCTATCCCGGGGAAAAAGAAAAAGGTGCAGGATCCGCGAAAGGTCAGCTCAGATTTACCGAAAGGGAAAGGTCCGCAGAGGTGGAAACTCTAAAAAGGGAGTCTTGGCCCTCAGGATCGAGAGGACCAAAAGAGCGTTTCTGCGCACCAGGAACACGGAGAGAAAGGAGGAAGGGGATGGAGATACCCCCCGTTGATTTGAGACATCAAATCAACGGGAAGCATGGTGATTTACGGGATCACTTGGACAAAAAGAAACATGTACCGACGGCCTCCACGGGAACGCTGAACGAGGGAATAATGGCTGAGCTTGCCATACTATGCAAAGATATTGCTCGAGTCTCCCGAAGACAAAAAGGGGACACCTCAGACTCTGACTGTGAGGACCGGGAACCGTGCGCAGACACATTTTGGAGGCGGAACTCCCCAAAAACTTTAAGATGCCCGAAATGGCAGCTTACACCAGGAATTCAGACCACAACGATCATTTATCTCGGTTCAACCGAGTAATGACGATCATGAGAGTCAGCAATGACGCCAAGTGTTTGTGCTTCCCACTAACATTGAGTGGGTCCGCGGAGGAATGGTTCAAGAAGTTGGAACTAGGATCAGTGGACTGCTGGAACAAGTTGCAAATAAGTTTTCGAAGACAATTTGTCGCCGCGAGAAAGATTAATCTCGAGGTCAGTGCCCAGACTAACATCAAGCAACTACCCACAGAGACATTGAAAAATTTCATAAAGAGGTTCAAGGAAGAAGCCTCAAAGACTAAGAAAGTTAATGACGGACAACAGCTTGCGCTTCTTCAAGCAAGGATCCGTACAGGGGCTCCATTTTGAAACGAATTACAGCAAGAAGGAGCTGCGAATCTCCAAGATTTCAAGAAGAGGGTCCAAAAGTACATCAACTTAGAAGAAGCCCAAATAGTGGCTTATGGAGGATACTATTCGACCGGAATGGCAGGATACGTGCCTGGAGTCCAACTCCCAGGAACCCTACCTTCGGTTACTCCACAAATGAGCGGTATACAATTCTCCGCTAGTCCAAGATATAATCAGAGCCAGGCATTGGCTCCCGCATCTTCGCACTACGGAAATCCTTCAGGAATAAGCGAACAGGTCCCGTCTCACTCCGCTCCTGCTGCAAGCCTAGCCGGACCTTCTTAAGGCTCCTGGAGTAAGAGGTCCTCAAAAGGTAGCAACCGGACGGAGAACAAGTACCAGAAAAGGGGGTATACTCCCCAATACACCCAGTACACAGAACACCCAAGAGCGTGTGTATTTCGCCACGAGGTAAAATACGCACTACCGGAGACCGCCCTCTCTGTACAGAGATAGCTCCCGAAGGGATCCCAATAAAAGATGCAAGTACCAGAACAAAATTGGACACAACACCAATGAATGAATGAATCTTAAAGATGAGATCGAGAACTTGATTCGATTGGGTCATCTCTATGAGTGGATCAAGAACCGGCTGCCCCATCTCAACCCGAGTCCGGCAGGGGGACCTTTGCCCTAAGGGATGCCAGGGGGTGCGCCGGAGCGTTAGCTCCAGCTGCGCATCCAGGAGAGCCTCAGTAGACTCCTGGCCTGCCACCAAGACCCAACGGAAGAGTGGCTATGACCTCTGGAGGGCCCCATATCGGAGGGACCACTTGAAAGGAACTAAAGCGCTACAACGGGGCCATTAAACACAGCGAGGTTTGGGAAGTACTCAGCTCCCAGCTTAAAGGCCCCGACTCATGGATCAACCAATTACATTCACGGAAGAAGACGCAAAGACAGTGCGTTTTCCTCACCATGAACCCTGGTCATAGAGACTCCCATCGCCAACAAGATCGTGGCTAGAATACTGATCGACAATGGGAGTTCTGTGAATTTATTGTTTCAAAAAGCATTCAGGATGATCGGCGTCACGGACCGTGATCTTTAGCCCAGCAGTTCCCAGCTCACGGGATTCAATGGAACCACACTTATCCCAATGGGAAAAGTGAGGTTACCAGTCACCTTGTGCCCGGACACACCCAGAGCACTTTTAAATACTGCACATTCGTGGTGGTAGAATGCCTAACTGCTTACAACAGAATCCTCGACCGACCAGCCCTAGTGGACTTTGGCGCAATTACGACTATCCGGCACTTGGTTCTAAAATTCCCTACTCTAGAATCTCGAGTAGGGACCGTTCGGGGTAATCAAGGAGAGGCCAGGCAATATTACAGTGTTGCGGCCCACTTACCAGTATTGATGGTCCGTGGAGTTATTGAGCCAGGAGTGGCGGAAGAAGATGAGTTGGATCCCCGTGTGCGATTCAAAAAAATTGTAGAACCTATGGAGGACGTCGAGGACGTGTCAGTATGCGACCTTGACCCTAGCAAGATCCTTCGGCTGGGAAAGAGCCTAGAACCGGAGGAAAAAGAAAAAATAATTAAAGCACTAAGGGCAGCCAGGGATGTTTTTGCGTGGTGCCAAGGAAACATGACCGGCATAAGTCCCATGTCATAACCCATGTCCTCAACGTTAACCCGGATATGCCACCAGTTCCACAGAAGCGACGTCCCCTCGATCCAGTGAAGGCAGAAACTTTGGAGAAAGAGGTGGACAAGCTACTAACTAGTGGCATGATCTGAGACGTATATTATCCAGAATGGCTGGCCAATCCGGTGCTGGTGCCTAAACGAAATGGGACATGTCGGGTATTATAAATTTTACAGATCTAAACAAGGCCTGCCCAAAAGACTACTTCCCCCTACCGCGGATCGACCAAATGGTGGATGCCACCTCTAGATTCAGGCTATTGTCCTTCATGGACGCCTATGCCGGCTACAACCAGATCAAGATGCACATTGCGGATCAAGAATGCACTAGCTTCAGGACCGAAGGGGGTATACTGCTACCTAGTCATGCCTTTCGGGCTAAAAAACGCTGGTGCCACATATGAACAAATGGTTAACCGGATGTTTAAAGGCCTTATAGGACGAAGCATAGAGGTGTACGTGGATGACATGTTGGTCAAGTCAAAAGCATGTGCAAGCCACGCAGATGACCTCGAGGAATGCTTTGAAGTGGTTCAGAGATATGGAATGAAACTTAACCAGAAGAAGTGCACTTTCGAGGTTAAATCAGGAAAGTTTCTGGGATTTATTGTCAGCCAGCGGGGGATAGAGGCAAACCCAGAAAAAATTCAAGCCCTCCTAAACATGCCTTCTCCCAAGAAGCACAAAGATGTGCAAAGCCTAACTGGAAAGGTCGCCGCCCTAAGCCGTTTTATTTCCCGATCCACAGACAAGTGCATTCCCTTCTTCAACATCCTGAAGAAATGCCAAAAATTCGAATGGACCGAAGAATGCGAGGAGGCATTCAAAAAATCAAAAGAACACATGGCTAAACCTCCCATCCTACCAAAACCCGTCCTCGGAGAAGACTTGTTACTATACTTGGCCGTCTCCGAGAATGCGGTTAGCGCAGCCTTTGTCCGGGAAGAGGAAAAGACTCAGCATCCCGTGTACTATGTCAGCAAACGCATGATAGGGGCGGAGACACGATATCCAGTGATCGAAAAACTAGTTTTTTGCCTCTTGATAGCCTCAAGAAAGTTAAGACCCTACTTTCAGGCTCACCCAATCAAGGTATTAACTAACCATCCGCTCCGGCAAGTCCTACAGAAGCTGGAGGCGTCCGAAAGACTCCTCAAATGGGCCATGGAATTGAGCCAATTTGATCTACATTACATACCGCGCACCTCCATAAAAGGACAAGCGCTAGCAGACTTCATAACAGAGTTCCATGAAGGAGAAGCTAGCGGAAACGTGCAAACACCACAAACCCCAGCATAGAAAGTTTTTGTGAACGGTGCCTCGAACGAAAATGGAACCGGGGTTGGGGTAGCAATGATATCTCCGAACGGACTTCAACTCCAGGAGGCCCTACATTTCGAATTCACAGCTTCTAACAATGAGGTCGAATACGAAGCCTTGATTGTAGGGCTGAGGTTAGCAAAAGTCGTGGGGGCCACAAGAGTAGAAGTCTTCAGTGATTCGCAACTGGTACTAAACCAAGTGTCGGGTATCAAACGCGTGGAGAAAAAATGGGCGTGTATGTAGCAATTGTACGAGAGCTGCTCCATGAGTTCACGGACTACAAAGTTGAAAGAATCCCCATAGAAAAGAATGCCCACGCAGACTGTTTGGCTAAGTTAGCATCAGACAACGAGATTGAGAAACTGGGGGTGGTACCCGTTGAACGCCTCGCGAAACCAAGCATTAAAGCCAAAAATATTGTGGCAGCAGTTGAACAAGAGCTCAGGTGGATGATCCCCATCATTGATTACATAACCAAAGGCAAGTTGCCCCAAGAAAGGGCACTCTCTAGAAGGATACAATATTAAGCGCACCGTTATGTGATGATGGATAACATTCTCTACGGAAGCGGACTCAGCATGCCGTACCTAAGGTGCATATCGGACGTTGAAGCTAAGAGAATTATGCTAGAGGTCCATGAGGGGTTCTGCGGAGATCATACAAGAGACCCGAGTCTCTCAAAGAAGATATTGAGACAAGGGTATTTCTGGCCAACCATGAAAAAAGATTGTATAGACTACGTCCAAAAATGTGATTCGTGTCAAAGGTTCGCGAACATACCAAGAGCCCCCCCAACGAGATTACCCTAATGACTAGTTCTTGGCCCTTCGCGGTCTGGGGAATAGATCTTATTGTGTCCCTACCAACGGGAAAGGGAGGGGTAAAGTATGCCATAGTAGCAGTAGACTACTTCACAAAGTGGACGGAGGTTGAGCCAATGAAGACTATAACTGCTAAAACAACACTAGACTTTGTTATCAAAAATATAGTGTGTCGATATGACTTGCCTCACAAAATAGTCTCAAACAACGGAAAGCAGTTTGACTGCGAAGAAGTTACCGACATCTGTAACCAACACGGAGTCGTCAAAAGCTTCTCCGCGGTGGCGAGGCCACAAACAAAGGGACAAGCAGAAGCTGTCAATAAGATCTTAAAAGTCGCCTAAAGAAAAAGTTGCTGGCCTGCAAAAGCAATTGGCCTAAAGAATTGCCAACAGTGTTATGGGCCTAACGGACAACCCCAAGAACCACAACCGGCCACTCGCCATTTTCAATTGCATAGGGTTGGGAAGCAATGGTCCGGTGGAAACGCTATTCCCATCCCACAGGAGAACGACTTATGATCCAACAACAAACAAGGCTTTATTACAAGAAGCGTTGGATCAGATTGACGAACTCCGGGATGAGTCTCAAATACGAATGGCACCTTATCAAAAGAAGGTGGCTAAACACTTTAACTCAAAAGATAAAAGTAGAAAATTTGCTATTGGTGATCTGGTCCTAAGATGGGTCTTCCCAGCCACCCAAGAACCTAGAGTGGGGGTACTTGGGCCTAATTGGGAAGGACCATATGTAATTGAGGAAGAAATCGGTTCCAGGACCTACAAGCTCAAAAGAATGGACAAAACCATGGTGCCTAGCGCCTGGAAGGCTCATCACCTCTGAAAGTATTACCAATAGTGAAGAAATATAAACTTATGCTCTGTAAAGTAAATTTGTACCAGACAAGTATGTGCAACCTCTAAATTAATATTTGTAAAGCAGAGTGCCCTAAAAATAATTTTCATGACACTCAGGGGGTAGTAAGGCATACCACACAGACAAATGTAAAACAGGCCAAAAAGTTTAGCGAAGTTAAAAAGCAAAGTATGTATTTAAGCATAAAAATAAGATGTTTAAACCCAGCAATAAGCTCAAAAAAATACATTAAGGGCCTAGGGAATTCCTTAAATTGTCTCCCCTTAAGAAAAAAAAAAGAGATAGTAATAAAAGCAGTAATGGGTGATGGTTGGCTTAATCAACGCGAGGTGGAAGACGAGGCCCCCTCCGCTCCTCCAGCAAGGCATCAAGTCGCTTCTTTTTCTCCCAGAAGCAGACAAGAACTTCCTCAGGCTTTGGATAGAAATCGAGTTTGAGGTTTTGGCCATTAGTCTGCCAGGCCATAAAGACGCCATCATCAAAGTGCTTGGTACAGTGCTTACAGACAACAGGGGCCAGGAGCTCATCCCTTTTCGCCTTTTTGAGGGCCTGATCTTTAAAATCCCTGAGCTCCTTCACCTCAACGGTCAAATTTTCCGTTGTCTGCAAGGCAGATGCAGCTCCTCCGTTGACTTTAGCCTGGCAGTCAGATCTTTGACTGCCTCCTTGGCCTCCCTCAGTTCGCGCCTCGCTTTGGCCACGGCCTCGTCCCGGGTCTTCAGCTCCTCCACCTTGGCCTTTAACGCCTCATGATGCCTCCTCTCCGCCTGTGCCTCCCTCTGTTGGGCTTCCTCCCAGAATGCTTTCCTCTCAGCCACCAGGTCCCTCAGACTCTTCATGGCCTCGTCCATGCCCCCGAACTCGGACATGACGTACCCATGGACAATTAAAGTCTTTGAGAGGTGGTCGGTCTTCACAGCGATCTGGAAGGATAAGAAAAAAAGAGATAAGGGTTAAGCATGAGAGATTAGATGCCAAGCATTCCTAAAGGCCTCCTCGTGTAAAGAATTTTGCTGAGCCTGAATTTGATAGATTGAGTTCGTGGAAGCGCAGGCTGCGTACTGTTTGGCCAGAAGTTGGGTCAGGTTGGAGATAAAATGGCTCGTTAACTTGGAGGCGAAAGGAGCAAGAGTAGGACCGACGAAGCGATTGAACTAGTCCGTCAGAGGGTCCATGTTTAGGTCCCAAGCATTCCTAAAGGCCTCCTCGTGTAAAGAATTTTGCTGAGCCTCCCGCAAGACCTTTTTCAGGGCTTCCACCTTGGCATTCCCACTTGTGTACTCGGCCATTGCATAGTTATGCTTGGCAATCCGAAGTTGCTACCTTTCCTCATCTGTGGGGACGGGAGTAAGGATGATGCTGGGAGGTACAATGTATTCCTCGGCTTCAGGTAGAATCCCGGAATCAGAGCTAACAGCCGGAGTGTCCACCCTCCTAGGTTTTTTGGAAGACTCAGCCTCCACCATCTTGCCCTTGCGCTTCCGGTCCAGCGGGGCTATGATCTCACCTTCGTCCGCCTCCTCGACCTCCCCTTCTTCATCAATCAAGACGATTGGGCCTAAAGGGACGCTGGAAGAAGACCTCCCCGGGTCACTGTCTGGGTAGGTGCCGGAGGAAGAGGAGAGTCCGGGCTGTAGGTTTGGGAAAGAGTCGCCAAGAGGTCTTCCATTGGCTTGGCTGCTTCAAAGAGAAATAAACAAAGTGTCAGAATGGCCATAAGAAAGTATGCACATGAAAACGAAGAAATAAAACTAGTCCTACCCTGAATATCTAACTCAGCCCTATCAAAGTCTTGCACTACAATACTGGCTTCATCATCCCCAAGAAAGCTGTCTAACGGAGAAACTAGCTAGAAGACAGATAAGCTGAGTGATCCAGGGGAATGGGTTCAGGAGGTCCAGAACCCATCCAGGACCGGCCTAAAAAATGACCTAAGTGGGAAAAATAAAAGGCCTTGGCGTGATGCCCCCACCGAGTGGGGGCCATCCTAAATCTATGAAGACGCTCGTCGAATCCTATAGGCCTACACCGGGAATATTCTTGGCCAGAAGGAACATGATGAACTGTTAAGGGAGACTTACTGGATCCTAATGTGCTGGCGTCGGGAGCCCTAGTATTAGGAACCGGGACCAGCTACTAAGGCCTAGAACGCGTCTGTTATTTGCCCGCCTCCAGTCGAAGCCTCCTCTGTTGGGTTTTATGCCCTAAATAAAACTCCAATTCAATGTAATCCATTTTATTCAACATCAATAAAGAAACAGAAGTATTTTTCATTCATTTGTGTATGTTTTGGTTCATCTTATCAATTGCTTGTCTATTTGATTTATAAATTCATTTCAAACCCTTTTCACATACTTGATCCTGTTTATTGTGTTGTCAACACAGTGGAAAGTAAACATGACTATGTGAATAAAGATTCCTAGATTTATCACACCTAGGGTTTCACTGATATGATAATCTACAACAGAGTTTACTTGCATTTGGTATAATGCTATGTTCTTTCCAGAGCATTGGTTAAAGTAAAGCTCAGGTTGGGTGCATGGAGTATGCATTGGAAGGGACCGATATTGAACTTTGACATAGATTTAATTAAACTTACCGTAATATCTATTCAAGTCAATATCGCCTAGTTGATCCTAGATCAAATGATCTTAATCCTGATATGATTAGGTTCAATCTCAAGAGTGCTATTCGTGTTCTTTGATTTGTTAGTTAAGCCTACTTTTGGGTCAGGGTGATACATACATTTTGGGAATACGGTAGTGCAATTGAGTGGGAGCGCTAACATAAATATGGAATCTATAGCTTCTATCTGGCGAATAGAAAGTAAAGGATGATTTCCTTCGAGCTTGACCAAACGAAAATAAATGGTGGAGTACTCATTTCACATAGCTGAAATATCATTTATACGGGGTTATGTGTTTTAAGGATAAAATATATTGTAAGGTGTTACAGTAATCTAATCCCTTTACGGTGTAGATCATTCATATAGAGGATCATTGATCAAATTAGGATTATAACAATGGATAACTAATGACGTGTCTATGTGGTGGAACATATAGAGCGTTCTACATACTGAGAGTGCAATTCTAAGTTCTATGCGTGGATTCAACGAAGACTTAATAAGTTAGTGAATTTTAGTGATAAATTCTTGATCTACTTATTGGAAGCTCGGTTATATAGACCCATGGTCACCCCACTAGTTGAGACAATATTACTTGTAAGACTCATTTAATTGGTTTTGATTAATCAATTATAATTCTCAAATTTGACTATGTCTATTTGTTAATTTTTCACTAAGTAAGGACGAAATTGTAAAGAAAGAGTTTTTAGGGCATATTTGTTAATTAAGATACTGTGTATGGTTGAATTAATAAATATGATAAATGAAAATATTATTTAATAATTATTTATAGTTATTAAATATTTAGAATGGGCATTTAAATGGTTGAATTTGAAAATTGGCGTTTTTGAGAATGAGATGCAGAAATGATAAAACAGCAAAATTGCAAAAAGTGAGGCCCAAATCCATATAGCCTTGCCCGGCCACTTTAATAGGGTTTATCATCTGATATTTTCATTATTTTAATGCCAAATAATTCAAACCTAACCCTATGTGGTATGCTATAAATAGATAGTGAAGGCTTCAGGAAAAATACACTTTCACATCTTGTTTCCTTAAGAGAAAAACCTGAGCCTTCTCTCTCTATACCTAGCCACCACCTACCTGCTCTTCTTCTTCCTTGAATAATTTCGAACCTCTTAGTGATAGAGTGGTGCCCACACACAGCAAGTGATACCTCAATCATAGTGAGGAAGATCGTGAAGAAAGACATTCAACAAGAAGGAGATTCAACGCTAAAGAAAGGAGAGAAAGAGATCCAAGTTCAGATCTTGATAATACTATGTGACAGAAAGGATACAAGGGTTAGAAATCTGAATGGAAGGAGACATATTATTCCGCTGCACCCATTGTAAGGTTTCTCATACTTTATATGTGTTTAATTTATAATCGTTTTAGAAGTTCATATTTAGGGTGTTAATCAACATACATGTGAGTAGATCTAAGATCCTGGTAAAATAATTTCCAACAACTGGCCTCAGAGCCATGGTAATTGATTTGCTTGCATGAAATTTGGAGTTAAAATGATTTGTTTGTGTTTTGGATGGTATCATGTTGTTTTGTGTGTTGTATGATGATTGATTGATGTTTGTGAATTTTCGTGAAAAAAAATTGAATTGTTTCTGGAATTAATTTTATTTTAGTTTGGCAAAAATAAGCAATTTACTTTTTAACAGAACTCAATTTCTATTTTATTTGAATTAGTTTTGATTTTTTGAAGTTTCGAAAAATATCAGGGTGATGCATCTTCCCCACGCGCGCGGAACCGAGTGTACCTCGGTCAGGTGCGTGTTCGGACAGGATTTTGTCCGAGCAACACGCCCAGGGGTGTCTGAAACCCCTCACCCACGCACGGATATGCTGCAGATGTCTCTATGCGCCGAGTTTTCTCAGTCGTGCACCCTCCCCAGCGTGCGCGGACAGTATGCAATGCATACTGTCCGTACAGCTCGCAATTTTTTCGTTTTTCTTCAATTTTTCATGCTATTTCATGGAATTAACTTTCGATTTTTTGTGTAATTTTGTATTTTGATTTTTTACTTTTCAATTTTCAAATCTAATATCAGAAATAAATTAATTTGAATTTTTTAAATTTAATTTTAAATATTAGTGTAATTTGAATTTGAAAACAAGTAAAAATCTATCTTTTTGCTTGACTTTATATCTTATTTTTAAATTTGATTATTTTATCTTATTTTTTAAATTTAAAGGTCAGATATTAAATATTTTTTTAATTAATTATTTTTTAAATTATTTGACCTTATTTAAATTTAAAATAAGATTACTATGATCATGTAATTTTAAATAGAAGTAAGATATTTTGCTAACTTTTAAATTTTGTTATTTTTTATTTAAATTAAATTATAAAATCTGAAAAATATTAAAAAAATTTTATTTAATATTTAATTTATAAATTAACTTTAAAAATTTAAAAGGTGGTTAGCAATTATTTTTGAAATGATATTTAGGTTAGTTGAAACCTATTTTTTCAAAAATTGTAGGTTTAATTTTAAATTTTTTTTATTATTTTATTTTAATAAAAACCGAAATTTTTTTATTATTTAATTATTTTCGAAAAAAATTATTATTTAAAATTAAATAATTCCTACATCCAACTATCTAATTCATCTTGTTGCAGGAGTATGTGTTTTAGCTTGTATGTAAGTTTTATAAAACCTATTATTGCTTGATCTAAGTTGCCATGGTTAACTTGTTAACAGATCCAATGATCTGATTTTAACCCATGTTCAATGGTCAATAGGTCAAGTAAATAATTTGTAACAGGTAAATTTTTACAATCTTCTTTCATCTGTGTATGACCTAGCAACATGATAGGATCCATCCAAATGTGTGCATGTGTGAGCCTATATGTTTAATTTTGTTATAGATGCATATAAGTTGTTGTTGCTAAATAAAATACAATAGTTTTTGATAGATTTTATTTAGGCCATTTAGTTTTTGGGCCTATTCAATTAATAACAGTTGTTCATTTTAAGGTTAAATTCCTCTCTTTTGGGCCTTGTGTGAGAGCTGGGGGCCAATAGAAGTGGGTACGACATACTGAACCCAGCTCCCCCTCACATGAACTACCCCAATTGTGAAGGCCCATTTGCCTGATTTGTATAACTGTACTAGGTTAATTAAATTAGTTTAACCTAATAAAATTGATTAGAAACATAAGTAATTTCATTTATTTTGAAATTAATTTAAGAAAAACATAGTTTAATGAATTATATTCTAAGCTAAACTATATGTATTTTCTTGTATTTAATTAAATATAGAATTATAACCAACTAGATTCTTTCTGAAGCTTAATTTAAATTTTTCATTAAATATTCCTATTTAAGTTGAAAATCAGTTATTTCTAACTGATCAACTTAAATCAGAATATCTTTTGAATTTCAAATTTCAAAATTAAGTTGAGGAATTTTAGGAATTGGTTATTAAGATTCTTTAGATATTTTTTAAGTTGATATTTTTTCAAATATTAACTTAAAATGGAATATTTTCAAATTAAGTGGTTACAGCTTAATTTTTATATTTAATTAAATCTAATTTGAAAGATATTTAAGTTGATTTTTTAGATTCTTCTAAACAACTTAAACAAGATATTTTCAAATTTGTTCCATTATTTTCGAATTTATTTTTCGAATTTAAATAATAATTGAAATTTAATTAAAATTAATTTTTTTTATTTAAACCAACTTTAATTTGTAATTTTTCATTATTAAAATATGGAACAGATGATTAAATAAAATACATTTTTTTTAAATAATGAGCTTTAATCAAAAAGATATTCGATCTCCATTGTTGGTCTTACAATAGTTAAATTTTTTCAATATAACCTCGAGACGCTAGACTTCGTCCCCCTTATGGTTGGTTATTCGTTGAAAACTTTTAACACCGTAAGATCTCATTTGATAAGTGTTTTGTGAGTTTTCGTCTCTATTAGACTCTCCCCTACGGTGACTAATTAGAGATAAACTCATAAAACATGAAACAATGGTGGAAGCTCATAAAATGAGAATAACCTTGACTCTCGCCTACCGAGACAACGTTGGAATTTCATTTTGATCGAATAAAGGTTGCTAAAATGGTTTTATTTTAGATGAGTTGACTACTCTATTCAAATAATCTTATCTTTGACTCTCGCCTACCGGGACACTGTATTTCATTATGTTGGAAACCTTGGAAAATAAACTATGTTAGATTTAGTATTTTTATAACATAAGTGATTATTTGTCATTTTCTGAACTTGTCTATGAATTTGAACCAAAACCTTACTTCTGTTTTATTGATGTATTGTAGTGCCAATAACCCTCATCCCAATCCACTCCTAGTAAATATCTTAGCAAATGAACTTGAAGATATGAATAAAACTCCTGGTCAGAGTAATACTTCAATTGTGCTCACGATGAACATGAAATTCCAGAAAGCAGGTAAGCTGGGAATTGTTTAATCTGAAGAGCAAATAGTTCATAACTCCATAAATCCTACTATTTCAAGCTTAGTTGAGAAGGTAAGAGAAAGTGATTCCACTTTCTCAAGTTATACTTCACAACAAAATGAACCAGCAAGAACAACAATTCACAAACGAATAAGCAGTGATGCTTTAGTCTTCGAATCATGTGTTTTAGAGAATGATAAATCCATTTGGATTCTTGATTCTGGGTCTACAAACCATGTAAGTTGTTCATTGCAATTGCTTGAGAAATGAAATTATTTGAAATCCGGAGAGTTGAAACTTAAGGTTGGTAATGGTGAAATGGTTTCGGTTAGAGCTAGAGGAAAAGCCAAACTCAAGTTTCAAAAAAAAATTTTGGAATTAGACAATGTCTTATACATTCCAAATTTCAGTAGAAACTTGGTTTCTGTTTCATGCTTACAATTGCAACAATACAAATTAGATTTTTCGAGTTTTGGATAAACATAAATTAGAATAATTTTTCAAGATTTATTTAATTTTATTTTATAGCATTTTTGAAAATTGTATTTATTATAAATACATTATATTTTCGGATTTTGTATTATATATTTATAGAAAATTAAATTTGAGTTGAAATTTTTTAATTAATTTTGGATCAACTTAAATTGAATAATTTTTGTAATATTTATTGGAAAATTAATACTATGGATGGAAAATAATTTATTTATATTTTTCCAGATCTTACTTAAGTATAATTTTATAAATATTAAATTAAAATTTATATTTAGAATTTTATTCTAAATTGGTAATTTTAATTAAATAAATATATATTAAAATAAATAGATAAAATAAGTACAAAGAAAATACAACTCTTTAAAATAATGAGCTTTAGTTATAAGGATATTCGATCTCCATTGTTGGTCCTACATGGTTAATATGTTTTCAATATAAGTTTTCGTCCCCCTAATGGATGGTTATTCATTGAAACATTTAACACCGTAACGATCTCTTATGATATGTATTTTGTAAGTTTTCGTCTCTATTAGACTCTCCCCTATGGTGACTACTTAGAGATAAATTTACAAAATTTGAAACAGTGGTGGAAGCTCTTAAAATAAGAATAACCTTGACTCTCGCCTACCGGGAAAACGTTGGATTCTTATTTTGATCGAATAAAAGGTTGCTAGAATGGTATCCATTTTAGTTGAGCTGACAACTCTATTCAATGAAAGATACTTTGACTCTCGTCTACCAGGACACTGTATCTGTTTGTTGGATACCTTAGAAATTATTTAAGATGTGCCTGTTTTGTATTTGCACATGTCTTTGTTATTTGCTAAATGCCTGGTAATTTCTGAATTGTGTGTGAATTTATATTGAACCATGTTATTTTCTGTTATTAATTGTAGTTTAATTTTGAATCTTCATTGTTGGTCTAACTTGGCTTGTTGTTTTTAATGGGACAAATCCTAATGAATTGTCATCCATTAGACAAACATAATAGTGTTGGATCTCGATAGATAAATATTTGTAAATGCAACATCTAGCTATTCATGAATAGATGACACCTTAGACAAGTATTTACAATATGAAACAAGAAGTTTATACAAATAAGAATAACTTTAACTCTCGCCTACCGGGACATCGTTGGATTCTTATTTTAAATTGAAATTATCCTTTACTTATTCCTCTTAGCTTATTTATTTTGAATTTTCTTACATAATATATCATTGGATGAATGGTTTATAAATCATCTGTTTTATACGCGAGTCATAACTTTTGATTTTCCTCTCCCGTCAGATAGGTTATAAATAAAAAATTATAATTGTTTGATCCCTTCTTCGTCAAAAAGGTTTGATCAAGCTGTTATAATGATTCGACCCCTTTCTCGTCAAAAAGGTTTGGTCAGGGAGTTATAACGGTTCGACTCCACTTTTGTCAAAGAGGTTTAGTCGAGAACCTTTGAATTTAAAAAAAAAAAATAGACATAACGGGTATGCATTATACAATGTATTTCCAGATGAATTTTGGTTAGTCATACATAAATGCCCCTTAAGTAATTTTTGAAGAATGAAACTTTGTAATTACTTAATATAAATGATTCTGTTTATTCATAACTGAAGTTTAAAGTTTACATCAGTATTGCAAGTTACATCATTTATTTATTGATAGTAGGGTCACAAATGTTCTACATTCCAGTAGTTGTTTATTAGCGAGCCATCAAGTCGAGCCAATTTATAGACTCCGACTCCAACTACTGCTTCAATGACATATGGACCCTCCCAGTTCGGGTTAAACACTCCTACTGATGCTTCAGCATCTTACTAAAGTAAGTTGCTTGCATTAGAGTAAGTAATTACCAGGTATACCACAAGCCATAGGTTTAGATAAACTCAAACCTATAATACTAGAAACAGGAAGTTTTGTTAAGTCCATTGAATAGACTTATTAACGAAAATTTCCTTTTATGTCCTTGTAATAGAAAACTATAGGTTACTCCAAGTGAATGGATTAAATCATAGTTCTCTTGGCTTTCTTCTTAGTTTCTTATCTTGACAATCCATTACTTGTTTAAACTCACAATGGATTTTAATCACTAGGGTCTTCCAAGTCATAAGAAGGTGGATTCCTAGAAACCCTCCCACTACGACAAGGTACCGTGAATTATGTCTAAGAAAAGTAAATGGTATTGACCTCTTCAATTGTGTTAAGACAACAAAGGCAGTGGGATCATCTTGTAACGAATAAGACGATAGAACACTTATGGAATCAAGAAAAAAAAAATCTCCTTTATTTGCTACTTTATTTTCAGACTTAGTCATTTTCTTAGAAAAGTAGTATTTGTTTAAACAAACACTTTCTTATCTAATGACTATGGGATTGTCCACCCTTAATCACTTAGAATAGCTAACAAACATGCAAACCAAGGTTAACAGTTCTAGCTTTTCTTAAGATTTCGATTAGGTCATCCATCAATCTAGTAATGATGTACATTAAGTATACAACCATTGCATCATTCTGAAATTGTATTACCATAGAAGGATTTAGGCAGCGACTAGTAACTAATCATCAATATGCAAATCGAATTTCTGGGGAGGTAAGTTTGGATATAATTCAAAATCAATTTAATGATCTTTGAACTGCATATCTACTAACTATTTCTCCACCCCTATCAGTTCGCAAGATCATTAACCACCTACCTTAATGGTTTTCACCATTGCTAGAAATTCATGAAATTTTTCAAACATTTCAAATTTCTTTTGCATAAGGTAAAATCTAGAGTGATCGTTTTAAGAATACAACGAAAACTCATATCCACCCCTGAATGTACATCCATCTGCGAATGAGATGAACTTAATTTCAGTGGATATAGGCATATTAACTCTTTGCAGAGAATGATCTTGTCAAAACCACTATGAACAAGATACAAATGCCATAGATTTATAAAATATGGTTGTGTCTTTTGATGACTTAGGTTTAGTTACATCAAAGAGTTCTTAGAATAGTGCAAGTGGATTCTGGTCACAGAATACTAAACTCATACAGTTTGAATCCATTGAAAGAAAATGGTTATTAAACACTTGTGAAAGTGTAACTGTATAATGAGTAATTCTTTCTTTGACCACCACTACTAATTTAACTCTAAGTTAAATTTCCCATACAAGTAGGAGATTTTTAAGATTGAGGATTTATATCATTTTGGGATAGAATTTCGGGAATATAATCATATGTGTCATTAAATTTCTTAAGAGAAAATATATAATGACATGAAATGATTTATAGACCATTCATTCAATGATATGTTATTGAGCTAATTCGAAATGAATAAGCTAAGAGGAATTTGGATAATTTCGTATTTAAATAAGAATTCAACAAATTAACTTTAAAATATTAAAATGAAAAATAAATTTCATATATTTTAAAAGTTAATTATGTTGCTAATTCAATTTTAATTAGGTTAGACTAAAATAATTAACCTAATACAATTATTTAAATAAGGCAAATGGGCATTCACAATTGGGGTAGTTCATGTGTGGGGGAGCTGGGTTCAGTATGTCGTACCCACTTCTATTGGCCCCCAACTCTCACACAAGGCCCAAAAGAGAGGAATTTAACCTTTAAATAAACAATTGTTATTCATTGAATAAACCCAAATCTAATTGGGCCTAAATAAAATTACTTATGTCAAAATTTATTTTAGCAACCTAGTCCATTTACTTAGTAAAACTTAAATGGGCTTCCTATATGCATCTAAGCCCAATAGCAAACATGTAGGCTCACATAGGTCAAATGATTTGGATGGGCCCTATCATGTTACTAGGTTTACACAGATGAAAGAAGTACAAAATTTACCTGTTACAAATTATTTCCAAGATCTATTGACAATTGGACTATGATTAAAATCAGATCATTGGATCTGTCAACAAGTTAATCATAGCAATTTAGATCAAATAAATAATAGGTTTGTTAAAAAAAAGTTTTGAATAAACAACATAAATAAATAAACAAACATTGTCCATGTAATTGATGTGAAATAAGATATTAATATAATTAAATTATTATTCTTAAACTAACCAAATAATTTTTGAAAATTTAGGGTTGTTAAAACAAACCTTAAAATCTGAAAAATAAAGGAAAACAATTTTAAAATATCTAGGATTATTTGAATCAAATTAAATTAAATATCAAAAAAGATCAATGATTTGAAAGAAAGAATCTTCAATATCACTTTCAAATCTTATAATTTAATTAAAATAAACTAATTTTAAAATAGATTTGGTTAGATAGTTATTATTTTAGGAATAAAATAATAAATAAATAATAATTACCATAATTATATGTCAAAATATCTCAAATTAAGCAATATTCAAATTTCTACAAAAATATATAAGTTATTTAAATATTTAAAATATAATTCATAAATTTCCAATAAGAAAAAAATGATATATATAGAAAAATATCATTTTTGAACTTATAATTTATAAATAATTAAATATTTAACAAAATAACAAATTTTGAATTTGAAAATATTATGATAAGTGTATCTATAAAAATATCTATGTTAATTTCAAATTTATTAATTATTCAATTTGTCATATAAGATAATTTTAATATAATATTTTAAATAAAAAGACAAAGTTATCTTTTAATTTAAAATATGTTAAATATCAAAATATCTAATCTTATAGTTAAATAATATATAAATATTAAAGAAGTTAACAAATTTTTAAATCTCACCATAATTGGAAATATTTAAAATTGGAAATATTTCAAATTGGGAAATATTTAAAATTGGAAATATTTAAAATTGGAAAAATTTCAAATTGGAAAAATCTAAAATTGGAAAAATTGAATTTTGGGAAACAATCCCTTAAAAAAAATGGATTTTTGGGGAGAAAACACAAAAAATTGCAATTTTTTGGTAGGCTGCCCAGGAGGTTGCACGTGAAGCCTCTAGAGGCTGCAAACTAGTTGGACGTGCGCGTGGAATTGGAGGGGACGCCGAGTAAACTCGGCGCTGCAGCATCCCTGATCGAGAAAACTCGGTCAGCTGCAGGGTGCCTCATGCGGATGTGCAGGGTGCACACAGGTTGGAATGCGCGCGCGTGATGGCCTTGTCCGGAGTTCCTGGTGCATGGTTGCACCAAGCTTTGGTAGCGATGAAATCCAATTTTCCAAAATTCATAACTTTCTCAATTTTTATCAGAATCGAATTCCGTATAAAACAAAATTGCTTAATTTTTCACAAGGAATCCAAATAAAATATTTTCAAAAATAGAAAAATATTTTTCATGGAAAAATTTCGTACAACACATACATTCATCACATAAGCACATAAACCAACATGAAACCATCCAAATCAACACAAAACATCGTTTTAATTCATATTTCATGAAAGTAAATCATTATCATGGCTCTAGTGCCAGTTGTTGGAAATATTTTACCAGGATCTAGATTTACTACCAAGTATGTTTCATTAATATCCTAATATGAATTCTAAAACAATGAAATAAACACATAAGAGTTTAAGAAAACCTTACATTGGGTGCAACGGAATATAATGACTCCTTCCATTCAGATCTCTAGCCCTTGATTCCTTTCTGTAGCAGAGCATTATCAAGATCTAAATCTGAATCTCTTTCTCTCCTTCTTTGATGCCGATTTTCCACAGTCTTACATACTATGATTAAGGTACCACTTGATGTGTGTGGGCACTACTATATCACTCAAGGATTTTGAAATTTGAAGAGAAGAAAAGAAACAAATGTGCAAAGTCATGAGTTTCCTAAAGCCACCACTTTTTATTTATAGAATGCCCTCTAGGTTTAGGTTAGAATTGTATGGTATTAAAATAATGAAAAAATAAATGGTAAAAGCCTATGCATAGTGGGCGGCCAGAGTAGGAAATTGGGCCTCACTTTGCAACTTTCCGATTTTGTTATTTTTCATTCCCATTTTCTAAAAAATGCTAATTTTCCAATTTAACCTTTTAAATGCCAATTCTAATTATTTAATAACATAAAATAATTATTAAATAATATTGCCATTTAATGTATTTATTAATTTAGACATATAAAGTATCTTAATTAATAAATAAACCTAGAATCTCTTTTCTTTACAATTTCGCCCTTGCTTAGTGAAAATTCATAAAGTAGACATAGTCTAACTTTAGAATTATAATTGATTAATTAAAATCAATTAATTGAGTCTTACAAGCAGTATCCTCTCAACTAGTATGGGGACCATGGGTCTATATAACCGAGCTTCCAATAAGTCGAACTCGTTTACTAAGTAAATTCACTAACTTATTAATTCCTTATTGAATCAACTCTTAGAACTTGGAATTGCACTCTCAGTCATATAGAACGCTCTATATGTTCCACAATATAGATATGTCATTAGTTATCCATTGTTATAATCCTAATTTGATGAATGATTCTCTATATAGATGATTTACACTGTAAAGGGATTAAATTACCGTAACACCCTACAATGTATTTTATCCTTAAAACACTTAACCCTATATAAATGATATTTCAGCTAAGTGAAATGAGTACTCCACTATTTATTTTCGTTTGGTTAAGCTCGAAGGAAATCATCCTTTACTTTCTATTAGCCAGATAGAAGCTATAGATTCCATATTTATGTTAGCGCTCCCACTCAATTGCACTACAGTGTTCCCAAAATGTACGTATCACCCTGACCCAAAAGTAGGCTTAACTAAAAAATCAAAGAACACGAATAACACTCTTGATATTTGTTAGGTTATAATTAACCTATATTTTGGGTCTTTAAAGTTAGCATTATCTCGTCTATTGGTGTCTTTTGGAGAAGTTTTACGCTTGATTTTCATTATTTCAGGTTCCCAGGGTGTTAAAGTTCGAATTCAGTCAAATGGCGAAAAACTGGGATAAACTTGGAAAAAATTGGAAAATTCGGCTCTAGACGCATCAGTAGTCGCGACCTCCAAAGAGCCAGGTCGCGACCCTTTTTCCTGGTCGCGACCCTGGTCGCGACTTCGTGAGTTTGGCAGAAACTCGGTTTTTCGAGTTTTGCCTGTAGTCGCGACCAGCTTAAATGCTTGTCGCGACTAGGTACGGAAATCGCAGATTTGACCTAATTTTTATTTTTCACTCAATTGGAGGCATACCACTCATCCCTATATAAGGAATACGACATTGAAGGTCAAAACGAAGCAAAAACAGACCTAATAGTGGAGGCAAGTGGAGAGGAAGCTATCTTGAAGACCCGGAGCGATACCACCTTCTAGTTTCTTTCTTTTACCCTTTTTAATCTTCTTTATGTTTGTTTTTATTTTTGAATTAATCATGGATGTTTTTAGAGTTATTATGAACTAGATTTCCAAATAAGGGAGGATGATGATTGTTGTTTAAGTTTATGCCTAGTTAATAAATAATTGCCATTCCTTCATCTTGTGTGTGAATACTATCTTTATTTGTGTTTAATTCCATGTGCAAGCTTGATCACCTTTTACATGTTTAATGATCTCAATTCGAAATCTGAAAAGTGAGAATTGAGAATGCTAAAATTTGGATAGTCTAGGTTTTGATGTAAAACGAAAGTATTTACATAGCCTTAGTGACTAATAGATTATTGCTTCATGCTGATTTTGTGTTGATCTAGTTAAGAAGTTAATTAGAGAACATAAGATTTAGAACCTAAAAGATCTGAAAAGAGTTAGGTTAATTTATAATCTGTCATTCATATTGAGATAAGGATAGCAATTAGGTATTAACATAGGTAGCTTATCAACAGGATTCACCTCCCTAATCTCTCATCTTGATTAATCGTCGTCTATTTTCTCTTTACTTTCCTGAATTATTTACTTTTAAATCGCATATTTATTATTTTACCAAAGAGAATCATAAGTATAGTTTAGTAGTACTTAATCCAATTCCCTGTGGTTCGACCTCACTTGCATGAGATACTACACTTGATACGTACACTTGCGTAATAAACAGAATTTTCGTAACAAGTTTTTGGCGCCGTTGCCGAGGAATTGCTTAAAGATTAATATTACACAAAATTATACTAACTTCTACTTTGGTATATTCTCTCTTGCTGATTTTTCTAACCTTTTACTTGCAATATTTTCTTGGTCTATTTCAGGAATCATAAGTGTATGCGCCGTCAAGGACAAGCTGTGATATTACCAGTTGATCCCGAAATCGAGAAAACTTGTAGGAGAAACCGAAAGAACAAGAGGCAAGAGGGAGTTTCAGCAACTGCTGAAACTTCAGAAATCATGGCTGCGAATGCTGCAAACAATGGAGGCAATAACGGTAACAATGGTGGCGCAGTAGAAGATCAAGCTAATGGCCGCAGCTTGAGAGATTACATTCTCCCTACTCTGACAGGAGTGCAGTCGTGTATCAAGCCACCGGCAGTGGATGCAAATAACTTTGACATCAAACCTGCCATACTTCAAATGGTGCAGTCTTCAGTTCAGTTTGGTGGCCTCCCTTCTGAAGATCCTAACCTGCATCTCTCTAACTTCATGGAACTTTGTGAAACCTTTAAAGTTAATGGAGTTAGTGATGATGCCATTCGACTGATACTGTTCCCATTCTCTCTTAGAGAACGAGCCAAGAGTTGGCTAAACTCCTTGCCACCCAACTCTATTGCCACTTGGAATGATCTGGCAACGAAATTCTTGTCAAAGTTCTTTCCTCCAGCCAAGTCTGCAAAGCTGAGAGGAGAAATCAATAACTTCTGCCAACAAGATAATGAATCTCTCCATGAGGCTTGGGAGAGGTTTAAAGATCTGACCAAAAAGTGCCCTCACCATGGTATAGAGAAGTGGATGCTGGTCCACAACTTCTACAATGGGTTGGTAGGAAACACAAGAACTTTGATAGATGCAGCAGCTGGAGGAGCCTTTATGAGGAAGAGTGCTAATGAGGCTTATGATCTATTGGAGGAGATGGCTCTAAACAATCAACAGTGGCCAAATGAGAGGAGTCAATCAAAGAAGGTAGCTGGTGTGTTAGAGGTCGATGCCATCACAAAGTTGACAGCACAGGTTGAGGCATTGACAAAGATAATCGCAGGGCAAGCTAAACAAGCCCAAGTTGTGTGTGAGTTATGTGGGGGAAGCCATCACTTTTCAGAATGTCAAGCTGATGTGGATGATTTGCCAATGGATGAAGCTAAAGCCATTGGAAACTATTCACAGAACAACAACAACAACTATGGGTTCAACCAGGGTAATAACCGAAGAAATAGTGGGTTCTATCAGCAACGAAATCAGAACCAGAATCAGAATCAACAGTTTAATCAGCAACAAACCTCTGGTGGAAATTCTAGTTTGCAGACAGATTTACTGCTTCAATTCATGACTGAAACTAGATCTTCAATCAAAGACCTGCAGACACAGATGGGCCAACTAGAACCTCAAGTAGCAACCCGTCCTCAAGGGAATTTTCCTAGCACAACTGAAGTAAACCCTAAGGAAAACTGCAAGGCAATTACCCTGAGAAGCGGTAAAAATTATGATGGTCCTGAAATGCCACAACTAGTGAATGGAGAAAAGGAGAATGAAGAGCAACCGATGTCAACCTCAACACCCACTTCAACGAAGGCTACTGATAGTCAAACACAACCGCAGCAGTCTCCACCAACTAATAGTGATCACCATGTAAAAATACCATACCCTCAAAGGCTTAGAAAGTCAAGCTTAGATAAGCAGTTCACCAAATTCCTGGAAGTTTTAAAAAGACTTCACATTAACATTCCCTTTGCTGAAGCTTTAGAGCAGATGCCAAGTTATGTGAAGTTTATGAAGGAAATCCTGTCAAAGAAAAGAAAGATGGAGGATTATGAGACAGTGGCTCTAACTGAAGAGTGCAGCGCCATCCTACAGAAGAAACTCCCTCCTAAACTCAGAGATCCAGGGAGTTTCACTATTCCTTGTACTATAGGGAGAATTGAGGGAATAAATGCACTTTGTGACTTGGGAGCCATCATTAACTTGATGCCTCTTTCGGTGTTTAAAAGATTGCAGTTGGGTGAAGCAAAGCCAACAACAGTAACTCTCCAATTGGCGGACCGATCACTAGCCCATCCTAGAGGAGTCATTGAGGATGTGTTAGTTAAGGTTGACAAGTTCATCTTTCCAGCTGACTTCATCGTTTTGGATATGGAAGAAGATAGCAATGTCCCAATTATTCTTGGGAGACCATTCTTGGCAACTGGCCAAGCTCTGATCGATGTCTAGAAGGGTGAATTAAAGCTGAGAGTCCAAGGAGAAGAAGTGGTCTTTAATGTGCTAAAGGCTATGACGTACCCAAAGGCAAGTGATAACTGTTTCTTCATTGACTTGATTGATGAAATGGTGAGTGAGAAAAAGCTGCTAGATGATCCTCTTGAACTAAGTCTAGTTGAAGATGAATTGACGGAGCAAGAAGGACAAGAGGTCATGGGGTATGTGAAGTGGCTTGATTCCTATGGGCCTTTGAACGGAATATATTTTGAGGAATCGGGAGCAGTTCCAAAAGAGCTAAAGCCATCTACTGAAAAGCCTCCAGAACTTGAATTGAAGGTGCTTCCTAGTCACTTGAGGTATGAGTTTTTGGGTCAAGATAAAAAGCTGCCAGTTATTGTTTCAGCTTCTCTCTCTGATGTGGAAACTGATAGACTTTTGAGGGTACTCCGAGCTCATAACAAGGCCATCGCTTGGACACTAGGTGATGTTAAAGGAATCAGTCCTTCAACAGTGATGCATCGAATTCTCATGGAAGACAATGCCAAACCAACTATTGATGCTCAAAGAAGACTCAATCCACCCATGAAAGAAGTTGTCAGAAAAGAAGTAGTTAAGTGGTTGGATGCTGGAGTTGCTTATCCTATTTCAGATAGTAAGTGGGTTAGCCCGGTGCAAGTGGTCCCAAAGAAAGGTGGAATGACGGTGATAAAGAATGAAAAGAATGAGTTGATTCCTACAAGAACAGTCACTGGTTGGAGGATCTGCATCGATTATAGGAAACTCAACAAGGCAACAAGAAAAGATCACTTCCCTTTGCCCTTCATTGATCAAATGCTAGACAGATTAGCGGGGCAAGAATATTACTGTTTTCTTGATGGATATTCTGGATACCACCAGATAGCTATAGCACCTGAAGATCAGGAGAAGACTACTTTCACATGTCCCTATGGTACCTTTGCTTTCAGAAGAATGCCCTTCGGCTTGTGCAACGCCCCTGCAACTTTTCAAAGGTGTATGATGGCTATCTTTTCAGATTTGATTGAATCTTGTATTGAAATTTTTATGGATGATTTCTCAGTGTTTGGTTCTTCCTTTCATCATTGTTTGGAAAATCTGGAAAAAGTGCTAACAAGGTGCGAGAAATCTAACTTGGTGTTAAACTGGGAGAAGTGCCACTTTATGGTAACAGAAGGAATTGTTCTTGGGCACAAAATTTCAAAGGCAGGAATTGAGGTGGATAAGGCAAAGGTTTCAACAATAGAAAATTTGCCACCTCCAGTTTCTGTAAAAGGAGTGAGGAGTTTCCTAGGACATGCTGGCTTCTACCGCAGATTTATCAAGGACTTCTCTAAAATCTCAAAACCTTTATCTAGCTTACTTGTAAATGGAGTTCCATTTGAGTTTGGAGAAGATTGTTTAAAAGCTTTCAAGATTTTAAAGGAGAAATTGATTACAGCACCGATAGTAACTTCACCGAATTGGGAACTGCCGTTTGAGTTGATGTGTGACGCTAGTGACTATGCCATTGGAGCGGTTTTGGGTCAGAGAGTTGACAGAGTATTCCACACAATCTACTATGCTAGTAGAACTCTGAATGATGCTCAATTAAACTACGCCACTACAGAGAAAGAAATGCTGGCAATAGTGTTTGCTTGTGACAAATTTCGACCCTACCTGATTGGAAATAAGGTAATTGTCTACACAGATCATTCAGCAATCAAATACCTTATGACCAAGAAGGACGCAAAACCAAGACTGATTCGGTGGGTACTTTTACTTCAAGAGTTCGACTTAGAGATAAAAGATAAAAAGGGCACCGAGAACCTGGTAGCAGACCACTTGTCAAGATTAGAGCTGCAAGAGAGTCAGAATACAAAGGAGGTACAAATAAATGAGCAATTTCCTGATGAACAACTCTTTAGTGTGAGGGAAAACCTGATGGTACCGTGGTACGCTGACTATGTTAATTTCTTGGCTGCAAAAATAACTCCACCCGAGCTTTCGCGTCAACAATTGAAGAAATTCTTTTCTGAGGTGAAACATTACTATTGGGAAGAACCAATCCTCTACAAGCACTGCGCTGATCAGATAATAAGGAGATGTGTGCCTGAAGAGGAGATGTATTCTATCCTAAATCACTGTCATGCTTTACCATGTGGGGGACATTTTAGTGGAAATAGAACAGCTGCAAAGGTGTTGCAAAGTGGATTCTTTTGGCCAACGCTATTCAAGGATGCTACTACTTTTGTAAAGGCATGTGATCGTTGTCAACGAACAGGTAATATCTCAAGAAGAAACGAGATGCCTTTAACAGGAATTTTAGAAGTTGAATTGTTTGATGTGTGGGGAATAGACTTTATGGGTCCTTTTCCTTCATCCTTTAGCAATCAGTACATTCTTTTGGCTGTTGATTATGTGTCTAAATGGGTCGAAGCTTCAGCTACACCTCAAAATGATGGAAAGACAGTTCTCCGCTTCTTACAAAAGAACATTTTTACTCGGTTTGGTACTCCTCGAGCAATAGTAAGCGATGAAGGGAGCCACTTCTGTAACAAGCAGTTTGAAGCACTTCTTTCAAGATATGGTGTCCGACATCGAACTGCTTTACCATACCATCCCCAAAGTAATGGCCAAGCTGAAATTTCTAACCGGGAGATTAAGATGATTCTAGAGAAAACAGTGCAAAGATCAAGGAAAGATTGGTCAAGAAAGTTAGATGACGCACTGTGGGCATACAGAACTGCTTTCAAAACACCGATTGGCATGTCCCCATATCGGTTGGTGTTTGGAAAGGCTTGTCATTTACCGGTGGAGTTAGAGCATAGAGCTTTTTGGGCCATGAAGACTCTTAACATGGAACTAAAAGCTGCAGGGGAGAAAAGACTGTTACAGCTGAATGAGCTAGATGAGTTTCGGAACGAAGCCTATGAAAACGCAAAGATATACAAGGAGAGAACTAAAAAGTGGCACGATCAAGGTCTAATACAGAAAGAGTTTCAACCAGGGCAGCAAGTGTTACTCTTTAATTCAAGGCTGAAACTGTTTCCTGGAAAGTTGAAATCAAGATGGTCGGGACCATTCACGGTGGTCAAGGTGTTTCCTTATGGAGCGGTGGAGTTAAAAGGTGAAAGTCCAACAACTTTCAAAGTTAATGGACAGCGTTTAAAGCTCTACTTGGGAGGTCAGTTTGACCAAGCCAAGTCCGCCATGATCTTGGCGCCACTTTGAAGTGCAAGGCTCAGCGTCCAGCTGTATGACGATAAACACAGCGCTTCTGGGAGGCAACCCAAGTATTATTTTTCGTTAGACTTTTGATTATGTTTTAGTATGCTTTAGTATTGTCAATATTTTCAATTTTTAGATTAGTACCAGACATTATTTCTTTTTAATTGAATCGTGAAAAGCGTGAAAAAAAAAGAAGAAAAAAAAATTATTATTATTTTCGACCTGAAGCCCAGTAGTCGCGACTAGCCTTTGGCCTAGTCGCGACCTATTTTCTAGGTCGCGACCCCAGTCGCGACTTCCTGATTTTCCAGAAAGGCAGGAAATTTTATCGTGAGCTAGTCGCGACTAGTCTTAGGCCAAGTCGCGACTTGCTCACCAAAATTTCTATAAATTCACACTTTCCCCCTCATTCAACCCTACACAAACAAAAATTCAAATTTCAAATCCTCTCAGCCGACCCTACCCTCTTTTCATCTCAAAAATTCAATTTTTCATCTCCAATCTTCAATCTTTTCATCTTTTCTTAAATTTCTTAAACCCAATTTCACTCAACAATCTACACATATCATCAAAACCCACACCAAAAAAATAACCCAAATCCAAAAATCACCATTGTTTTCACCTTCAACCTCAAGCTTTCAAGAACATTCAACAATGGAGGTAAAGTAAAGCTTTTTCGGGTTTGTAAGTATCACTTTCTTCATTCTTTCAAGAATTTGATTAATTTTTTGATTTTGAGTGATATAAATGTGTGTAATGCAAAAATATTGATGATATTGGGTTTGTTATTATTGTATTGTGGTATTGAGTGTTTGGGAATATTGTTTGAGTGAATTTTTATTTTTGGGATAGAGAAAATTTAAGGGGAAGTGCTGCCCAATTTTTTTTTAGAAAAAAAAAAATAGTTTTAAGAAAAAAAAAATATATTCGAAAAAAAAAATTGAAAAAAAAAAGAAAAGAACAAAAATAGCACCAAAGAGGACTAAGAATGTTGAGGAAGGTTCGTCTTCAAACCCACCACCAACGGGTTTTGATAGAACCCGCTTTGGCAGTATCGAGGCCCATAATCGCTTTGTAAGGTTGAAGAATAGAGCTTATATTGAAGATCGGGGTATTGAATTCCCGGAAAATCCATTGAGGCGCCAACCTCGGTTTGAAACGATCAGAGCGCAAATTGAAAGGATGAAGTGGGGAAGCTTTGTGGATACTCGGGGTCGGGCTAATGTTACTATGGCCTGTGAATTCCTTGCAAATTGGCCCGACCGTCGGAATGGGGAAGTAAAGGTTCGTGGAAAGAAAGTTCCCGCCACTGCTGATGCATTCAATGTGATGTTCTCTGTCCCAGATTACACTAGGGAGGAACAACGCCTCTGAATTATTGAGGAGGAAGAGCAGTTTGATATGGTGGATGTGGCAGAGACAGTGGGATTTCCTGGGTTGAGGTTCCATGACAATGATGGCACTGAGGGGTCGCCCAATATTCTATACCGGTGTGAGCTGAACCCGGTGGCAAAAACATGGCTGTACTTTGTGAGTGCTCGGTTAGTGCTCAACAAGCATTTTTCCGATGTCCAAATGGATCGCCTTAAATATGTGTATGCCATAATGAAGGGGTACAACATTAATATTGGACAAGTCATAAGGCAAAGCATTGACCAAATCGTGCAAGGAGCCACGGGAGGTGGTTTTGGTTTGGCGGGAGTTATCACAGAACTCTGCGGCGCATATGAAGTTCCCCAGTTAGAGTTTGACAACACGGTGTTGCCACTTCGCAAGATGGACATCGCCTTTGTCAACAGGCTGAAAGAGCCACACCCCTATGGTCAGCCACCACCTGATGCACCGCAAGGGCGTAGGCGGCAACGTGAGCCTTGTGTTGAAGAAGAAGAAGAGGAGCAACCACTACAATTGCCTGGGCCCATCGATCCTACAACACAATACACTCATGCACAGCTGAGTTATATAATTCAGCAGAACAACCACATGCAACAATACATGGTGCAGAGGAGTATCTATGATGAGGGACAAGTTCAGCAACTCAACTCTCTTATCAACAGAATGAACATTGGGATTGATGACCCGAACTACTTGGCACAACCTCCTCGGTTCTATCCCTATGACCAACCGCCACCACCCAACCCTTTCTGAAAGGGTCTCAGGTAAGTTTCTTCTCTCTGCATATTTCTGTGTACATTGGGGACAATGTAATATTTAGTTTGGGGGGAGGGACTTAAAAATTTTTAAATTCTGCACTTTAATTTCTGCATTTTAATTTTATGTTTTAGTTTTTTTTGTTTTAGTTAAGGAATGGCAATAACCTTGATGATAGTTGTATACTGCTGATTAGTGTGATGTGATCTGAAACTGTAAAATAACTGTGTGCTTGATTTTGTTAACTCTTTGGATTAGTTTGGATGCTTAGAAAGTTTGGATGCTTAGAAACCTGTGTTTTTCTGCAAATACTCAACTTGTGAAAATTGTTATAACTGTTTTACTATGGTTTGTAGTAAGATTGACAGGATAGCTTAGAACTTGCATGTTTATTCTTTTGAGGCGAAATCCTTGATAGTGTTCAATTGGAATATGACTTAGGCATTTGTTGGATAGTTTGAGCCTTTCAAGCCTACCATAATGTGTATTCCTAGTTACCCTTTTGAGCCTTAACCTGTTGTGTTTTCACCCACTGATTTGAAATTTTGCAACCACACTATTAATTTTTATTCTCACCATGATTATCCATGATATCATTGTTGGAAATTATTTTACCAGGATCTTAGATCTACTCACAAGTATGTTTATTAACATCCTAAATATGAACTTTCTAAAACGATAAATTAAACACATATAAAGTTTAGGAAACCTTACATTGGGTGCAGCGGAATATAATGACTCCTTCCGTTCAGATATCTAGCCCTTGATTCCTTTCTGTAGCAGAGCATTATCAATATCTGAACCTGGATCTCTTTCTCTGAATCTTTGATGCTGAAACTCCTTTGCTGATGATCTTTCTTCACGATCTTCCTCACTATGATTGAGGTATCACTTGCTGTGTGTGGGCACTACTCATACACTAAGGATTTCGAAATTCAAGAGGGAAGAGAAAGAAGAAGTGGCAGCTAAAGATAGGGAGAGAGAAAGGCTCAGGTTTTTCTCTGAAGGAAAAATAGAAAATTTAAGTGTAATTTTCCTGAAGCCTTCACTATCTATTTATAGCATTCCACTAGGGTTAGGTTTGAATTATTTGGCATTAAAATAATGAAAATATCAGTTTAAATTTCCTACAAAAGTGGCAGGCCCTATACTAGTGGATTTGGGCCTCACTTTTTGCAATTTTGCAGTTTTACCTTTTCTGCATCTGATTTTCTCAAAAACGCCAATTTTCTAATTCAACCATTTAAATGCCAATTCTAACTATTTAATAACTATAAATAATTATTAAATAATATTGTCATTTATCATATTTATTAATTGAACCATACAAAGTATCATAATTAACAAATATGCCCCTATAAACTCTTTCTTTAAAATTTTGCCCTTACTTAGTGAAAATTTCACAAATAGACATAGTCTAATTTGAGAATTATAATTGATTAATCAAAACCAATTACATGAGTCTTACAAGCAATATTATCTCAACTAGTGGGGGGACCATGGGTCTATATAACCGAGCTTCCAATAAGTAGATCAAGAATTTAGGACTAAAATTCACTGACTTATTAATTCTTCGTTGAATCCACGCATAGAACTTAGAATTGCACTCTCAGTATATAGAATGCTCTATATGTTCCACCATATAGACACATCATTAGTTATCCATTGTTATAATCCTAATTTGATCAATGATCCTCTATATGAATGATCTACACTGTAAAGGGATTAAATTACCGTTACACCCTACAATGTATTTATTCCTTAAAACACTTGACCCCGTATAAATGATATTTCAGCTAATGTGAAATGAGTACTCCACAAATTATGTTTGTTTGGTCAAGCTCGAAGGAGATCATCCTTTGCTTACTATTCGCCAGATAGAAGCTATAGATTCCTTGTTTATGATAGCGCTCCCACTCAATTGCACTACCGTGTTCCCAAAATGTACGTATCACCCTGACCTAAAAGTAGGCTTAACTAACAAATCAAAGAACACGAATAGCCTCTCGAGATTGAGCCTAATCATATCAGGATTAAGATCATTTGATCTAGGATCAACTAGGCGATATTGACTTGAATAGATATTACGGTAAGTTTAATAAATCTAAGTCAAAGTTCAATATCGGTCCCTTCCGATGCATACTCCATGCATCCAACCTGAGCTTTACTTTAACCAATGCTCTGGAAAGAACATAGCACTTCTCCAAATGCAAGTAAACTCTGTTGTAGATTATCATATCAGTAAAACCCTGTGTCTGATAAATCTAGGAAACTTTATTCACATAGTCATGTTTACTTTCCAATGTCTTGAGGGCACAATAAACAGGATCAAGTATGTGAAAAGGGTTTCAGATGAATTTATACATTATGTACATATAATCATGAAATAAATCGTGTGAACCATGCAACATTAAATGTTATTTCTGATCTATATTAATAAGTAAATCTGATTATATTGAAATGAGTTTTATTTAGGGCATAAAACCCAACAAACTCCCACTTGCACTAATATAAAACAAAAAGTGCGTTTCAAATAATCTCAACACCTTGATATACAAATCAAGTGTAGTAGTAGTAAACTCCTCGTAATAGGATCTGAAAGGTTGAATTAAACACAACCTTTTCTCCACCATTACTCTTCCTTTAATCACAAAATCATTGATAATGTGAAATTCCTCTCTATATGTCTACTCTCTTGGGATACTGGATTCTATACCTTTGGCAACTACTTATGGTTAATCAGGAAATAACACTAGTAGTTTAAGGCAATTTGGAATGGTGCCAAAGATGTATAGAACTTTCCTTAGACTGAATAAGTACCTTTCCTGCAGCTTTAACATTCAGTCTCTCTCTGGTAGACCTAGAGACTTCAGATAGGTTTTTACACTTCTCCAAAATCACTATTCCACCCCCAGAGTAATCACCATCTTATCAGAAAGATTTTCTAGCACAAAGGCAAATTTCGAAATCTGATATGGTGTAGTCTAAGAGTTTTAAACACACCCTTATAGACTAACATATAGTTCCTCTTCTTTATCTTAGGATTTACTTGATTGTCTTCCAATGTTCTTCTCCTGGATTAATCTGATACCTACTCATTACTCCCACTCAACAGCATGTGTCTGGTCTAAGGCATACAAAAGCATATCTAAGACCTCTCACTGTTGATATAAGAAATTCTTTCATGGCTTTATCTTTTCTGGAATAGTTAAGACTTTTCCTTAGATAAATAAAATCTATACCTAAGAAGTTGTGAAGCTTCTATAGATTGCCATTAGAAAGAAAATGCTTCAGCATCTTACTAAAGTAAGTTGCTTGCATTAGAGTAAGTAATTACCAGGTATACCACAAGCCATATGTAAAGCCCGCTTAGTTAATTTGGAAATTAGCAGTTGTTTATGATTAATTATGAAATTATTTATAGCTATTTAAATAATTTATCATACTGTCATTTATGTTATTCAGTAGCTTGCATATTTTGCATTTCCGGTGCCCGGTATTTTGGAACTCGGCGTTTGGCTCAGTAGAAATCACAACTTAGTATGTTAGTAGTTTGGGGACGGGTTTTAGACATTGGGAATGTCGGGAATGGCCGGGAATTTAGAATGTCCCAAAAAATACCCCTTTAGTGATTTTTTATGTGGTTTTGGAATGGAGGGGCAAAATGGTCTCTTTGCCCCAATGATGGTTTGTCTTTTAGTGGCTTGTTTATTTGAAATTAAATAATTATTTAATTGTATACTTGGCTGAAATGAATATTGCATGTAGTTTATTTCATTTTCTCTTTTTAGCAAAAAAATCACTAAGTAAAGAAAGAAAGAAAATTTCAAAGAACACTCTTTTTCTCTCTATTTTCGGCTGTGCATGTGGGTGCTTGGAGCTGGGTTTTGTTCAAATTTTTCAAGTGAATTCTCATCCTAATCTAAGCATTTTCCAAGCTAGGTTAGCTCTCTTGATTTCTTCCTTAAAATTATGAAAAAAAAATGATGAAATGTTGAGTGAAATGCATGATGATTTTGGTGATTGTCACTGCTGATTATTGTTGTTGTTGTTCTTTGATTAAATGTTGATATAAATAGGTTTAATGAGATTGTATAGCATGCTTGAGTTCCTTGTTCTTGTAGGTTAGATTTTCATGTAAAAAGTTATGAATTTTTGAAAGAAATGGTTCAAATTGTTGCTGTGAAGTTGCTGGATATTCTTAGTTGTTTTCAGAGGCTTAATTATGCATGATTTAGTAGATTCTAGCTTGTTTGAATGCATGATTGTGGGAATTGCTCAAGTTTGAGTTTAGAACTCAAAGCTTGAGCTTTAATGGTGATTTTTGTATCTGTGATTTCTGGGTTAGTTTGTTGCCTTAGATTTGTTCTTTGGGGTATTTAGAGCAGGTCTGGAAGGTTTGGAATCATTTGGGTTTGATTTGGTTGAGTTAGGAATTTTTGAAAAATTCCTGCGAGGAACCGGAATTCCGGTTGTGCAACCGGAATTCCGGATGAGGGTCCAGTAATTCCCAGAACCGGAATTCCGGTTGGGCAACCGGTCTACCGGTTGGGGAATTTTCAGAACCCGTGTTTTCCTCGTTTTTATGTTTTTAGGGGTATTGCCATGCTTTTTATCGATAGGGAAACTTTTAGTTCCTAGTTTTAGTCCCCGGGAAGTGATTTAGCGTGTCACTTATAGCGTTGTGATTTTTATGGTTTAGGAGCCAGTAATCCGCCGCTCAGCTTCAGTTCCGGTCGGGTTGGCACACCTGAATTCGGAATCCAGGTAAGATTAGTATAACAGTATGCATATGTAGATTACATGTTTAGCGAGCATGTAGGAAGCCTGTTAGATTACATTAGTTATGTATGTTGGCTTCGAACCATCCAACCCTGTCACGTCGGTACAGGCTGGAGTATGACCAGCAGCCGGAGTATGACCGGTTCGACCGATCAGGCTGACACTTGGTTGGTGGTTCCGTACTATTGACGTATCCCGTCGGTACAGGCTGGAGTATGACCAGCAGCCGGAGTATGACCGGTTCGACCGATCAGGAGGATATAGTAACACGTCGGTACAGGCTGGAGTATGACCAGCAGCCGGAGTATGACCGGTTCGACCGATCAGGTTGTTACGTGTCAATAGTACCGTCCCTATGAACGTTCAGAACTCAGTACCATGTTGGACATGGCAGTAGTGGCTCAGTACCATGTTGGACATGGCAGTAGCGGGACTCAGTATCGTGTTGGACACGGCAGTTAGAATTATGTATGAGTAATATTATGCTTTTCTTACTGAGTCTGTCGACTCACAGTTTACGTTTATGTGTAGGTAAAGGCAAGGCTATAGCTGATGGACCGTGAGCGAGCTTATGAGATTGTACATGTCGGGGCGGTTAGGCCTGGAGCGTACGATCCTCGGGACAGCAAGGCTGAATTTTTTGTAACTGGTCGTTAGACGACTTTTATTTTATGTAACAGTTAAACAGTTAAGCTTTTTGTAAATATTTTATAATCGGGATCCCGAGTCTTTTGTAATATTGTTTATAAGTTTAATTAAAAAGCAAAATTTTAATTAATCACGTTTTTCCATAAACCTCGTTGATTAGCAACGAGCTGCACAGTACGTTTAAAAATCACGTAATACGCCTAAGGTAGTTAGGGTGTTACAATTTGGTATCAGAGCCGCCAGGTTGTCTTCCGAAGATCGTCACGACATGTACAATCATCATCAGCAGTTAGCTCGGTTCACGGTTCAGTAAGCCTTTATTGCTTTAGTAGTTTATTTTATTCAGTTATGAAAAAAAAAGAAGAAAAGCCTGTTAGGAAGCATGTTAGTAGCCTGATAGTAGAATAGGCGCATGTTTCGTTTTTAATTTCCAAATTAAGCGGCATTAGTAAGCTCTCCTTGAATACGACCTGATATGCCAACTCTTGGTTTCGCAGGCGGTTCTAATCAGATGGACGCCAGGCGGACTACCAGGAGTCAAGGCAACTCCGTAGGGTCGAATCAAGGACAGGGAGCTCAGTTTCCCCCACCTGCTAGGGGCCGAGGTAGAGGTCCCCGAGGCAGGGCTCGTGGCCGGGGTGATGAGAACCCGCCACAGGCTGCCCAGGCTCCCCCAGCCGATCAGGGAGTCCCGAATTGGGAGTTGCGGTTTGCGGAGATGCAAGCCCGGATCGAAGAACAAGACCTCGAGATTCAGAGGTTGAGACAGCAGGGTGCTCCTGCAGTTCCTGTGCCCGTAGTTCCAGTGGCACCTACCCCTGCTGCCCAGGCCGAGATAGTGGTGGCGGCCCATAGATTGGAACCTCTGTATGAGCGGTTCCGGAAGCAAGCACCTCCGGTTTTCCTGGGAGGTCCGGATGTAATGAAAGCCGAGCAATGGCTGACGGTGATCACCAAGATTCTGAATTTCATGGGTGTCACCGGTAACGACAGAGTGGTGTGCGCCACGTTTCAGTTCCAGGAGGACGCGTTGGTCTGGTGGGACATGGTCTCTCAGATCCATGACGTCACCACCATGACCTGGGAAAGGTTCCAGGAACTCTTCAACGCAAAGTACTACAACGAGGCGGTCAGAAGCGCCAAGAGGAAAGAGTTCGCTCACCTGACCCAGCGGGAGAACATGAGCGTCACTGAGTATACTACTCAGTTTGATCGGTTGGCGAGGTTAGCCTCGGGAATTGTGTCGACCGACTTCAGTAAGAAGGAGAAGTATCTGGACGGGTTGAATGCCAGGATCCGGCATGATCTGATGATTACCACAGACGACAGCACCACCTATGCTCAGATGGTGGAGAAGGCATTGCGAGCTGAGGGTGCAGTGGGGTGTATGTCAGAATCAGCCAGTACTCCGGTTACTGGCGGGGCTCCTACCCCTCCTGCCTCAGGCTATAGCAGGGGGAGTAGTGGTTCGGCCATTGATCAGAGGAAGAGAGCACCCACTGCTTCCGGTGGCTCGAGTCAGAACAAGAGGTTCCGGGGGAACCAGAACAGAGGGAGTCGTCCCGGTGGTACTGAGACCCGGTTCTCCTATCCCGAGTGCCCTAGCTGCAAGAAGCACCATCGGGGCGAGTGCAAAGGTCAGGGATGCTTTCATTGTGGCATGCCCGGACACTTCAAGAGGGAATGTCCCCAGCTCCGACCAGAGGCACCGAGAGCTCCAGCGATACCCACGCCAGCCAGGGTGTTCGCTATCACGCAGGCTGATGCAGATGCCAGCCCATCAGTAGTCACAGGTCAGCTTTCTATTAATAACTCGCTATATTCAGTGCTGTTTGATTCTGGGGCTACACATTCTTATGTGGCGGCCAGAGTCTTTAGTAAATTGGGTAGACCCTATGATAGATATGAATCAGGGTTTGGAACCCTGTTACCTGGCGGAGAATTGGTTATCTCCAATAGGTGGATTAGGTCTATGCCGATCAGGATAGATGGTAGAGAGTTAAGTGCTGATCTGATAGAGATGAGTTTAGTCGAATTCGATATTATTTTAGGAATGGATTTCCTATCTAAATATTCGGCGAGCATTGACTGTAAAAGGAAGATGGTGGTCTTCCAACCGGAAAGTGAAGAACCATTTGTATTTGTTGGTTCGGTTCAGGGATCTCGAATCCCGGTGATCTCGGCTATGTCAGCGAGAGAATTGTTGCACGGCGGTTGCTTAGGGTTTCTGGCCGTGGTGGTGGACACCACTCGGCCAGATACCATTCGGCCAGAGGACATCAGAGTGGTTCGGGAATTTTTGGACGTTTTTCCCGAAGAACTTCCAGGGTTACCACCTCAGCGGGAGATTGATTTTGTGATTGACTTGGCACCAGGGGTGGAACCGGTTTCCAAAGCCCCGTATAGGATGGCTCCAGCTGAACTTAAGGAATTAAAGATTCAGCTCCAAGGGTTGCTCGACATAGGGTTCATTCGGCCCAGTGTGTCACCCTGGGGAGCCCCGGTTTTGTTCGTCAAGAAGAAAGATGGATCTATGAGGATGTGCATCGACTACAGGGAGTTGAACAAGCTGACGGTGAAGAATAAATATCCATTACCTAGAATCGATGACTTGTTCGATCAGCTTCAGGGGAAGACGGTCTTCTCTAAGATTGATCTCCGTTCGGGTTATCATCAGTTGAGAATCCGAGAGGAGGACATTCCAAAGACAGCTTTCCGCACTAGGTATGGACACTATGAGTTTCTGGTTATGTCATTCGGACTAACCAATGCTCCTGTAGCATTCATGGACCTGATGAATAGAGTATTCAAGGATTTCCTCGATATCTGTGTGATTGTGTTTATCGACGACATCCTCGTGTACTCTCAATCAGAAGAGGAGCATGAGTTACATCTTCAAATGGTACTGCAACGGCTTCGAGAACATAAGCTTTATGCCAAGTTCAAGAAATGTGAGTTCTGGTTATCTCAGGTGTCTTTCCTAGGGCACATTGTGAGCAAAGATGGGATCAAGGTGGATCCCGGGAAGATCGAATCCGTCAGGGATTGGCCAAGACCGAAGACGGTGACAGAGATCAGAAGCTTCTTGGGTTTAGCTGGGTACTACCGTAGGTTCGTGGAGGGGTTCTCCAAAATCTCAATGCCCCTAACCGAGCTTACAAAGAAAAATCAGAGATTTATTTGGTCAGATAAGTGCGAAGCTAGCTTTCAGGAGCTAAAGCAGAGGTTGATTACTGCTCCGGTGCTAGCTTTGCCTTCGGACAAGGAGAAGTTCGTAGTCTACTGTGACGCATCCAAACAGGGTTTGGGGTGTGTATTGATGCAAGTCGATCGGGTCATCGCTTATGCCTCCCGTCAGTTAAAGGATTATGAACAGCGATACCCGACTCATGATTTAGAATTGGCCGCAGTGGTTTTTGCACTGAAGATTTGGCGGCATTACCTTTACGGGGAGAAGTGTGAGATCTATACCGACCATAAAAGTCTCAAGTATTTCTTTACTCAGAAAGATTTAAACATGAGACAAAGGCGTTGGTTGGAATTAGTGAAGGACTACGATTGTGAGATCCTCTATCATCCCGGAAAAGCCAATGTAGTGGCCGATGCCCTGAGCAGAAAGGGTCCCGGGCAAGTAGCTAGTATGGTTCAGATCTCACCTTGGCTAGCAGAGGATATGGTTAGATCCAGCATTGAGTTTGTGGTAGGTCAGCTTCACAACTTAACGCTGCAATCTGATCTGTTAGAAAGAATAAAAGTCGCTCAGATGACAGATCCGGAGTTAGTGAAAATCCGAGATGAGGTATTGGCTGGTCAAGCCAAGGACTTTTCAGTATCAGATAATGGAATGCTTTTGTATAAAGCCAGGGTTTATGTTCCGAACAGTGCGGAACTTAGAAATGAGATCTTTGAGGAGGCTCATTCTACCCCGTATTCTCTGCATCCCGGCACCACCAAGATGTACCAAGATTTGAAACCGTACTTCTGGTGGAGTGGTATGAAGAAGAATTTGGTAGAATTCGTATCGAGATGCCTCACTTGTCAGCAGATTAAGGCTGAACATCAGAGACCAGCAGGGTTGTTGCAGCCTCTAACCCTACCAGAATGGAAATGGGAAGATATTACGATGGATTTTGTGGTCGGATTACCTAGGACCACGGGTTTATTTGATTCCATCTGGGTAGTGGTGGATCGATTTACGAAATCTGCTCACTTTCTGCCGGTTAGAACAACATTTTCAGTGGATCAGTTGGCAGAACTGTACGTCAGAGAGATAGTAAGACTTCACGGGGTACCGAAGTCTATAGTTTCGGACAGGGATCCGAAGTTCACCTCCAAATTTTGGCAAAGTTTGCAACGGGCAATGGGTACAAGGCTGAAATTTAGTACAGCATTCCATCCTCAGACAGATGGTCAGTCCGAAAGGACAATTCAGATATTGGAGGACATGTTGAGAGCCTGTGTTATGGACTTTGAAGGCTCATGGAGTAAGTATCTACTGTTGAAAGAATTTTCTTACAACAACAGTTATCAGAGTACGATAGGGATGGCTCCCTATGAACTGTTGTACGGTAGAAAATGTAGGTCCCCTATCCACTGGGATGAGACAGGGGAGAGGAAATACCTAGGTCCTGAGTCAGTTCAGCGGACCAATGAGGCAATAGAGAAGATAAAAGCTAGAATGCTTGCCTCACAGAGCAGACAGAAGAGTTACGCAGATCCGAAACGCAGAGATGTTGAGTTCCAAGTAGGGGAACATGTGTTTTTACGGGTATCTCCGATGAAGGGGATTAAACGTTTCGGGAAAAGAGGCAAGTTATGCCCTAGATTTACAGAACCTTTCGAGATTCTCGAGAAGATAGGTCAAGTGGCATATCGGTTAGCATTGCCTCCAGCCTTATCAACAGTTCACAACGTATTCCATGTCTCGATGTTAAGAAAATACGTTTCAGACCCCTCTCATATACTCAGTTATGAGAGCCTTCAGCTACAACCAGACATGACTTATGAGGAACAGCCAGTGCAGATCCTGGATAGAAAGGATAAAGTCCTTCGGAATAAGACCATAGCATTGGTCAAGGTTCTCTGGAGAAACAGTAAGGTGGAAGAAGCCACCTGGGAGCTAGAGTCAGATATGAGAGCTCAATATCCTGAGTTATTCAGGTTAGATTTCGGGGACGAAATCCTTTTAAGGGGGGGATAGTTGTAAAGCCCGCTTAGTTAATTTGGAAATTAGCAGTTGTTTATGATTAATTATGAAATTATTTATAGCTATTTAAATAATTTATCATACTGTCATTTATGTTATTCAGTAGCTTGCATATTTTGCATTTCCGGTGCCCGGTATTTTGGAACTCGGCGTTTGGCTCAGTAGAAATCACAACTTAGTATGTTAGTAGTTTGGGGACGGGTTTTAGACATTGGGAATGTCGGGAATGGCCGGGAATTTAGAATGTCCCAAAAAATACCCCTTTAGTGATTTTTTATGTGGTTTTGGAATGGAGGGGCAAAATGGTCTCTTTGCCCCAATGATGTTTTGTCTTTTAGTGGCTTGTTTATTTGAAATTAAATAATTATTTAATTGTATACTTGGCTGAAATGAATATTGCATGTAGTTTATTTCATTTTCTCTTTTTAGCAAAAAACTCACTAAGTAAAGAAAGAAAGAAAATTTCAAAGAACACTCTCTTTTTCTCTCTATTTTCGGCTGTGCATGTGGGTGCTTGGAGCTGGGTTTTGTTCAAATTTTTCAAGTGAATTCTCATCCTAATCTAAGCATTTTCCAAGCTAGGTTAGCTCTCTTGATTTCTTCCTTAAAATTATGAAAAAAAAATGATGAAATGTTAAGTGAAATGCATGATGATTTTGGTGATTGTCACTGCTGATTATTGTTGTTGTTGTTCTTTGATTAAATGTTGATATAAATAGGTTTAATGAGATTGTATAGCATGCTTGAGTTCCTTGTTCTTGTAGGTTAGATTTTCATGTAAAAAGTTATGAATTTTTGAAAGAAATGGTTCAAATTGTTGCTGTGAAGTTGCTGGATATTCTTAGTTGTTTTCAGAGGCTTAATTATGCATGATTTAGTAGATTCTAGCTTGTTTGAATGCATGATTGTGGGAATTGCTCAAGTTTGAGTTTAGAACTCAAAGCTTGAGCTTTAATGGTGATTTTTGTATCTGTGATTTCTGGGTTAGTTTGTTGCCTTAGATTTGTTCTTTGGGGTATTTAGAGCAGGTCTGGAAGGTTTGGAATCATTTGGGTTTGATTTGGTTGAGTTAGGAATTTTTGAAAAATTCCTGCGAGGAACCGGAACTCCGGTTGTGCAACCGGAATTCCGGATGAGGGTCCAGTAATTCCCAGAACCGGAATTCCGGTTGGGCAGCCGGTCTACCGGTTGGGGAATTTTTCAGAACCCGTGTTTTCCTCGTTTTTATGTTTTTAGGGGTATCGCCATGCTTTTTATCGATAGGGAAACTTTTAGTTCCTAGTTTTAGCCCACGGGAAGTGATTTAGCGTGTCACTTATAGCGTTGTGATTTTTATGGTTTAGGAGCCAGTAATCCGCCGCTCAGCTTCAGTTCCAAATGGGTTGACGAGACACACGAATTCGGAATCCGGGTAAGATTAGTATAACAGTATGCATATGTAGATTACATGTTTAGCGAGCATGTAGGAAGCCCGTTAGATTACATTAGTTATGTATGTTGGCTTCGAACCATCCAACCCCTGTCACGTCGGTACGGTGGAGTATGACCAGCGGCGGAGTATGACCGGTTCGACCGATTAGGCTGACACTTGGTTGGTGGTTCCGTACTATTGACGTATCCCGTCGGTACAGGCTGGAGTATGACCAAGGACGGCGGAGTATGACCGGTTCGACCGATCGGTGAGGATATAGTAACACGTCGGTACAGGCTGGAGTATGACCAGCAGCCGGAGTATGACCGGTTCGACCGATCAGGTTGTTACGTGTCAATAGTACCGTCCCTATGAACGTTCAGAACTCAGTACCATGTTGGACATGGCAGTAGTGGCTCAGTACCATGTTGGACATGGCAGTAGCGGGGCTCAGTATCGTGTTGGACACGGCAGTTAGAATTATGTATGAGTAATATTATGCTTTTCTTACTGAGTCTGTCGACTCACAGTTTACGTTTATGTGTAGGTAAAGGCAAGGCTATAGCTGAAGGACCGTGAGCGAGCTTATGAGATTGTACATGTCGGGGCGGTTAGGCCTGGAGCGTACGATCCTCGGGACAGCAAGGCTGAATTTTTTGTAACTGGTCGTTAGACGACTTTTATTTTATGTAACAGTTAAACAGTTAAGCTTTTTGTAAATATTTTATAATCGGGATCCCGAGTCTTTTGTAATATTGTTTATAAGTTTAATTAAAAAGCAAAATTTTAATTAATCACGTTTTTCCATAAACCTCGTTGATTAGCAACGAGCTGCACAGTACGTTTAAAAATCACGTAATACGCCTAAGGTAGTTAGGGTGTTACACCATAGGTTTAGATAAACTCAAACCTATAATACTAGGAACAGGAAGTTTTGTTAAGTCTATAGAATAGACTTATTAACTAAAATTTCCTTTTATGTCCTTGGAATAGAAAACTTTAGGTTATTCCATGTGAATGGATTAAACCATAGTTCTATTGGCTTTCTTCTTAGTTTCTTATCTTGACAATCCATTACTTGTTTAAACTCACAATGGATTTAAATCACTAGTGTCTCCCAAGTCATAAGAAGGTGAGTTCCTAGAAATTCTCCCACTACGACAAGGCACCATGAATTATGTCTAAGAAAACTAAATGGTATTGATCTCTTCGGTTGTGACAAGACAACAGAGGCAGTGGGATCATCATATGTAAGATGATAGAACACTTTTGGAATCAAGAATTAAATATCTCCTTTATTTGCTACTTGTTTTTCAGACTTAGTCATTTTCTTAGAAAAGTAGTATTTGTTTGAACAAACACTTTCTTATCTATTGACAATGGGATGGTCCACCCCTAATCACTTAGAATAGCTAACAAACCATGGTTAATGGTTCTAGCTTTTCTTAAGATTTTGATTAGGTCATCCATGAATCTAGTAATGATTTACATTAAGTATACAACCATTACATCATTCTGAAATTGTATTACCATAGAAGGAATTAGGCAACGACTACTAACTAATCATCAATATGCAACTCGAAATTTATGGGGAGGTAAGTTTGGATATAATTCAAAAAACAATTTAATGATCTTTGAACTGCATATCTACTAACTATTTCTCCACCCCTATCAGTTCGCAAGATCTTTAACCACTTACCTTAACGGTTTTAACCATTGCTAGAAATTAATGAAATTTTTCAAACATTTCAAATTTCTTGCTAAAAGGTATAATCTAGAGTTATCGTTTGAAGAATACGACGAAAAACTCATATCCACCCCTGAATGTACATCCATCTGCGAATGAGATGAACTACTTTCAGTGGATATAGGCATATTAACTCTTTGCAGAGATTGATCTTGTCAAATCCACTATGAACAAGATACAAATGCCATAGATTAAAAAAATGTGGTAGTGTCTATGATGACATAGGTTTAGTTACATCAAAGAGTTGTTAGAATACTGAAAGTGGATCCTGGTCACAGAATACCTAACTCATATTCCATACAGTTTTAATCCATTAATAGAAGATGGATATTAAACACTTGAGAAAGTGTAACTGTATTGTATCTGGAATTAGAAATATAAGAAAATTTCTGTTTGGATTCTAAAATTAAAGTCAAAGACTTAAATTCAACCAAATATAATGAGTAATTCTTTCTTGGACCAGCACTACTAATACAAACTCTAAGTCAGATTTGCCCATACAAGTAGGAGATTTTTAAGATTGAGGATTTATATCAATTGGGAATAGAATTTCGGGATTATAATCATATGCGTCATTTAATTTCTTAAGAGAAAATATAATGACATGAAATGATTTATAGACCATTCATCCAATGATATATTATTGAGCTAATTCAAAATGAATAAGCTAAGAGGAATTAGGATAATTTCGTTTAAAATAAGAATCCAACGATGCTTCGATTAGCGAAAGACAAAGTAATCTTATTTATGTAATCTTCTTGTTTCATATTGTAAAAATACTAGTCTAAGGTGTCATCAATTGATGAACAGTTAGATGTCGCAGATACAATACTTATCTTTCGAGATCTTACACTATTATGTATGTCTAATGGTGAAAATCCATTAGGGATTTATCTCATTAGAAAAACAAACATGTTAGACCAACAATGAAGATTCGAAATTAAACTACAACTTAATAACAGAAATTAACATGGTTCAATATAAATTCATACACAATTCAGAAATTATAAACATATAGCAAGTAGGAATGACTAGTGAAAATACTAAAACATACAATCCTAAATAATTTCCAAGGTTTTCAACAAACTGATACAATGTCCCGGTAGGCGAGAGTCAAAGCATCATTTATTGAATAGAGTTGTCAGCTCATCTAAAATAGAAACCATTCTAGCAACCTTTTATTCGATCAAAATAAGAATCCAACGTTGTCCCGGTAGGCGAATGTCAAGGTTATTCTCATTTTATGAGCTTCTACCATTGTTTCATGTTTTATGAGTTTATCTCTAAGTAGTCACCGTAGGGGAGAGTCTAAATAGAGACGAAAACTCACAAAACACTTATCAAATGAAATCTTACGGTGTTAAATGCGTTCAACGAATAACCATCCATAGGGGGACGAAGTCTAGCGTCTCGAGGTTATATTAAAAACATTTAACTTTTGTAAGACCAACAATGGAGATCGAATATCTTAATAATAATCAAGCTCATTATTTCAAGTGAGTTGTATTTTCTTTGATTCTCTTTATTTATTCTATTTATTTTAAATATATATATTTATTTAATTAAAATTTCCAATTTAGAATGAAAAATTCCAAATATAAATTTTAATTTAATATTTATAAATTTTACTTAGATGGATATGAAAATAACATGAATTATTTCCATCTTAGTAATAATTTCCAATAAATATTTAGAAAAATATTCAATTTAAGTTGTTACAAAATTAATTTAAATTAATTTACAACTCAAATTTAATTTTCTATAAATATATATTGCATTTCGAAAAATTAAAGTATATAAGAATACAATTTTCGAAAAATGCATATTAAAATAAAAAATAAATCCTGGAAAAATTATTCTAATTTAATGTTGGCCCAAAATTAATTAATAAAATTAATTTACAACAAAAAATATAATTTTCCTATTTAATTAAATATATAAGAAAAATTTCAAATATTTAAGTATGATGATGAAAATCAACTTAAATATTAATTTTCTATTTAATTAAATACACTAGAAAAATACTTTAAGCAAAAATATCACCTATCTAGATTTTCCTTTGACTAATTAATTCAATTTCTAATAATATACTTTAATTCAATTTATTTTAAATTAATAAATAAATGAAAAAATCATTGATTCAAGCTGATCCAAGAATTAATTAAAATAATTAATTTACAACTTAATCTATTTTTCAAGATAAAATTCGAAATTCTAGCATTTAAGAAATGCAATTTCGAACATTGATTAATAAAATAAAGAAAAAATATATTTTGAAAATTATTTAAATTTAGTTGAAAAAATAAATTTCAACTAAAAATAATTTTCTATTTAATTAAATGTCATGAAAAAGAAATATTTAAGTATGATGATAAAAATCAACTTAGATATTTAATTTTCAAATTAATTAAATGTATTAAATTCAAGAAATAAATAATTAAGTGTAGAGAAGGCTTAATTATTAATCTCTAGTTTAATACTAGGAAAAATATACTTAAAATAAATTGTACCAAAATTAATTAATAAATAATTAATTTCACATTGTATAATATTTCCTACTTAATATTAGAAATAATAAGTAGTCTAGAAATAACTATCTAGAAAATATCTTATTTGACTAAGTATCTTTTCCACAAAATTTGAAAAAAATATCTAATTTAAGTTGTATTAGAAAAAATCTAGAACTTAAATATTTTTCAAATTTAAATTTAATTAAATATCAAAAATTAAGTTGTAACCACTTAATTTGAAAATATTCCATTTTAAGTTAATATTCGAAAAGATATTAACTTAAAAAATATCTAAAGAATCTTAATAACCAATGCCTAAAATTCCTCAACTTAATTTTGAAATTTTGAATTCAAAAGATATTCAGATTTAAGTTGGTTAGTTTAAGATAACTAAACATCAACTTAAATAAGAATATTTAATGAAAAATTTAAATTAAGTTCCAGAAAGAATCTAGATGGTTATAATTCTATATTTAATTAAATACAAGAAAATACATATAGTTTAGCTTAGAATAAAGAATTCTTTAAACTATAATTTTCTTAAATTAATTTCAAAATAAATGAAATTAATTATGTTGCTAATCAATTTTATTAGGTTAAACTAGTTTAATTAACCTAGTACAGTTGTTCAAATCAGGCAAATGGGCCTTCACAATTGGGGTGGTTTGTGTGAGGGGGTGCTGGGTTCAGTATGTCGTACCCACTTCTATGGCTCCCAACTCTCACACAAGGCCCAAAAGAGAGGAATTTAACCTTAATAAGAACAACTGTTATTAATTGAATAGGCCCAAAAACTAAATGGGCCTAAATAAATTCTATCAATGACTATGATAATTTATTTTAGCAACATTAACCTATATGCATCTATAATAAAATTAAACACATAGGCTCACACAGGCACACTTTGGATGGGTCCTATCATGTTGCTAGGTCATACACAGATGAAAGAAGATTGTAAATATACCTGTTACAAATTATTATCTTGACCAAGGGAGCCATCAGATCATTAGATCTGGCAAAATGTAACCATGGCTATTTGCAATCAAGTAATAATAGGTTTTTTTAAAAAAAAACTTACAAACAAGCTAAAACACATACTCCTGCAACAAGGTTAGCTGGATAGTTGGATGTAGGATTTATTTAATTTTAAATTAAATATTTAATTTCGAAAATAATTAATTAAATAAAAAAAATTTCGAAAAATTTAAAAAAAAAAATTAAAAAATTCGAAAATTAAAAAAAATTTAAAATTAAACCTACATTTTTTGAAAAAATTAGGTTTCAACCAACCTAAATATCATTTCAAAAATTTGCTAACTACTTTTAAATTTTAAATGTTATTTTATAAAATAAAAATTAAATAAAAATTAGAAAAGATAAATGAAATATCTTTTCAGATTTTAAATTTAATTTAAATAAATAAAATAATAAAATTTAAAAGTTAGCAAAATATCTTACTTCTATTTAAAATTACATGATTATAAATATCTTATTTTAAATTTAAATAAGGTCAAAATATCTAAAAAGATTTAATTTTTAAAAAAAAATCTTAAAAGATAAGATATAATTAAAAAATATCTTAAAAGATAAGATATCTTAAAAATATCTTAAAAGATTTTATAAATATCTTATAAAATCTGACCTTAAATTTAAAAAAAAAATAAGATATAATCAAAGTTAAAAATAAGATAGATTTTTAAGCAAGAAGATAGATACTAATTCTATTCAAATTCAAATTACACTAATATCTTTGAATTAAATTTAAAAAAATATTAAATTAATTCAAAATGATAATTAGAATTGAATTAAGAATAGTAATAGTATATATACAAAACCATACAAAAAATCGGAAGTTAATTCCATGAAAAAGCATGAAAAATCGAAGAAAAACGAAAAAATTCGAAACTGTACGGACAAATTTGCGATCGCAGGAAAATATCAGCACAGCCCCGATTTTTTCAAATCTTCAAAAAATCATAACTAATTCAAATAAAATCCAAATTAAGTTCTGTAAAAGGCTAACTTGCTTAATTTTTTCCATACTATCCAATAAAAATAATTCCAGAGATAAAATCGCAATTATTTTTCACGAAAATTTTACAAACATCAATCAATCATCAAATAACACTCAATACAACATGATACCATCCAAAGAACATACAAACAATCGTTTTAAAGTCCAAATTTCTTGCAAGTAAATCAATTACCATGGCTCTGAGGCCAGTTGTTGGAAATTATTTTACCAGGATCTTAGATCTACTCACAAGTATGTTTATTAACATCCTAAATATGAACTTTCTAAAACGATAAATTAAACACATATAAAGTTTAGGAAACCTTACATTGGGTGCAGCGGAATATAATGACTCCTTCCGTTCAGATATCTAGCCCTTGATTCCTTTTTGTAGCAGAGCATTATCAATATCTGAACCTGGATCTCTTTCTCTGAATCTTTGATGCTGAAACCTCCTTTGCTGATGATCTTTCTTCACGATCTTCCTCACTATGATTGAGGTATCACTTGCTGTGTGTGGGCACTACTCATACACTTGCTGATGATCTTTCTTCACGATCTTCGAAATTTAAGTGTAATTTTCCTGAAGCCTTCACTATCTATTTATAGCATTCCACTAGGGTTAGGTTTGAATTATTTGGCATTAAAATAATGAAAATATCAGTTTAAATTTCCTACAAAAGTGGCAGGCCCTATACTAGTGGATTTGGGCCTCACTTTTTGCAATTTTGCAGTTTTACCTTTTCTGCATCTGATTTTCTCAAAAACGTCAATTTTCTAATTCAACCATTTAAATGCCAATTCTAAGTATTTAATAACTATAAATAATTATTAAATAATATTGTCATTTATCATATTTATTAATTGAACCATACAAAGTATCATAATTAACAAATATGCCCCTATAAACTCTTTCTTTACAATTTCTCCCTTACTTAGTGAAAATTTCACAAATAGACATAGTCTAATTTGAGAATTATAATTGATTAATCAAAACCAATTACATGAGTCTTACAAGCAATATTATCTCAACTAGTGGGGGGACCATGGGTCTATATAACCGAGCTTCCAATAAGTAGATCAAGAATTTAGGACTAAAATTCACTGACTTATTAATTCTTTGTTGAATCCACGCATAGAACATAGAATTGCACTCTCAGTATATAGAATGCTCTATATGTTCCACTATATAGACACATCATTAGTTATCCATTGTTATAATCCTAATTTGATCAATGATCCTCTATATGAATGATGTACACTGTAAAGGGATTAAATTACCGTTACACCCTACAATGTATTTATTCCTTAAAACACTTGATCCCGTATAAATGATATTTCAGCTAATGTGAAATGAGTACTCCACCATTTATGTTTGTTTGGTCAAGCTCGAAGGAGATCATCCTTTGCTTACTATTCGCCAGATAGAAGCTATAGATTGAGCCTAATCATATCAGGATTAAGATCATTTGATCTAGGATCAACTAGGCGATATTGACTTGAATAGATATTACGGTAAGTTTAATAAATCTAAGTCAAAGTTCAATATCGGTCCCTTCCGATGCATACTCCATGCATCCAACCTGAGCTTTACTTTAACCAATGCTCTGGAAAGAACATAGCACTTCTCCAAATGCAAGTAAACTCTATTGTAGATTATCATATTAGTAAAACCCTGTGTCTGATAAATCTAGGAAACTTTATTCACATAGTCATGTTTACTTTCCAATGTCTTGACGGCACAATAAACAGGATCAAGTATGTGAAAAGGGTTTCAGATGAATTTATACATTATGTACATATAATCATGAAATAAATCATGTGAACCATGCAACATTAAATGTTATTTCTGATCTATATTAATAAGTAAATCTGATTATATTGAAATGAGTTTTATTTAGGGCATAAAACCCAACAATCATAAGCTATATGATTAGTTTGGGGGAAAAGAAACATTTAGTGTGACGAAATAGTGAGAGGGAGAAAAATTTGTGTAAGATTGAGAAGAAAGAAAAGAAAAATTGTGTAATTCAATGTCACTGAAAAAAAAAGAAAAAAAAAACAACAAGGCATTGAGAAAAAAAAGTAAAGAATATGATTTCAGTGATGTTGGAAAATTAAAAAAAATATATATCTTCCCTCAATCTTGGTAAACTTGGGAACAGTATAGGGTTTTAGAAAAAGAAAAGTAAAAAGCTTGGGGGTTCTGTTTGTGTGCTTATGATATCTTGAGCCAAAATTGTCTTTTGCCTATCCCTGAATATCTAAGCCATACTACCTAAGCCTTGAAAAGACCTAATGATTCGAAAGAATACTGTCAACATTAGTGGAGAAAGGTAAGCATGCAAGCTTATGAGTTATCGGATTGTGGAATTAATGGAAAGAGTAAAACTTTTATAACAATGTTTCACATTTGAGTAGATTGTTGCAGTTTTACATAGTGTTATTAATTGAGCATCCGAGTTAATTGTTAGAGTTAATAAGATCAAAATTCTAGTTTATGCAAGGAAGTAAACAGAGCATGAGTCAGCAGCGTAGTAATTATCTGATAGCGTAGTTATTTTTTTTTTTATCTTACTCAGGGGCGAGTGAGAATCTAGTTTGGGGGATTTTGTTAGGTTATAATTAACCTATATTTTGGGTCTTTAAAGTTAGCATTATCTCGTCTATTGGTGTCTTTTGGAGCAGTTTTACGCTTGATTTTCATTATTTCAGGTTCCCGGGGTGTTAAAGTTCGAATTCAGTCAAATGGCGAAAAACTGGGACAAACTTGGAAAAAATTGGAAAATTCGGCTCCACACGCATCAGTAGTCGCGACCTCCAGAGAGCCAGGTCGCGACCCTGGTCGCGACTTCGTGAGTTTGGCAGAAACTCGGTTTTCGAGTTTTGCCTGTAGTCGCGACCAGCTTAAATGCTAGTCGCGACCAGGTACGGAAATTGCAGATTTGACCTAATTTTGATTTTTCACTCAATTGGAGGCATACCACTCATCCCTATATAAGGAATACGACATTGAAGGTCAAAACGAAGCAAAAACAGACCTAATAGTGGAGGCAAGTGGAGAGGAAGCTATCTTGAAGACCCGGAGCGATACCACCTTCTAGTTTCTTTCTTTTACCCTTTTTAATCTTCTTTATGTTTTTTTTTTATTTCTGAATTAATCATGGATGTTTTTAGAGTTATTATGAACTAAATTTCCCAATAAGGGAGGATGATGATTGTTGTTTAAGTTTATGCCTAGTTAATAAATAATTGCCATTCTTCATCTTGTGTGTGAATACTATCTTTATTTGTGTTTAATTCCATGTGCAAGCTTGATCACCTTTTACATGTTTAATGATCTCAATTCGAAATCTGAAAAGTGAGAATTGAGAATGCTAAAATTTGGATAGTCTAGGTTTTGATGTAAAACGAAAGTATTTACATAGCCTTAGTGACTAATAGATTATTGCTTAATGCTGATTTTGTGTTGATCTAGTTAAGAAGTTAATTAGAGAACATAAGATTTAGAACCTAAAAGATCTGAAAAGAGTTAGGTTAATTTATAATCTGTCATTCATATTGAGATAAGGATAGCAATTAGGTATTAACATAGGTAGCTTATCAACAGGATTCACCTCCCTAATCTCTCATCTTGATTAATCGTCGTCTATTTTCTCTTTACTTTCCTGAATTATTTACTTTTAAATCGCATATTTATTATTTTACGAAATAGAATCATAAGTATAGTTTAGTAGTACTTAATCCAATTCCCTGTGGTTCGACCTCACTTGCGTGAGATACTACTTGATACGTACACTTGCGTAATAAACAGAATTTTCGTAACAATATTGAATTGAATAGATATTACGATAAATTCTAATATATCTAATCAAAGTTCAATATCGGTCCCTTCCGATGTATACTCCATACATCCGATACTGGTAAACTTTGCCAATGTCCTGGAAAGGACATAAAACTTTTCCAAGGTGTAAGAATAGCTATCGCTGATTATACCATGTCAGTCTAAATCCAGTGTTCTGACAAATCAAGGAATAAACTTTCGAACACATAATTAAGATTACATTCCACTGTGCTGACAACACTATAATCATTAACAAATTCATATGTTCTGGACTTAAATGGAATTCATACATTATATATATAATCATGAAATAAATCATGTGAACAATGCAACATAAAATGTTATTTCTGATCTTTATTAATAAGTAAATCTGATTATATTGAAATGGATTTTATTTAGGGCGCAAAACCCAACGGGGAGTTCTAGTAAAAGTGTGGGATGAAGTGGTACCTTGGCAACCTTCCCAATCGGCCTGGGAATATCTTATGTGAATACCCTTGCATTATTACATAGTTGTAATTTACATTATTTAACAAGTGAAAATACAAAAAAAAAAAAAGTGAATGTCACGAAATAAGACAAATTAGGGAGATTTGTAAAACAACAAATTGAAATTTTAAAAAACTCTCCTAAATCGTCTTCTTCCACTCGTTCTCATTCACCACCATCACCCATACTTCCTGCACTGCCAATGATGGCTCAACAACATGAAGTCCAACCAAGAACGCTACAAGATTATTTACATCCTACGCGTACGGCCACACCTTCATGCATAATGTATCCTATGAATATGCCCAACTTCGATTTCAAACCCGGCACAATTCAACTTTTACCAACCTTTCATGGTATGGAAAATGAGAGTCCATATGTGCATATTCAGGCCTTCGAAGAGGTGGTGGCCACATTCAACAACCAAGCTGACATCATTAACTTGGTGAGATTGAAGTTCTTTCCTTTCTCACTCAAGGACAAAGCCAAAAGCTAGTTGTATTCCTTAAGGCCAAGGTCTATTGGGACATGGGAAGAAATGACAAAAGCATTTTTCTCTAAATTTTTCCCACCCCATAAGACTAGCAGCCTTAAGAGGAAAATCTCTACCTTCACCCAAAAGGACCATGAAACGTTTCATCAGGTCTGGGAGAGGTTTAAAGATTTGATGGGCCAGTGCCCACATCATGGAAATGAAAGTTGGCATCTTGTCAGTTATTTCTACGACGGTCTCACAGCCGACAAGACAATTCGTACAAATGATGTGCAATGGCGACTTCCTTCAGAAAGATCCTGAAGAAGCTTTGGAATATCTTGAAGAAATCTCTGAAAAATCCTACACATGGAGTGCGCCAAGTCCTACGGACAAGCCACGAACAGCCGGAGTCTACCAATTGAAGGAGGAGGACAGTTTGAAAGCTCAACTTGAAGCTTTAAAAAAACAATTTGAGGCTTTCAAAACTCAAGAAGGTAAAGCACTCCAAATGGTTGCAAAAGTGGAAAAGCAAGAACCATGCTTTATTTATGGAGGGACAGATCCTCAACCACAAGAGTGCCCTAATCTTAGTATGTTGAGGGGAGGAGATGAGGAACAATGTAATGCCTTAGGGGATTACAAGAAGCCTTAAAATGCCTACTCCAACACATACAATCCTGGTTGGCATAACTATCCCAATTTCAGTTGGAAGGATACAAGTCCAAATCAAGCATCTGGGAGCCAATGGAAACCTAATCAACAAAATAATTCTCTTTAGAATTCCATGAAAATTCTCACAGACTGTCAACTAGAGTTCATGACTTATTTTGCTCAGGTGATAGAGGAATTGAAGGACATAAAGATGCAATTAACAAAGTTAAATGATTCTTCAGCCATTCAAGAGCGTGGTAAGCTTCCTGCTCAACCTCTAATCACTCCCAAAGGGCAACATATGGCACAAACCTCTACTTCTTCAGACTCTAATCTAAAAGGGGTTAATGCCATTACTACTCGAAATGGTCAAAGTACAGTATCACCATTACCTAAGACCACTAGTGTACCAATGCCCGCTCTAGATGATGATGTGCCACAGAACCTTCCAATGAAGGTGCCCTTCCCTCAGGCTTTGAAATCTACTAGGAAGGTACTGGAAAATCAAGGTGAAATCCTAGAAAATTTAAAACAAGTGAAGATCAACTTGCCTCTCTTGCATGTGATCAAACAAGTACCAGCATATGCAAAGGTCATCAAGGATTTATGCACCATGAAAAGTAAGCACCATGTCAAGAAAATTGCATTCTTGACAGAACAAGTAAGTGCGGTGATCGAACAAAAGATACCGATCAAATACAAAGATCTAGGTTGTCCTACAATTGCTTGCCAAATTGGGACACAAGGATTTGGTCAAGCTCTCCTAGACTTAGGCGCAAGTGTTAATCTCATGCCTTATTCAATTTACTTGCAACTAGGTTTAGGAGAAATCAATCCCACATCTGTGGTGCTACAATTGGCTGACCTCTCAATCAAAAAGCCACGAGGAATAGTTGAAGATGTCTTGATTAAAGTTGGAAAATTCTATTACCCCGCTGACTTTTTAATTTTGGACACTCAGTCTGAGGTTAATACTGAGTCAAAAATTCCCATCATTCTCGGTAGGCCTTTCCTTGCAACAGCCAATGCTCTCATTAATTGTAGGAATGGTCTCATGAAATTATCTTTTGGGAATATGACTATGGAGGTCAACATTTTTCATGTTGCGAAACAACCACCAGACGAGGAGGAAGATTGCTGTCATACTGACGTGATAGACACAATTGTTGAGGAGGAAGTTCTTATTCATGATGATTCTGATTCTTTAAATGCTCTCCTCCATGACTTTGATACTAAAAATATGCTTTATCCACCTAAGGAAGCCAATGTTTCTTCTATTCTTGAGATGTCCCAAGATGGAGCATCACCGTCGCAATATGAGAATTTGCGATTCTAGACCCGATCTATGAAATGCTTCTTCGGGTCCATGTGCGATATTGACAAATTTTGGTAAGAGGGTAGGCTTACCTGAGGAGATCACCTTTGTGACTCTGGCCTACCCAGAATGATCAAGTTGTTTCTATTTATGTTTATGTTTATATTTTATTCGCTATTTATTTTCTTTGTTATCATTATTTTTTTGTATTTCAGTTTTTATGTTTTTAGAGGATCAATATTGCTACTATCCATGGTTGTTTACTCTCCAGATGTTCTCTTTCCCTATTCTTTTAATTTTTATATCTTTAGACATTGAGGACACTGTTTGATTTTAGTTGGGGATGTTGGATATATTCAAGCATGTTTCTTAATTTTTGTCATATTAATATTTTCATGGTCAAATTTTACAAAAATTACTCATATATTCTTGTAAAATGTTATTTTTAAGCCAATTTTCGCTATCTTCGTTACTTATAATTTTTCAAGAGATACAAAATGCACATGCCAAACTTTGTGGTAAGATGGTTGTTAGCACATATTTGCTTAGAAAAGATACAAAGTTTAAGTGTTCATGTTTTTGTGAGTGGCGAGATTTGAGAAAGCAACTTTTGAATTTTTATTGATTCTTGAAAATGGTTATAATTATTTTGGACATGGTATTAGGGTTTGATTGGATGTTGCTTTAAGGGATAATTTTTATAGACAATCTTATTAGGGAGCCTTTTTGTAATTATTTTCTTGTTGTAAAAAAAAAAAGAAGAAAAGAAAAAAAAAGAAACAAGAGCAACATTTCCATCATTACATGTTGCCTCTTGTTCAAAAAAAAAAAAAAAAGAAAAAGTTCAACAAATAGAAGCTCAATCTCCACAAGATTAACATCAACTCACTCATCATGCAACAAGAACATTCAAAACTCAAAGAACATGCTTTTTACCCTAAGAATTTCAACATTTAGTTTCAAATAAATCAGCAAGAAGCTACCTTAATTCCTTGCACAAGCTTAATCCCAATCTTCAACACAATTCTTCCCAATCAACACTCTTAATTCAAGCTAGAACACACCAAATTCAAGTCTCATAAATTGAGAGGGTTTGAGAGAGGGAGAGGGTTCTGGTGAGAGAAGGAAATAACCAGAAAATTACTTTGATTTTCTTAATAAAATCCCATTTCCAAATACAATAATAAGAGGTCAAATGACCAAAATGCCCTTAGGGCCAATTAATCATACGTACACGTTTTCAAGGGCAAAATTACCATTTCACACTCAATTAATTCCGAAATAAATTTCAGATTTCATAATATCAAATATAATGCTAATTAATTCAATCCAATTTGCGTTTCAGGCCCAAACCCGATTCGGCCCGAAATACCCGGTTGTGACTATACCGCGCCAACCTGTCAGAACACACCTGAAAAGACAACACAGGCATACTATATAATAATATAGTTCTATTAAGCACGTAATTAAATTAATTTCATCATTTTACCCTTCTCGGGTCATAATTACTAAAATGCCCCTAGCTCACCAACGGGGTCTTAACATAATAAACTTCATATAATTTCACATATATTGAACTATATAATAATATAATTCCTCAATTATACATAATTATCTAGTTATGGTTTTGCTAATCCTTTTTCTTAATTTCGGGTATTACAGTCTTTACACCAAAATTAATAAAGTAAAATAAAGAAGAATAAAAGGACAAAAATTTTGTATAATAACTCTAGGTAAAATCTGATGCCCTTCACATTTCCAAAGGGCTAATATTTATAGTGATGATTTGCTCCTAGAATTAATATTTACGTGCATAGTATAGTGGGATAATTGATTAGCTGGAGATGGCTGTAATGGGATCATGTTGAACTGAGATTATGGCATGTGAGTTATTACGAAACGTGGCACATGAATTGCATATATCTCGGCTTAGACTCGTTGTGGCGAATATCAATGAGTTAATGAGTAAGGCTTTTTCTTGAATCACATCAGATGACTTGGGCCTCCAATTAACTAGCGGAACAATGTTTTATTATGTTGGGTCTTCATGAGTTTGAAATGAAATCCAATTGGGATGCGGATGGACTTTAACCAATTCATTTGGGCTCGCATTCTTTACTTTCAATTGTACCAATTTGTGTACGAAATCTGAAAAATAACACAAAATTAGATTAAGTAAAATATTTCGAAGTTAAATAATTTTGGCAAGTAAACTCATCAAAATGGATAATTTAATTCTAATTATTCATCGAATTACACTTAATAATATGAAATTTTACACACTGATCACAACCCCAAACAAGCTTATTGCTAGTCTCTAGCAATTCAAGCGAAAAGAATGTCAACGTGATATTTTTATATGTCAAAAATTCTAAAAATAGCACAAATATTCAAGCAAAATGTTAGTAAAAAGCCAATAAAAACTATACAAAATTACCTTGAATAAATCTAGAGTTGTGAGTGTGTGCACCAAACTTGGACCTTCTTACCGCAAACCATAACACATAGATGCTTTCGAAAAATATACCAAGCAAAAGTCTCAACTCCATTAGCCTCATAGGTGTTTGAAAATATTTATTCATGGCTAAGGATTTCACTCATGGAGTTCGAAATTGAAAGGTGAGCACTCGAAATGGATAGATTAATTTAGGACAAACATTTGAATAAACATTGAAACGAAGATAGGTTATGAACTATTTGGACAACCACCATAAAGAGTACCACAAACCAGCTTTTCAGGATTTTTGAACAAAACTAGACAATCTTTTACATTTATTCTAGGAGCCAGAAAAAAAAAATACTACAAACTTTTTTTTTCTTTCTTTTCTTTTTTGTTATGCTTTGTTGTTGAGCTTGGGCAGAGATTGTATGGAATTTCTAGGTTGGATTTTCATGTTAAAATGGTGTTATGTTGCTGGATTTTTATTAGGTTTGTGTTGGGTTAAGTTCATGTTCTTGAACTTGAGATTTTGATGAGTTGAGCATGATTTTTGAGTCATTTATGCAATCTGAATTTTTGGCTTTTGCTATGGGATTTTGATGCATGAAATGCATTATTTGAGCATCTATTATTTGCTAATGATCCTATAGGTTATATTGTGAGTTTAGCTGTGAATTTGTTGTTATTGTGGGCTGAGAATTTTGGTGAAGCTTTTAAGCTCTTGAGGTTGGGTTCTTGGAGAATCTTGCCCTTGTTTGGAGCTTATGTTGTTTGTTGTTTGAATCTTAAATTAGATGCATTTGAGTTGTGATTTTTGAGCCTTAATATGCGTTTTTCCCTCTGTTTGGTTGGGGTTCAAAATCTAGGAAAAGTTGGCATGTTTAGGCCTTAAAAATGGAGTTTTTGGGTGCTCTGAACCCAGTCGTCGCGACAGGATTTTTGGCCGTCGCGACTGGGTTTGGCAGTGAGAAAATATTTTTTCCTGATTTTGTTTTTGCCATAACTTTTGACTTGGGACTCCGTTTGGGACGTTCTTTATACCGTTGGAAAGCTCTTTTCGAGCTCTATGTGATTATCTGTTATTTGGATGCCAATTTTATATTTTTGTGGAATTAGATTTAGGGATTAACCCTATTTGTGTAAATCCCAGTATTGTGACTAGGATTACCTGCACCTGGTCAGGAGCACCCGGGGATTTGGAATCTCTACAATTGCGGGACATCAGGTAAGACAGTGATTAGCACATAGAGTGCGCAGTGGTGCTTATATTGAGAATGATATGCATGAATGTTTAGTAACCGGGATTAGGGTTATTACCCTAAGAGGAATGTTCTAATAGCCTAGGGTTATTACCCTAGTTATATATGTGTATAAATGCCATGCCATGTTAATTGAAATGAGATTTAAGGATTATGGGCTCAAGGCATAATCAGGTTGGACTCGGTACTCATTACCGAGATGAACCACTTCTAAGGCCTTAATGTATTTAGACGTGTGAGAGCAACACGTGGGTCTACGTCATGTAGATTTAAATTGATGTGTGAGTGCAACACATAGGTCTATGCCACGTAGACATAAAAGGGCATGTTGGTATAATAATCAGGTCTGTGTCATACAGACGTATGTGAATGGGATATCTATTATATAGTATGATGAGCATATTATAATTGTTATTATTTATACTGTCTTGCTGGGCTTGACTCACGGGTGCTCTAATGTGCAAGAAAGGGTAAGGCATTAGCTGATCCGCCATGAGTTTCAGGAGCAGGGCGAAGGATGTACATGTTCATGCCATATCAAACCAAGCGGGTTGTGGGTCTATCAGTGTTGAACTTTTGAATTCTGTTTTGCCGCATAGGTCGGCTAGAAAGAAAAGACTTGTAATTAAGTTTCTAAAGATTTTTGGGATCCCAACTATTTTAAAAGTTTCAATATATTACAAGTTTATTTTCATTCTGTTTATTGTAAAAGTTTAAATTCTGCGCTATTTTGATTAGTAATCCCGTTTAGGGGATTAGGGTTTCATAAGCATTTTTGGGTGGCGTGCCTAATTATTTAGGGCATTACAATTTGGTATCAAAGCGCCAAGGTTTTTAAACTTCCTATAGACCGGCCGAACATGTACATTCGTCGTTAGGGATAAGCTCGACTCATGGTGCAGTAAGTATTGAGAGTAAATACTTGACTGTATGTGTGATCATCTTCTTACCGCTTTCAATTTTAGGCAGTATGCAAGCATCTAGAGTATGTATGTGTTATGTGATGCCATGCTTTAAATGTTATTTGTTTATGTGATTATTTTATAAGATAAATAGTTGAGTTAGGGTTTAAGGAAATAAGTGTGTAAGTGTGGTTTTGGTGCTTAACTCGCTGGGGTTGTTGATTAAAGGGGTACTAGTAATGGACCCTCTGCAATCATCTAGACCACAGGGCAAGCAAGTAGAGCCCGGGGCTACCCGAACCAATCCACCAGGACCGCCTCCACCTCCACAAAATTCGGGGGATAATGCGGGGGCTGTTAATGCTAATCTTCCTATTAACTGGCAGCAGATGTTTCATGAAATGCGAAGTGTCATACTTCGTCAAGAAGAAGAGTTGGAACGTTTGAGGCAACAGGCTGCCCCAATTAATCAAGGGTTACCACCAGCTCCTGTGCCAGTGGTGGGTAACCAAGGGGATATTATTCCGCACCGAGACTCTGTGTTCGAGCGGTTTGTGAAGCTGCAACCTCCGACTTTTCTGGGAGGTATTGATATTATTAAGGCCGATCAGTGGATGAGCACTGTTACCCGTATCCTCAATAATATGGGGGTGACGGGAACTGAAAGGGTGAATTGTGCGGCCTTCATGTTTCAAGACCATGCCCGCGTATGGTGGGACATAGTGTGATGACATGGGAAGAGTTCAAGAAACCTTTTGAGGAAAAGTTTTATAATGTTGCTGTGAGGACTTCACATCAGGAAGATTTTGTGAAGTTGACTCAGGGAAAGATGTCTGTGGCCTAGTATACTTTGGAGTTTGATCGGTTGTCAAAATTTGCTGGTGATCTGGTGCCTACAGATTTCACCAGAAAACAGAAGTATGTTCGAGGACTGAATGCTACAATCAGTCGGGACTTGAAAATTACCACATCACATGACACTCTGTATAAGAGAGTGGTAGACTTGGCCTTAATTGCTGAGGAGGCCGAGCAGCAAGTAATGAAAGAGTAGGCTGCAAAGGATGCCGTCATGACATCAAATCCTCCTGCTAGTTGTAATATCAAGAAGGGGACCGACAGTGGCAACCCTGAGCACAAGCAGAAGGCTGAGGCTTCCTGAGCATCAGGGGGAAATAGAAAGTTTTGGGGAAATAGAGGTGGTCGTCAGGGTCGCGGGTCCTCATTCCGATTATATCCCAAGTGTCCTAAATGCAAGAAGCATCACCCTGGTGAGTGTCGAGCCAAGGCATGTTTCCAGTGTGGCATGGTGGGCCACTTTATCAGAGATTGTCCCCAAGCCAAGAAAGAGGAGCCTAAGAAGAATACTCCTCAGAACCCAGGGTGGCTTTTCACTATAACTCAGGCTGACGCTGATGCTAGTCTGTCAGTTGTGACAGGTCAGTTGTCTATTAATGGTTGTTCATATACTGTGTTATTTGATTCGGGAGCTACTCATTCATATATATCGAGTAGAGTGATAGAAAGTTTTCACAAGCCATGTGATATTTATGCTTCAGGGTTTGGAACCCTGTTACCCTCGGGAGACCTGATAGTGTCCACAAGGTGGATTCGGTCTTTATCTTTTTGGATTGACGGTTGTGAGTTGACCGCCAATCTAATTGAGTTACAATTATCTGATTTTGACATAATCCTGGGAATGGATTTTTTGTCTAAGTATGGAGTGACGATTGACTGTAAACGGAAGATGGTAGTATTTGAGCCCGATAGTGCTAACCCAACGGTGTTTGTGGGTAAGGTTCAGGGGGCACACATACCGAGAATATCACTGTTGAAAGCTAAGGACCTAATGGGTAGAGGCTGTCTGGGGTTCATAGTCAATGCAGTGGATACCAGCCAACATGTGACATCAGGGCCTGAACATACGAGATTGATATGCGAGTTCCTTGATGTATTTCCTGAAGACTTGCCGGGATTGCCACCTACCTAGGAGATTGAATTTGTTATTGAATTGGTTCCGGGAGTGGATCCAGTATCTAAGGCACCATACCAAATTGCTCCAGCTGAGTTGAAGGAATTGAAGATACAATTGCAAGAGTTATTGAATCTGAGATTCATCAGACCGAGCTACTCACCTTGGGGTGCTCCGGTTTTGTTTGTGAAGAAGAAAGACGGAACCCTGCGAATGTGTATTGATTACCGGGAGTTGAACAAGCTTACCATTAAGAACAAGTATCCTTTACCTCGAATTGATGATCTATTTGATCAACTGAAGGGGAAGATGGTCTTTTCCAAGATTGATCTTTGCTCAGGCTATCATCAGCTGAGAATTCGAGAGGAAGATATCCCGAAAACTGCATTTCGTACTCGGTATGGACACTATAAATTTCTTGTGATGTCTTTTGGACTCACTAATGCCCCGGCAGCATTCATGGATTTGATGAACTTGGCGTTTAAGGATTACCTGGATAGGTTTGTGATTGTATTTATTGACGACATTTTGGTGTACTCTGAGACAGAAAAAGAGAATGAGTTGCATCTCAGAGCAATTTTGCAAAGGTTATGGGATCACAAGCTTTATGCTAAGTTCAAAAAGTGTGAATTCTGGTTATCTCGTGTCTCATTTTTGGGGCACATAGTGTATAAAGATGGGATCATGGTGGATCCGGCCAAAATTGAAGCTTTACGGGATTGGCCAGCACCGAAATCAGCTACTGAGGTCAGAAGTTTTCTGGGTTTAGCTGGTTATTATCGTCGGTTCGTTGAGGGTTTTTCAAAGATTGATGTACCCTTAACGGAGCTGACCTAAAAGAATTAGAAGTTTGTTTGGAATGATCGGTGTGAGAAAAGTTTCCTGGAGTTAAAGCAACGCTTGATTACCGCTCCTGTACTAACTCTTCCTTCAGATAAGGAAAAGTTTGTGGTATATTGTGATGCCTTGAGACAGGGTCTCGGCTGTGTGCTTATGCAGGCTGGGAGGGTAATAGCTTATGCTTCTCGGCAGTTAAAGGAGTATGAGCAGAGGTACCCTACTCACGATTTAGAACTCGAAGCAGTGGTATTTGCGCTAAAGATTTTGCGGCATTACCTTTATGGTGAGAAATGTGAGACATACACTGATCATAAGAGTCTGAAATACTTCTTTACCCAGAAAGTCCTGAATATGAGACAGAGGCGTTGGCTAGAGTTGGTGAAGGATTATGATTGTGAAATCCTTTATCACCCTGGTAAGGCCAACGTGGTTGCAGATGCCTTAACTAGAAAGGGTCAGAGTCAGTTGAGTACTGTGAAGCAAATCTCTCAACAGTTAGCAAATGAAATGACTCGAGCTTAGATTGAGTTGGTTGTGGGGCAATTGGCTAATATTACTCTGCAATCAACTCTTCTAGAGAGAATTAAAGAAGCACAAAAGCAAGATTCAGAATTGACAAAAACCCTAGCTAGGGTTTCGGCTGGGAAAGCTAGTGATTTCTCAGTGGATAAAATGGGAATGTTAAGATTTGGGAATCGAGTTTGTGTGCCCATGGATGAGAACATCAAGAAAGAGATCATGGATGAGTCTCATACGACTCCTTATTCAGTTCATCCAGGGTCAACAAAGATGTATCAGGACCTGAAAGCCAAGTTTTGGTGGCAAGGCATGAAGAATGACATCGCTAAATATGTTGCAAAGTGTCTTACGTGTCAGCAAGTGAAAGCTAAGCACCAGCGACCTGCAGGGTTACTGCAACCACTAAATATACCAGAGTGGAAATGGGAGGATATTGCTATGGACTTTGTGGTAGGTATGCCTAAAACCACAGGACAATTTGACTCTGTGTGGGTCATAGTGGACAGGTTTACAAAGTCTGCTCACTTTTTACCTGTTCGGACGAATTTCTCCATTGACCAGTATGCTGAGTCATATGTCAAAGAAATTGTTCGTCTTCATGGTGTCCCAAAGTCCATTGTGTCGGATAGAGATCCAAAGTTTACATCAAGATTCTGGGAGAGTTTGCATCGAGCTATGGGTACTCAGTTAAAGTTTAGCACAGCTTTTCATCCTCAGACGGATGGACAATCCGAGAGGACAATACAGATTCTTGAAGACATGCTTCGGGCATGTATGCTTGACTTTGAAGGATCATGGGTAAAGTACCTTCCCCTGATCGAGTTCTCTTATAATAACAGCTATCAGGCAACAATCGGGATGGCTTTTATGAACTTTTATATGGAAGAAAGTGTAGATCGCCCATTCACTGGGATGAAGTGGGTGAAAGAAAGTTCTTGGGTCCCGAAGCTGTTCAGAAAACAAGTGAGGCAGTTGACAAGATTAGAGCGTGAATGCTCGCGACTCAGAGTAGGCAGAAGAGTTATGATGATCCAAAGCGTCGAAATATTGATTTTCAGGTCGGGGACATGGTATTTCTCTGAATATCTCCGATGAAAGGCATAAAACGCTTTAGGAAGAAAGGAAAGCTTAGCCCGAGGTTCATTGGAACTTTTGAAATCCTTGAGAGGATAGGGAAAGTAGCGTACAGGTTGGCTATGCACCCAGCGCTGGCAGCTGTACATAATGTGTTTCATGTTTCAATGCTTCGGAAGTACGTCTCAGACTCGTCCCACGTTCTGAGTTATGAAGCATTGGAACTCCAGCCAGATTTATCATACGAGGAACAACCAGTACAGATACTTGATAAAAGAGAGAAAGTCTTGAGAAGCAAGACTGTGGTACTGGTGAAAGTACTATGGAGGAACAGTAAAGTAGATGAGGCAACCTGGGAACTCGAGACGGATATGCAACAGAAATATCCAGAGTTGTTCACGTAAATTTTGAGACAAAATTTCTATAAGGAGGGGGTAATTGTAATACTTGGAATTAAGAAAAAGGATTAGACAAACCCTAACTAGATAATTATGTATAATTGAGGAATTATATTATTATATAGTTCAATATATGTGAAATTATATGAATTTTATTATGTTAATACCCCGTTGGTGAGCTAGGGGCATTTTAGTAATTATGACACGAGAAGGGTAAAATGATGAAGTTAATTTAATTACGTGCTTAATAGAACTATATTATTATATAGTATGCATGTGTTGTTTTTTCAGGTGTGTTCTGATAGGTTGGCGCGGTATAGTCACAACCGGGTATTTCAGGCCGAACCGGGTTTGGGGCCGAAATGCAAATTGGATTTAATTAATTAGCATTATATTTGATATTATGAAATCTGAAATTTATTTGGGAATTAATTGGGTGTGAAATTGTAATTTTGCCCTTGAAATGTGTAAGTATGATTAATTGGCCCTAAGGGCATTTTGGTCATTTGACCTCTTATTATTGTATTTGGAAATGGGATTTTATTAAGAAAATCAAAGTAATTTTCTGTATATTTGCTTCTCTCACCAGAGCCCTCTCCCTCTCTCAAACCCTCTCAAATTTTGAGACTTGAATTTGGTGTGTTCTAGCTTGAATTAAGAGTGTGGATTTGGAAGAATTGTGTTGAAGATTGGGATTAAGCTTGTGCAAGGAATTAAGGTAGCTTCTTGCTGATTTATTTGAAACTAAATGTTGAAATTCTTAGGGTAAAAAGCATGTTCTTTGAGTTTTGAATGTTCTTGTTGCATGATGAGTGAATTGATGTTAATCTTGTGGAAATTGAGCTTCTATTTGTTGTATGCTTTGTTGTTGAGCTTGGGCAGAGATTGTATGGAATTTCTAGGTTGGATTTTCATGTTAAAATGGTGTTATGCTGCTGGATTTTTATTAAGTTTGTGTTGGGTTGAGTTCATGTTTTTGAACTTGAGATTTTTATGAGTTGAGCATGATTTTTGAGTCATTTATGCAATCTGAATTTTTGGCTTTTGCTATGGGATTTTGATGAATGAAATGCATTATTTGAGCATCTATTATTTGCTAATGATCCTATTTGTTATATTGTAAGTTTAGCTGTGAATTTGTTTTTATTGTGGGCTGAGAATTTTGGTGAAGCTTTTAAGCTCTTGAGGTTGGGTTCTTGGAGAATCCTGCTCTTGTTTGGAGCTTATGTTGTTTGTTGTTTGAATCTTAGTTTAGATGCATTTGAGTTGTGATTTTTGAGCCTTAATATGCGTTTTTACCCTCAGTTTGGTTGGGGTTCAAAATTTAGGAAAAGTTTGCAAGTTTAGGCCTTAAAAATGGAGTTTTTGCGTGTTCTGAACCCAGTCCTCGCGACGGGATTTCTGGCCGTCGCGACTGTGTTTGGCAGTGAGAAAATATGTTTTTCCTCATTTTGTTTTGGCCATAACTTTTGACTCGGGACTTCGTTTGGGATGTTCTTTATACCGTTGGAAAGCTCTTTTCGAGCTCTATGTGATTATCTATTATTTGGATGCCAATTTTATATTTTTGTGGAATTCGATTTAGGGATTAACCCTATTTGTGTAAATCTCGGTATTGTGACTAGGATTACCGGAACGTGGTGAGGAGCACCCGGGGTTTTAGAATCTCTACTATTGCGGGACATCAGGTAAGACAGTGATTAGCACACAGAGTATGCGCAGTGGTGCTTATATTGAGAATGATATGCATGAATGTTTAGTAATCGGGATTAGGGTTATTACCCTAAGAGGAACGGTCTAATAGCCGAGGGTTATTACCCTAGTGATATATGTGTATAAATGCCATGCCATGTTAATTGAAATTAGATTTAGGGATTATGCGCTCAAGGCATAATCAGGTTGGACTCGGTACTCATAACCAAGATGAACCACTTCTAAGGGCTTAATGTATTTAGACGTGTGAGAGCAACACGTGGGTCTACGTCATGTAGATTTAAATTGATGTGTTAGTGCAACACATAGGTCTACGCCACGTAGATATAAATGGGCATGTTGGTGTAATAATCAAGTCTGTATCATACAGACGTATGTGAATGGCATATCTATTATATAGTATGATGAGCATATTATAATTGTTATGATTTATACTGTCTTGCTGGGCTTGGCTCACGGGAACTCTAATGTGCAGGAAAGGGTAAGGAATTAGTTGATCAGCCATGAGTTTCAAGAGCAGGGGGAAGGATGTACATGTTCATGCCATATCAGACCAAGCGAGTTGTGGGTCTATTAGTGTTGAACTTTTGAATTCTGTTTTGCCGCTTAGGTCGGCTAGAAAGAAAAGACTTCTAATTAAGTTTCTAAAGATTTTCGGGATCCCAACTATTTTAAAAGTTTAAATATATTACAAGTTTATTTTCATTCTGTTTATTGTAAAAGTTTAAATTCTGCGGTATTTTGATTAGTAATCCCGTTTAGGAGATTAGGGTTTCATACGCATTTTTGGGTAGCATGCCTAATTATTTAGGGCGTTACAAAGACAATGCCTTTTCTAGGCTAATTTCTTTGGCAAGACGCAAGTGTAAGTTCATGCAATTTTTATTTTTCTAATATATTGATTCTCTTTGTTCTTCATTTTCACATCTGTTATATTAAATTTATCTTCTTCTAAATTGCACTTTAAATTTAATAGTACCTTTTATATAAGTTCAGTCATGCTTTTCTTATGTAAGTTAGGCTATTAATTATTAGGGTGTTTATTATATTATATGATTTTTACTGCATTTTTCCGGTGGTATTTTGTTGATTTAAATTATATAATATGATAGCATTTTTAGAAGTAGTATTAATTTAATTATAGAACATATTTTTTTAGTGAGCTTAATATACACATTTTTCAACTATAATTAATGGCGTAGAATTATAGTTAAGTTTAAAGAATAAATTTATTAGGAAAATATAATTGCATGTACGAAGCTTGTGTCTTCCATAATCATTTTCTGATCATTTCTCATTTTAATTACTTGTTTAATTTTTTAAAATCATTTTCTCAATATTCTCGTCACATTCAAGGTTCTTGTTTTATGCTCGTGAAATTACTAACTGTCCTTTTGAGTGTACTTTTCCTCCCTATGGATACGACATACAGCCCATTTACTACCGCGGCCGGAGTGTAACTAATTGGGCGACATCAATCCTCTTATTGGCGAGTTGAATTGTTATGACCAGCGGATTGACGTGAGGATATCTCACGTTCTTCTCATCTTCCTCTGTGAATGTAATGCGGTGTTCCTCAGTTTTCACCTTCTTGGACGGTTTTGGGGCAAAGACTGACTACTCGTACTTTATCTCCTTCACATATCTATTCTGAGCGTTATTGCATTCCTCTGCGATATGCGGCCCTCCCGAAATAACCAGGATGTCCTCTCCTTCCTCAAGAATAGGTTGTAACGCCCGGTTGTTTAGGTTATTAGGCTGACTGGGCTGGTTGTATCCCTAGCCTTGTCTGTTCACATACTGTTTAAAATGACCACGAGAGATGAGACTCTCTATCTAATCTTTCAATTGGTGACATTCGTCGGTCGTATGCCCAATATCTTTATGTAATTTACAATATTTGTTAGGATCTCTTTTGCTCCTCGAATTCCTCATAAGCTCGAGTTTGCAGAAGGCTACCTTCTACTCATGTGCGAGGTAAATATTTTCCCGAGTTTCATTAAGCTTGGTATAAATAGTATACACTGGCACGTATTTTTCATGCTTCTTTTGTTTCTTTCTAACCTTCGACTGTTGCCTAATTCCGTCCTTTATTTTCGGACCAGAAGCCCCCAAGTTATTAATTCTTGTGGAAGTAGTCCCGATTGAAACATTGTTGGGTTTACCTCCCGAGCTTGTTTTCAACAAGTTCATTTACTTTCGAGCTTCTTCCTTCTAGACAAACACCTGAGCCCTCTAGTTGAACTCAGTGATGCTTCTTACTGGACATCCTTGTAAATCATCCCACAACTCGCCCCCGACAGTTAATGGATCAGTGGAGATCCTCGCCTGAAGGGCTGTAAGTTGCGTGTTGTCATCCAAGTTTCTAAGCCTAGCGGCAGCTGTGCTAAACCGACTTAAGTACTCCTTAATTGTTTCGTCAGGCTGCTGCTTTATATTGGTTAGCGAGGCCGCTTTGGGTCGCCTATCCCTAGTGGTTTGGAATCGCTTCTTCAAATCCCTGGATAGCTGCTCCCAGGAAATTATTGAATGATGAGTAAACTTGTTAAACCAGCTACTAGCTGCTCCAACAAGCGAGGTGGGGAACAAAATACAGCATAAATTTTTCGTCACGTTACTCACTCGCATTATTGTGTTAAAGTTACTCAAATGCGAGACCAGATCTGTGGTTCCATCATAGGACGAGACATACGTGTTTTTGAATCCCGAAGGGAAAGGGGTATTCATAATATTTGGGTTATACGTCTCAAGCTCCTCGTCAGAATTGTATCCAGATGATTTTCTTAATTCCCCCACTTGATATCTCCTGAACTTGTCCTCCAGCTCGTTTATCTACAATTGGATTGGATCCTCTTGCTTTGGACCAAGCTGTTGGTGAAGGTCAGGTTTCTTCTAATTCAAGTGCTCTCCCAGATCTGGTTGGGAGTAATTGCTGGGAGATCTCGTCTTACTCATAGACCGCTCCTACTCATAGACTTTGTCTTTAAGTGGCTCACGGATTTACTTGCTCCCATACTTTCTTGATCATTAGCTCGTTGAGTACTTTCTCCTCTTCGAGTTGATAAGCTATGGATTCTGGATTGTCTCGAAGTCAAACTTGCTTCTTCATGCTTTGTTCTTTCCTCCCGAGAGCGGTTTGTCGTCTTTCCCCCATCAGGGTACATACGAGTCCTCGCTCTATACGATTCCTAGCAGGTGATCTCTGTTCTCCCGGTTGAGTTCCAAGATCCTCCTCATTTTCATGAGAGATTTCTCGTTCATCAGTTTCCGATTGTCTCCTTTCTGGCTATTCATCCTGATTCTTAAGGGGTGTCTCATTTTCCCCGGGTTGTTCTTCCAGGGCCTTTTCCTGTCTCTTGGTTCGTGAGCCACGAGGTTTCCCTCCTGGTCTTCTCACTCCAGGTTCAGGTTGATTTTGAGCGTTCGTCCCCTACGTCGCCCTAGTCGAGGCTGTCTCACGTTCTAACTTAGCGTTTCGACGCTACGCCTCTTCCAGACGGCGTCTCAGGCGAAGACTTTTCGTTTCATAAGTTCTTTCTCCCACAGATTGGGAACCTCCACAGTTGAGCTCTTCATCCCTCGTCCCTAGATTCTGACCATTCGCACGCTGAGTTCTCCTCGAGCGGTTGTCCGCGTACTAGGACCAACGTCGGGTTTAGTTCTCTGGGGACGTGCGGTCCGAGCACTGGGGCCACCCTCAGGTTGAGCCCTCCTGGAATTAGTGGTACTTCTGGACTACGGATTGGTAGATCTTCTGGAGCCCATGGGCTCTTTTCTAGAACGATGGTTAGTTTCCTCATGTGGGGTGTTGATATTCTCTGGATTTTTAGCCATGAAGGAAAAGGTTTTTCTTTAAAAGAAGGGAGGGTTTTTTTTTTTTGAGCTTTTTGTACAGAGGCTCTCAATGAAAGCACCAAACTGTTAACGTAGATTTTCGTCAACCAAATTTGAGCCTCACGATAATAATTCAACAAAAAAAAAATAAAAGCTATCGAAAAACTAATATATGAACACAGGGTTTTTTAAGTGGTTTTCCAGTTAAAATTCTACATACACTACTACAATTTGACATTTTAGTGACACTATTTAGTGACACGCATAAAAAAGCATGTCACTAAATAGTTAGGAGTAATTTTTAGTGACATGCATCATGAGACTCTAAACATTTGGTGTTAGCCTCTTGTAATGTGTGTCACTAAAAATATGGAGTGTCACTAAAGATTAAAATAATTTTTTAAAAATTTTTATTAATTTAAAAAATATTGGCCTATAGTGACGCGCCAGGCGTGACTGGGTAAATGTATTCCGACACACTTGGCGCGTCACTATATCATAATCCTATTTTTTTAAAAAAAAAATACTGTAATTAATAAGTAAATAAAATAAATAAAAAGTTAAAAAAAGAAGTTTGTACATTTTTTTATTAAAAAAAAAGAGAAACCTAATATATAATAGCTCTCTCTCTCCATCATCCATAAAACTAAAAACCCTAGCCGCCTACCCCTTTGTTCTCTCTTGAAAAATTCTGAAGGAAACAAAACCTTACTTTGGCTATCACAACCCCATGACCTCATGTACCGACCTAACTCCGGTGATCCCCGACCCCGAAACTCCTAGCATCGAGCCACTCTCTCCCTATTTCTTCTCATGCAACACTGCCATTTCTTCTCCAGGTTCGATGAGCAGCGACAAGCTTTATTCTCCAGGTGTGGCCATCGTTTACCCCAGGCGACACCCACTAGGTCCTTGCCGTCCTTGATCATCGATTTATTCAGTCGAAACTAGAAGGTCACAGCAGGTAAGCTTTCCATTGTTTCTTGATGTTTTTTCTTTTTTTCTCACTAATTCTCTTTTTCAAATCCATGAAATCATTCATTAATCATCACCACTAAATCTGTCAAATTTTTTATTTCTACACAAATTTGAATCTTAAGTTTTATTTTTTCTGGGTATTGATTTTTCATTGGCAGTCATTTTAGATTTTATTTCAAAACTCAATGTTTCTTACTAACTTTGAAGTAACGATTTGTTGGATCTACTCTTTTTTTCTTTTTCTGCAATTTGACAAAGGTGGTGGGATGAAAAGGTTCATAGATGGTCGATCATGGTCCAGTAGTGGCGATTAGGAGTTCTATACATTTATTTAATTTTTTTTTGGGTTTGAAATGTTATTTTTCTAGGTTTGTTGAGTTCAAAATGTTCAAATGCTAGTGTCATTTTGTTTCCTCTAAATAGCAAAAATTTGCTACATGGGTTTGGTAAAAAAATGTGTATTGTAAAATGTGTGTAATTAATGAAAAATAATAATATTTTCTAATCAATTGTAATTTATGTTGCTTAAAAAAATGATTTTATTTTATTAATTGTTCATTGTAAAATTTGTTCATAAATATATACTATTAAAGTATTAATAATATAAAATCGGATTCAATATAAAAATTAAATACAATAATTGTAAATTAAAAAAAATATATATATATAGTGACGCTCATTATGGGTAGCTAATAGTTTTAGAGTTTGACTTGGAGGGACTCTAAAAGGCTATAGTGACACTTATTAAGAAACTCTAAAAGGCTTTAGTGACACGCTGTGATGAGTCACTAAATATTACTTTTCCAGTCAGCTACATTAGTGACACGCAGTGAAGTGTCACTATAAAGTTTTAGAGTCATTCAAGTGTGTCACTGAAACTCATTTTTGTTGTAGTGATAGTCCACAAGTCAATCTTATTATGATTTCTGAGCCTCTTTTCCAAGAGTTTTTTTCGTCCCTTTTTTGAGATTATTTGCCTCTATTTATAATTTCATAGTGGCAGTTAATTACAAAGCAGACCATAATATGTTTACAGCAATTATTCCTAAAATCGTGGGATCTGATTACATATTACAAAATGTAAATGCGGTGTATTATTTTGAAAATCGTATAGTTGTAATTTTTCTGCTTTTACTGGGTGAAGAATATCACGTATTAAACACGTCTTTAATTTTTAAATCTGGAGATGTCTTGACACAAACTTGATTATACTGATCCCAATAGCGAGCTGGGACCATTCTTCTTTCTGAGGTTGATAATGTATGTCTTACGTGTTGGAATTTATTTTACCAGGATCTTAGATCTACTCACAAGTATGTTGTGTAACAGCCTAAATAAGAACTTTCTAAAACGATAAATAAACACATATAAAGTTAAGAAAACCTTACATTGATGGCAGCAGAATTAATGTCTCCTTCCACTCAGATCTCTAACCCTTGTATCCTTTTTGTTGCAGAGTATTATCAAGATCTGAGCCCGAATGTCCTTCTCTTTGTGTGTGATCCTTCACAGTCTTCCAATCTATGATTAAGGTACCACTTGCTGTGTGTGGGCACTTACTCTATCACTAGGGTTCGAAATTTATGAAGAAGAGAAGAGAGAGATGATTTCGGCTATAGAGAGAAAAGGGAAGGCTCAGTTTTCTGAAGAGAGAATTTTCTGACAGAAAGCTTATTAAAAATAATTGAAAAACTTATGATTTGATTGAGCCATCACTTTCTATTTATAGGCAACTACTAGGTTTAGGTTAGGAATTATTTTGCATTAAAATAATGAAAATTTCAATTTGAAAAACCACTTTAAGTGGCCGGCCATCGTGTGTAATGGGCCCCACTTGGTTTTTGCAGTTTTCACAAATTTTATTTCTATTTTCTCAAAAACGCCAATTTTCCAATTCTAACCTTTTAAATGCCAAAACTAATTATTTAATAACTAAAATAGACTATTAAATAATATTGTCATTTAATTTAATTATTAATTAGACATATAAAGTCTATTAATAAATAAATAAACCTAGAATCTCTTTTCTTTACAATTTCACCCATGTTTAGTGAAAATTCATAAATTAGACATAGTCTAACTTTTAGAATGATAATTGATTAATCACAAATCAATTATTGAGTCTTACAAGCAGTATAATCTCAACTAGAATGGGGACCATGGATCTATATGCTGAGCTTCCAATAAGTGAACCGAATTTACGAAGTAAATTCCTACTTATTAATTCTTCGTTGAATCCACTCTTAGAACATAGAATTGCACTCTCAGACTTATAAAGAGCATATTATATGTTCCACGATATAGATGTGCTATCTCATTTAACCATTGTTATAATCTTATTGTGATCAAAGATCTTCTATATAGATGATTTACATCAAGATGGGATAATTTTACCGTTCTCACCCCTCAATGTATTTTGCCCCTTAATACACTTAGCTACCTGTAAATGATGTTTAGTGATCTAAGTATTAGTCACTTAAACAAGAGCTCATCCATTTACTTCTATTTAGCTAAGCTCAAAGGGAATCATCACTTAACTTCTATACACAAGTAGAAGCTATAGATTCCATATTTATGTTCAGCCTTCCCACTCAATCATACTATCATGTTTCCAAAATATACGTATCACCCTGACTCAAAAGTAGGCTTAACTAATAAATAAAAGAACATGAATAGTACTCCTGAGTTGAGCCTAAGCATATCAGGATTTAGATTCTTTTAATCTTAGGATCAACTACTGATATTGACATGGAAAGATATAACGGTAAGTTTATGATATCTTAACTAAGTTGCAATATCGGTCCAGTCCAATGTATACTCCATACATTCGAAACTAGTATACTTTGCTAATGTCCTGGAAAGAACATAACACTTACTCCAAGTGTATGTACACATCATCGCTGATAATCACATTAATATAACTCCAAAACACTGATGAAATAGGGACTTAGTCTTTTGATTCATCTGATCACAATCACATTCCACTGTGTTGACGATACTGTAATTGTGAATAAACATATGATCTAGACTTAATTGATTTTGTGTGTAAATGCAATAAACATACTAAACCATTAGCATTTAAAATTCATGCAAACATAAATCACTTCAGAATTTTCTTATATTGATAACTAATCAGATTGTAAAGGATTTTATTTAGGGCACAAAACCCAAGATTACGTCGATCGCGGGTATAAAGAAATCTTCTGACTTGCGAGGGTTATGAGCCTCGCTCCTGTTAGGTAGATGAAGCTACAGGAAGTCTTCTCATAGCGAGATGGTCATCTCGCATACTTGTTCTTCGAGCCGATAGAACTTTTACACTTAGTTTGCTTATTGCAAGCTAAGGTATGTGTCACTTTTCTCTAGTGCATCGCTATTCACCTTTAGCGACATATGGTTCTCGCTAATACACTAAGTGGTGGTTTGTACATTGATTCCTCGCCTAAGATCTTACAATTGGCGGGTTACAAATATACTTTGATAATTACGTAATTAATAAGTTATTCCATAAAAAAATATTGCACTGATTCATGTCCTCCAGCCGAATTTCGGCTATAACAGAAGTCATTATGCATAAAATAGGGTTGCCATTCTCCGCTGAAGCAATTAACAACCTGTTTAAGTTGGAACAGGTCACCTGTAGTTTCACTCCCCTAAAAGGTCAGGTGGACAATGAGTTACTAGCCGATATTATGCCTAAAATTGCCAAGCCAAATTCAGAATGGGACTTAGATGATTTTGGAAACCTTTGGTTTGGGCATACTGACCTGGAGCATGACATGAAGTGTGGATGTTGTATTGTTTTGAAAAAGGGATGCCTATTGATGTAGGGATAGTCTTGGCCCAAGAAATTTTTGATTGTACACATCAGGAAGAAAGGAAACTATTTTTGCCAGCCACTATCATTGCTCTTTGTCGAGATGCAGGCATTCCAATGTGGTCTGAGGAGGGAACATTGCATCTTAAGGGGCCTATAAGCTTTGGCCCATCCCAAGCTCGTAAAAAATCTCATGGCTCGACTTCAACCTTAGTGACTGAGCCTTCCATGGAGCGCTTTGCTCACTTTGAGCAAGTGCAGCAACAAATGCATCAAAAGGAAGAAGAAATGTGTAGCCGCTTGCAAACCATGTGGGCTTATGAGCAGCAGCGAGATGCGATTATGGAGCGCACATTCAAGTAGATAACTCTGCGAGTTTGTCCCAAGTACCGACAATTTCCGCAGTAGATTCTCAATCCATGGATAGCTTCATCAACATCAAATATGGATGTAACACACGGCGACTCTAAGTAGGGGAGTTTCCTATTCCATAAGCTATTTTATATTTTCTATTGTGTGTTGTTTTGTGTTTGTTGTTGGAAATTATTTTACCAGGATCTCAGATCTACTCACAAGTATGTTGATTAACACCCTAAATATGAACTTCTAAAACGATTATGAAATAAACACATATAAAGTATGAGAAACCTTACATTGGGTGCATCGGAATATAATGACTCCTTTCGTTCAGATATCTAGCCCTTGATACCTTTCTGTAGCAGAGCATTATCAATATCTGAACCTGGATCTCTTTCTCTCCTTCTTTAGTGCTGAAACTCCTTCTTGTTGAATGTCTTTCTTCACGATCTTCCTCACTATGATTGAGGTATCACTTGCTGTGTGTGGGCACTACTCTAACACTAAGTAATTTCGAAATTGAAGTGGGAAGAAAAAGAAGAAGGTGGCGGCTAGGTATAGAGAGAGAAGGCTCAGGTTTTTCTCTGAAGGAATTCAGAAGTAAAAAGTGTAATTTTCCTGAAGCCTTCATTATCTATTTATAGCATTCCACTAGGGTTAGGTTTGAATTATTTGGCATTAAAATAATGAAAATATCATATGATAAATCCTATAAAAGTGGGCGGCCTTATAAAATATGGATTTGGGCCTCACTTTTTGCAATTTTGCAGTTTTATCAATTCTGCATCTAATTTTCTCAAAAACGCCAATTTTCAAATTCAACCATTTAAATGCAAATTCTAACTATTTAATAACTATAAATAATTATTAAATAATATTGTCATAAATCATATTTATTAATTGAACCATACAAAGTATCATAATTAACAAATATGCCCCTAAAACTCTTTCTTTACAATTTCGCCCTTACTTAGTGAAAAATTCACAAATAGACATAGTCTAATTTGAGAATTATAATTGATTAATCAAAACCAATTATATAAGTCTTACAAGCAATATTATCTCATTTAGTGGGGGGACCATGGGTCTACATAACCGAGCTTCCAATAAGCAGTTCAAGAATTTATAACCTAAATTCACTGACTTATTAATTCTTTGTTGAATCCCCGCATAGAACTTAGAATTGCACTCTCAGTATATAGAATGCTCTATATGTTCCACCATATAGACACATCATTAGTTATCCATTGTTATAATCCTAATTTGATTAATGATCCTCTATATGAATGATTTTCACTGTAAAGGGATTAGATTACCGTTACACCCTACAATGTATTTTATCCTTAAAACACTTAACCCCGTATAAATGATATTTCAGCTTATGTGAAATGAGTACTCCACCATTTATTTTCGTTTGGTCAAGCTCAAAGGAGATCATCCTTTACTTACTATTTGCTAGATAGAAGCTATAGATTCCATGTTTATGTTAGCGCTCCCACTCAATTGCACTACCGTGTTCCCAAAATGTACGTATCACCCTGACCTAAAAGTAGGCTTAACTAACAAATCAAAGAACACGAATAACCTCTTGAGATTGAGCCTAATCATAACAGGATTAAGATCATTTGATCTAGGATGAACTAGGCAATATTGACTTGAATAGATATTACGGTAAGTTTAATAAATCTAAGTCAAAGTTCAATATCGGCCCCTTCCGATGCATACTCCATGCATCCAACTTGAGCTTTACTTTAACCAATGCTCTGGAAAGAACATAGCATTTCTCCAAATGCAAGTAAACTCTGTTGTAGATTATCATATCAGTAAAACCCTGTGTCTGATAAATCTAGGAAACTTTATTCGCATAGTCATGTTTACTTTCCAAAGTGTTGACAACACAATAAACAGGATCAAGTATGTGAAAAGGGTTTCAGATGAATTCATACATTATGTACATATAATCATGAAATAAATCATGTGAACCATGCAACATTAAATGTTATTTCTGATCTATATTAATAAGTAAATCTGATTATATTTAAATGAGTTTTATTTAGGGCATAAAACCCAACAAACTCCCACTTGCACTAATATAAAACAAAAAGTGCATTTCAATAATCTCAACACCTTGATATACAAATCAAGTGTAGTAGTCGTAAACTCCTCGTAATATGATCTGAAAGGTTGAATTAAACGCAACCTTTTCTCCACCATTACTCTTCCTTAATCACAAAATCATTGATAATGTGAAATTCCTCTCTATATGTCTACTCTTTTTGGGATACTGGATTCTATATCTTTGGCAACTACTTTTGGTTAATCAGGAAATAACACTAGTAGTTAAGGCAGTTTGGAATGGTGCCAAAGTTGTATGGAACTTTCCTTAGACTGAATAAGTACCTTTCCTGCAACTTTAACATTCAGTACCTAGAAACTTCATATAGGTTTTTACACTTCTCCAAAATCACTATTCCACCCCCAGAGTAATCACCATCTTATCAGAAAGATTTTCTAACACAAAGGCAAATCTCAAAATCTGATGTGGTGTAGTCTAAGAGTTTTAAATACACCCTTATTGACTAACATATAGTTCCTCTTCTTAATCTTAAGATTTACTTGATTGTCTTCCAATGTTCTTCTCCTGGATTAATCTGATACCTACTCATTACTCCCACTCAACAGCAGGTGTCTGGTCTAAGGCATACTAAAGCATATCTGAGACCTCTCACTGTTGATATAAGAAATTCTTTCATGGCTTTATCTTTTCTGGAATAGTTGAGACTTTTCCTTAGATAAATAAAATCCATGCCTAGAAGTCGAAAAGCTTCTATAGATTGCCATTAGAAAGAAAATGCTTCAGCATCTTACTAAAGTAAGTTGCTTGCATTAGAGTAAGTAATTACTAGGTATACCATAACCCATAGGTTTAGATAAACTCAAACCTATAATACTAGGAACATGAAGTTTTGTTAAGTCCATTTAATAGACTTATTAACGAAAATTTCCTTTTATGTCCTTGTAATAGAAAAATTTAGGTTACTCCATGTGATTGGATTAAACCATAGTTCTATTGGCTTTTCTTCTTAGTTTCTTATCTTGACAATCCATTACTTGTTTAAACTCACAATGGATTTTAATCACTAGTGTCTTCCAAGTCATAAGAAGTAAAGTTCCTTGAAACTCTCCCACTACGACAAGGTACCGTAAATTATGTCTAAGAAAACTAAATGGTATGGACCTCTTCGGTTGTGACAAGACAACAGAGGCAGTGGGATCATCATATGTCAAATACGATGATAGAACACTTATGGAATCAAGAAAAAATATCTCCTTTATTTGCTACTTTTCAGACTTAGTCATTTTCTTAGAAAAGTTGTAGTTGTTTAAACAAACACTTTCTTATCTATTGACTATGGGATGGTCCACCCCTAATCACTTAGAATAGCTAACAAACCATGGTTAACAGTTCTAGCTTTTCTTAAGATTTTGATTAGGTCATCCATGAATCTAGTAATGATTTACATTAAGTATACAACCATTACATCATTCTGAAATTGTATTACCATAGAAAGACTTAGGCAACGACTAGTAACTATTCATCAATATGCAAATCAAAATTTCTGGGGAGGTAAGTTTGGATATAATTCAAAAATCAATTTAATGATCTTTGAACTGCATATCTACTAACTATTTCTCCACCCCTATCAGTTCAAAAGATCTTTAACCACTTACCTTAATGGTGTTTCACCATTGCTTGAAATTAATGAATTTTTTCAAACATTTCAAATTTCTTTGCATAAGGTATAATCTAGAGTTATCGATTTAAGAATACAACAAAAAACTCATATCCACCCCTGAATGTACATCCATCTACGAATGAGATGAACAACTTTTAGTGGATATAGGCATATTAACTCTTTGCAAAAATTGATCTTGTCAAAAACACTATGAACAAGATACAAATGCCATAGATAAAAAAAATGGTTGTGTCTTTTTGATGACTTAGGTTTAATTACTTCAATGAGTTCATAGAATAGTGCAAGTGGATTCTGGTCACAGAATATTAAACTCATATTCCATACAGTTTGAATCCATTGATAGAAAATGGTTATTAAACACTTGTGGAAGTGTAACTGTATTGAATTCTGGAATTAGAAATATAAGAACATTTCTGTTTGGAATCTAAAATTAAAGTCAAAGACTTAAATTTATACCAAATATAATGAGTAATTCTTTCTTGGACCACCACTACTAATATAACTCTAAGTCTGATTTGCCATACAAGTAGGAGATTTCTAAGATTGAGGACTTATATCATTGTGGAATAGAATTTCGGGTTATAATCATATGTCATTTAATATCTTAAGAGAAAATAAAATGACATGAAATGATTTATAGACCATTCATCCAATGATATGTTATTGAGCTAATTAAAAATGAATAAGTTAAGAGGAATTAGGATAATTTCGTTGTTTAAATAAGAATCCAACGATGCTTCGATTAGGGAAAGTCAAAGTAATCTTATTTATATAATCTTCTTGTTTCATATTGTAAATATATTAGTCTAAGGTGTCATCAATTGATGAACAACTAGATGTTGCATATACAATATTTATCTTTCGAGATCTAACACTATTATGTATGTCCAATGGTGAAAATCCATTAGGGCTTTATCTCATTAGATAAACAAACCAAGTTAGACCAACAATGAAGATTCGAAATTCAACTACAATTTGATAACAGAAAATAACATGGTTCAATATAAATTCATACACAATTCAGAAATTATTAAACATATAGCAAGTAGGAATGACAAGTGAAAATACTAAAACTTACAATCCTAAATAATTTCCAAGGTTTCCAACAAACTGATACAAAGTTGTCCCTAAGAGGCGAGAGTCAAAGTATCATTCATTGAATAGAGTTGTCAGCTCATCTAAAATGCAAACCATTCTGGCAACCTTTTATTCGATCAAAATAAGAATCCAACGTTGTCCCGGTAGGTGAGAGTCAAGGTTATTCTCATTTTATGAGCTTCCACCATTGTTTCATGTTTTATAAGTTTATCTCTAAGTAGTCACCGTAGGGGAGAGTCTAATAGAGACGAAAACTTCCAAACACTTATCAAATGAGATCATGCCCAGCGAGGGGAATGTGCGCCTGGTCAGGTGCTCATGCCCAGGGAGGGGCTTTGTTGCTTTTGCACCCGTACTTTAGGAATGTGGGAGACTTCTTCTGCCTCTATCTGATCCAATTTACTCCCAAGGGCATTAAATATCTATCCGCCCTCTTTGTTCTCTATGTCTCCCAGAGGTGGGATATGCCTTCTCCCCATGAGGTTAGCTGGTTTTTTGATTTAAAGTCCACCCCCAAGCAAGGCAGGTCGGGGTACTTCTATTTCTCTCAACAAGACTTCAAGTTGTTGACGGGCACCAGGGATAAGGCCATTAGCAAAATTGGGCGTTTTGTTGATGAGTATTTCATGGTGGACGACATGGGCACCACCCATACTAGGTTCCACCAGATTCCCACATATCACCTCCCTCCCTTCACTCTTGCTCGTAGAGATAGAGCTCAGAGGCTTGCTCAACTGCTGGGGGATGACCGAAATATCATCCAGTTGACCTCCGAGGACAACTTTGTAAAGTACGGGCTCCATCCAAAGGATTTCATTCCTAAGCCAGTGAAGGGGAGGAAGAATAAATCTAGTGCTTGACGGGCTGAGAGAGCTCATCAGGAGGATGAGCTTATTCAACTTAAGCATGAGGCTAGGTTGAAGGGAGGTGCAACGGCCAAACAGTATGCTCATGAGCCCTTGAATCCTAAAGATGAAGCTGAGGAATAGCAGGTGACTCCGCTCAAAAGGAGGAAGAAACTTCCGGCCCAGCCCAGGCCCGTTGAACAGGCGATTCGAATTAGGGAGCCCAGTTCACCTGCTCTGCCACCTTCTCCCGTGTTAGGAAAAGGGAAAGCTTTTATGGTGGAGATAAGAGACTTGTCAGGTGATGATGGACTTTTGAGTCTTGCTCGGACAATCGACTCGCAGTCTACTCCATCTTATTTTTAAACTTCTTGGCTATCATGCTTTACGCTTCTTATGTCTTCTTCCTCTAACCATGCTATTTTTGTTCCATGCAAACATGTCTCAGAAGATGCTCGATGCTCTGAAGAAGAGAGTTCGAGGAAGCTCAAGCTCATCTCCTCTGGCCAAGAAATCCAGGGGCGGTGAGGCGACCCCTTCCAAGGAAAAGCCACCGGCAGGGGAGGTTATTGACCTTTCCGAGGAGCTAACTGTTACGAACCCCTCTACTCAAAAAGTTACTAAGTCCAAACATTCTCGACGAGGAAGCTCGGACAGGCCTGAGCAATCAAAGGGTGGTTCCGAGCTGGCCAAGAGCGGATCTGAGCATATATGGGCTCCTACTCCACCCTTGCTAGTGCATCCCGACGCCAAGAAAGGCAAGGAGATGCTCGCCCATTACATGAACTGGTTGGTTCCTAAGGTAAGTGAGCAGCTGGCCGGTACTGACAACAAATCTTCTTGAGGCTACCATCGACACCCTCTCAGCAGAAGTGAATAGCCTTCAAGAGGAAAGGGGAGTTCTTCGGATTATCTTCTGTCGGCTGGAAGAGGAGAAGAAGACCAAGGAGGAGGAGCTTACAGCTGAGATTAAGAAGTACAAGTTGGAGGCAGCGAGGCAGGAAGAAAAAGTACATGCCTTAGAGACAGCTGGTCTCGAGATTTTTTATGACTTTTGGAAGGCTAACCCTCAGGCAAATTTCAATTACCTAGGAGAGGCCAAAGACATGTATCTCGAGTACTGTGCTTCTCAAGTGGCTTACGGTGAACCCGATGCCACTGCTTCTTCCTCTAGCAAGAATGTTGATGTACCTCCGGTTCAGACAACATATCCTCCAGCTCCTACCGGGCCAGAGGATCCGAACCGAGAGCCTGGGACTCCATCTATTTAAATACTTCTCTTTTATCATTCTTTTTATATATCTTATTTGGCCATAAGGCCTTTTTTTATGACATCATGACCAGCCAAGCGGTCTTTAAACTTGAAATCATTTTTCATTTTATAGACAACAGGCTGACTGGGCAGCTTTTAATCCCAGTATTACGTGTTTTGTTATCTTTAATGAATTTCATTCTTTGTTTATAATCTTTGTGCAATTGTGTTTGTTTTATCTTTCCCAAATGCTTTGTAAAGGTATAGGTCCCCCAAGTGACCGAGCAGACTTATGAGTCTTGGTCACTTGTTTTTTACAAGTATACTTTTTTATCTGTCGGGGTCTTGGGTTCGACCAGACCTTTTGTATGCACTGGATGGTAAATTAGCAACATGTTATTAATTTCGACTCAATTTGAATTTTGAAATAAACATCTTTATTCATTTATTGATCGAAAATATGTTTGTTACCGTAGTAACTTACATCAGGGCCATTTGATCTACTCTGATCTTTTAGCTTAACATAAAATAAAAAAAAAATTGCAGAAATTAGAAATTGTACTTTAAATGGTGGTCATCCGACCTGAGTACTTTTTCATTTTTTTCGAAACCTTTGTGCGTAGTCCGCCCAGTAGGCCATTCACTTAAAAGTAAATTTTCTTTCAGTACTTAGTATGGTCGTCCGACTTGGTACTTTGTTGGTAGTATTTTCTTAAATGTTCCCCATTCCAATACCGTGGTACTAGAACAAGTTGCATTTTTTCATCATACTTATCGAATTTATATCCTCCGGATTCGAGGACTTCGACCACCTGATATGGTCGTTCCCAGTTAGGTCCGAGTACACCTATTGTACTGCCTTTGGTGTTTAGAAATACCCTTCTTAGGACCATATCTCCCACAAAGAATTTCCGAGCCTTCACTTGTTTAGTGAAATACCGAGCTGCTTTTTGTTGATGGGCTATCAACTTTAAGTTTGTCGTGGTTCGCTTCTCTTTGAATTTATCAAGTGATTCGCCCAGGAGTACGTGATTGATATCTTGGTTGTATGCCAGTCTCCTGTGGGAAGGTGGCTCGAGTTCTACAGGCAACATAGCTTCATATCCATATGCCATGGCAAATGGAGTCTGTCCGGTTGCCGTTTTCTAAGTTGTTCGATATGACTATAAAACTTCAAGAAGTTCTTCCGGCCAATTTCCTTTGGCATCTTTGAGTCTATTCTTTAGTGTATCCTTCAAGGTCTTATTGACTGCTTCAACTTAAGCATTCGCTTGAGGATGTGCCACTGCGGAGAAACTTTTGATGATACTGTTGGGTTTTATGCCCTAAATAAAACCCATTTCAATATAATCAGATTTACTTATTAATAAAGATCAGAAATAAAATTTAATGTTGCATGGTTCACATGATTTATTTCATGATTATACATACATAATGTATGAATTCTATTTATGTCCAGAACATATGTATTTGTTAATGATTATAATGTTGTCAGCACAGTGGAATATAATCTTAATTATATGTTCGAAAGTTTATTCCCTGATTTCTCAGAACAATGGATTTAGACTGGCATGGTATAATCAGCGATAGGTATTCTTACACCTTGGATAATTGTTATGTCCTTTCCAGGGCATTGGCAAATTTACCAGTATCGGATGTATGGAGTATACATCGGAAGGGACCGATATTGAACTTTGATTAGATATATTAAAATTTACCGTAATATCTACTCAATTCAATATCACCAGTCGATCCTAGATCAAATGATCTTAATCCTGATATGGTTAGGTTCGATCTCAAGAGTATTATACATGTTCTTTGATTTTTAGTTAAGCCTACTTTTGAACAGTCAGGGTGATACGTACATTTTGGGAACATGATAGTATAATTGAGTGGGAGCGCTAACATAAATATGGAATCTATAACTTCTATAGAAATTTAGAAGTGAAACAATGATATGCTTCGAGCTTGGCTAAATAGAGATACATGGTGGAGATCTCATTTCACTTCGCTAAAATATCATTTATACGGAACTAAGTCTTTTAAGGATAAAATACATTGAAGGTGTAACAGTAAGTTAGTGCCTATTGAATGTAGATCATCTATGAGAGGGTCATTGATCAAATTAGGATTATAACAATGGATAACTAATGACGTATCTATATCGTGGAACATATAGAGCGTTCTATATGACTGAGAGTGCAATTCCAAGTTCTAAGTGTGGATTCAATAAGGAATTAATAAGTTAGGGAATTTACTTGGTAAATTCGGTTCGACTTATTGGAAGCTCGGTTTATATAGGCCCATGGTCCCTATACTAGTTGAGACCATACTGCTTGTAAGACTCAGTTAATTGATTTTGATTAATCAATTATAATTCTAAAGTTAGACTATGTCTAGTTTATGAATTTTCACTAAGCAAGGGCGAAATCGTAAAGAAAAGAGATTCTAGGTTTATTTATTAATTAAGAGAATTTATATGTCTAATTATTAAATATATTAAATGACAATATTATTTAATGATTAATTTTTAGTTATTAAATAATTAGAATTGGCATTTAAATGGTTGAATTTGAAAATTGGCGTTTTTGAGAAATTTGATGCAGAAATGATAAAACAGCAAAATTACATAAGTGAGGCCCATTATTTTCTCTAGAGCCAAAACCACTTCCATTCTCTTTTCTTCTCTTCAATTTCGAACCTTGAGTGAATGAGTGAGTGCCCACACACATCAAGTGGTATCTCAATCATAGTGTGTAAGACTATAGGAGATTCCAAACAACAAGAAGGAGATTCAGCATCAAAGGAAGGAGAGAAAGAGATCCAAGTTCAAACCTTGGTGAGGCTCTGCTACAGAATGGAATCAAGGGCTAGAGATCTGAACAGAAGGAGTCATTATATTCCACTGCAACCAATGTAAGGTTTTCTTAAACTCGGACGTGTTTATTTCATTATTTTAGAATTCATATTAGGATGTTTATGAAACATACACGGTAGTAAATCTACATCCTGGTAAAATATTTCCAACAGATACCATGGTTGGCACAACAATCAGTAAAGGATTGGCTGTCAAACTCCTTGCCATTATCCGAAACTATTTTGTACGGAAATCAGAACTGGCAGATTATGTTCTTCACAATAAAGTCTTGAACTTTCTTTGATGTAATGGTTGCGAGTCGTTCGGCTTCCGTCTACTTAGTGAAATAATCAACTGCTACCACTGCATACTGCACTCCTCCTTTTCCTTTGGGTAATTTTCCGATCAGGTCAATTCCCCAAATGGCAAAGGGCCACAGACTTTACATTTGAGTTAACTCGTTGGGCGGAGCTCGAGGTATCTTCGAAAATCTCTGGCATTTGTCACATTTCTTGACATAGGCCTTTGAATCTTCGATCATTGTTGGCCAGAAATAACCTTGCCTTTGAATTTTCTTAGATAAACTCTGCCCGGCAACATGATTTCCACAGAATCCGACGTGCACTTCAGATAGGAGTCGTGAAGCTTCTTCTTGAGTAACAAATTTGAGCAAGAACATAGAGAATCCTCTTCTTACATAATTCCCTTTACTATGATATAGCTGTTGGGTTTTGTGCCCTAAATAAAACCCATTTCAATATAATCAGATTTACTTACCAATAAAGATCAGAAATAACATTTTATGGTGCATGGTTCACATGATTTATTTCATGATTATATATGTATAATGTATGAATTCTATTTAAGTCCAGAACATATGAATTTGTTAATGATTATAGTGTTGTCAGCACAGTGGAATACAATCTTAATTATATGTTCGAAAGTTTATTCCCTGATTTGTCAGAACACTGGATTTAGACTGACATGGTATAATCAGCGATAGGTATTCTTACACCTTGGAAAAGTGTTATGTTCTTTCCAGGATATTGGCAAAGTTTACCAGTATCGGATGTATGGAGTATACATCGGAAGGGACCGATATTGAACTTTGATTAGATTTGTTAAAATTTACCGTAATATCTATTCAATTCAATATCACCTGTTGATCCTAGATCAAATGATCTTAATCTTGATATGGTTAGGTTCGATCTCAAGAGTATTAGACATGTTCTTTGATTTGTTAGTTAAGCCTACTTTTGAACAGTCAGGGTGATACGTATATTTTGGGAACATGATAGTATAATTAAGTGGGAGCGCTCACATAAATATGGAGTCTATAACTTCTATAGGAATTTAGAAGTGAAACGATGATATCCTTCGAGCTTGGCTAAATAGAGAAAAATGGTTGAGATCTCATTTCACTTCGCTGAAATATCATTTATATGGAGGTAAGTGTTTTAAGGATAAAATACATTGAAGGTGTAACTGTAATTTAGTTCCTATTCAACATAGATCATCTATTAGAGGGTCATTGATCAAATTAGGATTATAACAATGGATAATTAATAGCGTATCTATATCGTGGAACATATAGAGCGTTCTATATGACTGAGAGTGCAATTCCAAGTTCTAAGTGTGGATTCAATAAGGAATTAATAAGTTAGGGAATTTACTTGGTAAAATCGTTTCGACTTATTGGAAGCTCGGTTATATAGGCCCATGGTCCCCATACTAGTTGAGACCATACTGCTTGTAAGACTCAGTTAATTGATTTTAATTAATCAATTATAATTCTAAAGTTAGACTATGTCTAGTTTATGAATTTTCACTAAGCAAGGGGAGATTCTAGGTTTTATTTATTAATTAAGAGACTTTATATGTCTAATTAATAAATATATTAAATGACAATATTATTTAATAATTAATTTTTAGTTATTAAATAATTAGAATTGGCATTTAAATGGATGAATAGGAAAATTGGCATCTTTGAGAAAATGGGATTAAGAAATGACAACATGGCAAAATTGCAAAATGAGGCCCATTATCCACTAATATGGCCGGCCACTTTGTATAGGATTTACCATTTATATTTTTCATTATTTTAATGCCATACAATTCTAACCTAAACCTAGATGGCATTCTATAAATAGAAAGTGATGGCTTCAGGAAACTATGCAATGCATCTTCTTTTTCAAAGAAAAACCTAATTTATAGCCGCCACCCTCTCTTCTCTTTTCTTCTCTTCAGTTTCGAAATACCCTAGTGATAGAGTAGTGCCCACACACATCAAGTGGTATCTCAATTATAGTGTGGAAGATTATGTAGATTCCAACCATCAAAGAAGGAGAGAAAGAGATCCAGGTTCAGATCTTGGTGATGCTCTGCTAGAGAAATGTAATATCCCAGAAAATAAATAATATTTAAATAGACATATTTTATTAAATATGTAATTATTTTGGAAACGAAGTAAGATTATGATCTTACTTAGGGTAATTGTTGAGAATTTATTTAATGAAATACAATATTTTTGGGCCCGAGAATTGTGAGAATTTAGCGATGTGGTAAGTAATTTCACGACATTAATTAAAGAATTATTTTGAGAATATTGCGGATTAGGTTAGAATTTTATTAGAATGTCGGGTTGGTGAATTAGTGAAATTACCAAAATGCCCCTAGGGTTTTTTTTAAAAAAAAATTATGGAAGGGGGGTAAATTAGTCTTTGGTAAAATCAAATAGTGCCTTTGACTTTTTTTTAGGCTGCCTATTTTGTTTTTATAAAAGAAATGAAATGAAAAGAAAAGAAATGAAAAAAACCTCATTTAGGAAGAAAACTTCCAAGGCTAGGAAGCCACTTCTCTTCTTCCTCTCTCTCTTTCGTGACCTAGAGCTAGCCAAAACTAGGGGATTCATTTTGATTTCTCTCAGCTTTTGAGCAGATTGGATACCCAAGATCATCCTAGAAGCTTTGGAGGTAAGTTCTTTTCCTTGGGTATTAAAAATTTCACTAATTTAGGTTGGTTTTGGATGAGGGTTTTGGGATTTTGTGGCTGTAGGTTTAGTTTGGGTTGAGATGGTGTTTTTAGGTCTATTTTGGAGTGTGTTGAAGTTTGAATCCAGTTATTTTAATGGCTGTTTAGATTGAATGTATTTGATTAAGCAATTTGAGCTTAATTTTCATTTGAGATGGTGAATTTGAGCTAATTGATGAATTGTGATTAATTGATGTGTTGGACATGTTGTATTTGGTATATTGAACTGTTCTGCAAATGCAATTTAGGTCTGTAATGGTTTTGGTTCGAGCTGGGGAACAAAACCCAGAAATGTTCTGGTCTGACAGCAACCGGTCGACCGGTTACCAGAAGGGGAAAATTTCTCGGGTTTTCTCCGAACCTAGTTTTGACTCGGGGTAGAACCTAGTACCTGCCTTTGATTGTTTTTGAGTTATTTGAGCTATTTTAAAGTTGTTTAAGGCAAAGTCTAATCGGTTTTAAATTAGGGTTTTAATCTGGAAAATATCAAGTTAAGGTATTCATTTGATTTCAATTATCGTGACATAGGACCGGGATCGCCTAGCTTATTTTCCACTCAGGTCGGCCCGTACGCTTGAGTTCTGAACTAAGGTAAGAAAAGTGGTAAGCACCGTATGTGGTTAAAGATTAATGGTTGAATGGAAGTGGCCTTGATTATTATCAAGATTTTGATTAAATATTTATTGAGCCTAGGTTATGACCTAGGTTTGGAAACGGTTATTACCGTTACGAGTAATTACTCTTAAAACCGCGGTTAGGTTTCTTACTTATCGTTTGCTTTATCGGGCAACGATAGTGACATATTCAGCTCGTGGTTAACAAGTGGTAAAGGGGTACTTCATAAAGTACCAAGATTGTGTAATGTGTAATGTGCAAAGGGGTACTTTATGATATTGTGTAATGAGTAAACATGATGTCATGAGATTAAATTGATAATCATTTTTCAGTTATTGTTTTGGTCACTTTTCTTGCTGAGTCTCTGTGACTCACGGGTGCTTTATGGTGCAGGTAAAGGGAACGCAAAGGTCGAGCAAACCTGAGTTTGTGGTCGTAGCAGCAATGTACATATCAGCCGCAGTGGCACGGCCTAGGGAACAGGATGCTCTATTTTGAATATATTTTGGGAACACAAAGCTTATGTTGTAAAAGCACTATTACACCAGTTTATGAATATTTTAAAAACAGGGGAACCCCATAGTTAATATCACTTATCTTTTTTTGAATGGTTTTATATGTTGACCTTTAATTATCAAAATTTAATTTTTCACACTTTTCAGTATAATTATATATTATATAGAACAAAAATTTTATTAAATTGCAGACACGTGGCGTCCCTGTTGGACAGGACGTTACAAGAAAGGAATCAAGGGCTAGAGATCTGAACGGAATGAGTCATTATATTCTGCTGCACCCAATGTAAGGTTTCCTAAACTTTATATGTGTTTATTTCATTGTTTTAGAATTCATATTAGGATGTTAATGAAACATACATGGTAGTAAATCTAGATCTTGGGAAAATATTTCCAACAACTGGTATCAGAGCCATGGTAATGATTTACTTTCATGAAATATGAATTAAAACGATGATATGTGTTGATTTGGATGGTTTCATGTTGATCTGTGTGTTATATGATGATTGATTGATGCTTGTGAAATTTTATGAAAAATAATTAAATTTTCGTTTCTGGAATTATTTTTATTGGATAGTTTGGAAAAAATTAAGCAATTTACTTTTTTACAGAACTCAATTTCAATTTTATTTGAATTAGTTATGATTTTTTGAAGTTTTGAAAAAATCGGGGGTGGTGACACACCCTTGTGCGCACCCTTTGTGCGCCCAAGCAGCCCCTTGCACCCAAGAATGTGCACCAGGATGGTGTGCTTTGCAGACCATCCGTACAACTTAAAATTTTTTCGTTTTTCTTCGATTTTTCATGCTATTTCATGGAATGAACTTCCGATTTTTTGTGTAGTTTTGTATTTTGATTTTTACTTTTCATATTTCAAATCGAATTATCAGAAATAAATTAATTTGAATTTTAAAATTAATTTTAGATATTAGTGTATTTGAATTTGAAAATAGGTAAAAATCCTTTTTTGCTTACCTTTTTTTTTTCTTCTTTTTTAAAATTTGATTATTTTATCTTATTTTTAAATCTAAGGCCACACATTAAATTTTTTTATAAAATATTCTATTTTAAGTAATTTAATATTATTTAAATTTAAAATAAGATTACTATAATCATGGTATTTTAAATAGAAATAAGATATTTTTGCTCACTTTTAAATTTTGTTATTTTTTAGTTAAATTAAATTATAAAATCAGAAAATGGTATGTATTTATCATTTTATTTTATTGAATATTTAATTTATAAAATAACATGAAATTTAAAACGTGGCTAGGAAAGTTTTGAAATGATATTTAGGTTAGTTGAAACCTAATTTTTCAAAATTGTAGGTTTAATTTATTTTATTTTAAAACCGAAAATATTTTTTATTTAAATTTTATTTTCAGAAATTTTTTTTATTAATTAATTTAAAATTAAATAAATCCTACATCTAACTATCCAAATTCAACTTGTTGCAGGAGTATATGTTTTAGCTTGTTTGTAAGTTTTCTAAAACCTATTATTGCTTGATCTAAATTGCCATGGTTAACTTGTTGACAGATCCAATGATCTGATTTTAACCCATGGTTCAATTGTCAATAGGTCCAGTAAATAATTTGTAACAGGTAAATTTTACATTCTTCTTTCATCTGTGTATGACCTAGTAACATGATAGGATCCATCCAAATCTGTATGCATGTGTGAGCCTATATGTTTACTTTATGTTTAGATGCATATAGGTTGTTGCTTAATAAAATGTCACACCATGATAGATTTTAGAGAAAATTACACTCAAACACGTAAAATATATTTTATTTATAAGGATACCCATATTAATTTAAATAGATAAAAGTAACGAAATCTATTTACATATACACATATATTCGGCATTCTCTCTCGTCACTGGTGCATTATTCACCATTTTTTTTTTTTGATAAAATTCATCATTTTTTCTTTCTTTCATAATTTTTTATTATTATTTAAAAATAACTCTCATTTTTTTATTCAACTATCAATCATTTATTTTATATTTTTTCTCTTAATACATGGCATCTAAATATCTCTTTCATTTTATTATTTTTTCAAAAAACTTTATAATAAATTTCCAACTTCATGTATCTCTCTTTTTTTTCTTTTGCAAGTTTTAAAAAAAATATATATTTTTTACTACACAAATAATTGTTTGGTTTTAAGAGTTACATCATTGTAATTTTTTTTATAATGATCGTTTTAATACGTGAGAAGTATATATCTTTCTCTTTCACCAAAGAAGATTTCCAAGATCAAATGTAGCATTTTAGTTTCTTTTATATTTTTTTTAACAAATAAATAATTAATCCTTAAACTTAAACAAAATTTGATGTATCAACAACTTAATAGGTTACTAAAAAGTTTTTTTTTTTTTTATAATAGTTACAAGACTAAATTATAAATAAATATATGTTATAAAACTATTTTCATAGATGTATAAAATAACTTGTAAATAAACTAAATAGTATCGTAAGCATCATATAAGTTACGCTAAGTCAAACATTAAATTTAATTAGACAAAATTAAATGTACTAACCAATTCCATAAGTTACTAAAAAAATTATTTTTTTAATTATTAAAAGTAAAGTTTACTTGTTAGTTTCTTTTTAATGATATTATGGGTGAATATTTACTTGAGGATATATCTATGATTAAGTGTTTTTGATTTGATTAAACACTTATATATATTATTTTCTGAGTTTTGTGTCTTAATGCCCCTTTTCTTGACCACCATAGAAACTATGTTGGATTTAATTTAATAAAGAAATAAATAAAAGAGATTCTATTTTCATAGAATATTCATCAACATAATGATGGTTTCCTATTTGTTGCAATTAATTGTTTTTTCTATTTTAATTTCATCATTCTTTTTTATATAGCTGTATATTAAAATAAAGAAACTGTTTTATTGTATTTAATATTATGAAAGTAATACCGATGTATTACTTTTTATTTTTAAGTTCATTATTTCAGAATACAGTTTACTTGTTAGTTTCTTTTTAAATGTTTTATGTTTGTTTAATTTCAGAGAATTGAAGTTTTTGTGTAACTTTAATGGTGGAGAGCTTCGACGAATTTTAATGGCGGTCCAGTAGCTTCGACTGAGTTGTTCGAAGAGCTTCAATGGTGGAGATTCGAACAATGCAAAATTCTAGTTTGAGATTGTTTAAATTTGTTTGATTTCAGAGAATTAAAGCTTTTGAGTAGCTTTAATTGTGGATTTAGTTGCCAAGTTCCACAGACATGATTGGAGGGCTTTGACAATCGATCGAGTTATGATTTCGAAGCTTCGACGATAGAGTTTGGATTTGGTTGATCGAACCTTTTCTTTTATTTTTTTTTCTTTTTTTTTTTGTTTTGGGATGAATATATATTGCTTGGTAAGGGTGTGATGCGCACCGTTTTGGGCAAACGATAGTTGCCTGAAAATTCTGGGTTGCCATTTTTTTTGGTTGGTTATGAGTTTTTTTTGAATTTTCGGTAAGCATATACGTATATAGGATGTTTTATTTTTTTATCGTTATATGTAAGATATTTTTGATAATTTACGTATATAACTAAAAATTACCCAAGATTTTATTTAGGCCCATTTTATTTTTGGGCCTATTCAATTAATAACAATTGTTCATTTTAAGGTTAAATTCTTCTCTTTTGGGCCTTGTGTGAGAGTTGGGGGCCAATAGAAGTGGGTACGACATACTGAACCCAGCTCCCCCTCACATGAACTACCCCAATTGTGAAGGCCCATTGGCCTGATTTGGATAACTTTGCTAGGGTAATTAAATTAGTTTAACCTAATAAAATTGATTGTCAACATAATTAAGTTTTAAAATATATGAAATTTATTTTCATTTTAATATTTTAAAGTTAATTTTAAGAAAAACACTCTTAGTTTAAGATATTATTTCTAGATAAACTATTTGTATTTTTCTTGTATTTAATTAAATAAAGAATTTTAACTAACTAGATTCTTTCTGAAGCTTATTTTAATTATTTCATTAAATATTCATATTTAAGTTATATATTAGTTATTACTAACTAATTTTTTTCTTATCAACTTAAATTTGAATATCTTTTGAATTTAAAATTAAGCTGAGAAATTCTAGAAGTTGGTTATTGAAGATTCTAGAGATATTTTTTAAGTTGTTAAACTTAAAATGGAATATTCTTAAATTAGGTAGTTACCACTTAATTTTGATATTTAATTAAATTTTATTTGGAAATTTTTTTTAAGTTGTTGATTTTTTAGATTCTTTCTACAACAACTTAAATTAGATATTTTCAAAATTTGGAAAAGATACTTAATTAAATTGAGATATTTTCCGGATAGTTATTTCTATATTAGTTATTATTTCTAATATTAAAATAGGAAAATATCATTGATTGTGAAATTAATTGTTTAATAATTAATTTTGGTACAATTCAAATTAAGAATATTTTTCCTAGAAATTAATAATTAAGCCTTCTCTATACTTAATTATTTATTTCTTGAATTTAATACATTTAATTAAATTGAAAATTAAATATCTAAGTTGATTTTTATCATGATACTTAAATATTGTTATTTTCATAACATTTAATTAAATAGAAAATTATTTTAAGTTGGAAATTTTTTATAACAACTTAAATTTGAATAATTTTCAAAATATATTTTATTTTATTAATCTTTTTCCCACAATTTCGAAATTGCATTTCTTAAATGCAGAAATTTTGAATTTTATTTGAAAAATAGATTAAAGTTGAAAATTATTTATTTTGGACCAACTTAAATCAATGATTTTTTTTTTCATTTAATGATTAATTAAAATAAATGAACTAAAATATATTATAATTAGAAATTGAATTAATTAGTCAATGAAAGTCTAGATAGTTATAATCTGTTTTGCTTGAAGTATTTTTCTAGTGTATTTAATTAAATAGAAAATTAATATTTAAGTTAATTTTCATCATGATACTTAAATATTTAAAAATTTTCTATAATATTTAATTAAATAGGAAAATTATCTTTTTTTTTTGTAAATTCATTTTTTTTTAATTAATTTTGGGCCCACATAAAATTAAGATAATTTTTCCAGGATTTATTTAATTTTAACAAGCAATTTCGAAAATTGTATTCTTAAATACTTTAATTTTCGAAATGCAATATATATTTATAGAAAATTAAATTTGAGTTGTAAATTAATTTAAATTAATTTTAAAACAACTTGAATTGAATAATTTTCTAAATATTTATTGGAAATTATTACTAAGATGGAAATAATTCATTTTTTTTATCTAAGTATAATTTATAAATATTAAATTAAAATTTATATTTAGAATTTTTCAAAATATATAGATTGAAAAATTCTAAATTAGAAATTTTAATTAAATTAATATATATTTAAAATAAATTGATTTAAATAAATAATAGAAGAAAATATACTTTAAATAATGTGCTTTATTATTAGGATATTCGATCTCCATTGTTTGTTTTACATAGTTATTATTTTAGTGAGTAATTCTCCCTAATGGAGGAACGTTCATTAGCAAGTTAATGCCATTTAATCTCGAAAGTTAAGTATTCTTGTAAGTTTTTTATATAGTATTGATCACCCTAATGGTGGCGACTGTATAAGACTTGCAAGAGTATGAAACAATGGTGGAAGCTCATAAGATAGAATAGCCTTGACTCTCGCCTAAACGGGACAACACTGGATTCCAATCTTGATCGAATAAAAGGTTGCTAGAATGTTTATCATTTTAGATGAGCTGACAACTCTATTGAATGGATGGTATCATTGACTCTCGCCTAAACGGGACACTGATATCAGTTTGTTGGAGACCTTGGAAATTATTTAGGATTGTCTGTTTTAGTATTTTCACTTGTCATTCCTACTTGCTATGTGTTTAATAATTTCTCAATTGTGTATTAATTTATATTGAACCATGTTATTTTTTGTTATTAAATTGTAGTTTAATTTCGAATCTTCATTGTTGGTCTAACTTGGTTTGTTGTTCTAATGAGAGAAATCCCTAATGGATTGTCAACATTAGACAAACATAATAGTATTAGATCTCAAAAGATAAATATTGTAAATGCAACATCTAGCTGTTCATCAATTGATGACACCTTAGACTAGTATTTGCAATATGAAACAAGAAGATTGTATGAATAAGATTACTTTGACTCTCGCTAATCGAAGCAACGTTGGATTCTTATTTAAATACGAAATTATCCTAATTCCTCTTAGCTTATCCATTTCAAATTAGCTCAAAAACATATCATTGGATGAATGGTCTATAAATCATTACATGTGATTCTATATTTTCTCTTAAGAAATTAAATGACGCATATGATTATATTCCCAAAATTCAATTCCAAAATGATATAAATCCTCAATCTTAGAAATCTCCTACTTGCATGGGCAAATCAACTTAGAGTTAAATTAGTAGTGGTCGTCGAAGAAAGAATTACTCATTATACAGTTACACTTTCACAAGTGTTTAATAACCAATTTATATCAATTGATTCAAACTGTATGTTAGAATGGAATATGAGTTTAGTATTCTGTGACCAGAATCTAATTGCATTATTCTAAGAACTCTTTGATGTAACTAAACTTAAGTCATCAAAAGATACAGCACATATTTTTTAAATCTATGGCATTTGTATGTTGTTCATAGTGGTTTTGACAAGATCAATCTCTGCAAAGAGTTAATAAAAAAGAGTTAATATGCCTATATCCACTGAAAGTAAGTTCATCTCATTCGCAGATGGATGTACATTCAGGGGTGGATATGAGTTTTTCGTTGTATTCTTAAAAACGATCACTCTAGATTTTACCTTATGCAAAAGAAATTTGAAATGTTTGAAAAATTTAATGAATTTCTACCAATGGTGAAAAACCATTAAGGTAAGTGGTTAAAGATCTTGCGAACTGATAGGGGTGGAGAAATAGTTAGTTAATATGCAGTTCAAAGATCATTAAGTTGATTTTTGAATTATATCAAAACTTACCTCCCCATAAATTCGAGTTGCATATTGATGATTAGTCACTAGTCGTTGCCTAAATCCTTCTATGGTAATACAATTTCAGAATGATGCAATGGTTGTATACTTAATGTAAATCATTACTAGATTCATGGATGACCTAATCAAAATCTTAAGAAAAGCTAGAACTGTTTGTATTTTTGTTAGCTATTCTTAGTGATTAGGGGTGGAACATCCCATAGTCAATAGATAAGAAAGTATTTGTTTAAACAAATACTACTTTTCTAAGAAAATGACTAAGTCTTAAAATAAAGTAGCAAATAAAGGAGATATTTTTTTCTTGATTCCAAAAGTGTTCTATCATCTTATCCTACATATGATGATTCCACTGCCTCTGTTGTCTTGACACAACTAAAGAGGTCAATACCATTTAGTTTTCTTAGACACAATTCACAGTACCTTGTCATAGTGGGAGGGTTTCTAGGAACTCACCTTCTTATGACTTGGAAGATACTAGTGATTAAAATCCATTGTGAGTTTAAACAAGTAATGGATTGTCAAAATAAGAAACTAAGAAGAAAAGCCAAGAGAACTAAGATTTAATCCATTGACATGGAGTAACCTAAAGTTTTCTATTACAAGGACATGAAAGGAAATTTTTTGTTAATAAGTCTATTCAATGGACTTAACAAAACTTCCTGTTCCCAGTATTATAGGTTTGAGTTTATCTAAACCTATGGCTTATCGTATACCTGGTTAATTACTTACTCTAGTGCAAGCAGCTTACTTTAGTAAGATACTGAAGCATTTTCTTTTCTAATGGCAATCTAAAGAAGCTTCTCAACTTCTAGACATAGATTTTATTTATCTAAGGAAAAGTCTCAACTATTCCAGAAAAGATAAAGCCATGAAAGAATTTCTTAAATCAACAATGAGAGGTCTCAGATATGCTTTAGTATGCCTTAGACCAGACACCTGCTGTTGAGTGGGAGTAATGAGTAGGTATCAGATTAATCGAGGAAAGGAACATTGGAAGACAATCAAGTAAATCTTAAGATTAAGAAGAGGAACTATATGTTAGTCGATAAGGGTGTGTTTAAAACTCTTAGACTACGCCAAATCAGATTTCGAGACTTGCCTTTGTGCTAGAAAGTCTGCTGATAAGATGGTGATTACTCTAGGGGTGGAGTAGTGATTTTGGAGAAGTGTAAAAACCTATCTGAAGTCTCTAAGTCTACCAAAGAGAGACTGGATGTTAAAGTTGCAGGAAAGGTACTTATTCAGTCTAAGGAAAGTTCTATACATTTGTGGCACCATTCCAACTTGTCTTAACTACTAGTGTTATTTCCTGATTAACCAAAAAGTAGTTGCCAGAAGTATAGAATCTAGTATCCCAAGAGAGAAGACATATAGAGAGGAATTTCACAATATCAAGGATTTTGTGATTAAGGAAGAGTAATGGTGGAGAAAAGGTTGTGGTTAATTTAACCTGCCAGATCCTATTACGAGGAGTACACTACTACTACACTTGATTTGTATATCAAGGTGTTGAGATTATTTGAAATGCACATTTTGTTTTATATTAGTGCTAGTGGGAGTTTGTTGGGTTTTGTGCCCTAAATAAATGTTGGAAGTTATTTTACCAGGAAATTAGATCTACTCACAAGTATGTTGATTTAACAACCTAAATATGAACTTCTAAAACGATATGAAATTAAACACATAAGAGTATCAGAAATCTTACAGTGATTGCAGCGGAATATCTGTCTCCTCCCACTCAGATCTCTAACCCTTGATTCCTTTCTGTAGCAGAGTATAATCAAGATCTGAGCCCGAAAGTCCTTCTTTGTTGTCTCTGAAATCAACACAGCCTTCCTCACTATGATTGAGGTATTACTTGATGTGTGTGGGCACTACTCTAGCACTCATACATTTCGAAACAGTGAAGGAAGAGAGAGAGAGAGGGTGGCGGCTCAGAGAGAATTTTCTGAGAGAAAATTCTTTCAGAATAATGCTGTGAAAATGTTGTACAGTTGTGTGCAATTCTGAAGCCTTTGCCTTCTATTTATAGAAGACCACCAAGGGCTATGATTGACATTTTGAACTGAGAAAATCAAAGGGAAAAGGAAGGTAAGTGGCCGGCCTAGGCAATGTGGAAACAAGGCTTGCCACTTTTCCAACTTTCCTTTTCCTACACTTGATAGTTTCCCTTTTTGTGAAAAATTGCCAATTCCATTGTTCAACCATATTAATGATAAATCTAATTATTTAATAATTAAAAATAATTATCAAATAATATATTATCATTTATTTTATTAATAATGAAACTAATTAAAGTTTCCTAATTAATAAATATGCCCTTCAAAATCTCTATTTACTGTTTTGCCCTTAATAAGTGCTAAATTCTCAAACTGACAAGTCCATCTTGAGAATTTTTAATTGATTAATTAAAATCAATTAAATGAGTCTTACAAGTAATATCATCTCAACTAGTGAGGGGACCATGGGTCTATATATCCGAGCTTCCAATAAGCAGATCTAGAATTTACCACTTAAATTCACTGACTTATTAATTCTTCGTTGAATCCAAACATAGAACTCAGAATTGCACTCTCAGTATATAGAATGCTCTATATGTTCCACCATATAGACACATTATTAGTTATCCATTGTTATAATCCTAATGTGATCAATGATCCTCTATATGGATGATTTACACTGTAAAGGGACTTAAATTACCGTAACACCCTACAATGTATTTTATCCTTAAAACACTTAACCCTGTATAAATGATATTTCAACTAAGTGAAATGAGTACTCAATCATTTATCTCGTTTGGTTAAGCTCGAAGGAAATCACCCTTTTCTTACTATTCGCTAGATAGAAGCTATAGATTCCATATTTATGTTAGCGCTCCCACTCAATCGCACTACCGTGTTCCCAAAATGTATGTATTGCCCAGACTAAAGTTTTAGGCTTAACTAACAAATCAAAGAACACGAATAACACTCTTGAAATTAAGCCTAACCATATCAGGATTTAGATCATGTGATCTAGGATCAACTTATGATATTGAATTGAATAGATGTTTACGGTAAGTTTCAAAATCTAATTCAAAGTTCAATATCAGTCCATTCCAATGCATACTCCATGCATCCAACCTGAGCTTTACTTTAACCTATGTTCTGGAAAGAACATAACATTTCTCCAAATGTAAGTAAACTCTGTTTTAGATTGTCATATCAGTGAAACCCAGTGTTCTGATAAATCTAGGAATACTTTATTCACATAGTCATGTTTATTTTCCACTGTGTTGACAACACAATAAACATGTTCAAGTATGTGAAAGGGGTTTGGATGAATTTATAAATCAAATAGACAAGCAATTGATTAAGTGAACCAAAACATACACAAGTGAATGAAAAATTACTTCTGTTACTTTATTGATATAGAATAATCTGGATTACATTGAAACAGAGTTTTATTTAGGGCATAAAACCCAACAAACTCCCACTTGCACTAATATAAAACAAATCAGTACATTTCAATTAATCCTAAATTCTGACGATGCTTTTCGAATGAAGTTACTGCCAAGACTTCGGTGAATGGATCAGCCAAGTTATCCTGCGTATCCACTTTCTCCACCAGTACATCCCCTCTTTCCACATATTCTATGATAATATGATACTTTCTTTCTATGTGCTTACTTCTCTTGTGGCTCCGAGGTTCCTTACTGTTGGCTATAGCTCCAGTGTTATCACAAAGCAGGACTAGAGGCCTTTCCATTCCAGGAACTACACCAAGACTGGTGAAGAACTTCCTTAGCCAGACAACCTCTTTAGCTGCTTCAGCCGCAGCTATGTATTCTGCCTCCATGGTAGAATCCGAAATCGCAGTTTGTTTAGCACTTCTCCAAACCACTGCTCCACCCCAAAGAGTAAACACCATCCCAGATGTAGATTTCCTGTCTTCAAGACATCCCTGGAAATCTGAGTCTGTATAGCCTAAGGGATTCAAAGCACCACCCTTGTAGACTAATACATAATCTCTCGTACTCTTTAAGTATTTCAAAATATACTTAACAGCATTCCAATGTACCCTTCCTGGATTTGACTGATACCTGCTCAGGATTCCAACTGCATAGCAGATGTCAGGTCTAGTGCATAGCATAGCATACATTAGACTTCTAACTGCAGAAGCATAAGGAATTTTTGCCATGTCTTCTATCTCTTGAGGATCAGTAGGACACTGTTCCTTAGATAGACGGATACCATGTCTAGAGGGCATGTTTGCCCCTTTGGTATTGGTCATGGAAAATCTCTCAAGAACTTTGTCAATGTAGGCTGTTTGAGAGAGAGCAAGGGATCTGTTCTTTCGGTTTCTGACAATCTGAATACCAAGAACATAGGCTGCCTCACCCAAGTCTTTCATGTCGAATTGAGTGTCAAGCCATTCCTTGATGTGAGTCATTTTCTTGACATTGTTTCCAATGATCAAAATGTCATCAACATAAAGGACCAGGAATACTACTACTTGGTTTTCCTTGAGTTGGTAAACACAAGGTTCATCTTCATTCTGATGAAAGCCGTAGGTCTTGATGATCTCATCAAACCTTTTGTTCCATGAGCGAGAAGCTTGCTTAAGCCCATATATGGACCTATTTAATTTGCAAACTTTATTCTCCTGCCCAGGAAGAACATAACCTTCTGGTTGCTCCATATAGATGGTTTCTTCAAGAAGCCCATTAAGAAAGGCTGTCTTGACATCCATTTGCCAGATTTCATAATCTAAAGCGGCAGCTATGGAGAGAAGAATTCGGATGGATTTGAGCATGGCAACAGGACTAAAAGTTTCCTCATAGTCCACACCTTCTCTTTGGGTATAACCCTTGGCGACCAGTCTAGCTTTGAAAGTTTCGACTTCGCCTCCAGCACCTCTTTTCTTCTTGTAGACCCATTTACATCCAATTGGACGAAAATCTTCAGGTGGTTCTACATATTCCCAGACTTTGTTCTTTTTCATGGAATCCATTTCTGAACCCATACCGGCTGACCATCGCTTCCGTTGCGGACTTGCCATTGCCTGTTTATAGGTCAATGGGTCGTCATCAATACCGTCACCAACAACCATATTCATTTCACCATCCAAGCCATAACGAGATGGTTTCGTAGAAACCCTCCCACTACGACGAGGAGCGGTGACCTTCTGAACAGGAGCTTTAGTAGTAGTTTTCTCAGTTGCTACAACTGAGGGAGTGGGATGTTCCTCTTCTTGAGTAGAAGAAGATGGTACATTTGAAGGAACAGTATCTGTGAGCATTTCCTCTAATACAATTTCACTTTTCGGTTTGTTGTCTTTCATATAGTTGTCTTCAAGGAAAGTAGCATTTGTAGAGACAAACACTTTGTTATCCTTGTGACTATAGAATAGTCCACCCCTAGTCTCTTTAGAGTTTCCGACAAACATGCAAACCTCAGTTCGCGATTCCAGTTTGCCTTCTTTCTTTCTTAAGATGTGAGCAGGGCACCCCCAAATCCTATAATGGCGCAAACTAGGTGTGCGACCATTCCATAGTTCGACGGGTGTCTTAGGGACTGCTTTAGATGGAACAACATTTAAAATGTCGTTTGCCATTTGAATAGCATATCCCCAGAAGGACGTATACAGAGTTGAGTAACTCAGCATAGACCTAACCATTTCTAAGAGAGTGCGATTTCTTCTTTCTGCAACTCCATTCTGCTGTGGAGTGCTAGGGGCAGTATATTGGGATTCAATTCCAAGTTCAATTAAATGATCTTTGAACTACATATCCATATATTCTCCACCCCTATCAGTTCGCAAGATCTTTAATGTTTTACCTAATTGGTTTTGAGCCAAAGCATGAAATTCCTGAAACATTTCAAACGTTTCAGATTTCTTTTGCATTAGGTAAAGAAAACTATATCTAGAGAAATCGTCAATGAAAGTGACGAAATACTCATAACCTCCTCTGGCTTTTACATTCAACGGTCCGCAAACCTCTGAATGTACTAACCCTAGGGGTTCTTTGGCACGCTCTCCCTTTGCAGAGAAAGAACGTTTGGTCAGTTTTCCTTCTAGGCAAGACTCGCAGACTGGCAGTTCTCCTAAGACGACATTTTTCAATGGACCGTCTTTGGTTAGCCTATTGAGTCTATCAAAGCCTATATGACCTAAACGTAAATGCCATAGATAAGTTTGATCATCATTATCAATCTCTTTTCTCTTAAGGCTTCTAGGTTTAGCTACATTGAAAAGTTCAGTATTTAGTGAGATTTGAGTATCAGGTCTTAAAACATAAAGCCCTCGTTCCATGTTTGCAACACATATATGAAATCCATTACGAGAAATTGAACAATTTGAACTCGAAAAATTCAATATATAAAATTGTGTCTGTAAACATGAAACACTAATCAAGTTTCTACTAAAATTAGGAATATATAAAACATTCTCTAAAAGTAAAAACTTCTTCGAATTAAACTTGATTCGGGCTGTTCCTCTTGCTTTAACTGATACCAACTCGCCATTTCCAACTTTAAGCTTTAACTCATCTGGGTGAAGATTCTCCCAAGTTTCAAGCAGCTGCAATGAAGAACATACATGGTTAGTAGATCCAGAATCAACAATCCAGGAGGATTTGTCGTTCTCTAAAACACATGATTCAAATACAAAAGCATCACCTTCGTTTGAATTGCCTAGAAGCCTGGGACATTGTTCTTCTTTATGTCCCTTTCCATTACAATTCGCAAAAAGGTTGCTAGAATGTTTATCATTTTAGATGAGCTGACAACTATATTCAATGGATGGTATCTTTGACTCTCGCCTAAACAGGACACTGATATCAGTTTGTTGGAGACCTTAGAAATTATTTAGGTTTGTATGTTTTAGTATTTTCGCTTGTCATCCCTATTTGCTAAATGCTTAATGATTTTTGAATTGTGTGTGAATTTATATTGAACCATATTATTTTTTGTTATTAATTGTAGTTTAAATTTCGAATCTTCATTGTTGGTCTAACTTGGCTTGTTGTTTTTAATGGGACAAATCCCTAATGAATTGTCATCCATTAGACAAACATAATAGTGTTAGATCTCGATAGAATAATATTTGTAAATGCAACATGTAGCTGTTCATCAATAGATAACGCCTTAGACTAGTATTTACAATATGAAACAATGAAGAAGTTTATAAAAATAAGAATAACTTTGACTCCCGCTAATCGGGGACATTGTTGGATTCTTATTTTTAATCGAAATTATCCTTTATTTTTCCTTTTAGCTTATTCATTACGAATTAGCTTAAATAATATATATCATTGGATGAATGGTTTATAAATCATTTTGCATATAATGTCTTTCTATTTTCTCTTAAGAAATTGAATGGCGCATATGATTATATTCTCGACATTCTATCCCGAAATGATATAAATCCTCGATCTTAGAATCTGCTACTTAGATATGCTTACTTTAGGCAAATCATACTTAGAGTTAGATTAGTAGTGGTTGTCAAAGCTAGAATAAAACAAATTATATATTTGGTATAAATTTAAGTCTTTGACTTTAAATTTTAGATTCCAAGTAGAAATTTTTTATTTATATTTCCAGAATACAATACAGTTAAACTTTCACAAGTGTTTAATATTCATTTTCTGTCAATGGATTCAAACTGTATGTTAATATGGAATGTGAGTTTAATATTTTGTGATCAAATCCACTTGGACTATTCTAAGAACTCTTTGCTGTTACTAGACCTAAGTCATCAAAAGACCACAAACACATTCTTATATAGATCCATGGCATTTGTATCTTGTTCATAGAGGTTTTGATAAGATCCTTCTCTGCAAAGAGTCAATATTCCTATATCCACTCAAAGTAAGTTCATCTCATTCAAAGATGGATGTACATTCAGGGGTGGATATGAGTCTTCGTTATGTTCTTAAGACGATCACTCTAGATTTTACCTTATGCAAAAGAAATTTGAAATGTTTGAAAAATTTCATGAATTTCTAGCAATGGTGGAAAACCATTAATGTAAGTGGTTAAAGATCTTCCGAACTGATAGCGGTGGAAAGATATTTAGTTGATATGCAGTTCAAAGATCATTAAGTTGATTTTTTGAATTATATCCAAACTTACCTCCCGAAAAATTTGATTTGCATATTGTTGATAGTATAAGGTCTATGATTAGTTACTAGTTGTTGCCTAAGTCCTTCTAAGGAAATACCCTAGTGATGGGAAAATTTTAGAATGATAGAATGGTTGTGTACTTAGTATAAACCATTACTAGATTCATGGATGACCTAATCGTAATCTTAAGAACAGCTAGAACTATTAACTAAGATTTTCATGTTTGATAGCTATTCTAAGTGATAAGGGGTGGACCATCCCCTGGTCATTAAGATAAGAAAGTGTTTTTTTTAACAAATACTACTTTTCTAAGAAAATGATTAAGTTTGAAAACAAAGTAGCAAATAAAGGAGATATTTTTCTTGTTTCCAAAAGTGTTCTTTCATCTATTCTGTATAAGATGGTCCCACTGCTTCTGTTGTCTTGTCACAACCAAAGAGGACAATACCACTTAGTGTTCTTAGACTAATATTCATAGTACCTTGTCGTAGTGGGAGGGTTTCAAGGAACTCACCCTATTATGACTTGGAAGACACTTGTGATGAATTCCTTTGTTAGTTTAAACAAGTAATGGATTGTCAGAATAAGAAACTAAGAAGAAAAGCCAAGAGAACTATGGTTAAAACCATTCATATGGAACAACCAAAAGTTTTCTATTACAAGGACAAGAAAGGAATTTTCGTTAGTAAGTCTATTCAATGGACTTAACAAAACTTCCTATTCCTAGTATTATAGGTTTGAGATTATCTAAACCTATGGCTTGTGGTATGCATGGTAATTTACTTACTCTAGTGCAAGCAACTTACTTTAGTATGATGCTGAAGCATTTTTCTAATGGCAATCTATAGATGCTTTTTGACTTCTAGATATAGATTTCATTTATCTAAGGAAAAGTTTCAACTATTCCAGAAAAGATAAAGTCAATGAAAGAATTTCTTGAATCAACAGTGAGAGGTCTTAGATATGCTTTAGTATGCCTTAGACCAAACACATGTTGTTGAGTGAGAGTAATGAGTAGGTATTAGATTAATCTAGGAAAGGAACATTGGAAGACAATCAAGTGAATCTTAAGATCAAGAAGAGGAACTATAAGTTTCTCGATAAGGGTGTCTTTAATACTCTTAGACTACACCAAATCAGATTTCTAGACTTCCCTTAGTGCTAGAAAGTCTGCTGATGAGATGGTGATTATTCTGGGGGTCGAGTAGTGATTTTGGAGAAGTGTAAAAACCTATCTGAAGTCTCTAAGTCTACCAGAGAGACTGAATGTTAAAGTTACAAGAAAGATACTTATTCAGTCTAAGGAAAGTTATATACATTTCTGGCATTTATTCCAACATTTATTAACTACTAGCATTACTTCCTGACTAACGCAAAAGTAGTTGCCAAAAGGTAAAGAATCTAGTATCCCTAAAGGAGTAGACATATAGAGAGGAATTTCACAATATCAAGGATTTTGTGATTAAGGAAATGTAATGGTGGAGGAAAGGTTGTATTGGATACAACTTGTCAGATCCTATTACGGAGAGTATACTACATACTACACTTGATTTGGATATCAAGGTGTTGAGATTATTTGAAATGCACTTTTTGTAAAGATCAGAAATCACATTTTATGTTGCATGGTTCACATGATTGATTTCATGTTTATATTTAATATATAAATTCTATTAAGTCCAGAACATATTTATTTGTTCATGATTATAGTGTTGTCATCACAGTGGAATATAATCATGATTATATGTTCGAAAGTTTAATTTCATGATTTGTCAGTTCATTGGATTTAGACTGGCATGATAATTAGCGATAGGTATACTTACATCTTGGATAAGTGTTATGTCCTTTCCAGGGCATTGGCAAAGTTTACCAGTATTGGATGTATGGAGTATCCATTGGAAGGGACCGATATTGAACTTTGATTAGATATGATAAATTTACCGTAATATCTATTCAATTCAATATCACCTAGTTGATCCTAGATTAAATGATCTTAATCCAGACATGGTTAGGTTCGATCTCAAGAGTATTATACATGTTCTTTGATTTGTTAGTTAAGCCTACTTTTTGGTCAGGGTGGTACGTACATTTTGGGAACATGATAGTGCAATTGAGTGCATACGCTAATCATAGATATGGAATCTATAGCTTCTATCCAGAGATAGAAGTGAAACGATTATTTCCTTCGAGCCTACTAAATAGAGATAAATGATAGAGCGCTCATTTTAGTGATTATATTAATTCACTATAATATCATTTATAGGTGGGCAAGTGTTTTAAGGATAAAATACATTGAAAGGGTGTAACGGAAATTTTATCCCTATGCAATGTTGATCATCTATAGAGGATCATTAATTATTGGGATTATAACAATGGATAATTAATAGCGTATCTATATTGTGGAACATATAGAGCGTTTTATGTAACTGAGAGTGCGATTCCAAGTTCTATGGTGGATGCAATGAGGAATTAATAAGTCAGTGGATTTACTTGGTAAATTCTAGGTCTGCTTATTGGAAGCTCGGTTATATAGGCCCATGGTCCCCATACTAGTTGAGACAAACTACTTGTAAGACTCAGTTAATTGATTTTAATTAATCAATTATAAATCTAAAATTAGATTATGTCTAGTTTATGAATTTTCACGAAGCAAGGGCTTAAAAGTGAAGAAAACAGATTCTAGGGTTTATTTGTTAATTAAGAGACTTTATTAAGTCTAATTAATAAATATATTAAATGACAATTTTATTTGATAATTAATTTTAATTATTAAATAAATAGTTTTGGCATTTAAATGGTTAGAATTAAAAAAATGGCATTTTTGAGAAAATAAAGGGAAAATTGTCAAAAGTGGGAAAATTCCCAAGTTGGGCCCAATACCATCCATGGCCGGCCACTAGGGATTAATTTTGCCACTTTATTTTTCTATTATTTTAATGCTAATTAAATCTAACCTAAACCGAAGTGGTTTCCTATAAATATGTAGTGATGGCTTTAAGGGAAAAGATGATGATGCGTCTCATTCCTTCAGTAAAATCTTAAGCCACTTTTCCTATAGCATAGCCGAACCATATTCTCTTCTTCTTCTCTTCATATTTTTTCATACCTTGAGTGATACAGTGAGTGCCCACACACACATCAAGTTGGTCCTCAATCATAGTATGTAAGACTGTGAAGAATACAATCAACATGAAGGAGAATCAGGCTTAGATCTTTGTGATACTCTGCTACAGAAAGGATACAAGGGTTAGAGATGAGCGGAAGGAGTCATTTAATTCCATTGCACCCACTGTAAGGTTTCTCATAAATTTTATTTGTTTATACAACATACATGGTAGTAAATCTAGATCCTGGTAAAATAATTCCAAGACTTCCGTCATGAATCTGCTGATGTATGCTCGGAGAGGCTCACCTAGTCTTTGCTTGACTTTTACTAGGTCTCCTAGATGCAACAGAAGTTGGCGAGAACAGGAGAATTGTGCACGGAATCCCAAGGAAAAGGCCTTCCATGAGTTGAACTTTCTAGAGGCCAGCTTGAAATACCATTGCTGGGCAGCTTCCGAGAGGGTGGCAGGAAAAATTCTGCAACACACCTCCCTTCGTACCCCTTGTAGATCCATTTGCATCTCAAAATACTTGAGGTGGGAAAGAGGTTCTTCTCTTCCAGTGTACATTTTCCAGGTTGGCATTTTAAACTTGTTGGGTAACGTCAGGAGATTGATCTCGGGAGAGAAAGGGGTTCCACATGCTCGGTCCAACTCGAGATCATTGTTTCTCTATCCGGTCATGCCTTGGAACATACTCTTTTGTTCATCTAGCTGTGCCTACACAGCTGGACTAACATGTTCGGCATTTTGCCCGATTTGAGTCATGTCAGTATCTTTCTGAGCGACAATTTGAGCATGTGTTTCGGGCTGTACGATCGTCGTGCCAAGCTGATCGTCTACTCCTCTCCTTCTGTTCTGATCATTTCTAAGATCATGAGTCGTCCCCAACCTATTGAATGCAGAAGCGCCTGGCTGTCTCAGTGATTGATTTGATTGGTTGACAAGTAGAATGGCACCGTTTGCCTGGTTAGAACTATCAGCTATGACTTCTCTTGATGAATTACTAGACAAGGTCTACCCACCTACTGCTTGGCCCACAGGCGAAACCGGTGATCGAAGATTTGGTGGCTGACCATTTATTGTCTGGGAAGTATTCATCGTTGGATCTTCGTCTCTTTCACCAAGGGGGATGACATTCGGGGGTTGCTGCCCGAAAGTTTGGTAGGCTTTTCGTATCAGCATAGTAGCTTGCCGACTACGATTGTCAATCTCAACATGATGAGCCCTTAACGCTTCAATCTCTTTGTCTCTCCACTCAGCAAACATAACCTCTGCTCTTCGAACGCGAGATTTACCGGAGCGCGGAGTTCCTCCTGATCATGGTGTAGGGTGTTGGTATGACCCTGCATGAGTCCAAGAGCAACAGGTGTTAGCCCAAGATATGTTTCCAAGAGGGGGGTGAATTGGAAATTTAAACTAATTTCGGAAAATTAAAACTTTTAACACAAAATTATACAATTAGTCAATTAATCAAGTAAAAGCAAGTAGTATGGCAAGCAATATATTAAGACAAATAATTAAACTTGTAAAGTAAAGAGTTTAAGTATTAGAAAATGCAAACTCTCGATTTTTACAAGGTTCGGTAGAGCTATGCCACCTACGTCCTTGGTCTTCAAAGCTATGGACCTAGCTTTGAGTTCCAATATCGAGCCAAGTTAACGGGCTTGACTAACCCTTACAACCGGGAAATTTTAACCAAGGTATTTCCAAACCTCTTACAATAGTTTCGCACCCCCGAGGACTATTAACCTCTTTCTCGGATTGTTGAAGTGCCAATCTCACTATTACCGGGTTGTTTACAATACCGGTGCCAACCTCACCTCAATCACAATATAGAAATGTGTTTGATATACAAGCTAAAATCACTCTAGAAATATGATGATACAATGGAAACCTAGAGTGAAAAGCAAGCACACTTAAGATGAATAAAATCAAATTTTGGCTCAAAGTGTGTGAAAAGTGTTTGTTTGGATTTCAAACTTAGAAGCTCCTTAATCTTACTTAGATAGGTTAGATATTTGTAATAAATGATCAACCAACTTGTTTTTTGAAAGAAAAATCGAGTTTATATAGTGTTTGAAAGAAAACTAGCCGTTTATAGCCGTTAGCACGTTTCTCGAGGTGAGGTCAGCCATGAACCGGAAGTCTGGATGGGAACCAGAATTCCGGATTGATTACAACCGGAATTTCGGTTGCCAACCGGAATTCCGGATGACTGACCAGAGGCAAAAGTGCCATTTTTCGGGACTTAAACGCGCATAACTTCTTACTCGATTATCCGATTTCAGAAATTCCAACTTTGTTCTCTTAGTTAAACAAAATGTGATTTAGAAATTCAATCAAAATTTTTTTTGAACTATGTTGTGAGAAAACTTGTTGCACAAGTTAGTGAATGGGCCAAAATTTAAATTTATAAAAACTTAGTGTGCTATGCAAAATACTTTAACAAGACTAAAGTAAATTTATACCGTTTGATTTTGAGTAGTCTTGATGTAGATGAGCCTCCTAGCTTGATTTGCATGTTTTTGATCCCATGTTGACTGTTGACCGAGGTTTTCGGCAACTATTAAAATATGATTATAATAAAGAGCTGTAAGAAAGTGAGATGAAGATTTTTTACGTGGTTGGGGCGTTAATGAGCCTTAGTCCACGAGCCACTGTTATTAATGGATGTATTTAATACAGATTCTACACTTGAGAGAATGTTTTTCTCTTAAATACAGAGAATGTTCTTGGTGAGTATTTCCTCTTCTTGCTCTTTTGCAACCAAGATTCTCGACCCCATTAAATGAGCTTTGAGGGGGTATTTATAGTGTTTTGGTGGGGTAATCCCTAGAATTGTTCTTACACATGTGTCTGTAAGTATCCATAAAGTTGGGCATTTTCGATGAATATACCATGGGTGATGCATGGTCAAATCCCTAGGTGTTGTAGGGCTTTTATGGAGAATGTCCTTTTTGCCTTGTGATTGACGTGACTCTTCGCAGAGTAGCCGTCGCTAGACTTAAATGATCATTACTGTAGCGCTGTTGTTTGGGGGTTGTCCCGTCAGACTTTATTGCGTGTTACAGTCCCAACACGCTTCCTCCCATGCAGCATTAAATGCGACTTGATTGCTCGGGAGAGACCTGACATATCCCGGAGAGCCTTCACGCTATACTAGCTTCCTGGAGTACCTTGTACTCCGGGTGCCTCCTCCGGGACCCATGCTAACAGCGCTTCCTGGTGGCGCACAAAGACTTAGCAAATCTTTCCAAGTTATCTGATCCACGTGTCCCCTCTCGACTGGTCCACGTATTTTGGGCGGGTACGGAGCAACATTTACCCCCCAAGCCTTGTTTATTTAGTAAAAATAAACCAAGGCTTGTTCAAGTGTCTCCGGTTGACTCCTCGTTTCCCTAGCTCGAGCCTCGAGCGCGTGGGGGCAAATTAAATGATGTCATTTAATGCAGTGATTTGCTTTTTGCATGAATGTTTCCAGCCGCCTCCTCGGTCTTCTGATACGAACTTGGGGGCGCGTGGAGGTGCGTCTGATAATGGCATTAAATGCAGCGATTCGCTTTTGCAGAGGTCGATTCGTTTCACGCCCCATGATTGATGCGGAGCATTAATTGTGTCAGACGGATACTCAAACGTTTCCACCGCCTTAATGGTAGATTGATCTGATCCGTTGATCTTTGGGAATTCGAATCGTGCGTCTCCCGCACCGTGCGATTGGTAGGTGATGACGCCTGTTCCTCATGCATTTTTGCCTATAAAAGCCACCACCTTTCCTTCATTTCGGTTACTTTCCATTCCTTGCCATTTCTGCTCGAATTTCCTAGAGAGAAAATTCCTCAAAGTAGCACGAACTGTCTTAATACCCAGACACTTCATTCAGTTTTCCAGTGTTTGACTTTGCCAGTTCTTCTCAACTCTCACTCAACCACATTCAGTACCTCCAGTTCAACGATCGACTGTAAGTTTCTTGCATCCTTAGATAATAACATGCTTATATTTACTTCGTTCGTTTTCTGGGTTCGTACTTAGAGGCTTCTGGGTGTGTGAGTGTTTAAGTTCTTCGAGTTCTGCTTTATGTTTACTGCGTTAGTTGTAGAATCGCCATTTATCATGCCCCTGTTGTAGTTATACAGTTCTGTTTGAAGAGGGCCATGTGTTCTTCGTTTAACAGTTGCTTAGGGCATAGGATGGCTTCTCTTTTTTTCTTTATTTTTTCTTTTTGCGAAACCACTTTCTGCGATTTCACTGCACCCGACACTTGTTCAGGGATTCTCTCCAGAGTTTCCCAGGTGACACGTGTCCGGAGGGGGCCTCTTTCCAACGGTTAGGGGACCCCCACTCCCTTTTTCTTGATTTAGGGTTTGGTATGGGACCTAACTGCTGGGCTTTTCTTTTTCCCTTTTTGTTTTTCTCAGAACACAAAATGTCTGCTCCTGGCTCAAAATCTTCGAAGAAGAAAGGGAAAGGTATGGCCACGCTGAGGGAGGTTTCTCTGGGACCCGTTGCCCAGGAGGGGTATAAGTCCCGTGCAACCGGTTGGGAAGCGGCCGAGCTTCGATCAACCCTGACTTGTCCTCACCAGCTGGAGAACATTATTAATGTGGCCGGGATCAAACCTTCCACCTCAGGGACATTTCACCGGCCTCCTCGCGACTCGGAGACGCCTAACCATAACTATGACGGCTTCGGGGCTTGGAGTCAGACCCATTTGATGACCGGTGCCATGCTCCCGCTCCAAGATTACTTTGTTAATTTTCTTGTATTTGTCGGCCTTGCGCCATACCAACTTATTCCTCAAGCTTACCGCTTTGCTCTCGGGCTTATTTATTTTTTACACGCGTGGCCGGGGGTCTCCCGGCCGGCGGAAATTTTGTATTTTTATGAACTTGTATCCGTCCCCAAGAAAGGGGACAAACTTAAGGATGGTTTTTATGGGTTCCGGATCCACCCTGCTAACGAGGGGGTGGTTCCGTATAATAGGCAGACTCATGTTAAGGAGTACCGCCACCGCTTTTTCTTCTCGTCCGGGTTCAGGGCCGTGGACCACCCGGAGCTTCTCACGGAGTGGGTGCGGATCCCACCTTACCAGCGGACGCTTCCCACTCAGACTTTCCTTCGAAGGGCCCAAGCCTTCGCCTCCTACGACCACGCCGATCTTGATGTCGGGGGCCTAGTCACCACGGAGAATTGTAGGAAGGCCAAACTTATCCTTTCTCATCAATCCGTGGATGACTCCAACCTCTCACGGGTCATCTGCCCCAATGTGAGGGCGCGGTTGCGGAGAAGGCCTTCGGGATGAGCTCATTGCTACGGCGAGAGAAGAAGTACCAAGATTATCTCTACGGAAGGCCCAGGAGAAGGCGTACTCTAAGGCCCAGGCCGCCTCTGGGAGAGGGCTTCGCGTGGGGAGTCCGGTGGTGCGAAGGAGCCAAGCCATTGGCGGGAAGTCCGAAGCTAAATTTTTTGACAAGATACTTCAAGAAGAGATTGAGGATCGTCCCGCCGGGGGGCCCCTTCGTCTTGAAGATTCTTCCGAGAAACAGACTTCCAGGCCTCAGCCTTCAGCCCCCGAACCAAACTCGGGTGCTCCCGGTGCTAGCACTTCCGGTGCCGGCGGTAAGTCTCCCTTGATAATTCGCTATGTTCCTTCCGTTGATGAATATACCAGTCATAGGCCCGTAGGGTTCGACGAGCGTCTTCGTAGATTTAAGATGCCGTTGACCCGGTGGGGGGATCGATTGAAGGAATTTTATTTTACGAACTTAGGAGATTACCTAGGTCGGTCCCGGATGGGCTCCGGCCCTCCAGAACCTATTCCCTTAGGTCCATCAGCTTACATAGCGTCCAGCTGGTTTCGGCCCTCGGACAGTTATCTTGGAGATGATGCTGCCAGCATTAAAGTTCAGGACTTTGCTAGGGCCGAATTAGGAAGTTCGGGTAGGAGTAGCTTATTTGCTGTATCTTTTATAAGCGGTTCCTCACGAACTTCTAACACTTGCTTATTTTTGGAACGGTACCTCCATGGATGCCATCCTGGAACGGCTTGCGGGGTTCATACTCAGTGGCTCCTCGGCTTTCACCCCCTCTCCCCCGGCCCCTTCCTTGAAGGTTCCTTCCGGCGCTCCCCCCGAAACCATTGACTTAGTGGATGACGAGGAGGTGCTTCCGGGAGAAGGCCAAGGGAAAGGGTGGGACTTCTCGGAGGAAGCCGTTGAGGGTACAGGAGAGCCTCAAGCCCCTCCGGAGGTAGCAGAGGAGGACGAGGAGGAGCCTGAAGTGGCTCTGATTCGCAAGCGTAAGGGCAAGATGATTGCCCAGGACGAGCCGAAGAGGCCTCGGAGGGCCGACACTCCTGCCCATGGCCTAGACGGCGGGGTCTCCCCGATGGAGGAAAATCCTGCTCCTCCCCACATCGAGCTTACCCCGACTCCGGGGGATGAGGTGAGGCAGGAGCTTCGCATAGCCAAACACAACTACGCTATGGACGAGTACTCCCGGGGGTATGCCGAAGTGGAGGCCCTTAGGAGGATTCTGCGAGCTGAGGTTGAGGCGAGCATCAACCACCCGGAATACCATGATCCGTGGAACCTCAATCTGGACCCCTTAACGGACTGGTTCCGTCCTCTCCTAGGGCCTACTTTGGCTCCCTTTGCCGCGGAGATGACCGGCGAGTTCGCTTCTCAGCTTACACGTTGTGCGCCCAAGCGGTTTGCCACTTGTGCTTCCCTGAACTCCATCTTCCAGGTCCAGGACCTCAGCCATTCTCTCACGGTGGTAAGTACTTTGCAATTTTTTGCGTTTCCTTTTTGTTGTTTGTATTTTGTTTTCTTCCTTTGAGAAATTTTTCCTTATACTTCGTTATGGTTCAGCTTGCTGCTGAGGCTGGCCGCCTCTCCAGGAACATCATAAACCATGGCTTCGCTCTGTCCGACTTTGGGGACATGAATGACGTCAGGAAGGTCCTCCAAGACCTCACAGCAGAGAGGCAGATCTACCAGGAGGCTGCCGAGCGCCAGGAGGCAGCGGCCAAGGCCAAGGAAGAGGAGGCCAAACGGAGGGAGGCTCAGGCAGAGGCCATGATCCGGGATGAGGTTCAGCGGAGAGACAGGATGGAGGCCCATCATCAGGAGGAACTAAGGGCTCAAACCGAGGCTGCCGAGAAGGCCAGGCGAGATCTCCGGGAGGCCAGGGAGGCTTTGGATGAAATGGTCGCCAAGGTGAGATCTCTAGAGGAGACTCACCAGTCGAACATCGAATCCAAGGCCGCTCTAGCTGCGGAGTTGAAGGAGCTTAGGGATTTCAAAGAACAGTCTACCAGGAAGGCCAAGAGGGCCGAGCTCCTTTCTCCTGTTTCCTGCGCCCGGTGCCCGAAGCGCTTTGATGATGGTGTCTACATGGCTTGGGCCACCAATGATCAGAGTATCAAGCTTACTTTTTATCCCAAACCCGAGGAGATGATTGCCAGATTTCGGGAAAAGAAGAAGAAGCTTGATGCTGCGCTTGAGGCACGGATTGGACCTCGTCTTCCTCCGCGGGCTGACTGAGCTGCCGTATTATTGACCCAGATTCTACCCGTTTCTCTTATAACTCTTTTTTTTTTGTTTGTACATATTTGCTGCTGCCTTAGAACAATTTACATATAGGCGGCAGCTTTCATTTGAAGGGGAGACAATTATATTTTAAGGCCTGTCCCCGGGCCATTCATATGTATATGACCTGCCCTTTGGGCTAGGATATTTTTTTTTTTTTATATATGCGATCTTTATTTGTCACACTTAGATATTTTAACTTGTCCTTTGGCTCAGGGTTTTTATACTTATGCTTTTTACCTTTGCGCATATTTTTTGACCTGCCCTTTGGGTCAGGATATTTTACTTAGATTGACCTGCCCTTTGGGTCAGGATATTTTACTTAGTTTGTTTTTGTTTGTCCGTGCGGTATACCCTAGTACCCCCCTGAGTGGCATAGAAACTTTGTTTTTAAGGCACTCAGTTTTATTTAATATAGAGGAGGCATACATTTGGACGGTACAAACCCTTTGAACAAAATCTAAGTTTAATTCGCTACCGGTAATATTTTACGAGGTGATCGGCATTCCGGGCTCTTGGGACGGATAGTTCCGTCCATTCTTTTCAGTTTGTAAGTGCCAGAACCGATTTCGTCCTCGATTTCATATGGTCCTTCCCAATTTGGTCCAAGTACCCCCACTCCGGGTTCTTGGGTGGCTGGAAAAACCCTTCTTAGGACCATATCCCCAATAGCGAATTTTCTGTTTTTAACCTTGGAGTTAAAATACTTGGTCACCTTCTTTTGATAAGCAGCCATCCGTATTTGAGACTCATCCCGGAGTTCTTCGACTTGATCCAAAGCCTCTTGGAGCAGTGCCTGATTGGTGGCCGGATCATAAGTCGTCCTCCTGTGGGATGGGAATAATGTTTCCACCGGGACCATTGCTTCACAACCGTATGCCATTGAGAACGGCGAGTGACCGGTTGTGGTTCTGGGGGTCGTCCGGTAGGCCCACAATACCCTTGGCAATTCTTCAGGCCAGTTATTTTTACGGAGCCGGTAACTTCTTTTCAAGGTGACCTTTAGGATTTTATTGACTGCTTCCGCCTGGCCGTTTGTTTGAGGCCGGGCTACCGCGGAGAAGCTTTTTACCACTCCGTGTTGGTTGCAGAAGTCAGTAAATTCCTCGCAATCAAATTGCTTTCCATTGTCTGAGACTATTTTATGAGGCAAGCCGTATCGACACACTATGTTTTTAATAACAAAGTCCAATGCCTTCTTAGCAGTTATTGTCTTCATAGGCTCAGCCTCTGTCCACTTGGTGAAGTAGTCCACTGCTACTATTGCATACTTTACCCCTCCTTTTCCCGTAGGTCAAGACCCGATGAGATCTATTCCCCAGACCGCGAAGGGCCAGGGGCTGGTCATCAAAGTGATCTCATTTGGAGGGGCTCTCGGTATGTTCGCGTACCTTTGGCACGAGTCACACTTTTGGACATAGTCTATACAATCTTTTTTCATTGTTGGCCAGAAGTACCCTTGCCTCAATATTTTCTTTGAGAGGCTGGGTCCTCCCGTATGATCTCCACAGAACCCTTCATGGACCTCCAGCATGATTTGTCTAGCTTCAGGGTCCGATACACACCTTAAATAAGGCATGCTGAGTCCTCTCCGGTAGAGAATTTGATCCATCATTACATAACGATGAGCCTGATACTGAATCTTTCGAGACAGTGCCCTCTCTTGGGGCAACTCACCTGTGGTTATGTACTTTATGATGGGGACCATCCAGCTGGGTTCTTGCCCAACCGTTTGTGTGGTCTCTTTTATTTTGATGCTTGGCTCTGCCAAGCGTTCCACTGGTACTACCCCCAGCTCTTTGATTTCGCTGTCCGAGGCTAACTTAGCCAGACAGTCCGCGTGAGCGTTCTTTTCTCGGGGGATTCTTTCTATTTTATAGTCCGTGAATTCGTGGAGTAGTTCTCGGACTATTGTTACGTACGCGGCCATCCTCTCGCCGCGAGTTTGGTATTCTCCGGAAACTTGGTTTACGACCAGCTGAGAATCACTGTAGACTTCCACTCTCTTGGCTCCTACAGCTTTAGCCAATTTTAGCCCTGCTATCAGGGCCTCATATTCGGCTTCGTTATTCGAAGCTGTGAAGTTGAATCGGAGTGCTGCCTGGAGCCGCAATCCAGTAGGTGATATCATAGCCACTCGGCTCTGAGCCGTTCTCATTAGAAGCTCCGTCCACAAATACTCTCCAAGTGGGGATTGGTGGCTCCGGTGTATTGGCTCTCGCCTCGGCTTCATTACATTCGGTGATGAAGTCCGCCAAGGCTTGGCCTTTTATGGAAATCCGGGGCACGTAAGGTAAGTCAAACTGACTCAGCTCCATCGCCCACTTGAGGAGTCTTCCGAATGCTTCAGGCTTCTGGAGAACTTGCCGGAGTGGATGATTGGTCAAGATTCTGATCGAATGGGCTTGGAAGTATGGTCTCAACTTCCTTGATGCCATCAGGAGGCAGAATACTAATTTTTCAATAACCGGGTACCTTGTCTCGGCCCCTACCATGCGCTTACTAACATAGTACACGGGGTGCTGAATTTTTTCTTCCTCCCGGACCAGTGCAGCACTGACCGCATGCTCGGAGACGGCCAAGTAAAGGAACAAGTCTTCTCCAAGGACGGGTTTTGATAGGATAGGAGGTCTGGCCATGTGGTCTTTTAACCTTTTGAATGCCTCCTCGCATTCATCTGACCATTCGAACTTTTGGCATTTCTTCAGTATGTTGAAGAAGGGTATGCACTTGTCCGTGGATCGTGAGATAAAGCGGCTCAGTGCGGCTACCTTTCCGGTCAAGCTCTGCACGTCCTTATGTTTCTTGGGGGATGGCATGTCCAGGAGAGCTTGGATTTTCTCCGGGTTCGCCTCGATCCCCCTTTGGCTGACTATGAAGCCCAGGAATTTTCCCGACTTGACCCCGAAGGTGCATTTTTTCGGATTGAGCTTCATGCCGTATCTCCGGACGACTTCGAAACATTCTTCTAAGTCGCTTGCATGGCTGTTGCATGCTTTGGATTTGACGAGCATGTCATCTACATATACCTCCATGTTTCGTCCCAGGAGGCTTTTAAACATCCGGTTAACCATTCTTTGATAGGTTGCTCCGGCGTTTTTCAGTTCGAAAGGCATGACTAGGTAACAGTATACCCCCTTATCGGTCCTGAAGCTAGTGCACTCCTGGTCTGCCGTATGCATTTTTATTTGGTTGTACCCAGCATAGGCATCCATGAAAGACAGCAGCTTAAATCCGGACGTGGCGTCTACCATGCGAGTCGATCTGGGCGGCGAAGCAGTCCTTTGGGCAGGCTTTGTTTAGATCTGTGAAATCTATACAAACCCGCCAAGTCCCGTTCGGCTTGGGCACCAGGACCGGATTGGCCAGCCATTCCGGATAGTATACTTCGCGGATCATGCTATTGGACAAAAGTTTGTCCACCTCTTTCTCTAAGGCCTCGGCTTTCACCGAGTCGAGCGGGCGTCTCTTTTGCTGTACAGGGGGCATGTCCGGGTTGACATTGAGTACATGGGTGATGACATGAGGGCTGATGTCGGTCATGTCTTCTTGGCGCCATGCGAAAATGTCGATGGCGCCCTTCAGTGTTTTTATTATTTTATCTTTTTCCTCCGGATCCAGGCTCTTCCCTATCCGGAGTACTTTGGTGGAGTCGTCGTCGCACACTGGTATTTCTTCGACGTCCTCCATTGGTTCCACGACCCTTTCGGACCCTATGCGAGGATCCAACTCGTCCTCTTCAGCCTTCTCTATCTCAGGGGGTCCCCGGACCATGAGTACTGGTAAGTGGGTGGCAACATTGTAACATTGCACAGCCTCTCTCCCGATTTCCCCTCACCGTTCCGACTCCGGCTTCCTGGGTAGGGAATTTTAGGCATAGATGTCGGATTGAAGTAATTGCACCAAAGTCGACGAGGGCCGGTCGGCCTAGGATTGCGTTGTAGGCTGTTGGACAGTCTACCACCACGAAGGTGCAATACTTGAATGTGCTTTGGGGGGTATCCGGGCACAGGGTAACTGGGAGCGTGACTTTTCCCATCGGGATTAGCGTCGTCCCGTTAAACCCTGTGAGTTGCGATCCACTAGGCGAGAGGTCCCGGTCGGTCAACCCTATCGCAGTGAAGGCTTCTTTGAAGAGCAAGTTCACGGAACTCCCATTGTCAATCAGAACCCTAGCCACCACCTTATTTGCGATGGGGGTCTCTATGACCAACGGGTCGTGGTGAGGAAAACGCACCGTCTTGGCGTCTTCTTCCGTGAACGTTATGGGCTGGTCCATTAGCCGAGGCCTTTGAGCCGGGAGTTGAGTAACCTCCCACACCTCACTGTGTCTTGCAGCCTCGGCATATCTTTTTCACTCCTTGCGAGTGTTTCCTCCGATATGGGGACCTCCGGAGATCATGGCTACCCGTCCATTAGGCCGGGGCGGTAGTCCGGGTATATGCTGGGTGTCACCTGCGGGAGCAGCTGGAGGCAATACTCCTGCTGTACCCCCTGGTGTTCCCGGAGGCATACCCCCTGCCACCTGCCCTGGATTAAGGTGGGGCAACCTATTTTTGATCCACTCATAGAGGTGGCCCAAACGGATCAAATTCTCAATCTCGTCTTTGAGATTTTTACACTCATTGGTGCTATGACCAATGTCGTTGTGGTACTCGCACCTTTTACTCGGATCTCTCCGAGAGCTGTCTTTGTACAATGGCTGGGGTCTCCGGTAGTGTGTATTCTGCCTTGTGGCAAAATATACACGTTCCTGAGAGTCCGTGAGCTCTGTGTACCGGGTGTATTGGGGTGTGTACCCCTTCTTTTGGCGCTTCTCTCCCGTTCGGGTGCTGCCCTTGGAGGACCTTTTGCTCCTCGACCCCTGGGTAGGGCCTGTTAAGCTAGCAGTCGGGGTAGCCTGTGAAGGAGTCCGTCCATTCACCCCGGACGGGTTGCCGTAATGGGAAGATGCCGGGGCCAAAGCTTGACCCTGGCTGTATCCGGGAGTGGCAGAGAACTGTATGCCACTTACCGGGGGAGTCGCGGTCGGGACAGTACCCGAGGGCGACACTCCTGGCATGTATCCCGCTATCCCGGTGGGATAATAGCCTCCGTAAGCCACGATCTGGGCTTCTTCGAGGTTAATATATTTTTGGACTCGCTTCTGGAAGTCCTGAAGGCTAGCAGCGCCTTCTTGCTGTAATTCGTTCCAGAAGGGAGTCCCAGTGCGGATTCCTGCTTGGAGAAGCGCAAGCTGTTGTCCGTCGTCGACCTTCTTGGTCTTCGAGGCTTCCTCTCGGAACCTCTTGATGTAATTCTTCAAGGTCTCGGTGGGCAGTTGCTTGATGTTGGTCAAGGCACTAACCTCCAAGTTGACCTTCCTGGCAGCGACAAATTGTCTCCGGAAGTTGGTTTGGAGTTTGTTCCAACAACCCACCGATCCTGGTTCCAATTTTTTGAACCATTCCTCTCGCCGTCCGCTCGAGTGAGAGGGAAGCATAAGCATTTGGCGTCATTGCTGGCACGCATGACTGTCATGACCGGTTGAGCCGTGACAAGTGATCGGCGGGGTCGGAGTTCCCGGTATATCTTTGCCATTTCGGGCATCTTGAAGTTTTTAGGGAGCTCCGCCTCCAGGATATGTTTGGCACAAGGCTCCCGATCCTCACTGTCCGAGTCGGAGTCGTCTCCCTTCTGCCTCCGGGAGACTCGAGCAATATCTTTTCGAAGTATGGCAAGTTCCGCCATAATCCCTTCGTTTACAGTACCCGAGGAGACCACGGGCCTGTACCTTTTTTGGTCAAGGTGATCCCGGAGGTCACCTTGATTCCCATTGATTTGATTTCTCAGATCAATGGGTGGACATCTCTGTCCTCTTCTTCCTCTACCCCCTGGTTCCTGGTGCACGGAAACGCTTTCCGGTCCCCTCGATCCTGAGGGCCAAGACTCCCTCTTTGGGGCTTGCCCCTCTGCGGACCTTTCCCTTTAAGGAAATCCGAGCGGACCCTTCGCGGATCCTGCACCTTTTTCTTCCGACCAGGGGCAGAAGTAGGGTTTTTTGTTTGGTTTTCCTCAGCAGGGTGCCTTATAGGGCTAGGTTCAATAGGCCTTTGCTGCTGGGAATTAGGCGAAGACGTCGCTGGCTCCCCGTCGAGCCCAGCGACCATCGCCTTGGGATGCACGTGAATACCAGCTGCCTCCATGGCTTTCTGCATGGCTAGGATCACTTCCTGCATTTTTTGATTTTGCGCTTTCTGAGCTTCGATCTCAGCTTCATGATCGATAGCTTTTTGCCTAAGGAGCACCAACTCCGAGTAGCTTCCTCCGTCATAGGCATACTCGTCGAGGTGTTCCTCGTAGTTTTCGTCGGGAACTATTTCTTCTTCTTCTTCCTCGGACTCCTCTGCTGCCCTTGAGGCTACATCTTCCTCATTGGGGTCTTGAGCGTCTTCTAGAGGGCGAGGATGACGTGTAGCTCTTGTCTCCACCATTGTCGTGAAGTTAAATGCTTATTGTGAAGCAACTTTCCTCAGCTCTCAATGAAAGCACCAAAATGTTGCCCGAGGTTTTCGGCAACTATTAAAATATGATTATAATAAAGAGCTGTAAGAAAGTGAGATGAAGATTTTTTACGTGGTTGGGGCGTTAATGAGCCTTAGTCCACGAGCCACTGTTATTAATGGATGTATTTAATACAGATTCTACACTTGAGAGAATGTTTTTCTCTTAAATACAGAGAATGTTCTTGGTGAGTATTTCCTCTTCTTGCTCTTTTGCAACCAAGATTCTCGACCCCATTAAATGAGCTTTGAGGGGGTATTTATAGTGTTTTGGTGGGGTAATCCCTAGAATTGTTCTTACACATGTGTCTGTAAGTATCCATAAAGTTGGGCATTTCCGATGAATATACCATGGGTGATGCATGGTCAAATCCCTAGGTGCTGTAGGGCTTTTATGGAGAATGTCCTTTTTGCCTTGTGATTGACGTGACTCTTCGCAGAGTAGCCGTCGCTAGACTTAAATGATCATTACTGTAGCGCTGTTGTTTGGAGGTTGTGCCGTCAGACTTTATTGCGTGTTACAGTCCCAACACGCTTCCTCCCATGCAGCATTAAATGCGACTTGATTGCTCGGGAGAGACCTGACATATCCCGGAGAGCCTTCACGCTATACTAGCTTCCTGGAGTACCTTGTACTCCGGGTGCCTCCTCCGGGACCCATGCTAACAGCGCTTCCTGGTGGCGCACAAAGACTTAGCAAATCTTTCCAAGTTATCTGATCCACGTGTCCCCTCTCGACTGGTCCACGTATTTTGGGCGAATTCTGGAGCAACATTGACTTTTCCCGAGAGTTGACCTTGACTTTGACTTTGACTTTGACTTTCGGGTTGACTTTTTGACTTTGGGCTTTTGAAGACTTCTTTTGAATAGGGTCTTGAGTTGTTGATCCCTTGATGAATCTTTTGCTCTTGATATGCTTGTTGAATCCATTTAGTGTTGCTTTCAAAAGTTTGGTAAAAATACCAAAATATTTATTTTCTCTTTTAAATTTGCTACAAAATCAATGAATCATTAGTAACAAATAATAATCAAATATTTGTTAATCATCAAAACAAGGAGATCTAAAAGTTTGAGTTAACAATCTCCCCCTTTTTGATGATATCAAATATTTGATTATTTTGAAAGGGAAAGAAAAATTTAAACAAAGTAAATTTGATTAGCTCCCCCTTAATGTGTGCAAGAAAAAAAAATTTACCTTTTAATTTTACCTTGCATGAATTTGTAAACTCCCCCTCAATTTTTACTTATGATAAATAGATTAGATACCAAAAAAAAATTTGAGGTGATGCCAAAAATTAATCAATAGTTGTTCTCCCCCTTTTGATTCATCAAAAAGGGTGGGAAGAAATTCACAAAATATAAAAGAAAAGAGAGAAAAAATAATAAAAATAAAAACAAAGCAACATTCCAATGCATTAAAAAAAAACATAACATCCAAAATGACATTCAACAAAAAAAAAAATAAAACAAAGAAAAAGGACCAACTAACACAAAGTCAAGAGGCATGAAGCCTTTCCACACAACCAAAAAAAATAAAAATAAAAAGAAACTAAATATGCCAAAAAAAAAATTATGCAAGAACTAGTTTGGTGGGGGGCCAAATCGATCCATGTATGCCCTCCATTGTGCCATCTCCTCTTGCACATTTGCAAACCCATGAACCATGTCACTCCTCATGGTGTTGATGTCATTGTTAAGGTTGGTGAGTTGTGAGTTGAGATCATTCCTCAAGGTTTGAAATTGATTGTCAACCGAATTGTGAAGACGAGTAAAAGCTTCCTCAAGGTTGAATTGGGGAAAGTTAGGCATGGGAGGAGCTTGAGGAGGCATCTCTTCTTCTTCTTCTTCTTCTTCTTCACTTTCACTTGCGGGCAAATTAATTTCTTCATCATCACTCTCCAAATCAATTTGCATTCTTTGCCCTCTTTTTGGTGTGAACACCCATTCATTGTTAAGGAATTTGTAACCCATAGCCTTGAAAGTTTTGGATCCTAGAATGTCACTAGAGGTAGGATCATTTTTCTTTTCATGTAGGGTAGGAATTCCTAAGAGAGGAAAAAGGTAGCTAAGAAGAAAACCAAAGGGAAGTGCCTTAATCATATTAGGCTTGTCCACATCAATTATGAATTTTAAAATAAGATAGCCTAGGTTGATGGGTGTAGTTTTGGCTATGATGAGATGCAAGAGTAATTGATCAATAGAATTTATCTCATCTTGGTGTCCACTTCTAGGACCAAGATTTGCAACAATGAATTTGTGGAGAATTTTAGCCTCTAAAGTGAGTTGGTGTCTTTTTGGTCTCATAATAAAAGGGCCATCACCACAAATATTCCTAGAACACTCATCAAAGTTAAAAATGGCATCATTTTTGAGAGAAAGTTTGGGTTCAAGTAATATGCCACTATTTGGTGCTCCTAACATGTCATTGAGAGATGCTACATTGAGTTCAAAAGCTACTCCTCTAAGGGTTCCTCTAACACCTAAAGGTTCTAAGGTAGGTGTAATGCAAGCATAAAAACCTTGGACTAGTCTAGGATACAATGGAGTATTAATTTTAATAAAAGATGTCCATCCTAGGGTATCAAAGTGATGACTAAAATCAACATAATCAAGGCTAGGGAGATCACAAATTTTACCTTTGAGAATCTTCCTAGAAGAGAAATCATTGACAAATTTGTTGTGATCCTCATCATTGAAGAATAGAGTGGGCTCTTGCCTTGCTTTTGCCCTTATTTCCCTTTGTTGAATTGCACTAGCCATTCTCTTGTGAGCTCTTGAGGAGGGATTAGATGAGGAAGCCATTGAAGAACACACCCCTCTTTTTTTTTAATTATTGGAAGATGAAAGTGAGGTTTTGAAAGAGAGAATTTGAGAGAAAAGGGAAGAGTGGCTGCTGTATTAGGGTAAAAAATCTGAATGGGGAATGAAAAATTCGGTGGTAGGGTTTTAAAGGGGAAAAATCGCATTGAAAAGACGAAACAGCCCCTATTTTCTGGTCCTGCGCCATCCGGAATTCTGGATGGTACAACCGGAATTCCGGTTGGTGCAGCAGACCAGAAAAATCCCCCTTAAAAACGTTCTAAAAAATCCAATTTTAACCCAAATGACCCCAAACCAATTCTAATACCTTTAATATGATCAAACAAAATTGCTCAAATAAGAAAAACTGAAAAATAATGAAAAATGACGATTGACGGTAAGTTTTTCGAAAATTGCCAAGAAAACTAGAACCGTACGGAAAATGAGTTTTATGCAACGAAATTGAAAAATTCTTTTTCCAGCAGTTTTATAAAATAAAATGTGAGGTGTACAAACTTACGGAATCGAAAAATGTTGAAAAATGAGAAAGTTTGGCGAAAAACACTCTTTTAGGCCTAAAAATCTATAAATTCAACAAGTGAGGTACCAAAAATTTGTTTCATGCAAATTTCAATCAAGATAAACCTATAGGCATACTAAAAACATTCTATTTCACATATTCAAGCATATAGACACATAAGAAAATCAAATATGCAAAAATTCACATGTTCACTTGTTTAAAAACAAGTCCAAAGTTCACCAAAAATCCACATTTTGACCTATAATTTTGAGTTTTTCAATAACTATAGTTCATATAGGTCAAGTATCAATAAATTTTCTCATCTAAGCATATAAATCTCATTAATGTCATATTTGGAATAATTATGCATAAATAAGTAAGTAAAGAGATATGAAATTTTTTCATAGCTAACAAACCTTATATTTCATTTAAGTTGGTCATTCCTAGCTCTCTTCTAATGAAACTAAATCTCTCATCACTAAGAGGCTTGGTGAATATATCCGCTAATTGGAATTGGGTACTTACAAAGTCTAGCATAATATCACCTCTTTGGATATGATCTCTAAGGAAGTGGTGCCTTATGTCAATATGCTTGGCTCTAGAATGCAATATTGGATTCTTAGAGAGGTTAATGGCACTAGTGTTATCACACTTTATGGGTGTACACTCAAAATCAATATCAAAATCCTTAAGAGTTTGTTTCATCCAAAGTATTTGTGCACAACAACTACCCGCGGCTATATATTCGCTTCGGTTGTGGATAGAGCTACCGAGTTTTGTTTCTTGCTAAACCATGATACTAAGGAATTTCCTAGAAAGTGACAAGTTCCACTAGTACTTTTTCTATCTGTCTTACAACCGGCAAAGTCGGCATCCGAGTAGCTAACTATTTCAAAGTTTGAGTTCTTGGGGTACCAAAGTCCTAGATTCATTGTGCCTATCAAGTATCTAAATATTCTGTTAACGGCACTCAAGTGGGATTCTTTAGGACAAGATTGGTACCTAGCACAAAGACCAACACTAAACAAAATATCCAGTCTACTAGCGGTTAAATATAATAAAGAGCCAATCATACCTCGATACTTGGTGATGTCCACATTCTTACCGCTTTCATCTTTGTCCATCTTTATGGATGTGCTCATGGGTGTATTCATGGACTTTGCATTTGCCAAGTCAAACTTTTGAAGAAGATCCTTAATGTACTTAGTTTGACCTATGAATATGCCATCCTTTTGTTGCTTGATTTGAAGTCCAAGGAAAAAGTTTAGTTCTCCCATCATGCTCATCTCAAACTCACTATTTTACACTTAGAAAATTCTTCACAAAGAGCATCATTAGTAGCACCAAAGATAATATCATCAGCATAAATTTGTATTATAATAATGTCTTTAGATTTTCTTTTTATAAAAAGTGTATTATCTGCTTTACCCATTGAAAAACCATTTGAAATAAGAAAAGTGCTTAATCTTTCATACCAAGCTCTTGGAGCTTGCTTTAAACCATATAAAGCCTTTTTCAATTTGTAAACATGGTTATGGTATTTATGATTTTGAAAACCGGGTGGTTGAGAGACATAAACCTCTTCCATAATGTACCCATTTAAGAATGCGCTTTTTACATCCATTTGGTACAAGATAAAATTCTTGTGGCATGCAAAAGCTAACAACATTCTAATGGACTCAAGTCTTGCTACCGGGGCAAAGGTTTCCTCATAATCAATTCCTTCTTCTTGATTGTAACCTTGAGCCACTAATCTAGCCTTGTTACGCACAATGACCCCATGCTCATCTACCTTATTTCTATAGACCCATTTTGTTCCAATCACCTATTGATGTGACGGTCTTGGAACTAACTCCCAAACATTATTTCTTATAAATTGATTTATTTCTTCTTGCATAGCTAGAAGCCAAAATTCATCAACTTCGGCCTCTTTAAAATTCTTTGCTTCAATTTGAGAAATAAAAAGCAATGAAATTACACAAGTTTCTAAGGGAGTTTCTAGTAGTGACACCTTGAGAAGGATCACCTAGAATTTGGTCTATAGGATGAGCACTTTTGAATTTCCACTCATGTGGAAGGTTAGAGCTCATACCTTGGCTTTCATTTACCTTTTCCACGGGTGGTTCCTCTTTGGGAGTTTGTGAGGGAGCATTGGAAGTCTCTCCAATTTCGAGATTTTGAACCTCATCTCCCAAACCTACAACATCATCATCTAAATTTTTGCTTGTAGGCGGGTTAGTCTCATCAAAGGCAACATGAATAGATTCTTCAACAACATTAGTTCTTTTGTTATAAATTCTATAAGCTTTACTATGTGTTGAATACCCTATAAAAATTCCAACATCGGATTTAGCATCAAATTTTCCAAGGTTGTCCTTGGTGTTTAAAATGTAACATTTGCATCCAAAAACTTTAAAATAGCCAATGTTGGGTTTTCTTCCTTTCCAAAGCTCATAAGGGGTTTTATTCATGTTGGACCTAATGAAAACACGATTCAAAATATAACAAGAGGTATTGACGGCCTCCGCCCATAAATATTTTGGTAATGAAATTTCATTTAGCATTGACCTAGCCATTTCTTGAATTGTTCTATTCTTCCTTTCGACAACTCCATTTTGTTGTGGAGTTCTTGGTGCCGAAAAGTTATGGTTAAAACCATGTTCATCACAAAACAATTCTAAGGCATCATTGTCAAACTCACCACCATGGTCACTCCTAACGGAGGTAATAGAATATCCTTTTCATTTTGCACATTTTTACAAAATTTGACAAAGTTATCCAAAACATCACTTTTAAGAGTCAAGAAAATAACCCAAGTAAATCTTGAAAAATCATCAACAATTACAAATGCATAGAATTTACCACCAAGACTAGCAATTCTAGAAGGACCAAATAAATCAATATGAAGCAATTGCAAAGGTCTAGTAGTTGAAATCTCTTTCTTGGAATGAAAAGATGTTTTAATTTGTTTTCCAAATTGGCATGCATCACAAAGTTTATCTTTAACAAACGGAATAGATGGCAAACCAATAACAAGATCTTTTCTAACCAATTTTGAAATAGAATCCATACTAGCATGTCCTAATCTTCTATGCCACAACCAAGAATTATCATTCATAACGGTTAAACATTTATTTTTACTATCAAAAGAATCAACATCAATAACATACATATTATCCTTCCTTACTCCAAGGAAAATAACTTCATTGGTTGAAACATTTTCAATGGAGCATTTTGAGGACTCAAACACAACACAAAAACCTATATCACATAATTGACTAATACTAAGCAAGTTATGTTTAAGATTATCAACAAGAAGCACATTTTTAATACATGGAGAGTATATGTTACCGATATCACCAATGCCCAAGATTTTTCCTTTTGAATTGTCTCCAAAAGTGACAAAGCCACTTTCCTTGCTTTTAAAGCTTGAAAATCTTGATGGATCACCGGTCATATGCTTTGAACATCCACTATCCAAGAACCATAAGCTTTGGCTCTTTCTTGTTGATTCCTACAAAAACAAGTTCATTTGTTGGCTTTTGGTACCCATATAACTTTGGGTCCATTCTTGTTAGTTCTAGAACCCTTTGGTACCCATTTAGTCTTGCCTAGATATGCAAATTTCTTCACATGACAATAGGAAATAGTATGACCATCTCGGTTACAATATGTGCATGTAAAGTGAGGTAGACTAGATGATTTCACAAAAAAGTTTCTCAAAAACTTTTATTTCTTACAAGGATCATAACCAATACCATTTTTTGAAAAACCACATGATTGGTTTCCCACCATGAGATCATAGCCTTCCTTACCTCTAGTGAAGGTATATATGTCATTTTTTAGGCTTCTCACATGGGCTTTCAATTCAACAATTTCTTTCTTATGTGAAGCACACGTAGCACATTGAGATTTAGCTATAAGTTCTTTTTCATTTATTTTCAAAATCTCAATTTCTTTTAAAAGCATGTTGGTCTTCTCTCTAAGGGTTTGGTTTTTAACAAGCAATTTACCAAAATCATCAAATAGTTCCTTAAATGAATTAGACAACTCATCATATGACATATCTAAGTTATCATCATCATTTTCGCTATCACAATCGTTTTGGTTAGAAATGCTTACCCCATCATCAAGTGCCATCATGCACATGTTTGCTACTTCATTCTTTCCTTCTTCTTCGGAGTCCTCTTCGTCACTATTGAGCCAATCCGCCAACATTGCCCTTCCTTTGTATTTGTTCTTCTTTCTCATTGGACAATCCATCTTCATATGTCTGGGCTTCTTGCATTCAAAGCAAATTGGTGGATCATCTTTGCTTTTTCTTTCTTTTAAGTCACTCCCTCTTTGTGGCTTCTTCCCAAAGTTCTTTTTGAATTTCATGAACTTGTTGTATTTCTTAGAGAAGAGTGCCAAGTCCTCCATGTCACTACATAAGCTTTCCTCATCTTCTTCACTAATGGCATGGGTGGAGGAAGACTTGAATGCAATAGTCTTCTTTTTCTTCTCAACTTCCTCTTCTTCTTGAGCACTCATGAAAATTTCATGGTTCATGAGTGAGCCAATTAGTTCTTCCAAGGGAAGTGTTGAGAGATCCTTGGCTTCTTGAATGGCAACCACCTTTCCTTGACAAGCCTTGGTGAGACTTCTCAAAATCTTGGTCACCATATCCTTTTGAGTAAGTACCTTGCCAAGAGAGTTCAAACCATTAGTAATTGTAGTGAAGCGAGTATACATATTAGCAATGGTTTCATCCGATTTCATCTTAAAGTTCTCATATTGAGTGGAATAAATTTGAATTTTAGTTTCCTTCATAGCACTAGTTCCTTGATGAGTAACTTCAAGCATTTTCCACATATCATAAGCGGTAGAGGCTTGTTCAATATTTTTAAAAATGTCTCTATCCAAACCACATATAAGAGCATATTTAGCTTTAGCATTTTTAGAAAGCATTTTCTTATCATTTTCATCATATGCTTCATAAGTCTTAATTACTTCAACACCATTTATGACATGTTTAGCAACATAAGGACCACTGACACAATATGCCACAAATCATAGTCAATAGATTGAAGGTAAGTTTCCATTCTAATTTTCCAATAAGGAAAATCTACTCCATTGAAGTATGGTGCTCTATTTGTGCTAAAACCTTCTAACATGTTATTTTGTGAATTACTTGGAAACGCCATGCTCTAGATTGTGAAATCTAATCAAATAATTTGAGCCCTTGCTCTGATACCAATTGTTAGCCCAAGATATGTTTCCAAGAGGGGGGGTGAATTGGAAATTTAAACTAATTTCGGAAAATTAAAACTTTTAACACAAAATTATGCAATTAGTTAATTAATCAAGTAAAAGCAAGTAGTATGGCAAGCAATATATTAAGACAAATAATTAAACTTGTAAAGTAAAGAGTTTAAGGATTAGAAAATGCAAACTCTCGATTTTTACAAGGTTCGGTAGAGCTATGCCACCTACGTCCTTGGTCTTCAAAGCTATGGACCTAGCTTTGAGTTCCAATATCGAGCCAAGTTAACGGGCTTGACTAACCCTTACAACCGGGAAATTTTCACCAAGGTATTTCCAAACCTCTTACAATAGTTTCGCACCCCCGAGGACTATTAACCTCTTTCTCAGATTGTTGAAGTGCCAATCTCACTATTACCGGGTTGTTTACAATACCGGTGCCAACCTCACCTCAATCACAATATAGAAATGTGTTTGATATACAAGCTAAAATCACTCTAGAAATATGATGATACAATGGAAACCTAGAGTGAAAAGCAACACACTTAAGATGTTTAAAAAAAATTAAATTTTGGCTCAAAGTGTGTGAAAAGTGTTTGTTTAGATTTCAAACTTAGAAGCTCCTTAATCTCACTTAGATAGGTTAGATATTTGTAATAAATGCTCAACCAACTTGTTTTTTGAAAGCAAAATCGAGTTTATATAGTGTTTGAAAGAAAACTAGCCGTTTATAGCCGTTAGCACGTTTCTCGAGGTGAGGTCAGCCATGAACCGGAAGTCCGAATGGGAACCGGAATTCCGGATTGATTACAACCAGAATTCCGGTTTCCAACCGGAATTCCAGATGACTGACTAGAGGCAAAAGTGCCATTTTTCGGGACTTAAACGCGCATAACTTCTTACTCGATTATCCGATTTCAGAAATTCCAACTTTGTTCTCTTAGTTAAACAAAATGTGATTTAGAAATTCAATCAAAAAAATTTTTGAACTATCTTGTGAGAAAACTTGTTGCACAAGTTAGTGAATGGGCCAAAATTTAAATTTATAAAAACTTAGTTTGCTATGCAAATCACTTTAACAAGACTAAAGTAAATTTATACCATTTGATTTTGAGTAGTCTTGATGTAGATGAGCCTCCTAGCTTGATTTGCATGTTTTTGATCCCATGTTGACTTTTCCCGAGAGTTGACCTTGACTTTGACTTTGACTTTGACTTTCGGGTTGACTTTTTGACTTTGGGCTTTTGAAGACCTCTTTTGAAGAGGGTCTTGAGTTGTTGATCCCTTGATGAATCTTTTGCTCTTGATATCTTGTTGAATCCATTTAGTGTTGCTTTCAAAAGTTTGGTAAAAATACCAAAATATTTATTTTCTCTTTTAAATTTGCTACAAAATCAATGAATCATTAGTAACAAATAATAATCAAATATTTGTTAATCATCAAAACAAGGAGATCTAAAAGTTTGAGTTAACAACAGGGAGATTTCGGATCACAGTATCATCTCCAATGGTTGTTCGAGCATTGGTAGCAGGCGGAACGACTGTGTTATGAATTCCCTGGCTGGGTGCTGAACTTGTATTCCCTGTCTCTTGCACACCAGGCGCAATTTCATCCACAGGAGTCGTCACACCATGGCCTGCGTTTGACGGTTGCTCGGGATTAACAGCTGGCGGAACCCTTGTGCATCCTGGGTTCTACAATGTAGGATCCACCGCCTGTGGATTTGCCGCATCAACCATTCCCCTACGAGTCTGTACCACCATCGTACTTGTGATTAAATTTAGACTTAAGAGCGATTCTTGATTCTGCTCTCAATGAAAGCACCAAAATGTTGACCTTGCTTTTAGCCAACGACAGTGAGTCTAATTTAGTAAGCGACAAGTAGTTTATAACGATTGAAATATAATAAAGCAATATAAAGACACAGAAATTTTATAGAGGTTCAACCCCAAGCAGTTCGGTGATAGCCTAATCCTTGTTATTTGTATTAACTCAAGAACAAGGAAAAAGGTTCATTTTCTTATAGCTCTTACAACAGTATCTCTGAATATCAATTCTTAGACAATATCTCTTAAGTAAAATCCTTCGACCATTTGCCCAGTGAATATGCATCACTATTTATAGGGCTATGAGCTTGGAGAGGAAGTATTTCCCTTCTCATTACAATGGATATAAGCAAAAAGATTGCATAATAAATACAGAATACACCGATCGTGGGATTTGGACAGCTTGCCATATCTCTGCAATCTGATCCCCAAGTTATAGGGATTTCCTTGATGACTCACGATGCGAAAGCTGAATTCGCTAAGTGTTGGTTGCTCAGTGCGGATTGCTAATTGCTTTGCCTCGAGCATGCGTATGAAGTATCCTGTTGAACTATATCTTGCGAGCAGATACTCGGAGTTGATTCCACGTGTCACAATCATGTGATGCCACGTCAGAGTGCAAAAATTGGGATAACACTACCAATAAAGTACCAGGTCGGACGACCATATTAAGTACTAAAAGAACATTTACTTTTAAGTGAATGGCCTGCTGAGCGGACTACGCTCAAAGGTTTCGAAAAAAATGAAAAAGTACTCAGGTCGGATGACCACCATTTAAAGTACAATTTCTAATTTTTGCAATTTGTTTTCTTTCATGTTAAGCTAAAAGATCAGGTTAGATCAAATAGCTCTGATGTAAGTTACTACGACAACAAACACATTTTCAATCAATAAATGAATAAAGATGTTTATTTCAAAATTCTAATTGATTCGAAATTACTAACATGTTGCTAATTTACCATCCAGTGCGTACAAAAGGTTTGGTCGAACCCAAAATCCTGAACAAATAAAAAAGTATACTTGTAAAAAATAAGTGACCAAGAGTCATAAGTCTGCTCGGTCACTTGGGGGCACCTATACCTGTACAAAGCATTTGGTAAAGATAAAACAAACACAATTTCATGATGATTATAAACAAAGAATGAAATTCATTAAAGACAACAAAAGCACGTAATACTGGGATTAAAAGCTGCCCGGTCAGCCTGTTGTCTATAAAATGAAAAATAATTCCAAGTTTAAAGACCGCTTGGCCGGTCATGATGTCTTTAAAAAATGCCTTATGGCCGAATAAGATATATAAAAAAGAAAGATAAAAAGAGAAGTATTTAAACAGCTGGAGTCCCAAGCTCTCGGTTCGGGTCTTCTGGGCCGGTAGGAGCTGGAGGATCTGTTGTCTGAGCGGAAGGTACATCAACATTCTGGCCAGAAGTAGAATTAGTCGCCTCGGGTTTGCCATAAGCAATTCGGGAATTACAGTACTTGAGATACATGTCTTTGGCCTCGCCTAGGTAAACAAAATTTGCCTGAGGGTTAGCCTTCCAAATGTCATAAAAAGTCTTGAGACCGGCTGTCTCTAAGGCATGTACTTTCTCTTCTAGCCTTGCCACCACCGATCTATGCTTCTCGACCTCAACAGTAAGCTCCTCCTCCTTAGTCTTCTTCTCTTCTTTGAGCCGACGGAAGATAGTCCAAAGAACTCCCCTTTCCTCTTGTAGGCTATTCACTTCTACCGACAGGGTGCCGATGGTAGCTTCATGTTTGTCGGAGGCCTCGAGGTCCTTAGTCAACTCGGCTATTTTCTTCTCAGCAGTGAAAAGCTACTTGTTGACCTCACCCAGCTCCATTCAGATAGCTTCGAGCTCCACCCTGGCGTCATCAGCATCCTTCCTGGCCAAGTCCATCTCCGCCCTCAGCGCTTGGTAAGGTGGCATGCCGGGCCACTTGACGGTCAGATGCGTCGACTCTACACATGGTCTTTTTTGTGTGAGCCATCATCCTATTGCTGAATAGAGGAGTTAAGCTAGAATGCCTGTCACTAGAAGAAGTTGGACTAGAACGAAGGCGAGGATGATCCTCGTGCAAGAGTAGAAGCAGATCCTGGTCGATTTGGTGTTCGCTTCCCCAAAACTCACCTGGGTTCATCTATAAAAGACAACACACTAGATGAGTGTTTGGTCGGGATATCGAACGTTAAAATAGGCAAATATGTCGACTAGGAGTACTCAACAAATTAAAGAATAAGAATATTCAACGAAAAGTTAAAACTCAGGAAGTTCGAAATTTTCGCGAGTTAGGGCAAAAAATTTCATGAAGCTTAGAATAAGCAAGATGAAAGATAGACATTATGGAGTTCAATAGCAAGCATTGCGAACGATGAAATCACATGAACCGTAACAAAGGAAAATCGCAGAGTTTCTAAACTTAGGGTTTCCTACATATCTTCTACAGCAAAGTCAAAAGTGCATTCAGAAAGTAAATGTGCAAAGTGAACATAAAAGAAATCGAGAACTTACTCAAGGATCAAACGTCTGGATTCAAGTTATGCCAAGCCAAACGAGTAGTTTTGATGAAAGCACTTCAGCAAACTTGACGCCAAAAACCTTTCTTTTCTCTCTGAACTTACTTAGCAAGGAAGGTTGGTGAAAATGAGTTTGTGGACAAATGCTCACTGGTATTTATAGGCAAACAACGAAAAGGGGTAATCATTTCATAAAGAACCTCAGACGACTCGGTTCCCCCCAAATGCGAATATGGGAAATCAAAAGCAATCAAGTGTAGTCGTCAACCGTGGTGAGAGAAAATCGGATTTCAAAATATTAATTATGTCAGAGCATTTATTAGTCGAAAACCAAAGGCCCAGTCAGCCTCACATCGAGTCGCGAACAGATGCGCCTGACACGTGTCACCCATTCAAACGCAAAGACAGCTCTGATGAAGTCTACACACAACTTCGGAAGTCGCATACAAACTTGGGGGGCAAATGTTATCCCAATTTTTGCACTCTGATGTGGCATCACACAATGGTGACACATGGAATTGATTCTGAGTATCTGCCCGCAAGTTATAGTCTGAACAGGATACATCATGTGCATGCTCGAGGCAAAGCAATCTGCAATCCGCACAGAGCGACAAACACTTAGCGCATTCAACTTTCGCATCGTGAGTCATCAAGAAAATCCTTATAATTTGGGGATCAGATTACAGAGATATGGCAAGCTGTCCAAATCTCACAATCAGTGTATTCTGTATTTACTATGCAATCTTTCTGCTTATATCAATTGTAACGAGAAGGGAAATACTTCCTTTCCGAGCTCGTAGCCCTATAAATAGTGATGCACATTTACTGGGCAAAGGATCGAAAGATTTTACTTGAGAGATATTGTCTAAGAGTTCATATTTAGAGATATTGTTGTAAGAGCTATAAGAAAAGGAATCTTTCTCCTTGTTCTTGAGTTAATACAAATAACGAGAATTAGGCTATTAACAAATAACGAGAATTAGGCTATTACTGAACTGCTCGGGGCTGAACCTCTATAAAATTCTTGTGTCTTTATATTGCTTTATTATATTTCAATCGTTATAAACTACTTGTCGTTTACTAAATTATACTCACTATCGTTGGCTAAAAGCGAGGTCAACAATGATCTTGATGAATTTGGAGTTGCTGTTGGGCAGGATGAGGCTCCTACTGGAGATGATCGTAATGATGAGGGTGTTATTGTTGCCGAAGTTGTTTCAAAGGATGATGATACTGGCAAGGTGGATTCTTCTTCTAAAGATGCCAAAATTGATGATGCCAAGAAGACTGACCCTATGGAACCTCTTGCAGAGGTTAAACAGGTATATTTTTTTGTCCCACCTTTCTGTGTTGTTTTTATCTTGTTGTTTTAATATTTTCTTAATGTTGTTTTTGTTGTCAGTCTGAACAACATCAAGTTCAGGAGGAGAAAATTGATGTTGATGCAACTATTGCATCTGCTGTTAATGCTGTGGAGAAATTAGTTTGTTTTTTTTTTCTTTTTTTTTTTTGTGTGTTTCTGTAATATTTTATTGTTGTTTTACTAGTGTTTTGATTGTATTATTTTTTTTTTTTTTGTAAATGTAATAAATCATTTTTCTTGAATTTTTCAGATGGGTTCCTCAACTACTTGTCTCGTTCTGCTGAGATTTCTGAGAATAATGATCTTGAAATGGTTGTTTTTCAAGATACTCCTATTTTACGTCCTCAAAAGAAGGATCAGAAGAAAGGAGCTATTTTGAAGTCTCCGTACATTGAGCTTGCTTCTGGTGCCTCCAAATCAAGTTCATCTTCGGTTTCTCCTGATGAGTCTGTTTATAAGGTGGTTAAATATGTGTGTGGTTTGCGCCCGTTGGACAACAAGATTGGTGAACCTATCGATCCGCAATTGGAATCTGAGTTTGACATTTCGCTTGGTACAAGTCTTAGAAAGCAAAAATATAAGTAAGTATTTTTAGGTGTTTTCAATTCTATATCTTTTATTGTTTTTTTTTTTTTGATGTCTTTTTTATTTTGTTTTTTTAGCACAACAACTAACGTGTATTGTAAGGGTAAGGACACAATATTTCTGCCATTTCATTTTGGGGTTGAGGACGTTAGCAACAAGATGTGGTTTTACAACCTTAGCTATCCTAATTGTTTCCTTACCAATTTTGTAAGTTTTTTTATTTACATGTTTGTGCTGTTTATTTTTATTGTTTCTGTTTTTTAAGTGTTGTTCTGTAAGTTTTTTTTTCTGATTGAAGAGAGTTCTTTGTTTTTTAATTTTTTTTTTTTTTTAAGTGTTGTTATGTTAGTTTTTTATATGACTGAAGTCTTTTTTATTTTCTTATTTGCAGCACATTGACATTATTTTCTACTATCTTCGTAAGAAAATAAAGTACGCTGCCGAACCGAAAATCAAAGTCACCACAACTGATTGTCTTTTCGTTCTAGCATAACAAACTTGTATGATAAGTTTGTTGAGAAAAATAATAATATATCGGTGTTGTCTCTTTCTCATAATGTGGCACAGTACATCCGTGGTGGTAAGATATTATGTGCCACTCCTTGGCACTTGGTTGATCACGTTGTTATGCCTATTAATGTCAAATTACAGGATCATTGAATTTGTGGTCGTTTAAACATATCTAAGCGGCGGATATATCTGTACAATTCATTGTGTTCTGGAAGGTATATGACAGCTGCCAAAGATGCTTGCAGGCCTTTTTCGGTTATTTTACGCTATTATTTATCTATGTTAGACTTTAGAGGCCTTCGCAATGAATCTAAGTTTAGCACGATGGAACCGTTCCCGATTGTTGCTGTTGATGGTTTACCGGAGCAGGTCACATCATAAGTTTAGTGTATAATGTTCAATGTTTTTTGCTGCTTTTGTAGTGTTATGTTTTGTTATGTGATTTTGTTTTTTTTACTGGTGTTCTTATGGTGTTTTTTTGGTGTTTCATTTGTTGTTTTTCAGTGATTGTGGTATTTTCGTAGCATCCTTTGCTGAGTATTTTATTGATGGCAAACCCATCCCATCCTCTAATTTTGATGTGGAAATTCACCGTGATCGTTTGGCTGTGTCATTTTTGTTGGGTTTTGTACCCTAAATAAAACCCATTTCAATATAATCAGATTTACTAATTAATAAAGATCAAAAATCACATTTTATGTTGCATGGTTCATGATTAAGGCTCAAATTTATACATTTCATGTCCTTAATTATGCACATTTGATTAATTCAAATTGAATATTTTATAGTTTTAATGATAAATTTATTTTAGTTGGAGATATTTGATTTGTTTTAATTGTTGGTGTTATTTTTCAGATTTGAAGAAAAAAAAAAGGATAAAAATAGTGTGAAGCATAATATATATGAGGCTCAAATCTTAGAATAGCCCAAATAATATGTGTGAATGGCCCAAAGCATCCACTACATTACCATATGGCATAAGTCACATACATGGCTTGGCTATCAAGTGTTAATTATTCAATCCCAATGTCAATTCACGTGAGCAAAAGAACATTCATCAGTCAAAGGCCTACTTCGCCCAATGCAAGCTTCTCTCTCCAGCTCTTGCGAAGCCACCTCCTCCACTACTGATGCCCACATCTCACACACACAATGCTTCAATTCTTTCAAGGCACGCCACGTGTCTTCCATAATCTCACTTTGCTCAATATTTTAAGCTACATTTCTCCACTACTCACACCACGAAAATACCAGCTTTAAGAAGCAAGTTTCACTATAAATAAGAGCCAAATTCAATGTAAAAGGCATCAGATTTTAGTAGTGTTATTATACCAAAATTTTATCTTTTTCTTTCCTTCTTCTTTATTTTACTTTATTAATTTTGGTGTAAAGACAATGCCTTTTCTAGGCTAATTTCTTTGGCAAGACTCAAGTGTAAGTTCATGTAATTTTTATTTTTCTAATATATTGATTCTCTTTGTTCTTCATTTCTATATTTATTATATTAAATTTCTCTTCTTCTAAATTGCACTTTAAATTTAATAGTACCTTTTATATAAGTTCAGTCATGCTTTTCTTATGTAAGTTACGCTATTAATTATTAGGGTGTTTATTATATTATATGATTTTTACTGCATTCTGCCGGTGGTATTTTGTCGATTTAAATTATATGATATGATAGTATTTTTAGAAGTAGTATTAATTTAATTAGAGAACATATTTTTCTAGTGGGCTTAATTATACACATTTTCCAACTATAATTAATGGTGTAGAATTATAGTTGAGGTTAAAGAATCAATTTTATTAGGAAAATATAATTGCATGTACAAAGCTTGTGTCTTCCATAATCATTTTTCTGATCACTTCTCATTTTAATTACTTGTTTAATTTTTGAAAATCATTTTCTCAATATTCTCACATCACATTCAAGGTTCTTATTTTATTCTCGTAAAATTACTAACTGTCCTTTTGAGTGTATTTTTCCTCCCTGTGGATACGACATATAGCCCGTTTACTACCGCGACCGCAGTGTAACTAATTGGGCGACATCAATTTTTGGCGCCGTTGCCGGGGAGGTTTCTGCGCTACAAGAGGTTAGTATAGTAGTTTTATTTTTTTTTATTTTTTTTGTCTCTCTTTATTTGTTTATATCAAAAAAAAATTTTTAGTTAATATAATATAATTTAGTTTTTTTTTTTTAAGTTATATATAGATTCAAAAAAATTATTATATATTATTATTATTATTCTTTACTCTTTTAGTAAAAAAAAAAAAAAAAAAAAAGCAAGTCTTTTTTTGTTTAGTTTATTTGTTAGTTGTATTTATTATTTTGCTACTATATTAGGGTGTTAGGTTTTTTTTTTTCCATTATTTTATTTTGTGTACTTTTTTTTAGGATTAGCCATTTTTTTTATTTATTTTAGGTTAGTTGTAGACTTTTATCCTTTAGGCTAAAAAAAAAAAAAAAAAAAAAAAAAACAAAAAAATAAAAGATTGTGCATAAAATATTTTCATAAACTTTTTAGTGTAAACCCAATTGTGTAATGGTAAAAGTGGTACAAACGGAGATCATTCTGTCTAAGAAAGATTGGCTTTAAAGGTTTGTGATAGAGTACCCTCTACACTTTCTAGCAACCCCGGGGAGTTCTAGTAAAAGTGTGGGACGAAGCGGTACCTTGGCAACCTTCCCAATCGGCCTGGGAATATCTTGTGTGAAAACCCTTGCATTATTACATAGTTGTAATTTACATTATTTAACAAGTGAAAATACACACAAAAAAAAAAGTGAATGTCACGAAATAGAGACAAATTAGGGAGATTTGTAAAACAACAAATTGAAATTTTAGAAAACTCTCCTAAATCGTCTTCTTCCACTCGTTCTCATTCACCACCATCACCCATACTTCCTGCACTTCCAATGATGGCTCAACAACAGGAAATCCAACCAAGAACGCTACAGGATTATCTACATCCTACGCGTACGGCCACACCTTCATGCATTATGTATCCCATGAATATGCCCAACTTCGATTTCAAACCTGGCATGATTCAACTTTTACCAACCTTTCATGGTATGGAAAATGAGAGTCCATATGTGCATATTCAGGCCTTCGAAGAGGTGGTGGCCACATTCAACAACCAAGCTGACATCATTAACTTGGTGAGATTGAAGTTCTTTCCTTTCTCACTCAAGGATAAAGCCAAAAGCTGGTTGTATTCCTTAAGGCCAAGGTCTATTGGGACATGGGATGAGATGACAAAAATATTTTTCTCTAAATTTTTTCCACCCCATAAGACCAGCAGCCTTAAGAGGCAAATCTCTACCTTCACCCAAAAGGACCATGAAACGTTTCATCAGGTCTGGGAGAGGTTTAAAGATTTGATGGGCCAGTGCCCACATCATGGATACGAAAGTTGGCGTCTTGTCAGCTATTTCTATGACGGTCTCACAGCCGACAAAAGACAATTCGTACAAATGATGTGCAATGGTGACTTCCTACAGAAAGATCCCGAAGAAGCTTTGGAATATCTTGAAGAAATTTCTGAAAAATCATACACATGGAGTGCGCCAAGTCCTACAGACAAGCCACGAACAGCCGGAGTCTACCAATTGAAGGAGGAGGACAGTGTGAAAGCTCAACTTGAAGCTTTGAAAAAACAATTTGAGGCTTTCAAAACTCAAGAAGGTAAAGAACTCCTGATGGCTGCAAAAGTGGAAAAGCAAGAACCATGCTTCATTTGTGGAGGGACTGATCATCAACCACAAGAGTGCCCTAGTCTTAGTATGTTAAGGGGAGGAGATGAGGAACAGTGTAATGCCTTAGGGGATTACAAGAAGCCTTATAATGCCTACTCCAACACATACAATCCTGGTTGGCGTAACCATCCCAATTTCAGTTGGAAGGATACAAGTCAAAATCAAGCATCTGGGAGCCAATGGAGGCCTGATCAACAAAAGAATTCTCTTGAGAGTTCCATGAAAATTCTCGCAGAATCCCAACTAGAGTTCAGGACTTATTTCACTCAGGTGATAGAGGAATTGAAGGACATAAAGATTCAAATAACAAAGTTAAATGATTCTTCAGTCATTCAAGAGCGTGGTAAGCTTCCCGCTCAGCCTCTAATCACTCCCAAAGGGCAACATATGGCACAAACCTCCGCTCCTTCAGAGTCTAATCTCAAAGGGGTTAATGCTATTACTACCCGAAGTGGTCAAAGTACGGTATCACCATTACCTAAGACCACTAGTGTACCAATGCCCGCTCCAGATGCTGATGTGCCACAGAACCTTCCAGTAAAGGTGCCCTTTCCTCAGGCTTTGAAATCCACTGAGAAGGTACTGGAAAGTCATAGTGAAATCCTTGACTTTTTGACACAAGTTAAGGTTAATTTGCCATTACTTCATGTAATCAAGCAAGTACCGGCTTATGCCAAAGTTATCAAGGATCTATGCACTATCAAAAGGAAGCACCATGTCAAGAAAACTGCATTCTTGGCAGAACAAGCTAGTGCGGTGATCGACTGCAAGACACCGCTTAAATACAAAGATCCTGGTTGTCCCACCATTTCATGTCAAATAGGGGAACAGGAATTTGGCCAAGCCCTCCTGGACTTAGGTGCAAGTGTAAATCTCATGCCTTATTCCATATACTTGCAACTAGGCCTAGGAGAACTTAAGCCCACATCTGTGGTGCTACAATTGGCCGATCGATCAGTTAAGAAACCTCGGGGAATAGTTGAAGATGTCTTGATTCAAATTGATAAATTCTATTACCCTGTGGATTTTCTCATCTTGGACACTCAATCTGAAGTCAACTTAGAGTCCAAAATTCCCATCATTCTCGGACGACCATTCCTCGCAACAGTAAATGCACTAATCAATTGTAGGAATGGTCTCATGAAAATCTCTTTTGGGAACATGACTCTAGAGGTGAATGTTTTCAACATTGGTAAACAACCACCTGATAACGATGAGTGTTTCCAATCATTTCTGATCGATACACTTATTTCAGAAGAGGTAGAAGCACAATACACTTCCACTCATCTCAATGACCTCTTCGAAATTTCTGAGATTTCTGAGTCGGGTAATACTGAAATCAACTCTGAAGTCATCAATCAATTACCGACCAAAAGAACCATGTTTTGGAATCCAATCTTCGAGGGACTTCCTCAAGATAGGGAAACACCAAAACCATCCACTGTACAAGCTCCTCAACCAAACTTGGCTCAACTTCCTAAGGAACTTAAGCATGTCTTCTTGGGAGCAAACAACACTTTCCCTGTCATCATATCCTCCACCCTTAATGCAACTCAAGAGCAACAACTTATCAACGTGCTCACAGAGCAAAGAGGAGCAATTGGTTGGACGTTAGCTGACATTAAAGGGATTAGTCCCTTGCTTTGCTCCCATCACATTAAATTGGAAGACGGGGCCATACCACGACGTGATCCTCAAAGGAGATTAAACCCACCAATGAAGGAAGTGGTAAAGACAGAAATCTTGAAGCTTCTGGATTACGGGATACTTTATCCTGTTGCCGACAGTAAGTGGGTTAGCCCAACTCAGGTTGTTCCCAAGAAATCGGGAGTAACAGTGGTACCAAATGATAAGGGAGAACTCATCCCTACCAAGGTCACAACAGGTTGGCGCATGTGCATTGATTATAGAAAATTAAATGCCGCCACCTGTAAAGACCATTTCCCACTTCCATTCATCGATCAAATCTTGGAACGTGTGGCAGGTCACCCTTTCTATAGCTTTCTCGATGGTTATTCAGGGTACTACCAAATCGAAATTGCTTTAGAAGATCAGGAAAAGACCACATTCACTTGTCCTTTTGGTACCTATGCCTTTCGGCGTATGCCATTTGGCCTGTGTAATGCCCCAGCCACCTTCCAGCGCTGCATGATGAGTATCTTTAGTGATATGATCGAGAATTGTATGGAAGTATATATGGATGATTTGACAGTCTTTGGTGATTCATTTGAATCAAGCCTTCTCAATTTGGAAGCTGTGCTTAAACGATGCAAAGAGAACTCTTAATAGTGCTCAAATGAACTATTCTACTACTGAGAAAGAGTTGCTTGCCGTAGTATTCGCACTTGACAAGTTTCGTTCCTACCTGATCGGTTCCCCTATCACGGTCTTCACCGACCACTCTGCTCTTAAGTACCTCCTTTCCAAAAAGGATGCTAAGGCACGCTTAATTAGGTGGATCCTTCTGTTACAGGAATTTGACTTGACCATCAAGGATAAGAAAGGAGTTGAAAATGTGGTAGCGGACCACCTATCTCGTCTAGAGTTTTCTGATTCCGCTGATGGCCACCTTTATCCAGAGATGACTTCCCTGATGAACATCTCTACACCATCACTAAGTTACCATGGTACGCTCATATTGTTAATTACTTAGTGATTGGTGAGCTTCCTGCTTCCTGGAATGCACAGGATAAACGTAAATTTTTGGTCGAGGTCCGTAACTTTTACTGGGATGATCCATATCTTTTCAAGTACTGCCCCGACCAAATTATGAGACGTTGCATTCCAGATGATGAAATTTTTAGTGTCTTGAACTTTTGCCACAACGAAGCATGTGGTGGTCATTTTTCTATGAAAAAGACTGCTGCAAAAATCTTACAGTGTGGTCTATACTGGCCCACTTTGTTCAAAGACACTAACAATTTCTGTCGATCTTGTGAAAGGTGCCAGAAACTAGGTGCGCTATCCCGCCGACAGATGATGCCATTGAACCCAATGCTCATAATAGAAATATTCGACTGTTGGGGAATTGATTTTATGGGACCGTTCCCACCTTCTTCTGGCTACCTTTACATTCTCCTCGCCATAGACTATGTCTCCAAGTGGGTTGAAGCCGTGCCATGTCGAAATGCAGATAACACAACTGTTGTAAAATTCTTAAAAGAAAATGTGTTATCTCGTTTTGGCACACCACGAGCTATCATCAGTGATCAAGGCACCCATTTCTGCAACCACTCTTTTAAGCATTTGATGCAAAAGTATGGTGTACTTCACAAGGTTGCATTGCCTTATCACCCACAGACAAATGGCCAAGCTGAGTTAGCTAATCGTGAAATTAAGCAAATTTTAGAAAAGACGGTTAACCCTGACCGCAAAGATTGGTCCTCCCGACTTCTCGATGCTCTCTGGGCCTACCGCACTGCTTACAAAACTCAGCTAGGCATGTCTCCTTACAGACTAGTCTATGGCAAGGCCTGCCATCTCCCTGTTGAACTGGAACATACAGCATATTGGGCTGTAAAAAACCTAAATTCTGATCTCAACGCGGCAGGCCTTAATCGTAAGCTTCAGTTGTCAGAAATTGAGGAGTTGCGCAATGATGCTTATGACAACTCAAGGATCTACAAGGCTAAATTAAAAGCGGCTCATGACAAGCAGATCCTGAGAAAAGAATTTGAGCCAAATCAGCGAGTGCATCTTTATGACACTCGCTTGCATCTCCACCCTGGGAAGCTGAGATCCCGGTGGACTGGGCCGTATATTGTAAAAACTGTTTTCCCCCACGGTGTTGTTGAGGTCGAAGACCCAACCGATGGGAGAAAATTCAAAGTGAATGGCCAGAGACTGAAACACTACATAGAGAGGGTTCCCCAGCCTATCGAGGATATCCTCGTGGCTCCGGTTTACCAGCCCTGAGTAGTGTTTCCCTGGTCTTGTAGACAGGTTTGTTCTCTTTTTCCTTTTATCTTTGTCATCTTATTTTTTTATTTGTTATCATTTTTTTTTGTTTTTCAGTTTTTATGAGGATCAATATCGCTGCTATCCATGGTTGCTTGCTCTCCAGGTGTTCTCTTTCCCTATTCTTTTACTTTTTATATCTTTAGACATTGAGGACACTGTATTATTTTAGTTGGGGGTGGTGAGCATATTCAAGCATGTTTCTTAATTTTTGTCATATTAATATTTTCATGGTCAAAATTTTCAAAAATTACTCATTTATTCTTGTAAAATGTTATTTTCAAGCCAATTTTTGCTATCTTTGTTACTTAGAATTTTTCTAGAGTTACAAATTGCACATGCCAAACTTTGTGGTAAGATGGTTGTTAGCACATATTTGCTTAGAAAAGTTACCAAGTTTAAGTGTTTATGTTTTTGTGAGTGGCGAGATTTGAGAAAATAGCTTTTGAATTTTTATTGATTCTTAGAAATGATTATAATTATTTTGGACATGGTACTAGGGTTTGATTGGATGTTGCTTTAAGGGATAATTTTTATAGACAAATCTTATTAAGGAGCCTTTTTGTAATTATTTTCTTTTTGTTCAAAAAAAAAAGAAAAAAAAAGAAAAGAAAAAAAAAACAAGAGCAACATTTCCATCATTATATCCAACATGTTGCCTCTTGTTCAAAAAAAAAAAAACAAGAAAAAAAAAATTGCAAGAGCAACATTTCTATCAATTTGTCTAACATGTTGCCTCTTGTTTGAAAAAAAAATAGAAAAGAAAAAAAAAAGTTTGTAGTATTTCATTTTTTTTTATTTGTTTTGGCTCCTAGAATAAATGTAAAAGATTGTCTATTTTTGTTTAAAAATCCCGAAAAGCTGGTTTGTGGTACTCTTATGGTGGTTTGTCCAAATAATTCATAATCTATCTTCGTTTCAATATTTATTCAAATGTTTGTCCTAAATTAATCTATCCTTTTCGAGTGCTCACTTTTCAATTTCCAACTCCATGAGTGAAATTCTTAGCCAGGAATAAATATTTTCAATACTTGTGAGGCAAATGGAGTTGAGACTTTTACTTGGTATATTTTTTGAAAGCATCTATGTGTTATGGTTTGTGGTAAGAAGGTTCAGGTTTGGCGCACACACTCATAACTCTAGATTTATTCAAGGTAATTTTTTATAGTTTTTATTGGCTTATTACTAACATTTTGCTTGAATATTTGTGTTATTTTTCAAAATTTTGACCTAGAAAATATCATGTTGACATTCTTTTTGTTCGCTTGAATTGCTAGAGACTAGCAATAAGCTAGTTGGGGGTTGTGATTAAGGCTCAAATTTATACATTTCATGTCCTTAATTATGCACATATGATTAATTCAAATTGAATATTTTATAGTTTTAATGATAAATTTATTTTAGTTGGAGATATTTGATTTGTTTTAATTGTTGGTGTTATTTTTTAGATTTGAAGAAAAAAAAAAGGATAAAAATAGTGTGAAGCATAATATATATGAGGCTCAAATCTTAGAATAGCCCAAATAATATGTGTGAATGGCCCAAAGCATCCACTACATTACCATATGGCATAAGTCACATACATGGCTTGGCTATAAAGTGTTAATTATTCAATCACAGTGTCAATTCACGTGAGCAAAAGAACATTCATCAGTCAAAGGCCTACTTCGCCCAATGCAAGCTTCTCTCTCCAGCTCTTGCGAAGCCACCTCCTCCACTACTGATGCCCACATCTCACACACACAATGCTTCAATTCTTTCAAGGCACGCCACGTGTCTTCCATAATCTCACTTTGCTCAATATTTTAAGCTACATTTCTCCACTACTCACACCATGAAAATACCAGCTTTAAGAAGCAAGTTTCACTATAAATAAGAGCCAAATTCAATGTAAAAGGCATCAGATTTTAGTAGTGTTATTATACCAAAATTTTATCTTTTTCTTTCCTTCTTCTTTATTTTACTTTATTAATTTTGGTGTAAAGACAATGCCTTTTCTAGGCTAATTTCTTTGGCAAGACTCAAGTGTAAGTTCATGTAATTTTTATTTTTCTAATATATTGATTCTCTTTGTTCTTCATTTCTATATTTATTATATTAAATTTCTCTTCTTCTAAATTGCACTTTAAATTTAATAGTACCTTTTATATAAGTTCAGTCATGCTTTTCTTATGTAAGTTAGGCTTTAATTATTAGGGTGTTTATTATATTATATGATTTTTACTGCATTCTGCCGGTGGTATTTTGTCGATTTAAATTATATGATATGATAGTATTTTTAGAAGTAGTATTAATTTAATTAGAGAACATATTTTTCTAGTGGGCTTAATTATACACATTTTCCAACTATAATTAATGGTGTAGAATTATAGTTGAGGTTAAAGAATCAATTTTATTAGGAAAATATAATTGCATGTACAAAGCTTGTGTCTTCCATAATCATTTTTCTGATCACTTCTCATTTTAATTACTTGTTTAATTTTTGAAAATCATTTTCTCAATATTCTCACATCACATTCAAGGTTCTTATTTTATTCTCGTAAAATTACTAACTGTCCTTTTCAGTGTATTTTTCCTCCCTGTGGATACGACATATAGCCCGTTTACTACCGCGATCGCAGTGTAACTAATTGGGCGACATCAGTTCACATGATTTATTTCATGATTATCTATAATATATAAATTCTACTAAGTCCAGAACATATGTATTTGTTTGTGATTATGGTGTTCTCAGCACAGTGGGATATAATTATGATTATATGTTCAAAAACTTAATTCCCTCATTTGTCAGTTCACTAGATTTAGACTAGCATGAGATTCAGCAATAGGTACACTTACACCTTGGATAAGTTTTATGTCCTTTCCAGGGCATTGACAAAGTTTACCAGTATCGGATGTATGGAATATGCATTGGAAGGGACCGATATTGAACTTCGATTAGATATGATAAAGTTACCGTAATATCTATTCAATTCAATATCACCTAGTTGATCCTAGATCAAATGATCTTAATCCTAATATGGTTAGGTTCGATCTCAAGAGTATTATACATGTTCTTTGATTTGTTAGTTAAGCCTACTTTTTGGACAGGGTGATACGTACATTTTGGGAACATGATAGTGCAATTGAGTGGGAGCGCTAATCATAGATATGGAATCTATAGCTTCTATAGGTATTTAGAAGTGAAACGATGATTTCCTTCGAGCTTGCTAAATAGAGATAAATGATAGAGCGCTCATTTTAGTGACTATATTAGTTCACTATAATATCATTTATAGGTGGGCAAGTGTTTTAAGGATAAAATACATTGAAATGGTGTAAAGGTAATTTTATCCCTATGCAATGTAGATCATATATAGAGGATCATTGATTATTGGGATTATAACAATGGATAATTTATAGCGTATCTATATCGTGGAACATATAGAGTGTTTTACATGACTGAGAGTGCAATTCCAAGTTCTATGAGTGGATGCAATGAGGAATTAATAAGTTAGTGGATTTACTTGGTAAATTCTTAATCTGCTTATTGGAAGCTCGGTTATATAGGCCCATGGTCCCCATACTAGTTGAGACCATACTGCTTGTAAGACTCAGTTAATTGATTTTAGTTAATCAATTATAATTCTAAATTTGACTCTGTCTAGTTTATGAATTTTCACTAAGCAAGGGCAAAATTGTGAAGAGAAGAGGTTCTAGGTTTTATTTGTTAATTAAGAGACTTTGATTAGTCTAATTAATAAATATATTAAATGACAATATTATTTAATAATTAATTTTTAGTTATTAAATAATTAGAATTGGCATTTAAGTGGTTAAATTAGATTATTGGCGTTTTTGAGACAATGAGATGGAAAAATGACAAAATGGCAAAATTGCAAAGTGAAATTCCACATCCTAAGGCCGGCCACTTAGTGTAGATTTTACCATTTAATTTTTTTCATTATTTTAATGTCAAATAAATCTAACCTAAACCTAGTGGTTGTCTATAAATAGATAGTGATGGCTCACACTTAAAGATTTGATAAAATTTCTTATCTTTAGAAAATTGAGCCATCTTTCCTATACCATAGCCGAACCACCATTCCCTCTCTTTCCTTCGTCATAATTTCAAACCTTGAGTGATAGAGTGAGTGCCCACACACATCAAGTGGTATCTCAATCATAGTGTGGAGGACTGTGAAGAATCCAATCAACAAGAAAGAGAATCGGGCTCATGGAATGAGAGAAAGAGATTCAGGTTCAGATCTTGGTAATGCTCTACTACAGAAAGGAATCAAGGGCTTCAGATCTGAACGGAAGGAGTCATTATATTCCACTACACCCAATGTAAGGTTTCTTAAACTTTATACGTGTTTATTTCATTGTTTTAGAAATTCATATTAGGATCTTAATTAAACATACTTGTTAGCAAATCTAGATCCTAGTAAAATATTTCCAACAACTGGTCTCAGAGTCATAGTAATGATTTACTTTCATGATCTTAAGCGAGGATTAGGCTATTACCGAACTGAACCTCTATAAAATTCATGTGTCTTTATATTGTTTTATCATATATTTGTTACTATAAATCACTTATCGCTTATAAATAGATTCATTGTTGTTGGCTAAAAGCGAGGTCAATACTTTTAACTATATAAATTTTAAAATATATATTTATAAATTAAATTCGTATGTGATAATTTTATGTTAATAATTTTGTGTATACATATTTATGATTTTGTGTAGTACATTCACAATTACCGTCTCGTATAATAGTTAAACTCATATTTCTCGTGTCGTAACCAAAATATTTCTTTGTATCGTATTAGACCCAAAACCTATATATTTTTTTTATGTCGTGTCATACTCACAACTCTTGAACTAATACCGGTTTCGTGCTGTGCCGAAAGGCACAACCCAAATGTACAATACCAGTTGAGACTGCTCAAGTAACCAAAAGAACCTTGGCTAAACAACTCATTTAATTATTATTCAAGATGTAAGATTAAATGCCATAATTAATCGAATCCACACATACACATACACATATAGTAATATATTTAAATTACAGCCCCCATTAAAAGTGAAGATTAAACTCATTATACTAGGAGCCTCATATATATAACTTGCTTTCTTACACCATGGAAGTTCTTTTTTCAGTGCAACATCCCTTTACCTGAATGCAGTTCCATTTTCCTGTTTGGGACAACTTGAAGGACACCTGGTTGCTCTGCCAAAAAGAAAATATAACTAAATTATAACTACCAACCAATCTTCACTATCTTCATTATTATTACTCATAAATAAAATGCTTCTCCTGCTATTTTTAATATGAACATAATTAAATTTATCAAAAAGAAAAAAGAAAAAGACTAAATCATCTTAATAAATTATCAACTGAATTTCCTACTGTTTCTATCCAACCACAAAACCAACTTAAAAAATTATTGATACTGCACAATGAATAGAACACAGCCCCTCACATGTACTTCTAAAGAGATAAAGCGGTAACCAAATACAAAAAAGCCCAACTAGACGCAACCTAAAGGGACCGCCTCACCAAAATAAACCCTACAGGAACTTCTTCTACCAAATTGTGTGCTAGAAAGAACAGTTCAAATGAGGGAAAATACATAGAGACTGGTGAGGAAAGAAGAGAAGTCTAGAAGACTAGCAAATAGTAATTCGTTAATAGTAATTCATTCATTTCATCAAATCCGCCCTGTGTGAGAGTTGAAGGAAAGCTTCACTCTGTCCCCATAATCTTATAAGGAAAACTATTCAGTTGTCTATAATATCTACACTCAGGTCTACTTTATCAATAGTTACGAGTGGCAAAAGTTTAATAATACCAGTATTCTGTACTGAATATTTTCTCAGAAAAAGCACTTTACAAATTTTACAGTGGGATGAAGAAGAAAATTGATTATAATCAAATTGACTTTTTCAAAAAGAGACAAATGCGATATGTTCATGACCGACCTACTCGTAAATTTATTAGGTATGATAAACAAATTTACTTATCATTCCACTGTTAAATTCTCTATTTACCCACCATAACTCTAGCCTTTCTCTCCTTTTCTCCCGTTTTCTATTTTCACATTTGTCTAAATTGTTAAATTTTATTATTAATGCTAATTTTTCCTAATAAAACTCCGTCGTAAAACCACTCCAGAATCCAGATAATAACAATACTAAAACAGATGCATAAATCTGGTCTTTTTTTATTGAAAATGAGCTGTCGAATTCAAATTATAACCAATCCACACTAAATCAAAATCCTTTCATTCATGTGTAGAAATATTGAGACAGACTCAGTGCATACTGAAACGCCCCAGGAACACAATGAAATCACCTTCCTCTTCTTCACTAAAACTGGAAACAAGACAGAAACCCTGTCTTTGAATGGAATTTCCAGGTCAACAAGTTAAATTACCCTTAAAGGTCAAAAGTTTCCACACTATCCAAGATCATAAATGATTAGGTAGATGATAAAAATACATAGAAAATTAAGCATAAGATCACCTATTACAAAGTATACCAAAATATTGAAATAAGGTAAAGGAGGTGCACACATAAACTCAATTTGGTTTTTCTTTTCTTTCTATCAATTGATCAAGGAAAAAATAGTGTCTACAAATGGGAAAAGTGACTTACTTGAAATCTGGGCGACCTGGTCTGGAGTAAGCTTAGCAGAGAATCCACTAGCAGCAGTCTTGTAACTGTATAACAGAGCCTCCTTCGCCGCCTCCTCACTGTACATATTGAAATTGGGAACTCCATTATCTAATAAGAACACATCGAAACAAAAATTTTCCCAAGAATCAAACAGAAAGAAAGGCAATACCAACCTGCCAAGAACAGAAGCTAGGGTTCGAATATGATAAGCCTCAGGTTCCTCGTTGTTTTGGGGCTGTTCGGTGTATACAATATGAACCGCTGATTCAGGTTCAGCAGTAGCAGTGCTGGCAGAAGATTGATCCGCCATAGCGAACGCGATCTCAGAAATGGTTATCGAAATCAAGAGTGAGGCCAAGAAAAAACGAAGGGTTTTAGATGATAGCATTCTATTAAACTCCAAAATATTCTCTCCTATTTATTCTTATCAAGAATTCAGATTATTTTGTCTTAACCGTGTTGACTATTTTGTTTTTAATATTTACATAGTTTAGTTTTTTTTTTTTTTTTTTGGGAAAATAAGCGTATTCGTGAATTAACTAAGCAAATTGTTAGACCTCTCGGTCATAACAAAGTAGTTCCTCCGGTACAGAGAAAATCAAAATGGAACCGTACAATTGGTGGGTAAACGCCCACTTTGCCACATTGTGGGCTACAAAATTACAATTTCTGCTAACATTAGAGAAGTTACTACTAACAAAAGAGGGAGAAGATTTAATACAAAAGGAGACATAGTTATCAAGGGCCCAATGGAACACTTTCCTATTGAGAGCATTGATCACCAGTCTCGAATCACTCTCCACAATAACATACTTATACCCTAAATCTGCAGCCAATGAGATAGCCAGACAACAAGCCTCAGCTTCTCCGCGTAAAACATCCGAGAAATCCAACTGAGATGTGTGAATCCAAATCACCTTACCCAGATGAGTTGTAGCTACAACAGCTGAGCACATACTCTCTAAACCCACTCTAACATCGCAATTTACTTTTATCCAATCCTAGGGAGGAGGAGTCCAGGTCTCTCGCAGGATCGGCGTAGGGGCAGGTAAAAGAGAAGCATGTAACTCTGCAAAAGAAGTGCAAATACTGTTGTTGCCCCTAATTTTGCCCAATATACGTGGACCAATCAGACAGGGACACGTGGATCAAGCAATTCACAATATTTGCTAAGTCTTTTTGCCATAAGGTAACGTCCCGGACGTAGGTCCCGGAGAAGGCACATGGAACTCAGGGTGCTCCCGGAGGTTCATATAACGCTAAGGCATCTCTGCGAGGTGTCAGGTTTCTCCTGAGCAATCAAGTTGCATTAAATGCTGCATGGGAGGAAGCGTGTTGGGACTGCTACAAGCAATAAAGTCTGACGGCACAACCTCCAACCAGCAGCGCCACAGTAATGATCATTTAAGTCTAGCGGCGGCTACACTGTGAAAGGTCACGTCAATCAAAAGGCAATAAGGACATTCCACATAAAAACCCTACATCACCTAGGGATTTGACCATGCATTACCCATGGTATATTCATTGGGAATACCCAACTTTATGGATACTTACAAATACACTTGTAAGGACAATTCTAGGGATTACCCCACCAAAAACACTATAAATACCCCCTCAAAGCTCATTAAATGGGATCGAGGATCTTGGGCTGCATATGAGCAAGTAGAGTAAATACTCACCAAGAACATTCTCTGTATTTATAAGGGTGAAATTCTCCCAAGTATAATCTCTGTATTAAATACATCCATAAATAAAAAAGACTCGTGGACTAAGGCTCATTAACGCCCCAACCACGTAAAAATCCTTCTCTCACTTTCTTACAGCTCAGTAATTTTATAATATTTTATTAGTTGCCGAAAATCTCGGTCAACATTTTGGTGCTTTCATTGAGAGCTGAAGAAAGCTACTGTAAACAAACACTTGACTTCACAAACATGGTGGAGACTAGAAGTACTCGTCAGCCTCGTCCTCTTGAAGACGCTTAAGACCCGAATGAGGAAGATGTAGCCTCAAGAGCAGCAGAGGAGTCCGAGGAAGAAGAAATAGTCCCCGATGATGACTACGAGGGAAACCTCGATGAGTATGCCTATGACGAAGGTAGTTACTCAAAACTGGTGCTTCTCAGACAAAAAGTTATCGATCACGAAGCCGAGATCGAAGCTCAGAAAGCGCAAAACCAGAAAATGCAGGAAGTGATGCTAGCCATGCAAAAAGCCATGGAGGCAGCTGGCATTCACGTGCACCCCAAGGCAATGACCACTGGACTTGACAAGGAGCCAGCGACATCTTCGCCTAGTCCCCAACAGCAGAAATCTAGGGAGCCTAGCCCTATAAGATACCCTGCTGAAGGGAATCAAACAAAAAACCCTACTTCTACCCCAGGGCGAAAGAAAAAGGCGCAGGATCCGCGAAAGGTCCGCCCAGATTTCCCTAAAGGGAAAGGTCCGAAGAGGGGCAAGCCCCAAAAAGGGAGCTTTGGCCCTCAGGATCGAGGGGACCAAAAAAGCGTTTCCGTGCACCAAGAACCCGGGGGTAGAGGGAGAAGAGGACAGAGGTGTCCTCCCGTTGATCTGAGAAATCAAATCAATAGGAACCAAGGTGATCTCCGAGATCACCTTGACCAAAAAAGATACGGACCCGCGGTCTCCACGGGTACGTAAAATGAAGGTTATGGCGGAACTTGCCATACTTCGAAAAGACATTGCCCGAGTCTCCCGGAGACAGAAAGGAGATGACTCCGACTCGGACAGCGAGGATCGAGAGCCCTGTGCTAAGCACATCTTAGAGGCGGAGCTCCCTAAGAACTTCAAGATGCCCGAAATGGCAGCTTATATCGGGAACTCCGATCCTAGCGACCACTTGTCACGGTTCAACCGTGTCATGACGGTCATGAGGGTCAGCAATGACGCCAAATGTCTGTGCTTCCCACTTACCCTAAGTGGGTCCGCGGAGGAATGGTTCAAAAAACTGGAACCAGGATCCGTGGGCTGTTGGAACAAACTACAGACCAACTTCCGGAGACAGTTTGTCGCCGCAAGAAAGGTCAATCTAGAGGTCAGTGCCTTGACTAATATCAAGCAACTGCCCACCGAGACCTTGAAGATATATATAAAGAGGTTCCGAGAGGAAGCCTCAAAAACTAAGAAGGTTGACGACGGACAACAGCTTGCGCTTCTCCAAGCAGGAATCCGCACTGGGACTCCTTTCTGGAATGAGCTGCAGCAAGAAGGAGCTGCTAGCCTTCAGGACTTCCAGAAGAGAGTCCAAAAATATATCAACCTCGAAGAAGCCCAAATCGTGGCTTACGGAGGCTACTATCCCACCGGAATAGCAGGGTACATGCCCGGAGTATCGCCCTCGAGTACTACCCCGACCGCAACTCCACAAGCAAGCAGCATACAATTCTCTGCTACCCCCGGATATAGCTAGGGCCAAGCCTTGGCACCAGCATCATCCCATTTTGGCAACCCGTCCGGAGTGAATGGACAAGCTCCTTCACACCCTGCTCCGGCTGCTAGCCTGACAGGCCCTTCCCAGGGTTCGAGGAGTAAAAGATCCTCCAAAGGCAGCACCCGTACGAGAGAGAAGCGCCAGAAAAAGGGGTACACCCCCCAGTATACTCAATACACGGAGTTGTCGGACTCCCAAGAGCGTGTGTACTTTGCTACTAGGAAAAATACACACTACCGGAGACCACAACCGTTATACAAAGATAGCTCCCGGAGAGATCCGAGCAAGAGCTGCGAGTACCACAACGACATCGGTCCTAGCACCAATGAATGTAAGAATCTCAAGGACAAGATCGAAAATCTAATCCGATTAGGCCACCTCTACGAGTGGATCAAGAATAGGTTGCCCCACCTCAATCCGGGTCAGGCGACTGTGGGTATGCCTCAGGGAACACCGGGGGGTACAGCAGGGGCATTGGCTCCAGTTGCTCCCACGGGCGACGCCCAGCATATCCCCGGTCTGCCGCCCCGGCCTAATGGGAGGGCAGCCATGATCTCCGGAGGTCCCCATATCGGAGGAACTACTCGCAAGGAGCTTAAACGATACGCAGGGGCCGCGAAACACAATGAGGTGTGGGAAGTTACTCAACTCCCAGCTCAAAGGCCCTGGTTGATGGACCAACCCATCACGTTCACGGAAGAAGACGCCAAGACGGTGCGCTTCCCTCATCATGACCCATTAGTCATAGAGACCCCCATCGCGAATAAAGTGGTGGCCAGAGTCCTAATTGACAACGGGAGTTCATTGAACTTACTCTTCAAAGAAGCCTTCACCGCGATAGGCTTGACGGACCGGGACCTCTCACCTAGTGGGTCCCAGCTCAAAGGGTTTAACGGGACGACACTTATCCCAATGGGAAAAGTAAGGCTCCCAGTCACCTTGTGCCCGGACACCCTCCAGAGCACATTCAAATACTGCACTTTCGTAGTGGTGGACTGTCCGACAGCCTACAACGCGATCCTCGGCCGACTGGCCTTAGTGGACTTTGGCGCAGTCACATCGATTCGGCACCTATGCCTAAAGTTCCCCACCCGGGAGGCCGGAATCGGAACTGTGAGGGGAAACTAGGGGGAAGCAAGACAATGTTACAATGTCGCAACCCACCTGCCCGTGCTAATGGTCCGGGAGTCAGCTGAGCCAGAAGTGGCTAAAGAGGATGAGTTGGACCCCCGTGTGGGGTCCGAAAGAATCGTGGAACCAATGGAGGACGTCGAGGAAGTATCAGTGTGCGACCTCGACTCCACCAAAGTACTCCGGCTAGGGAAGAATCTAGATCCGGAGGAAAAAGAAAAAATAATAAAAACACTGAAGGGCGCCATCGACATCTTTGCATGGTGCCAAGAGGACATGACTGGCATAAGCCCTCACGTCAACACTCACGTACTCAACGTCAATCCGGACATGCGCCCCGTCCAGCAAAAGCGACGCCCGCTCGACTCGGTAAAAGCCGAAGCTCTAGAGAAAGAGGTGGACAAACTTCTGACTAACGGCATGATCCGCGACGTGTACTATCCGGATTGGCTGGCCAATCCGGTCCTGGTGCCCAAGCCGAACGGAACTTGGCGAGTTTGTATAGATTTCACCGATCTAAACAAGGCTTGTCCAAAGGACTGCTTCCCGCTGCCCAGGATCGACCAGATGGTGGATGCCACTTCTGGATTCAAATTACTATCCTTCATGGACGCCTATGCTGGGTACAATCAAATAAAAATGCATACGGCAGACCAGGAGTGCACTAGCTTTAGGACCGATAAGGGGGTATACTGTTACTTAGTCATGCCCTTCGGATTGAAAAACGTCGGAGCAACCTATCAAAGAATGGTTAACCGGATGTTTAAAGGCCTCCTGGGGCGAAACATGGAGGTTTATGTAGACGACATGCTCGTCAAATCCAAAGCATGCAACAGCCATGCAAGCGACTTAGAAGAATGCTTCGAAGTTGTCAGGAGATACGGCATGAAGCTCAACCCAAAGAAATGCACATTTGGAGTCAAATCAGGAAAGTTCCTGGGCTTCATCGTCAGTCAAAGGGGGATTGAGGCAAATCCGGAAAAAATCCAGGCTCTCCTGAGCATGCCATCCCCCAAAAAACATAAAGATGTGCAGAGCCTGACCGGAAAGGTAGCTGCTTTAAGCCGCTTCATCTCACGGTCCACGGACAAGTGCATACCCTTCTTCAACGTGCTAAAGAAGTGCCAAAAGTTCGAATGGTCGGACGAGTGCGAGGAAGCATTCAAAAAGCTAAAAGAGCACATGGCCAAGCCTCCTATCCTATCAAAACCCGTCCTCGGAGAAGACCTATTTCTTTATTTGGCTGTCTCTGAACACGCGGTCAGCGCTGCCTTGGTCCGGGAAGAAGAGAAAACTCAGCATCCCGTGTACTATGTCAGCAAGCGCATGATAGGGGCCGAAACAAGATACCCGGTCATTGAAAAACTGGTGTTTTGCCTCCTGATGGCGTCAAGGAAGTTGAGGCCATACTTCCAAGCCCATCCAATCAAAATTCTGACCAATCACCCGCTCCGACAGGTCCTCCAAAAACCTGAAGCGTCCGGAAGGCTCCTCAAGTGGGCAATGGAGCTAAGTCAATTCGACTTGCACTACATACCCCGAATTTCTATAAAAGGCCAAGCCTTGGCGGACTTCATTACTGAATGCAACGAAGCCGAGGCAACTGCGAATACGCCGGTACCGGCAATCCCCACATGGAGAGTATTTGTAGACGGAGCCTCCAATGAAAACGGTTCCGGAGCCGGAGTGGCTATGATATCACCAACCGGACTACGACTCCAGGCGGCCCTACGGTTTGACTTTGCAGCTTCAAACAATGAGGCCGAATATGAAACCCTAATAGCAGGGCTGAAATTAGCAAAAGCTGTAGGAGCCAAAAGAGTGGAAGTCTATAGTGATTCCCAACTGGTCGTAAACTAGGTATCCGGAGAATACCAAACCCGTGGCGAGCGAATGGCCGGGTACGTAACAATAGTCCGAGAGCTGCTCCACGAGTTCGCGGACTACAAAATAGAAAGAATCCCCCAAGAAAAGAACGCTCATGCGGACTGTCTGGCTAAGTTAGCCTCGGATAGCGAAATCGAAGAGCTGGGGGTAGTACCAGTGGAACGCTTGGCAGAGCCAAGCATCAAAATAAAGGAGACCACGCTAAAGGTTGGGGAAGAACCCAGCTGGATGGTCCTCATCATAAAATACATAACAAAAGGTGAGTTGCCCCAAGAAAGGGCACTGTCTCGGAAGATTCAGTATCAGGCTCATCGTTATGTAATGATGGATCAAATTCTCTACCGAAGAGGACTCAGCATGCCTTATTTAAGGTGTGTATCGGACCCTGAAGCTAGACAAATCATGCTAGAGGTCCACGAAGGGTTCTGTGGAGATCATACGGGAGGACCCAGTCTCTGAAAGAAAATATTGAGACAAGGGTACTTCTGGCCAACAATGAAAAAAGATTGTATAGACTATGTCCAAAAGTGTGACTCGTGCCAAAGGTACGCGAACATACCGAGAGCTCCTCCAAATGAAATCACCCTGATGACTAGTCCCTGGCCCTTCGCGGTATGGGGAATAGATCTTATTGGGTCCCTGCCAACAGGAAAAGGAGGAGTAAAGTATGCAATAGTAGCAGTAGACTACTTCACAAAATGGACGGAGGCTGAGCCTATGAAGACAATAACTGCTAAAAAAGCACTGGACTTTGTTATTAAAAACATAGTGTGTCAATATGGCTTGCCTCACAAAATAGTCTCTGACAATGGAAAGCAATTCGATTGTGAGGAATTTACTGACTTCTGCAACCAACACGGAGTAGTGAAAAGCTTCTCCGCGGTGGCCAGACCTCAAACAAACGGTCAGGCGGAAGCAGTCAATAAAATCCTAAAGGTCACCTTGAAGAAAAAGCTGCTGGCCTGCAAAAACAACTGGCCTGAAGAGTTGCCAAGGGTGTTATGGGCCTACCGGACGACCCCCAGAACCACGACCGGTCACTCGCCTTTTTCAATGGCGTACGGTTGTGAAGCGATGGTCCCGGTAGAAACGTTATTCCCATCCCACAGGAGGACGACTTATGATCCAGCCACGAATCAAGCTTTGCTTCAAGAGGCTTTGGATCAAGTCGAAGAACTCCGGGATGAGTCTCAAATACGGATGGCAGCTTATCAGAAGAAGGTGACCAAGTATTTTAACTCTAAGGTTAAAAACAGAAAATTTACTATTAGGGATATGGTCCTAAGAAGAGTCTTCCCAGCCACCCAGGAACCCGGAGTGGGGGTACTTGGGCCAAATTGGGAAGGACCATATGAAATCGAGGACGAAATCGGCTCCGGCACTTACAAGCTAAAAAGAATGGATGGAACCATTGTGCCAAGAGCCTGGAATGCCGATCACCTCAGAAAATATTACCAATAGCCAAAATATAACTTAGACTTTGTTCAAAGAGTTTGTACCGTCTAAATGTATACCTCCTCCACATGTTGAATGAAACTGAGTGCCTTAAAAACAAAGTTTCTATGCCACTCAGGGGGTACTAGGGTATACCGCACGGACAGACAGAAAACAAACTAAGTAAAATATCCTGACCCAAAGGGCAGGTCAAAAAGAAAAGTATGCACAAGAATAAAAAGCATAAGTATAAAAATCCTGATCCAAAGGACAGGTCAAAAAAGAGAAATATGTGGCAAAAGAGATCACATATAAATATCCTAGCCCACAGGGCAGGTCAAATATATACAGGTGGCCCGGGGACAGGCCTTAAAAAATTGTCTCCCCTTCAAATAAAAAACAGCTACCTAAATATATTGTCCCAAGGTAGCAAATATATATAAAAAGAAAAAAAATAATAAAAGAAGTGGGTGGAATCCTGGTTGTACTGGGTTAATCTTGAGTGGCCTAGTCAATGCGCGTAGGAAGGCGAGGTCCGATGCGTGCCTCTACCATGGCATCAAGCTTCTTCTTCTTCTCCCGGAATTTGGCGATCATCTCTTCAGGTTTGGGGTACAAGGTAAGCTTGATATTTTGATCGTTGGTAGACCAAGCCATGAAGACCCCATCATTGAAGCGCTTAGGGCACCGGCCGCAGGAAACGGGAGAAAGGAGCTCGGCTCTTTTTGCTTTCTTGGAGGCTTGTTCCTTGAAGTCCCTGAGCCCCTTCAGCTCCGCGGCTAGAGCGGCCCTGGACTCTAAGTTTGCTTGGTGAGTTTCCTCTAAGGATCTCACCTTGGCAACCATCTCGTCCAAGGCTTCCCTGGCCTCCCGGAGCTCCCGTTTGGCCTTTGCAGCGGCCTCACCTTCCGCCCTCAGCTCCTCTTGATGCTTGGCCTCCAGCCTGTCCCTTCGCTGGGCCTCGTCCCGGATCATGGCCTCCGCCTGGGCTTCCCTTCGCTTGGCCTCCTCCTCATTGGCCCTCGCAGCAGCCTCTCGGCGCTCAGCAGCCTCCTGGTAAAGCTGCCTCTCCGCAGTAAGATCCTGAAGGACCTTCCTGACTTCGTTCATGTCCCCAAAATCAGACAAAACGAAGCCATGGTTAATTATGTTCTTGGAGAGGCGGCCAGCCTCAGCAGCAAGCTGAACAACAATGCAAGTGTGAGAAAGAATCCCCAAAAAAGAAAAATAAGGGGAAAAGAAAAATTACAAAGCACTTACAACAGTGAGGGAGTGGCTGAGGTCCTGGACCTGGAAGATGGAGTTCAGGGAGGCACAAGTTGCGAACCGCTTAGGCGCGCACCGGGTAAGCTGAGAAGCAAACTCGCCAGTCAACTCCGCGGCGAAGGGAGCCAAGGTGGGCCCGAGGAAGCGACGGAATCAGTCCGACAGGGGGTCCAAGTTTAGGTCCCACGGATCCTAGTACTCCGGGTTGTTGATGGTTTCTTGCACCTCAACCCGCAGAACCCTCCTAAGGGCTTCCACCTCGGCAAACCCCCGGGAGTATTCATCCATGGCATAGTTATGCTTGGCTATCCGGAGCTCCTGCCTCGCCTCGTCTCCAGGAACCGGAGTCAGCACAATGTTGGGAGGAGCAGGATGCTCTTCCATGGGAGAGACCCTGCCATCAAGACCGTGGGCCGGAGTGTCAGCTCTCGGAGGCCGCTTGGGCTCTTCCTGGGCAATCATTTTGCCCTTACGCTTGCGAATTAGAGCAATTTCTTGCTCTTCTTCACCTTCTTCAACTTCCTCAGGAAGAGCCCGGAGCCCTCCTGCACCTTCTTTAACTTCCTTAGAAAAGCCCCATTGCTTTTCTTGACTTTCTCCCGGCAGCACCTCCTCGTCATCCACTAAATCAATAGTGTCGGGGGGAGCGCTGGAAGAGATCTTTAAAGCAGGGGCCATTGGGGAAGAAGTAAAGGCAGGAGGAGTCTCAGGAGTGTGAACCCCAGCAAGCTGATCCAAGATGGCATCCATGGAGATACCTGCTACAACAAAAATAAGCAAGTGTTAGAACATCCGTGGGAAACCACCAACACAAGATATGGCAAATAAGCTAGTCCTACCCGGACTTCCTAATTCGGCCCTAGCAAAGTTCCGAACTTTTATGCTGGCAGCATCATCTCCGAGATAGCTGTCTGAAGGCCGGAACCAGCTGGATGTAATGTAGGCTGAAAGACCTAAGGGAACGGGCTCCGGAGGACCAGAACCCATCCGGGACCGACCTAGGAAATCTCCTAAGTTTGAAAAATAAAATTCCTTCAAATGATCTCCCCACCGGGTCGAGGGCATCCTAAACCTATACAGACGCTCGTCAAACCCTACGGGCCTACGACTGGCATATTCGCCAACAGAAGGAACATAATGAATTACCAAAGGAGACTTACTGCCGGCGCCGGAAGTGCTGGCACCAGGAGCCCCAGTGTTCGGCTCTGGAACCAAAGGCTGTGGCCTGGGAGCCCTTCTCTCCGTTGAATCCCCAATGTGAAGGGGCTTCCCAGTAATCGCCTGACTCCTTCTCTCCACCGGGCTCCCCACACGGAGCGGCCTCCCGGAAGCCGCCTGGGCCTTAGAGTGCGCCTTCTCCTGGGCCTTCCGGTAGAGATACTCCTGGTATTTCTTCTCTGCCGTGGCGATGATCTCGTCCCGGAAGGTCTTCTCCGCGACCGGCGCCCTCACGTTGGGACAAATGACCCGGGAGAGGTTAGAGTCCTCCATAGATTGATGCGGAAGGATAAGTTTGGCCTTCCTGCAGTTCTCCGTAGTTACCAGACCCCTGACGTCAAGATCGGCCCGGTCGTAAGAGGCAAAGGCCTGGGCTCTCTGAAGAAAGGCCTGGGTAGGTGCAGTCCGTTCATAGGGAGGGATCCTCACCCACTCAGTGAGGAGCTCCGGATGGTCCACGGCCCTAAATCCGGAGGAGAAGAAAAAACGATGGCGATACTCCTTAACGTGAGTCTGCCTGTTATACGGAACCCATAAAAACCGTCCATAAGTTTGTCCCCCTTCTTGGGGACGGAAACAAGTTCATAAAAATACAAAATTTCCGCCGGGCAGGGAGATCCCCATCCTCGGGCGGCATAAAAAATAAATAAGCCTGAAAGCAGGCGGTATGCTTGAGGAATAAGTTGGTATGGCGCAAGGCCGACAAAAACTAGAAAATTAACAAAGTAATCCTGAAGGGGAAGCATGGCACCAGCCATCAGGTGCGTTTGGCTCCAGGCTCCGAAGCTGCCGTAATTATGGTTGGGCGTCTCCACGTCGCCAGGTGGCCGATGGTAGGTTCCTGAGGTGGAAGGCTTGATTCCAGCAACCTCCACAATGTTCTCCAGTTGGTGGGGACAGGTCAAGGTGGAATGAAGCTCAGCCGCTTCCCATCCGGTCGCCCGGGACTTATACCCCTCCTGTGCAACGGGTCCCAGGGAGACCTCCTCAAGGGTAGCCATGCGCTTACGACTTTTCTTTGATGACTTCGAGCCAGAAGCAGACATTTCTCTATTCTGTAAAAAGAGTAAATATTCCAGCAGTTAGGCCCCATACCAAACCCTAAAATAAGAAAAAGGGAATGGGGGTCCCCTAACCGCTGGAAAGAGGCCCCTCCCGGACACGTGTCACACAGGAAAACCCTAGAAGGATTCCCTGGACAAGTGTCAACTGCAGTAAATTCACAGAAGACGGCTTTACGCGATAAAGAAAACAGAAAGAAAAGAGTCTGTTCTATGCCCTAAGAAACCATTATACGAAGAACGTATGGCCTTCTACAAAGAAAATACACAATAACAACAGAGGCGTGACAATGGCAATCCTACCACTAGAGCGGTAAATTCAAATAGACTACATGAAGGATTTAAACACTTGCATGCCCAGAAATTTTGAATGCAAACCCAGAAAAGAACAAACAGAATAAGTAATAGCATGCCATTCAGTAATAGAGCAAAGGATGCAAAAAACTTACGATGAAGTGTTGAACTGGGGGTCTTGATGCAAGTCGAGTAAAGACGAGAAGGACTGGTAGCAACGAGCGAAGAAGAACTGGGAAAATCGTAAAGTGTTTGAAGGCTTTGTTCTGGGTCTGAGAATTTTCTCTCTAGGAAATTCGAGCAAAGTTGGCAAGAAATGGGAAGTAACCGAAATGAAGAAAAGATGGTGGCTTTTATAGGCAAAAATGCATGAGGAACAGGCGTCATCACCTACCAATCGAACGGTGAGGGAAGCGCACGATTCAAATGCCCAAAGATCAACGGACCAGATTGATTTACAATAAAGGCGGTGGAAACGCTTGAGTATCCGTCTGATACCATTAATGCGCCGTATCAATCAATGGGCGTGAAACGAATCGACCTCTGCAAAAAGTGAATTGCTGCATTAAATGCCATCATTAAATACACCCTCACGCGCTCAAAGCTCGTGCCAGGAAATCGAGGAGTCAACCAGAGGCACTTGAGCAAGCCTTGTTTCATTTTTCAAATAAACAAGACTTGGGGGGTAAATGTTGCCCCTAATTTTGCCCAATATACGTGGACCAATCAGACAGGGCCACGTGGATCAAGCAATTCACAATATTTGCTAAGTCTTTTTGCCATAAGGTAACGTCCCGGACATAGGTCCCGGAGAAGGCACATGGAACTCAGGGTGCTCCCGGAGGTTCATATAACGCTAAGGCATCTCCGCGAGGTGTCAGGTTTCTCCTGAGCAATCAAGTCGCATTAAATGCCGCATGGGAGGAAGCGTGTTGGGACTGCTACACGCAATAAAGTCTGACGGCACAACCTCCAACCAGTAGCGCCACAGTAATGATCATTTAAGTCTAGCAGCGGCTACACTGTGAAGAGTCACGTCAATCAAAAGGCAATAAGGACATTCCACATAAAAACCCTACAGCACCTAGGGATTTGACCATGCATTACCCATGGTATATTCATTGGGAATACCCAACTTTATGGATACTTACAGATACACTTGTAAGGACAATTCTAGGGATTACCCCACCAAAAACACTATAAATACCCCCCCTTAAAGCTCATTAAATGGGATCGAGGATCTTGGGCTGCATATGAGCAAGTAGAGTAAATACTCACCAAGAACATTCTCTATATTTATAAGGGTGAAATTCTCCCAAGTATAATCTCTGTATTAAATACATCCATAAATAAAAAAGACTCGTGGACTAAGGCTCATTAACGCCCCAACCACGTAAAAATCCTTCTCTCTTTTTCTTACAGCTCAATAATTTTATAATATTTTATTAGTTGCCGAAAATCTCGGTCAACAACTGTCAATACATTGCAAAACATCAGGAGGAGTATTACTGTGTACCTTTTCATTGCGCATCCTCCATATGGTGTCAACAACAATAGAAGCATAAAGAAAGACTTCCTCAACCCGAATCCCCCTATATCTAAGATCCCAGATGAATTTCACCCAGTCCCAGACACGAATACCAGCATCACAAACGGGGTAGATTCCCCAAGGTGAAGATTGCCACAAATGCATCGCCACCTCACACGAGAGGAATAAGTGTTCAATAGATTCTTCCCACCGACCACACAAAGGGCAGTTAGAATCCTCGATCTGAAAACGCTTACCGATCTCGTATCTAACAGGGAGTGCACTTGAGAGAATACACCACCAAAGAATCTTATGTCTTTCCAGAATTTTGCTGTTCCAAAGCCTATTCCAAAGCGCCGGGGCAACTTCACAGTGAGGGGCTCTTTCAAACGTCTGAGTTAAGTAAGCTGACTTGCACGAGAATTGCCCGCTACTTTCCAAAGTCCAAATCATCCAATCCTTACCATGACCGGCAGGATTACCACCTTTTAAGATTGTCGAAACAGTCTCTGTTGGAAATATTTTACCAAGATCTAGATTTACTACCAAGTATGTTTTATTAACAACCTAATATGAATTCTAAAACAATGAAATAAACACATATAAAGTTTAGTAAACCTTACATTGGGTGTAGCGGAATATAATGACTCCTTCCATTTAGATCTCTAGCCCTTGATTCCTTTCTGTAGTAGAGCATTATCAAGATCTGAATCTGGATCTCTTTCTCTCCTTCCTTTGATGCTGATTCTCCTTCTTGTTGTTTGGATTCTCCTACAGTCTTACACACTATGATTGAGATACCACTTGATGTGTGTGGGCACTACTCTATCACTCAAGGTATTTCGAAATTCAAAGAGAAGAAAAGAGAGAGGAAGGGCGGAAAGGCTTTTTCTGAAAGAAACAATGTGCAAAGTCATGAGTTTCCTGAAGCCAATACTTTCTATTTATAGAATGCCTTCTAGGTTTATGTTAGAATTGTATGGCATTAAAATAATGGAAAAATAAAATGGTAAACCCTTTTCATAGTGGGCGGCCATATAAGGAAATCGGGCCTCACTTTGCAACTTTCCCATTTTGTTATTTTTCATTCCCATTTTCTCAAAAATGCCAATTTTCCAATTTTAACCATTTAAATGCCAATTCTAATTATTTAATAACTAAAAATTAATTATTAAATAATATTTTAATTTAATATATTAATTAATTAGACATATAAAGTCTCTCTCAATTAATAAATAAACCTAGAATTTCTTTTCTTTACAATTTCGCCCTTGTTTAGTGAAAATTCATAAAGTAGACATAGTCTAACTTTAGAATTATAATTGATTAATTAAAATCAATTAACTGAGTCTTACAAGCAGTATGGTCTCAACTAGTATGAGGACCATGGGCCTATATTTCTGAGCTTCCAATAAGTCAAACTGAATTTACCAAGTAAATTTCCTAACTTATTAATTCCTTATTGAATCCACACTTAGAACTTGGAATTGCACTCTCAGTCATATAGAACGCTCTATATGTTCCACGATATAGATACGTCATTAGTTATCCATTGCTATAATCCTAATTTGATCAATGACCCTCTAATAGATGATCTACATTGAATAGGCACTAAGTTACCGTTACACCTTCAATATATTTTATCCTTAAAACACTTAGCTCCGCATAAATGATATTTCAGCGAAGTGAAATGAGATCTCCAACATTTATCTCTGTTTAGCCAAGCTCGAAGGATATCATCGTTTCACTTCTAAATTCCTATAGAAGTTATAGATTCTATATTTATGTTAGCGCTCCCACTCAATTATACTATCATGTTCCCAAAATGTACGTATCACCCTGACCCAAAAGTAGGCTTAACTAACAAATCAAAGAACATGTATAATACTCTTGAGATCGAACCTAATCATATCAGGATTAAGATCATTTGATCTAGGATCAACAGGTGATATTGAATTGAATAGATATTACGGTAAATTTTAATATATCTAATCAAAGTTCAATATCAGTCCCTTCCGATGTATACTCCATACATCCGATACTGGTAAACTTTGCCAATATCCTGGAAAGGACATAACACTTTTCCAAGGTGTAAGAATACCTATCGCTGATTATCATGTCAGTCTAAATCCAGTGAAATGACAAATCAGGGAATAAACTTTCGAACATATAATTAAGATTATATTTCACTGTGCTGACAACACTATAATCATTAACAAATTCATATGTTCTGGACTTAAATAGAATTCATACATTATATATATAATCATGAAATAAATCATGTGAACCATGCAACATAAAATGTTATTTATGATCTTTATTTATAAGTAAATCTGACTATATTGAAATGGGTTTTATTTAGGGCACAAAACCCAACAAACTCCCACTTGCACTAATATAAAACAAAATGTGCATTTCAAATAATCTCAACACCTTGATATACAAATCAAGTGTAGTAGTAGTATACTCCTTGTAATAGGATCTGATAGGTTGAATTAAACACAACCTTATCTCCACCATTACTCTTCCTTAATCATAAAATCCTTGATATTGTGAAATTCCTCTCTATATGTCTACTCTCTTGGGATACTTGATTCTATACTTTTGGCAACTACTTTTTTGTTATTCAGGAAGTAACACTAGTAGTTAAGACAAGTTGGAACGGTGCCACAAATGTATAGAACTTTCCTTAGACTGAATAAGTATCTTTCCTGCATCTTTAACATTCAGTCTCTCTCTGGTAGACCTAGAGACTTCAGATAGGTTTTTACACTTCTCAAAAATTACTACTCCACCCCCAGAGTAATCACCATCTTATCAGCAGACTTTCTAGCACAAAGGGAAGTCTCGAAATTTGATGTGGTGTAGTCTAAGAGTTTTAAACTGTTGGAATTTATTTTACCAGGATCTTAGGTCTACTCACAAGTATGTTTATTAACATCCTAAATAAGAACTTTCTAAAACGATAAATTAAACACATATAAAGTTAAAGAAACCTTACATTGGGTGCAGTGGAATATAATGACTCCTTCCGTTCAGATATCTAGCCCTTGATTCCTTTCTGTAGCAGAGCATTATCAATATCTGAACCTGGATCTCTTTCTCTGAATCTTTGATGCTGAAACTCCTTTTTGCTGAAAGTCTTTCTTCACGATCTTCCTCACTATGATTGAGGTATTGCTTGATGTGTGTGGGCACTACTCTAATCACTAAGGATTTCAAAATTATCAAGAGGGAAGAGAAAGAAGTGGCAGCTAAAGATAGGGAGAGAGAAGGCTCAGTTTTTCTGAATCAGAAGAAGTGTTTTTCCTGAAGCCTTCACTATCTATTTATAGCATTCCACTAGGGTTACATTTGAATTATATGGCATTAAAATAATGAAAAAATCAACTTAAAATAGCTACATAGGTGGCCGGCCATAGCATTAGTGGATTGGGCCTTGGGTTTTGCAATTTTGCAATTTAACACCTTTTGTATCTGATTTTCTCAAAAATTCCAATTTCCTAATTCAACCATTTAAATGTCAATTCTAACTATTTAATAACTATAAATAATTATTAAATAATATTGTCATTTATCATATTTATTAATTAAACCATACAAAGTATCATAATTAACAAATATGTCCCTATAAACTCTTTCTTTACAATTTCGCCCTTACTTAGTGAAAAATTCACAAATAGACATAGTCTAACTTGTGAATTATAATTGATTAATCAAAACCAATTACATGAGTCTTACAAGCAATATTATCTCAACTAGTGGGGGGACCATGGGTCTATATAACCGAGCTTCCAATAAGTAGATCAAGAATTTAGCACTAAAATTCACTAACTTATTAATTCTTCGTTGAATCCACGCATAGAACTTAGAATTGCACTCTCAGTTATATAGAATGCTCTATATGTTCCACCATATAGACACATCATTAGTTATCCATTGTTATAATCCTAATGTGATCAATGATCCTCTATATGAATGATCTACACTGTAAAGGGATTAAATTACCGTTACACCCTACAATGTATTTATTCCGTAAAACACTTGACCCCGTATAAATGATATTTCAGCTTATGTGAAATGAGTACTCCACCATTTATGTTCGTTTGGTCAAGCTCGAAGGAGATCATCCTTTGCTTACTATTCGCCAGATAGAAGCTATAGATTCCATGTTTATGCTAGCGCTCCCACTCAATTGCACTACCGTGTTCCCAAAATGTACGTATCACCCTGACCTAAAAGTAGGCTTAACTAACAAATCAAAGAACACGAATAGCCTCTCGAGATTGAGCCTAATCATATCAGGATTAAGATCATTTGATCTAGGATCAACTAGGCGATATTGACTTGAATAGATATTACGGTAAGTTTAATAAATCTAAGTCAAAGTTCAATATCGGTCCCTTTCGATGCATACTTCATGCATCCAACCTGAGCTTTACTTTAACCAATGTTCTGGAAAGAACATAGTATTTCTCCAAATACAAGTAAACTCTTGTTGTAGATTATCATATCAGTAAAACCCTGTGTCTGATAAATCTAGGAAACTTTATTCACATAGTCATGTTTACTTTCCAATGTGTTGACGACACAATAAACAGGATCAAGTATGTGAAAAGGGTTTGAGATGAATTCATACATTATGTACATATAATCATGAAATAAATCATGTGAACCATGCAACATTAAATGTTATTTCTGATCTATATTAATAAGTAAATCTGATTATATTGAAATGAGTTTTATTTAGGGCATAAAACCCAACATAAACACACCCTTATCGACTAAGATATAGTTCCTCTTCTTAATCTTAAGATTTACTTGATTGTCTTCCAATGTTCCTCTCCTGGATTAATCTGATACCTACTCATTACTCCCACTCAACAGCAGGTGTATGGTCTAAGGCATACTAAAGCATATCTGAGACCTATCACTGTTGATTTAAGAAATTCTTTCATGGCCTTATCTTTTCTGGAATAGTTGAAACTTTTCCTTAGATAAATAAAATCTATGCCTAGAAGTGGAGAGGCTTCTATAGATTTCCATTAAAAGGAGAATGCTTCAGCATCTTACTAAAGTAGTTGCTTGCATTAGAGTAAGTAATTACCAGGTATACCATAAGCCATAGGTTTAGATAAACTCAAACCTATAATACTAGGAACAGGGTGTTTTGTTAAGTCCATTGAATAGACTTATTAACGAAAATTTCCTTTTATGTCCTTGTAATAGAAAACTTTAGGTTACTGTTGGGTTTTGTGCCCTAAATAAAACCCATTTCAATATAATCAGATTTACTTATTAATAAAGATCAGAAATAACATTTTATGTTGCATGGTTCACATGATTTATTTCATGATTATATATATAATGTATGAATTCCATTTAAGTCGAGAACATATGAATTTGTTAATGATTATAGTGTTGTCAGCACAGTGGAATATAATCTTAATTAAATGTTCGAAAGTTTATTCCCTGATTTGTCAGAACACTTGATTTAGACTGACATGGTATAATCAGCGATCGGTATTCTTACACCTTGGAAAAGTGTTATGTCCTTTCTAGGACATTGGCAAAGTTTACCAGTATCGGATGTATGGAGTATACATCGGAAGGGACCGATATTAAACTTTCATTAGATATATTAGAATTTACCGTAATATCTATTCAATTCAATATCATCTATTGATCCTAGATCAAATGATCTTAATCCTGATATGATTAGGTTCAATCTCAAGAGTGTTATTCGTGTTCTTTGATTTGTTAGTTAAGCTTACTTTTGGGTCAGGGTGGTACGTACATTTTGGGAACACGGTAGTGCAATTGAGTGGGAGCACTAACATAAATATGGAATCTATAGCTTCTATCTGGCGAATAGAAAGTAAAGGATGATTTCCTTCGAGCTTAACCAAACGAAAATAAATGATGGAGTACTCATTTCACTTGGCTGAAATATCATTTATACAGGGTTAAGTGTTTTAAGGATAAAATACATTGTAGGGTGATACGGTAATTTAATCCCTTTACAGTGTAAATCATCTATATAGAGGATCATTGATCAAATTAGGATTATAACAATGAATAACTAATGAAGTATTTATATCGTGGAACATATAGAGCGTTCTATATGACTGAGAGTGCAATTCTAAGTTCTAAGAGTGGATTCAATAAGGAATTAATAAGTTAGGGAATTTACTTGGTAAATTCGGTTCGACTTATTGGAAGCTCAGCTATATAGACCCATGGTCCCCATACTAGTAGAGACCATACTGCTTGTAAGACTCAGTTAATTGATTTTAATTAATCAATTATAATTCTAAAAGTCAGACTATGTCTACTTTATGAATTTTCACTAAGCAAGGGCGAAATTGTAAAGAAAAGAGATTCTAGGTTTATTTATTAATTAAGATACTTTATATGTCTAAATTAATAAATACATTAAATGGAAATATTATTTAATAATTATTTTTAAGTTATTAAATAATTAGAATTGGCATTTAAAAGGTTAAATTGGAAAATTGGCATTTTTGAGAAAATGTGAATGAAAAATAACAAAATGAGAAAGTTGCAAAGTGAGGCCCAATTTCCTTATATTGGCCGCCCACTATGCAAGAGGATTACCATTTTATTTTTTCCATTATTTTAATGCCACACAATTCTAACCTAAATCTAGAGGGCATTCTATAAATAGAAAGTGTTGGCTTCAGGAAACTCACAACTTTGCACATTATTTCCTTCAGAGAAAAGCCAAGCCACCCCTTCTCTCTCTTTTCTTCTCTTCTAATTTCGAAATTCCCTTGAGTGATAGAGTAGTTCCCACACACATCAAGTTGTACCTCAATCATAGTATGTAAGATTGTGGAAAATCAGCATCAAAGAAGGAGAGAAAGAGATCCAGATTCAGATCTTGATAATGCTCTGCTACAAAAAGGAATCAAGGGCTAGAGATCTGAATGGAAGGAGTCATTATATTCCGCTGCACCCAATGTAAAGGTTTTCATAAAATCTTATGTGTTTATTTCATTGTTTTAGAATTCATATTAGGATGTTTATGAAACATACTTGGTAGTAAATCTAGATCCTGGTAAAATATTTCCAACAACTGGCACCAGAGCCATGGTAATGATTTACTTTCACGTAATATGAATTAAAACGATGTTTTATATGTTATGTGTTGATTTGGATGGTTTCATGTTGGTTTATGTGCTTTTGTGATGAAAGTTTATGTTGTACAAATTTTTTCTATTTTTTAAGATATTTTATTTAGATTCCTTGTGAAAAATTAAGCAATTTTTCTTTTTTGGGAACTCGATTCCGATAAAAATTGGAAAAGTTATGAATTTTTGAAATTTGGGAGCCATGGCTGTCGAGTGGGTGCATCGAGTGCACCAGGCACTCGGACAAGCCAGGCATCCGCGCGCGTGACACGCCCGTGTCACCCCTGCTGTCTGCCCACATCCGCCCGCCAGTGACCCTACAAGCGCCGAGTTTTCTCGGTGCCTGTCCCTTATTCCGCGCGCGCACGGGCTGCATGCATCCTCCTGGGGCTGCACGTGCAGCCTCCTGGGCAGCCAACCCCATATTGCGATTTTTTTTTTGTGGTTTTTCCTCAAAAATCCAATTTTTCATGGAATTATTTTCCCAAATTCATTTTTCCAATTTTAAATATTTCTAATTTGAAATATTTCCAATTTTAAAATATTTTCAATTTGGAATTTTTCCAATTTTAAATATTTCCATTTTGGAATATTTCCAATTTTTAAATATTTCTAATTATGGTAAGATTTAAAAATTTGTTAACTTCTTTAATATCTATATATTATTTAATTATAAGATTAGAAATTTTGATATTTAACATATTTTAAATTAAAAGATAACTTTGTCTTTTTATTTAAAATATTATATTAAAATTATCTTATATGACAAATTAAATAATTAATAAATTTGAAATTAACATAGATATTTTTATAGATACACTTACCATAATATTTTCAAATTCAAAATTTGTTATTTTTTTAAATATTTAATTATTTATAAATTATAAGTTTAAAAATGATATTATTCTATATATATATCATTTTTTTCCTTATTGGAAATTTATAAATCATATCTTAGATATTTAAATAACTTAGATATTTTGTAGAAATTTGAATATTGCTTAATTTAGATATTTTGACATATAATTATGGTAACTGTTATTTATTTATTTTATTCCTAAAATAATAATTATCTAACCAAATCTATTTTAAAATTGGTTTATTTCAATTAAATTATAAGATTTGAAAGTGATATTGAAGATCCTTTCTTTCAAATCATTGATCTTATTTGATATTTAATTTAATTTGATTCAAATAAACCTAAATATATTAAAAATTAGTTTCTCTTTTTGAGATTTTTAAGGTTTGTTTTAACAACCCTAAATTTTTAAAATTTATTTGGTTAGCTTAAGAATAATAATTTAATTATATTAATATCCATCTGTTACATGGACAATGTTTGTTTATTTATTTATATTACTTATTCAAAATTTTTTTTTAAACAAACCTATTACTTATTTGATCTAAATTGCTATGATTAACTTGTTGACAGATCCAATGAGCTGATTTTAATCATAGTCCAATTATCAATAGATCTTATAAATAATTTGTAATAGGTAAATTTTGTACTTCTTTCATCTATGTAAACTTAGTAACATGATAGGACCCATCCAAATCATTTGACCTGTGTGAGCTTATATGTTTGCTATTGGGCTTAGATGCATATAGGAAGCCCATTTAAGTTTTACTAAGTAAATGGACTAGGTTGCTAAAATAAAATTTGACATAAGTAATTTTATTTAGGCCCAATTAGATTTGGGCTTATTCAATGAATAACAATTATTTATTTAAAGGTTAAATTCCTCTCTTTTGGACCTTGTGTGAGAGTTGGGGGCCAATAGAAGTGGGTACGACATACTTAACCCAGCCTACATCAACAGATTTATGATAGAGGCGACTAAGGTGTCACGGGTAACTGAAGATGGAAAGTTGTCCGCGATACTGGGGGCATTGAAGTCCTCGGTGAACTTTGGAAGGACATAAGGATCATCCTTTGCTTACTATTTGCCAGATAGAAGCTATAGAATCCATGTTTATGCTAGCGCTCCCACTCAATTGCACTATCGTGTTCCCAAAATGTACGTATCACCTTGACCTAAAAGTAGGCTTAACTAACAAATCAAAGAACACGAATAGCCTTTCAAGATTGAGCCTAATCATAACAGGATTAAGAACATTTGATCTAGAATCAACTTGGCGATATTGACTTGAATATATTTTACGGTAAGTTTAATTAAATCTAAGTCAAAGTTCAATATGGGTCCCTTCCGATGCATACTCCATGCATCCAACCTAAGCTTTACTTTAACCAATGTTCTGGAAAGAACATAGTATTTCTCCAAATACAAGTAAACTCTTGTTGTAGATTATCATATCAGTAAAACCCTGTGTCTGATAAATCTAGGAAACTTTATTCACATAGTCATGTTTACTTTCCAATGTGATGACAACACAATAAACATGATCAAGTATGTGAAAAGGGTTTAAGATGAATTTACAAATCAAATAGACAAGCAATTGATAAATTGAACCAAAACATACCCTGTGTCTGATAAATCTAGGAAACTTTATTCACATAGTCATGTTTACTTTCTTTATTGATGTTGAATAAAATAGATTACATTGAAATAGAGTTTTATTTAGGGCATAAAACCTAACAAACTCCCACTTGCACTAATATAAAACTAATAAGTACATATCAATTAATCCTAAATTCTGACGGTGCTTTTCAAAGGCTGTCACGGCCAGGACTTTGGTAAATGGATCAGCTAGGTTGTCCTCTGTGTCAACTTTCTCAACTAGTACATCCCCTCTTGCCACGTATTCTCTGATAATGTGATACTTCCTTTCAATGTGTTTGCTTCTCTTGTGGCTTCGAGGTTCTTTACTATTTGCTATTGCACCATTGATATCACAGAGTAGTACTAGAGGCTTTTCCATTCCAGGAACAACACCTATGCTGGTGAAGAACTTTCTTAGCCAGACAAGTTCTTTAGCAGCTTCGGCTGCTGCTATGTATTCAGCTTCCATAGTTGAGTCCGATATCGCGGTTTGTTTAGCACTTCTCCAAACCACTGCTCCACCGCCAAGAGTAAACCCCATTCCAGATGTAGATTTCCTGTCTTCAAGACTTGCCTGGAAATCTGAATCAGTGTAGCCTATGGGATTTAAAGCACCACCCTTGTAGACTAACACAAGATTCCTTGTACTCTTTAAGTATTTCAGAATATACTTAACTGCATTCCAATGTTCTTGTTCTGGATTAGACTGATACCTGCTCACGATTCCAACAGCATAACAGATGTCAGGTCTAGTGCATAACATTGCATACATTAGACTTCCAACTGCAGAGGCATAGGGAATTTTCGCCATGTCCTCTATCTCTTGAGGATCAGTCGGAGACTGTTCCTTAGATAGACGAATACCATATCTAGAAGGCATGTTTGCCCCATTGGCGTTGTTCATGGAGAATCTCTCTAATACTTTGTCTATGTAGGTTGTTCGAGAGAGAGCAAGAGTTCCGTTCTTCCAGTTTCTTATAATCTGAATACCAAGAGCATAGGCTGCTTCACCCAAATCTTTCATATCGAATTGAGTGTTGAGCCATTCCTTGATGTGAGTCATTTTCTTGACATTGTTTCCAATAATCAAAATGTCATCAACATAAAGGACCAGGAATACTACTACTTGGTCTTCCTTGAGTTGGTAAACACAAGGTTCATCTTCATTCTGAAGAAAGCCGTAGGTCTTGATAATTTCATTAAACCTTTTGTTCCATGAGCGAGAAGCTTGCTTAAGTCCATAGATAGACCTATTTAATTTGCAAACTTTCTTTTCTTGCCCAGGAAGAACATAACCTTTTGGTTGCTCCATATAGATGGTTTCTTCAAGTACCCCATTAAGGAAGGCAGTCTTGACATCCATTTTCTAGATTTCATAATCGAAAGCAGCAGCTATGGAGAGAAGAATTCGGATGGATTTGAGCATGGCAACAGGACTAAAAGTTTCCTCATAGTCCACGCATTCTCTTTGGGTATAACCCTTGGCTACAAGTCTAGCTTTAAAAGTTTCGACTTCGCCTCCAGCTCCTCTTTTCTTCTTGTAAACCCACTTGCATCCTATCGGATCATAGTCGTCAGGTGCGTCTACATATTCCCCGACTTTGTTCTTTTTCATGGAATCCATTTCTGAATCCATGCCGGCTAACCATCGTTTCCGTTGCGGACTAGCCATTTCCTGTTTATAGGTTAATGGATCGTCTTCAATACCGTCACCTACGACCATATTGATTTCACCATCCAAGCCATAACGAGCAGGTTTTGTTGAAACCCTCCCACTACGACGAGGTTCGGTGATCTTCTGAACAGAAACTTTAGTAGTAGATTTCTCAGTTGGTTCAAATGAGGGAGTGGGATTGTCTTCTTCATGAGTGGAAGAGGACGGAACATTGGAAGGACTTATATCTGATAGCAATTCCTCTAGAACAACTTTACTTTTCGGTTTATAGTCTTTAATATAGTTCTCTTCAAGGAAAGTAGCATTTGTAGAAACAAACACTTTGTTATTTTTGTGACTATAAAATAATCCACCCCTAGTCTCTTTAGAATTCCCGACAAACATGCATACTTCGGTACGTGATTCAAGTTTGCCTTCTTTCTTTATTAAGACATGAGCAGGGCACCCCCAAATTCTGTAATGGCGTAAAGTAGGTGTTCGACCATTCCAAAGTTCGACGGGTGTCTTAGGGACTGCTTTAGATGGAACAACATTTAGAATGTCATTTGCCATCTATATAGCATATCCCCAGAAGGACGTAGACAGAGTTGAATAACTCAGCATAGACCTAACCATTTCCAAAAGAGTGCGATTTCTTCTTTCTGCAACTCCATTTTGTTGTGGAGTGCTTGGGGCAGTGTATTGGGATTCAATTCCAAGTTCAATTAAATGATCTTTGAACTGCATATCCATATATTCTCCACCCCTATCAGTTCGCAAGATCTTTAATGATTTACCTAATTGGTTTTGGGCCAAAGCATGAAACTCCTGAAACTTTTCAAACGTTTCAGATTTCTTTTCATTAGGTAAAGAAAACTATATCTAGAGAAATCGTCAATGAAAGTGACAAAATACTCATAACCACCTCGGTGATATTCAATGGTCCGCAGACATCGGAATGCACTAACCCTAGAGGGATTTTGGCACGCTCTCCCTTTGCAGAGAAAGAACGTTTAGTCATTTTTCCTTCTAGGCAGGACTCGCATACTGGCAGTTCACCTAAGACGACATTTTTCAATGGACCATCTTTGGTGAGCCTATTGAGTCTATCAAAGCCTATATGACCTAAATGTAAATGCCATAGATAAGTTTGATCATCATTATCAATCTCTTTTCTTTTGAGGTTTCTAGGTCTAGCTACACTGAAAAGTTCACTATTTAGTGAGATTTGAGTACTCGTTCTTAAAACATAAAGCCCTTGTTCCATCATAGCAACACATATTTGAAATCCATTACGAGAAATTGAACAATTTGTACTCGAAAAATTCAATATATAAGATTGTGTTTGCAAACATGAGACACTAATCAAGTTTCTACTAAAGTTTGGAATAAATAAAACATTTTCTAAAATTAAAAATCTTTGTTGAATCTTGATGCGGGCTTTTCCTCTAGCTTTGACCGATACTAATTCGCCATTGCCAACTTTAAGCTGTAACTCTTCTGGAAGCAGATTTTCCCAAGTTTCAAGCAGCTGCAGTGAAGAACATACATGGTTAGTAGACCAAGAATCAACAATCCAGATGGATTTGTCGTTCTCTAAAACACATGATTCAAAGACAAAAGCATTACCTTCGTTTGAATTGTTTAGAAGCCTGGGACATCGTTCTTCATGATGTCCCTTTTCATTACAATTCAAACATAGAAGATCATGTCTGATAATTGTACTTGAAGAAGTAGCTTTGCTAGATCCTTCATACCTAGTCCTTTTCCTTCGATTATGGATTGCAAACCCATGGGGACCCATTGCAATCAAGTTCCGTTCATGGGCTCGTAATTCTGCTTCGAGCTTGTCCATGTCGGAGGAGTTAGAATTGTTGATCATGTAAGAGATAACAAATTCATTATACTCCGGAGGAAGACTATTAAGGATGAGTTGGACCCATTGTTCTCTTGATAAATCAATTCCTAGTAGATTTGCTTTTCGGAACTTCAGATTCATCATCAACAGGTGCGAGTTAATGCAACTACCAGGATGCATTTTCACACTATAGAGTTCTTTTGCTAAGATAGTAACTAGGAGAGGATCGGGGTGAGGGTTATTCATAATGACACTACAACACATCAATAAAATAGAAGTAAGGTTTTGGCTCATAAATTCATACACAGTTTAGAAAATAACAAGTAATGACATATGCTATAGAAATACTAAATCTAACATAGTTTATTTTCCAAGGTATTTCAACAAACTGATACAGTGTCCCATTTAGGCGAGAGTCAAAGCATCATCCATTGAATAGATTTGTCAGCTCATCTAAAATGATAACCATTCTAGCAACCTTTTATTCGATCAAGATTAGAATTCAGCATTGTCCCGTTTAGGCAAGAGTCAAGGCAATTCTATTTTATGAGCTTCCACCATTGTTTCATAACTTGCAAGTCAAGTATGGTCGCCACCATTGGGGTGATCCATACCATACAAAACACTTACAAACTACTTATCATGCGAGGTTGAACGGTGCGAAATTGCTAATGAACGTTCCTCCATTAGGGAGGATTACTCACTAAAACAAACGCGGTGTAAAACCCACAATGGAGATCGAATGTCTCTTGATTAAAAGCTCATTATTTAAAAATATTATATGTATTTTGTATAATCATTTTAATTCGATATTATAATAATGAAAAATTACAAATTAAAGTTGGTTTAAATAAAAATAAACTTTAATTAATTTTCAATTATTATTTAAATTTGAAAAATAAATTCAAATAAATATCGAACAAGTTCCATAATATAATAATGAAAAATTACAAATCAAAGTCGGTTTAAATTAAAAATCAACTTTAATTAATTTTCAATTATTAATTAAATTCAAAAAATAAATTTGAATATTAAATGGAACAAATTTGAAAATATCTTGTTTAAGTTGTTTTAGAAGAATCTAAAAAATCAACTTAAATATCTTTCAAATCAGATTTAATTAAATTAAAATTAAGTTGTAACCACTTAATTTTGAAGATATTTCATTTTAAGTTAATATTCGAAAAGATATTAACCTAAAAAATATCTAAAATATTCTATTTTTAAGTTAATATTCTATTTCGAATATTAACTTAAAAAATATCTTAAAGAATCTTAATAACCAATGCCTAAAATTCCTTAACTTAATTTTGAAATTTTAAATCCAAAAGATATTGAGATTTAAGTTGGTTAGTTGTAGATAACTAAATATCAACTTAAATAAGAATATTTAATGAAAAATTTAAATTAAGCTTCAGAAAGAATCTAGATGGTTATAATTCTATATTTAATTAAATATAAGAAAATACATATAGTTTAGCTTAGAATATAAAATTCTTTAAACTATGATTTTCTAAATTAATTTCAAAATAAATGAAATTAATTATGTTGCTAATCAATTTTATTAGGTTAAACTAGTGTAATTAACCTAGTACAGTCATTCAAATCAGGCAAATGGGCCTTCACAATTGGGGTGGTTCATGTGAGGGGTGTCTTGGAGTTCAGTATGTCGTACCCACTACTATGGCTCCCAACTCTCACACAAGGCCCAAAAGAGAGGAATTTAACCTTAATAAGAACAACTGTTATTAATTGAATAAGCCCAAAACTAAATGGGCCTAAATAAATTCTATCAAGAACTATGATAATTTATTTTAGCAACAACAACCTATATGCATCTATAATAAAATTAAACACATAGGCTCACACAGGCACACTTTGGATGGGTCCTATCATGTTGCTAGGTCATACACAGATGAAAGAAGATTGTAAATATACCTGTTACAAATTATTAACTTGACCAAGGGAGCCATCAGATCATTAGATCTGGCAAAAAGTAACCATGGCTATTTGCAATCAAGTAATAATAGGTTTTGAAAACTTACAAACAAGCTAAAACACATACTCCTGCAACAAGGTTAGTTGGATAGTTGGATAGTTGGATGTAGGATTTATTTAATTTTAAATTAAATAATTAATTTCGAAAAATAATTAATTAAATAAAAAAAATTCAAAAATTTAAAAAAAATTGAAAAAATTCGAAAATTAAAAAAAAATTTAAATTTAAAATTAAACCTACAATTTTGAAAAATGAGGTTTCAACCAACCTAAATATCATTTCAAAAAATTTGCTAACTACTTTTAAAATTTAAATGTTATTTTATAAATAAAAATTAAATAAAAAATGAAAAAAAGATAAATGAATATCTTTTTTCAGATTTTAAATGTAATTTAAATAAATAAAATAACAAAATTTAAAAGTTAGCAAAAATATCTTACATCTTTTTAAAATTACATGATTATAGTTATCTTATTTTAAATTTAAATAAGGTCAAATTACTTAAAAATAAATTAAATTTAAAATATTGAAAATCTGACCTTAAATTTAAAAATAAGATAAGATATAATCAAATTTAAAAATAAGATAAATTATTAAGCAAATAAGATAGATACTAACTATTTTAAATTCAAATTACACTAATATCTTGAATTAAATTTAAAAAATATTAAATTAATTCATAATGATAATTAGAATTGAATTAGGAATAGTAATAGTATAAATATAGAACTACACAAAAAATCGGAAGTTAATTCCATGAAAAAGCATGAAAAATCGAAGAAAAACGAAAAAATTGTGAGCTGTACGGACAGTTTTCGCGATCGCAGGAAAATTTCAGCACAACTCCGATTTTTTCGAATCTTCAAAAAATCATAACTAATTCAAATTAAATCGAAATTGAGTTCTGTAAAAAAGTAACTTGCTTAATTTTTTCCATACTATCCAATAAAAAAAATTCCAGAAACAAATATTCAATTATGTTTAACGAAAATTCACAAACACCAATCAATCATCAAATAACACTCAATACAATATGATACCATCCAAAAACAAACAAACAATCGTTTGAAAGTCCAAATTTCTTGCAAGTAAATCAATTACCATGGCTCTGAGGCCAGTTGTTGGAATTTATTTTACCAGGATCTTAGATCTACTCACAAGTATGTTTATTAACATCCTAAATAAGAACTTTCTAAAACGATAAATTAAACACATATAAAGTTAAGAAACCTTACATTGGGTGCAGCGGAATTAAATGACTCCTTCCATTCAGATCTCTAACCCTTGTATCCTTTCTGTAGCAGAGTATTATCAAGTTCTGAACCTGGATCTCTTTCTCTGAATCCTTGATGCTGAATCTCCTTTGCTGATGATCTTTCTTCACGATCTTCCTCACTATGATTGAGGTATTGCTTGCTGTGTGTGGGCACTACTCTATTCACTAGGGTAAGTTCGAAATATGAAGGAAGAAGAGAGAGAGAGAGTGGCGGCTAAGGAAGAGAGAGAAGGCTCATGTTTTTCTGATTTAGAAGTGTAATTTTCCTGAAGCCTTCACTATCTATTTATAGCATTCCACTAGGGTTAGGTTTGAATTATTTGACATTAAAATAATGAAAATATCAGTTTAAAAAACCTACAAAGGTGGCTGGCCATGGCTTAGTGGATTGGGCCTTGCTTTTTGCAATTTTGCAATTTTAACACTTTTGTATCTGATTTTCTCAAAAATGCCGATTTCCTAATTCAATCATTTAAATGCCAATTCTAACTATTTAATAGCTATTAATAATTATTAAATAATATTGTCATTTATCATATTTATTAATTGAACCATACAAAGTATCATAATTAACAAATATGCCCCTATTAACTCTTTCTTTACAATTTCGCCTTTACTTAGTGAAAATTTCACAAATAGACATAGTCTAATTTGTGAATTATAATTGATTAATCAAAACCAATTACATGAGTCTTACAAACAATATTATCTCAACTAGTGTGGGGACCATGGGTCTATATAACCGAGCTTCCAATAAGTAGATCAAGAATTTAGCACTAAAATTCACTAACTTATTAATTCTTCGTTGAATCCACACATAGAACTTAGAATTGCACTCTCAGTATATAGAATGCTCTATATGTTCCACCATATAGACACATCATTAGTTATCCATTGTTATAATCCTTATTTGATCAATGATCCTCTATATGAATGATCTACACTGTAAAGGGGTTAGATTACCGTAACACCCTACTATGTATTTTATTCTTAAAACACTTGACCCCGTATAAATGATATTTCAGCTTATGTGAAATGAGTACTCCACCATTTATGTTCGTTTGGTCAAGCTCGAAGGAGATCATCCTTTGCTTACTATTCGCTAGATAGAAGCTATAGATTCCATGTTTATGCTAGCGCTCCCACTCAATTGCACTACCGTGTTCCCAAAATGTACGTATCACCCTGACCTAAAAGTAGGCTTAACTAACAAATCAAAGAACACGAATAGCCTTTCAAGATTGAGCCTAATCATATCAGGATTAAGAACATTTGATCTAGGATCAACTTGAAGATATTGACTTGAATAGATTTTACGGTAAGTTTAATTAAATCTAAGTCAAAGTTCAATATCGGTCCCTTCCGATGCATACTCCATGCATCCAACCTGAGCTTTACTTTAACCAATGTTCTGGAAAGAACATAGTATTTCTCCAAATACAAGTAAACTCTTGTTGTAGATTATCATATCAGTAAAACCCTGTGTCTGATAAATCTAGGAAACTTTATTCACATAGTCATGTTTACTTTCCAATGTGATGACAGCACAATAAACATGATCAAGTATGTGAAAAGGGTTTAAGATGAATTTACAAATCAGCTAGACAAGCAATTGATAAATTGAACCAAAACATACACAAATGAATGAAATACTTCTGTTTCTTTATTGATGTTGAATAAAATAGATTACATTGAAATGGAGTTTTATTTAGGTTATAAAACCTAACAGGTAGTGTGATACATTATCAAAGAACTTGTATAGGTATCATTATTTACTACAGCAGTAAAACTAAATTAAGACATACAGTCAAGATCAATGATTTATACTAATAATAGCTAATACATTATATTACTTCCATGTTTAAAGAAAATATGTGTTACATAGGGTATTGTGGATAAATTCCACCCCTAAGTATATAGAGATTATGATCAACCCCTAAAGGTTATAAAGATCATGATTCTCTAAGTGTTATAGAGATTATGTGGAGTTGAAGACAATCCAGAGCTCATTAGATATAAAAGATCGTTGAACTGCATAGTTTTCTTAACTTTTCTCCACCCCTATCAGATCAAAAGTTCCTTTTATTAAACAAATTCTCAATAATTGTATTAGAATTAACAATTATTAATAAACATAGAAATAATTTCTAGTGTTTATTTAATATAACTCTATGAAGAGTTGTAAATATTATAGAATTTGTATCAATAATAAAAACACTACGCATACAAACATATAAATATAATGTGGTAATTGTGGTTTAAGATAAAGTAAATGAAGCTCAATCTCATAAATTGCAATTTATTTGTAATAGAAAATAAAATATTATTAATAATAAAAAAAATGTATTGCAATATATGAGAAAAACAGGGATAAAAATCCCAAACTAAGATTCGAAATCCAAATTGTGTTTAAACTAAAACAATTAATTCAAAAATAGATAAATAAATGAGCTTCATTTTCATCTTGGACGATCTTTACCCTTTTGTCCAGCTTTTCGATCCAACTCACTAAGATAGCATCTGAGTTCAAGTAGCTTGGCCTATAAGAAGAAGAAACAAATAAACAAAGTTAGTCCAGAATCAATAATCCAATTGGATAATAATTCACTAAAACTCTTAAACTTTATAGAAAGAAATACCTTGTTTCTTTGCAAGAAGTTTAGGACATTGGGGTTTCCAATGACCTTTCTCATTGCAGTAGAAACACGTTCCTTTTAGAGCATCACCAGAAGCAGCAGCCTTTTTGTTTTTCATGGCTTTGGCTCGCTTCTTAGTGTTTCTCCACTTCTTCTTAGATTTGGGTTTTGAAGCAGAGGCAACATTTGCCTCAGGTTTAACTGTGCCATTACCATTGCTAGAATTTTGAGGTTTACCCCCTTTCTTCTTGGGGCCTCCAATCAAATTTTCATATGTCTGAAGGTCATTGACTAACTCATGAAAGTCTATGTCCTTTTTATTCATGACATAATTTGATGTATAGGGCAGAAATGATGATGTCAGACTATTCAAGATAAGGCTTACTTGAGTAGTGTGATCCATTTCAGCACCATGATCCTGGGCTTCTTGGAAATAAATTGCCATTAGGAGAACATGATCACGCACATTTTGATGGGGTTCCATTCGTGCATTGATGTATTTCTTAGTCGCGTCAAAGCGTGACTAAAGAGATGCTCTACCGGATAGCTCAGTTAACTTCGTCATAACTTCAGCAGCCTTTTCGGTTTTAGAAAACCGAGTTTTAAGGGTGTCAACCATGCTGGAAAGCATGAAGTATAGAGCTTTATTGTTAGCATTCTGCAACGCTCGTACTTCTCTTTAACAGCTTTGGTTTCATTGGCACCCGACACTTCAGGAGACGACTCAGTTAACACAAACAAGGCACTTTCTCCTATGAGAGCAATATTAATGTTCTAATTCCATTTTGGAAAGTTAGATCCATTTAGCTTATTTTCGGTCAAGAGTTATAACATGGGATTCATCATGGTTATACAGGATACTACAAAATAATAAATAGAAATCAATAATGGTTTAACACAAAATCCAATTCATAAATTATAAGCACATAGCATGTAGGAATGATAAGAGAAAATACTAAAAAATACAATCCTAAATAATTTCCAAGGTTTTCAACAAACTCATATCAGTGTCCCGTTTAGGCGAAAGTCAAAGCTACCATCCATTGAATAGAGTTGTCAGCTCATCTAAAATATTAAACATTCTAGCAACCTTTTATTCGATCAAGATTGGAATCCAGCATTGTCCCGTTTAGGCGAGAGTCAAGGCTATTCTATCTTATGAGCTTCTACCATTGTTTCATATTTTGTAAGTCAAATACAGTCGCCACCATTAGGGTGATCCATACCATATAAAACACTTACAAAGCTACTTATCTTTCGAGATTAAACGGTGCTAACTTGCAAATGAACGTTCTTCCATTAGGGAGGATTACTCACTAAAACAAAAGCTATGTAAAACCAACAATGGAAATCGAATACCTTAATAATAATAAAGCTCATTATTTAAAATGTATTTTCTTTGTTATTTGTAATAAAATATATTCATTAAATATCGAATTTAGAATTAAAATTCTAAATTAGAATTTAATTTAATATTTTTAAAATTATACTTAGATGGTGATTGAAATAAATTGAATTATTTCCATCTTAGTAGTAATTTTTGTATATAAATATTAAGAAAATTATTTAAGTTGTATTAATTTAAATTAATTTGCAACTCAAATTAAATTTTCATGAGAATATATTTATTTTATTTTGAAAAAGAAAGTATAAAACTTTACTATTTCCTAAATACTTAAATAATAATTACTTAGAAAAAATACTTCAAACAAAAATATCACCTATCTCAATTTTCCTTTGACTAATTAATTAAATTTCTAAAAATATACTTTAATTCATTTATTTTAAATTAATCATTAAATGAAAAAATTATTGATTTAAGTTGGTCCAAGAATTAATTAAAATAAATAATTAATTTACAACTTAATCTATTTTTCAAGATAAATTCAAAATCATCTTGCATAATTAAATGCAATTTCGAAATTGATTAATAAAATAAAGAAAATATATTTTGAAAATTATTTAAATTTAAGTTGAAAAAATAAATTTCAACTAAAAATAATTTTCTATTTAATTAAGTGTCATGATGAAAATCAACTTAGATATTTAACTTTCAATTTAATTAAAATATTAAATTCAAGAAATAAATAATTAAGTGTAGAGAAGGCTTAATTATTAATCTCTAGTTTAATACTAGGAAAAAATATACTTAACTTAAATTGTACCAAAATTAATTATTTAAATAATTAATTTCACAATGTATAATATTTCCTATTTAATATTATAAATAATAAGTAGTGTACAAATAACTATCTAGAAAATATCTTATTTCACTAAGTATCTTTTCCACAAAAGTTTGAAAAAATATCTAATTTAAGTTGTTATAGAAAAAATCTAGAACTTAAATATTTTCAAATTTAAATTTAATTAAATATCAAAAATTAAGTTGTAACCACTTAATTTAAAAAATATTCCATTTTAAGTTTAAAACTAACTTAAAAATATCTTAAGACTCTTTAATAACTAATGCCTAGAATTCCTCAACTTAATTTTAAATTTAAAAAAAAATATTCAAATTTAAGTTAGATAAGAAAAATCAGTTAATATAACTAATTTATAACTTAAATAGGCATATTTAATTAAATAAGCTTCAGAAAGAATCTAGTTAATTAAAATTATTTATTTAATTAAATACAAGAAAAATACAAATAGTTTGTCTAGAAATAATATCTAAAACTAAGAGTGTTTTTCTTAAAATTAACTTTAAAATATTAAAATGAAAATAAATTTAATATATTTTAAAAGTTAATTATGTTGCTAATCAATTTTAATAGGTTAAACTAATTTAATTAACCTAGAACAGTTATTCAAATGAGGCAATTGGGCATTCACAATTAGGGTAGTTCATGTGAGGGGGAGCTGGGTTCAGTATGTTGTACCCACTTCTATTGGCCCCTAACTCTCACACAAGGCCCAAAAGAGAGGAATTTAACCTTAAAATAAATAACTGTTATTAATTGAATAGGTCCAAGAACTAAATGGACCTAAATAAAATCTATCATGGTGTGACATTTTATTTAGCAACAACCTATATGCATCTATACAATAAAATAAACATATAGGCTCACACAGGCACACATTTGGATGGATCCTATCATGTTGCTAGGTCATACACAGATGAAAGAAGATTGTAAAATTTACCTGTTACAAATTATTTACTTGACCTATTGACAATTGAACCATGGGTTAAAATCAGATCATTGGATCTGTCAACAAGTTAACCATGGCAATTTAGATCAAGCAATAATACGTTTATAAAACTTACACATAAGCTAAAACACATACTCCTGCAACAAGGTTAACTGGATAGTTGGATGTAGGATTTATTTAATTTTAAATAATTAAATTTCAAAAAAAAAATAATTAAATGATAAAAAATATATATATTTTCGAATTTTTTAAAAAAATTAATAAAATAATATTCAAAATTAAACCAACAATTTTGAAAAATTAGGTTTCAACTAACCTAAATATCATTTCAAAAATTTGCTAACTACCTTTTAAAAAAAATATTGTTATTTTATAAATTAAATATTCAATAAAAATTAAAAAAAGATAAATAAATATCTTTTTCAGATTTTATGATTTAATTTAAATAAATAAAATAACAAAATTTAAAAGTTAGCAAAATATCTTATTTCTATTAAAAATATCATGATTATAGTTATCTTATTTTAAATTTAAATAGGGTCAAATTGAAAAAAATATATTTATTTTTTAAAAAAATTAATATCTGACCTTAAATTCAAAAATAAGATAAGATGTAATCAAATTTAAAAATAAGATAAAAAATCAAGCAAAAAGATAGATTTTTACTTGTTTCCAAATTCAAATTACACTAATATCTAAGATTAATTTTAAAAAATTCAAATTAATTTATTTCTGATATTAGATTTGAAAATTGAAAAATAAAAATCTAAATACAAAACTACACAAAAAATCGGAAGTTAAATCCATGAAATAGCATGAAAAATCGAAGAAAAACGAAAAAATTGCGAGTTGTACGGACAGTATGCTGTGCATACTGACTACGCCCACATGGGGAGGTGCATGGCCGAGGTCCCTCGGCGTAGGAGGCTGCATGCAGCCTGTTCTGCGCGCGCAGGGACGAGTTTCAGATAAAACTCGTGTCCTGACTGAGGAAGCTCGGTCGAGCAGTTGTCTGAACGCGTGCTGTCCGAGGGTTACCCCTCATCCGCGCACGTAGGTCAGTTGCATCTCCCTGATATTTCAAAAAATCATAACTAATTCAAATTAAATCGAAATTGAGTTCTGTAAAAAAATAAATTGCTTAATTTTTTCCATACTATCCAACAAAAATAATTTCTGAAACAGAATTTCAATTATTTTTCACGAAAAATTCACAAACATCAATCAATCATCATATAACACACAACACAACATGAAACCATCCAAAACACAAACAAATCATTTTAAAGTCCAAATTTCTTGCAAGAAAATCAATTACCATGGCTCTGAGGCCAGTTGTTGGAATTTATTTTACCAGGATCTTAGATCTACTCACAAGTATGTTGTTTAACACCCTAAATATGAACTTTCTAAAACGATAATTAAACACATATAAAGTTAAGAAAACCTTACATTGGTTGCAGCGGCATAATGTCTCCTTCCACTCAGATCTCTAACCCTTGTATCCTTTCTGTCGCAGCGTATTATCAAGATCTGAGCCCGAATGTCCTTCTCTTTGTGTGTGATCCTTCACAGTCTTCCAATCTATGATTGAGGTACCACTTGCTGTGTGTGGGCACTACTCTATCACTAAGATTCGAAATTATGAAGAGGAAAAGAGAGAGGTATAGGGTGGGCTATAGAGAGAGAAGTGGAAGGCCCAATTTTTCTGAAAAAACAATTTTCTGACAGAAGGCTTGAAAAACTTATTATTTGACTGAGCCATCACTTTCTATTTATAGGAAACTACTATGTTAAGGTTAGTAATTATTTGGCATTAAAATAATGAAAATATTAATTGGAAAAAGCTCACCAAGCGGCCGGCCATAGGTGTTTATGGGCCTTACTTGGATTTTGCAGTTTTCACAATTTTTATTTCTATTTTCTCAAAAACGCCAATTTTCTAATTCTAACCTTTTAAATGCCAAAACTAATTATTTAATAACTAAAATAGATTATTAAATAATATTGTCATTTAATTTAATTATTAATTAGACATATAGAGTCTCTTAATTAATAAATAAACCTAGAATCTCTTTTCTTTACAATTTCACCCCTACTTAGTGAAAATTCACAAATTAGACATAGTCTAACTTTAGAATTATAATTGATTAATCACAAATCAATTATTGAGTCTTACAAGAAGTATAGTCTCAACTAGAATGGGGACCATGGATCTATATGCTGAGCTTCCAATAAGTGAACCGAATTTACTAAGTAAATCCCTAATTATTAATTCCTCGTTGAATCCACTCTTAGAACATAGAATTGCACTCTCAGAATTATATAGAGCATATTATATATTCCACGATATAGATATGCTATCTCATTTAACCATTGTTATAATCTTATTGTGATCAAAGATCCTCTATATAGATGATTTACATCGAGATGGGATAATTTTACCGTTTACACCCCTCAACGTATTTTGCCCCTTAAAACACTTAGCTACCTGTAAATGATGTTTAGTAATCTAAGAATTAGTCACTTAAACAAGAGCTCATCCATTTACTTCTATTTAGCTAAGCTCAAAGGGAATCATCACTTGACTTCTATACACCAGTAGAAGCTATAGATTCCATATTTATGTTCAGCACTCCCACTGAATCATACTATCATGTTCCCAAAATATACGTATCATCCTGATCCAAAAGTAGGCTTAACTAATAAATCAAAGAACATGAATAGCACTCCTGAGTTGAGCCTAAGCATATCAGGATTTAGATTCTTTTAATCTTATGATCAACTACTGATATTGACTTGGAAAGATACAACTGTAAGTTTATAATATCTTAACTAAGTTCAATATCGGTCTAGTCCAATGTATACTCCATAAATTCGAAACTAGTATACTTTACCAATGTCCTGGAAAGAACATTACACTTACTTCAACTGTAAGTACACATCATCGCTGATTATCACATCAATGTAAATCCAAAACACTGATGAAACAGGGACTTAGTCTTTTGATTCATATAATCACAATCACATTCAACTGTGTTGATAATACTGTAATTGTGAATAAATATATGATCTGGACTTAACAGATTTTGTGTATAAACATAATAAACATATTAAACCATAAGCATGTAAAATTCATGCAAACATAAATCACTTCAAATTTCTTATGTTGATAACTAATCAGACTTTAAAGGGTTTTATTTAGGGCACAAAACCCAACAAGATGTTCCAAGTGGATTCCACGTGTCACCATTCATGTGATGCCACGTCAGAGTACAAAAATTAGGATAACATTTTCCCCCCAAGTCTGTACGGGACTTCCAAAGTTGCGTGTAGACTTCATCCGAGCTGCTTCTGCATTTGGATGGGGACACGTGTCGAGTGCGACCGTCCGAGACTCGATGTGAGGCTGACTGGGCATCCCTTGGGTTTTTGGCTAATAAATGCTCTGACAATTAATATTTTGAAATCTAATTTTCTCTCTCCACGGCTGAGGGTGCACTTGATTATTTTTTATTTCCAATATTCGCTTTTAAGGAGGGAAACTGAGGCGTCTGAGGTTCCTTTGAGATGATTACCTCTTTTCGTGACTTGCCTATAAATATCAAACAATATTGGCACATAAACTCATTTTCATCACCCTTCTTTGCTAAGTAAGCTTCAGAGCGAAAAGAGAGATTCTTGGCTTCAAAGTTGCCGAAGTGCCTTCAGAAAAACTGTTTGCTGGATTGACGTTGCTCGAACCCAGAAATCTGAATCTCGAGTAAGTTTCTGATTTCCTTTATGTTTATCTTTGCATGTCTACATTTTGAATGCACCTTCGACTCTGCTGTAGAAAATGTGCAGGAAACGCTAGATCCAGAAACTTCTACGATTCTTCTTTATCATGTCTTCATGCGATTTTATAGTCATAATGCTTGTTTCTAAACTATGTAACGTCTGTCTTTCATCTTGCTTATTCGAAGCTTCATGAACTTTTTTGCCCTAACTCGTGAAATTTTTTGACTTCTTGAGTTTTGACTTTTCTTTGAACATTCTCATTCTTTAATCTATTGAGTACTCCTGGTCGTCATATTTGCTTGTTTATCGTTCGATATTCTGACCAAACACTCATCTTGTGTTGTCTTTTGTAGATGAACTCAGGTGAGTCTATGGAGAACGGACATCGGATCGACCAGGACCTGCTTCAACTTCTGCACGAGGATCATCCTCGTCTTCGTTTTCGCCCACCTTCCTGTAGCGAAGGAAATTCTCCAAATCCCTGTACCCAGCCATAGAATGATGACTCGCACAAAGAAAACCACGCGTCTGGCTGACGCATCTGACCCTCAAGTGGCTCGGCACGCCACTTTTCCCAGCGCTGAATAGGATCTAGCCGTCCAGATGGAAGGGGATCGTGAAGGGGACGCTCAGGTCCAGCAGATCGAGGAGCAGGATGATGTACGAACTGGCAGTTCCTCTGAGGCGGAGGAAGAGGCGGAGGTTGAGCCCCCAAACTACGGGGAGTACAACGAGGCTGGGGAGCCAGTCGATGCTAACGGAAACATCCTGGTTGACGGCGTGGACTACGTCAGTGAGGAACTTGCTGTTGCGGTTCCTCATAGGAGTCAAGGTGCCTTGGGCGCTAGGTGGGTAAGCCCTCCATCCAAGGTTACTAAGGCTCGCCTTCGGACTCTCGACCAGGACGGATACCTAGGCGACTTGGATTGCTACATTCCCGCCCACAACAAATTGTAGACATAAGAAACTGTACTTTAGAGTGGTCACCCGACCTAAGTACATTGTTTCTTTTATCAAAACCTTTTGGCGTAGTCCGCCAGTAGGCCATTCACTTAAAAGAAAATGTTCATTTAGTACTTAAGGTGGTCATCCGACCTGGTACTTTATCGGTAGTATTTTCTTAAATGTTTCCCTTTCCAATACCGTGGTACTAAAATGAGTTGCATTTTTTCGTCATACTTACCTAATTTGTATGCTCCGCAGTCAAGAACTTCATCCACTTTATATGGTCCTTCCCAGTTAGGTCCAAGTACACCTGCCGTACTATCTTTGGTGTTTAGGAATACCCTTCTCAGGACCATATCTCCCACGAAGAATTTCTGAGCCTTCACTTGTTTATTGAAATAGTGAGCTACTTTTTGTTGATGGGCCATCAACTTTAAGTTTGCAGTGGCTTGTCTTTCTTCCATTTCATCAAGTGATTATGCTAGGAGTATGTGATTGGTACCTTGATCGTACGTCAATCTTCTGTGGGAAGGTGGCTCGAGTTCGACGGGCAGCATAGCTTCATAACCGTATGCCATTGCGAGTGGTGTCTATTCGGTTGCCGTTTTCTTAGTTGTACAATATGACCATAGAATTTTAGGAAGCTCTTCTGGCCATCTTTCTTTGGCATCTTCAAGTTTTTTCTTCAGTGTATCCTTCAAAGTTTTGTTGACTGCTTCAACTTGACCATTTTCTTGAGGATGCGCCACTGCAGAGAAACTTTTGATGATACCATGGTTCGCACAGAAATCAGTAAATGATTGGCTATCAAACTGCTTGCAATTATCTAAGACTATTTTGTACGGTAGTCCTAATCGGCATATTATGTTCTTCACAATAAAGTCTTGAACCTTCTTTGATGTAATGGTTGTTGGGTTTTATGCCCTAAATAAAACTCTTTACAATCTGATTAGTTATCAATATAAGAAATTTTAAGTGATTTATGTTTGCATGAATTTTACATGCTAATGGTTTAATATGTTTATAACATTTACACACAAAATCAGTTAAATCCAGATCATATGTTTATTCACAATTACAGTATCGTCAACACAGTGGAATGTGATTGTGATCATATGAATCAAAAGACTAAGTCCCTGTTTCATCAGTGTTTTGGATTTATACTAATGTGATAATCAGCGATGATGTGTACTTACACTTGGAATAAGTGTTATGTTCTTTCCAGGACATTAGTAAAGTATACTAGTTTCGAATGTATGGTGTATACATTGGACTGGACCGATATTGCAACTTAGTTAAGATATTATAAACTTACCGTTATATCTTTCCAAGTCAATATCAGTAGTTGATCTTAAGATTAAAAGAATCTAAATCCTGATATGCTTAGGCTCAACTCAGGAGTACTATTCATGTTCTTTGATTTATTAGTTAAGCCAACTTTTGGTTCAGGGTGATACATATATTTTGGGAACATGATAGTATGATTGAGTGGGAGTGCTGAACATAAATATGGAATCTATAGCTTCTACTAGTGTATAGAAGTCAAGTGATGATTCCCTTCGAGCTTAGCAAATAGAAGTAAATGGATGAGCTCTTGTTTAAGTGACTAATTCTTCGATCACTAAACACCATTTACAGGTAGCTAAGTGTTTTAAGGTGCAAAATACATTGAGGGGTGAGAACGGTAAAATTATCCCATCTCGATGTAAATCATCTATATAGAGGATCTTTGATCACAATAAGATTATAACAATGGTTAAATGAGATAGCACATCTATATCGTGGAACATATAATATGCTCTATATAATTCTGAGAGTGCAATTCTATGTTCTAAGAGTGGATTCAACGAGGAATTAATAATTAGGGATTTACTTAGTAAATTCGGTTCACTTATTGGAAGCTCAGCATATAGATCCATGGTCCCCATTCTAGTTGAGAACATACTGCTTGTAAGACTCAATAATTGATTCGTGATTAGTCAATTATCATTCTAAAGTTAGACTATGTCTAATTTGTGAATTTTCACTAAGCATTGGCGAAATTTTAAAGAAAAGAGATTCTAGGTTTATATATTTATTAATAGACTTTATATGTCTAATTAATAATTAAATGAAATGACAATATTATTTAATAATCTATTTTAGTTATTAAATAATTAGTTTTGGCATTTAAAAGGTTAGATTTGAAAAATTGGTGTTTTTGAGAAAATAGAAATAAAATTTGTTAAAACTGCAAAACCAAGTGGGGCCCATTCTATACACCTTGGCCCTTTATGTGGATTTTCAAATTGATATTTTCATTTTTTTAATGCCAAATAATTCCTAACCTAAACCTAGTAGTTGCCTATAAATAGAAAGTGATAGCTCAGTCAAAATTACACTTTTTCATTATTCTTCTGACAGAAAATTCTCTCTTCAGAAAAACTGAGCCTTCCCTTTTCTATACCTTGGCCAAACCTCTTTCTCTCTTTTCTTCTTCTAAATTTCGAACCTTAGTGATACAGTAAGTGCCCACACACAGCAAGTAGTAACTCAATCATAGATTGGAAGACTATGAAGGATCACACACAAAGAGAAGGACATTCGGGCTCAGATCTTGATAATACTCTGCGACAGAAACGATACAAGGGTTAGAGATCTGAGTGGAAGGAGACATTAATTCTGCTGCATCAATGTAAGATTTTCTTAACTTTATATGTGTTTATTTATCGTTTTAGAAAGTTCATATTTAGGGTGTTAAACAACTTACTTGTGAGTAGATCTAAGATCCTGGTAAAATAATTTCCAACAACTGGCCTCAGAGCCATGGTAATTGATTTGCTTGCAAGAAATTTGGACTTTAAAACGATTGTTTGTTATTTGGATGGTTTCATGTTGTATTGAGTGTTATATGATGATTGATTGATGTTTGTGAATTTTCGTGAAAAATAATTGAAATTTTGTTTCTGAAATTATTTTTATTGGATAGTATGGAAAAAATTAAGCAATTTACTTTTTTACAGAACTCAATTTCGATTTAATTTGAATTAGTTATGATTTTTTGAAGATTCGAAAAAAAAGCATTCAGACAAGCAGCTCGACGAGCGCCTGTCTGAAGCTCCTTATGCGCGCGGAAATCCTGCACGTCCCTCCCTGCCCCGAGGTTTCTCGGTAGGCACTGTTGGGTTTTATGCCCTAAATAAAACTCATTTCATATAATCAGATTTACTTATTAATAAAGATCAGAAATAACATTTTATGTTGCATGGTTCACATGATTTATTTCATGATTATATATGTATATAATGTATGAATTCTTTTTAAGTCCAGAACATATGAATTTGATAAGATTATAGTGTTGTCAGCACAGTGGAATATAATCTTTATTATATGTTCAAAAGTTTATTCCCTTGGATTTAGACTGACATGGTATAATCAGCGATAGGTATTCTTACACCTTGGAAAAGTGTTATGTCCTTTCCAGGACATTGGCAAAGTTTACCAGTATCGGATGTATGGAGTATACATCGGAAGGGACCGATATTGAACTTTGATTAGATATATTAAAACTTACCGTAATATCTATTCAATTCAATATCACCTGTTGATCCTAGATCAAATGATCTTAATCCTGATATGGTTAGGTTCAATCTCAAGAGTGTTACTCGTGTTCTTTGATTTGTTAGTTAAGCCTTCTTCTGAGTCAGGGTAATACGTACATTTTGGGAACACGGTAGTGCAATTGAGTGGGAGCGCTAACATAAATATGGAATCTATAGCTTCTATTTGGCAAATATAAGTAAAAGATGATTTCCTTCGAGCTTAACCAAACGAAGATAAATGGTGGAGATCTCATTTCACTTAGCTGAAATATCATTTATACAGGGTTAAGTGTTTTAAGGATAAAATACATTGAAGGTGTAATATCCCGAAAATTTTATTGATATTTATTTGGCCATATTTTATTAAATATGTAGTTATGTGGATATTAGAGTAAGATTATAATCTTACTTAAGCTAATTACGAGTTAATTAGTGGAATTTTAGTAAATGATTAAATAAAGCGTAATTGATTAATTACGGATATTTTATTGGAATATGTGGGTATCATAGATACCATAATTTGAATAAAATATTTTCGGGCTTGGCAACTGTGGAACCTGACGGAGTGGTCAAAAATGTTACGACAATTAAGTTATATTGAACTGGGTTTATACCGGATGAGGTTAAAATGATGAATAGTGGATTATATCGGGAAAGTTAGAAATGACTAAAATAACCCTAGGTTTTATTTTTTTTTACTTAAGTGTATGGTGGAAGGCCAAATGGTCATTTTAATGGGTAGATTGTTATGTTTGTCTTTAGTGAGTTTCTAGGCTGAAATTAAGTTTAATGTTAGGTTTATATATTTATTTATTTATTTATTTTAGTTAGGAATTAGAATATAACTTTAAAAAAAAAAAAGAAGAAGACAATTTTAGATTATTACATAACATCTTTCTCTCTCTCCATCTTCTTCTCCTTCGAAGCTCTAGAACCCAGCTGAACCATGGGATTTTTCTTCTCAATTCAACCATTTCTAGTTGAATTAGCTAAATCTAAGAGCTGTTCAAGTGTTGAGGTAAGTTCATCATCTATTCTCTTTAATTTCTAGGGTTTTTAAGTTGAATTTTCTTGGGTTTTATTTGAATTCAAGGCTGTAAGTTTAAATTGAATTCAAAGCATGATTTCTAAGTTGGATTCAAGATTGTTTAAGTTTGAATTTGATTATTCTAGGGCTGCTAGGTCTTAAATTGAGTGAATTGAGTTTATGAACTAAAATTTCACTCAACTATGGTGAATTCATTATTGTGATGTGTTACTGCGTTTTGAAGGTTTGAATATGTTGTATTTGTGATATTGAGTTGGTCTGGAGCTGTTGGGCAGGTGTGGTTGAGTTTTGGTTCGAGTTTGGGGGAGAAAACTCAAGATTTTAACTCAGCCAGAACCGGTCGACCGGTTGGTTCTGGTGTAGCAGAACCGGTCGACCGGTTTAGGCAGCAGGGGGGACTTTTTCAATTTTTGTTTCAGGGCCGGTTTTAGGACTCGGGGTGATTTCCGTATTCGGGATAGATTGTTTAAGAGTTGTAAAACTTATTTTGGAGCTAATAGAAGATAGGGTTTACCGATTATGGGAATTAGGGTTATTCCCGGAATGATTAATTTAAGTTATTTATTGAATGTTGTTGTCGTGCATAGGACCCGAGATCGTCAAGCTTTGATTCCACCTAGGTCAGCATGTACGCTAAATTTCTGGACTGAGGTAAGAAAAGTATGAAATACTGTATAAGGTTAATATTACGATTATTACAATATCGATTAAGATTGAAATTTCGGTATATGTTGTTACGATCTTATCTTAATCAAGGTTAATGTTATGTATTGGTTGTGACTCGATTATGATCGAGGGAAAGTATTATGAAACGATTATTATCGTTTGACTCGATTATGATCGAGGGAAAGTATTATGAAACGATTATTATCGTTTGACTCGATTATGATCGAGGGAAAAGTATTATGAAACGATTATTATCGTTTGACTCGATTATGATCGAGGGAAAAGTATTATGAAACGATTATTATCGTTTGACTCGATTATGATCGAGGGAAAGTATTATGAAACGATTATTATCGTTTGACTCGATTATGATCGAGGGAAAGTATTATGAAACGATTATTATCGTTTGACTCGATTATGATCGAGGGAAGTATTATGAAACGATTATTATCGTTGTGGCTCGATTATGATCGAGTAAAAGAAACGGTTATTACCGTCATGAGTAATTACTCCTGAAACCGCGGATAGGTTTCTTACTTATCGTTTGTTGTATCGGACAACGATAGTGACATATACAGCTCGTGGCTAACGAGTGGTAGGGGTACTTTATGAAGTACCTAAATTATGTGGTTATGAAGTTGTGGAACGATCAAGCGTGTTATTATGTGATGAATTGTAACTAAATTATTGTGTTATGGTATGATTGAATGAACGTTATATTATTTATGAAATTAGTCTCTGTAACTGTCGGGGGTAAAAATACATGTTGTAGGGATGTAAGATTTGAGTGCTTTATGAAGTAATAAGATTATGTGTTTGAGTGCTTTATTAAGCACTGAGATTATGTGGTTACTGTAACATATGAATTAGAGTGATTTATGAGGTACTGAAAATGAGTGTTTATAACGATGTGTAATTAAGGTACTTAATAAACCACTGAGATGGTTGATTATGAATAGCTATAAATATTCTTTATTATGTATTAAATTTGCTTACATAAGCATTATGTTATTTTGTATATGTAGATTGACATATGTAAGGCCTACCGGTATGTATATTATATTATTATGAAATCTGCCTGCACTTTCCATAAAGTCTAATTAGTAGCTTTTCTTGCTGAGTCATTGTGACTCACGGGTGCTTCGTGGTGCAGGTATGGAAGTTGGAAGCTGTGTTCGGCCATGAGTCAGAGGTCTCCAGCAATGTACATATCAGCCTGGGGTCTTGGCTTCTGGGAAGCAGGATCGAAATTCCTTTCTATGTTTGGAAATGTAATTTATTGTAAAAGAATATTTTTATTTTATAAACAGGGGATCCCTATATTACGACATTATTTAAAATGAAAGTCTTTATATTGAATTTAATTAAAGATTTAAATTAAACCACACTTTTCTAAAATTTATAGATTAACAATAATGAGTTTATAAAAGCACACACACACACGTGGCGTTCCTGAGGGTCAGGGCGTTACAACATGGTATCAGAGCGACCAAGGTTTAAAGATCCTGAAGACTGGTGTGATATGTACATTGGCTGCGAAGACTCGTTCGACTCATGGGTTAGTATGTATTGATTGTTAATTGATTAGTGGATTATTTATTAATTGATTGAAGTGTTTGCTTATTGAAATGTGTAAGCTGTTAAAGAAGCATGATAAGTTATGATAAAATTGTTAAATATGTTTATGCATATGTGGTAATGCTTATTAGCATTAACTCTAGTTTAAAAGATTTTAATGATGGAAAGGAATGGTGGTGAGTGTACTGGAAAATGTACCTGGGGCGATCTAGTAAGTATAATTGTGAGCTTACAAGGCTTGGAGTTGGTAGCATGAGTATGAATCTTCTACTACCACAGAGTGAAAATGAATGTATGATAAAGTAAGGGATTAACTGAGTGGTAAAGTAGTAAAACATACATGATTAATTCCGGGCAGTGTGGTGATGGGGAATGACACTAAACTGAACTGATTGGTAAGGTTCTATTTTGAGGAAGCGACTATTAAGGCCGCTAGAGAGCCTAATCTAGTTGAAGGTGGGAAAAGTATATCGCTTTAAATGTGGATATAGTTGTTTAGTAACTAGGGGTATCCTAGTTCTATACTCAGGTGGTTAATTTAACATCTTATGCTAAGAGAGTGTAAAGTTGAGATGTAAGAGACACTAGCAAAGTGAATGCCAAGGGGTGATGACATTTTAGATTTTGTTTGGGTGTTTGTTTGACCTAGACTGAGACTGGAGCTAGTCTTTTCCACCGTGATAAGTTGAATTTCTATGGACCATACTTTGTTAATCGTTTTAATTGATTTTGGTATAATGTAATCTTATATTTCAAGAAGGATGATTGGAAGATTGAAAAGTTTTACTGTAGAACTAGTTATTCTACAACAAGTGGTTTAAATCCCTTCCAGAGTTGTGGGGGAAGAAGGGAATGCTTGGTTGTAATCGTTGAGCAAAGATTAGAGAATCTTGAGGATGAATTATGGATGGATTGATTTGTAAAGTTTAATGTAATTTTTGATTGTGAAAGAAAGATGGTAACTCTTGGACCTGAAGGCGAGGATTCATTCGTGTTCGTGGGCAAGGTTCAAGAGTCCTGAATTTCATTAATTTCAGCATTTAAGGCAAGAGATTTAATGTGGAAAGGATGCATCAGTTTCTTAACTAGTAAGGTATATATTATGAAGAATACCTATGGGACCAGAATACGTTCCAGTGGTCTGAGAATTTCTGAATGTCTTTTCAGGGAAATTACTAGAGTTACTATTAAATGGTAGATTGACTTTGATATAGATCTGGTACTTGGGCAGAGTTATATCTTAAACTTCGTAACGAATGGTATTTGAGATGATTGAAAGTTCAGTTATGCTGGATGTTGGATTTAAAGTTGTTGGACTGTGTATCCCACCCTGGAGTATGTTAGTTTTATTTATGAAGAGAAAGAATGAAACTTTACAAAAGTGTATTGATCGTTGAAAAATTAAATAAACTCATGATGAAGAGTAAGTATTCCTTTGTCAAAAATAGAAAAGGTGATGATTAATTTTAGGGAAGTATCATCTTCTCTGAGATTGGTCTTCGATCTGGTTTTTACCGGTTGAAGATTTAAGAGAAGGGTATTTCCAAAGCAATTTTTCGTACTTGATGACTTTGTAAATGTTATCATTAAGGATATTCTGATTTCCTCCAATTCAAAGAAGGAATTTTAGAGGTATTATTGAATGGTATTGTAATATTTTAGGAGGTTAAACTTTATGCTAAGTGCTGGAAATGCAAATTGCCGACTCTAGGTAGATTTCTTAGAGCATGAAATGGATATAGATAGTACCTTGAAAGGCTCGACAAGGATTAAAGCAGTTTAGAGTCGACCTCAATCCAAGTTTACAACTGAGGATAGAGGTTTTCTGGAATTAACAGAATGCTACAGATTATTTGTTGAGGTTCAGTGGAGTTAGGTCGAAAGAATTGAAACAAAGGTCAACCATCGAAGCAATGTTAACATTGTTAGTTAGTGAGGAGATAATGTGGTATGTTGTGACACTTCTAAACAAGAACTAGATCGTATTTTTTTTTTTACACAGTATAGGAGAGTTGTTGCTTAACTACTTAGACCAATTGAAGGAGTATGAGCAATGGTATTTCAGTTATGATATTGAATTGGCAATAATCGTTTTGCACTGAAAGTGGGGCACATTATCTGTATGGTGAGAATGTGAAGTCTATATAGAACACAAAAAGCCGGAAATATTGTTTCTTTTGGGAGGATTTAGATAATAGGCAATAGAAACAGTTAGAGTCGATCGAAATTTAATGGTGTGATTACATACTACTTTGAGAAGTAAATTAGTAGTGAAAATTTTAAACCGAAAAGATCTTACCAAAGGTTACTGGAAATGTAACCAGAATAAGAATTGAGATCGTGATTGGAGAATTTGTTAATATTACATTGTAGTGCAATTTGTTGGAAAGAAATGAAATGGCCAGCAAAGTGACTCCGAACTTTAGAAGCACGAGAAGAGGTATGGCACCAGCTTGACAAGGACTTTTGATTTTGTTTGAAGGAAATTTTATGAATTAAACCAACTTGGTGTATCAGTCCGATAAGGATACTGAATGGAAGGTTCTAAATGAGTTTTCATGTAGTAACAGTTATTAGAGTACTGTTAATGTGATACTAATGCAGTTTAAAGATTCAAGTTTCTGTATTACTTATATAATGGATGGAAGAACCGTGCTAATCCAAAGTGTAGAGATATTACATTTCAAGTTAGGAATCCTATCTTTCTTTAGGTGGTCCCAATGAAGGGAAATGCAAAATTGAGAAGAAAGGGAAGTAAGTCCCAAGTTAATCGGTTTGTGTGAGTTTCTAGAAAGGGTAGGTCGGGTAGCTTATCAGCTAGCCATACTCCTTGTTTTATCTGATGTTTACAACATATACTTCGATGTTACCCTAGTGATCCATATGCAGAGCTGTGAAAATATTGAATTTCAAGCAGATTTGTCATACAAGGAACAAACGGTATATATATTTTTTTTTGAATTGAAAAGAGAAAGTGTTGCGGAACTAAGACTGTATTATTAGTTATAATGTTGTGGAAGAACGCTAATAGTGAAAAGCGATGTAGGACTTGAAGCCGCTATGGCAAGAGCTATATCCCGAGTTGTTTGAGTAATTTCGAGGACGAAATTTCTATAAGGAGGGGATAGTTGTAATATCCCGAAAATTTTATTGATATTTATTTGGCCATATTTTATTAAATATGTAGTTATGTGGATATTAGAGTAAGATTATAATCTTACTTAAGCTAATTACGAGTTAATTAGTGGAATTTTAGTAAATGATTAAATAAAGCGTAATTGATTAATTACGGAGATTTTATTGGAATATGTGGGTATCATAGATACCATAATTTGAATAAAATATTTTCGGGCTTGGCAACTGTGGAACCTGACGGAGTGGTCAAAAATGTTACGACAATTAAGTTATATTGAACTGGGTTTATACCGGATGAGGTTAAAATGATGAATAGTGGATTATATCGGGAAAGTTAGAAATGACTAAAATAACCCTAGGTTTTATTTTTTTTTACTTAAGTGTATGGTGGAAGGCCAAATGGTCATTTTAATGGGTAGATTGTTATGTTTGTCTTTAGTGAGTTTCTAGGCTGAAATTAAGTTTAATGTTAGGTTTATATATTTATTTATTTATTTATTTTAGTTAGGAATTAGAATATAACTTTAAAAAAAAAAAAGAAGAAGACAATTTTAGATTATTACATAACATCTTTCTCTCTCTCCATCTTCTTCTCCTTCGAAGCTCTAGAACCCAGCTGAACCATGGGATTTTTCTTCTCAATTCAACCATTTCTAGTTGAATTAGCTAAATCTAAGAGCTGTTCAAGTGTTGAGGTAAGTTCATCATCTATTCTCTTTAATTTCTAGGGTTTTTAAGTTGAATTTTCTTGGGTTTTATTTGAATTCAGGGCTGTAAGTTTAAATTGAATTCAAAGCATGATTTCTAAGTTGGATTCAAGATTGTTTAAGTTTGAATTTGATTATTCTAGGGCTGCTAGGTCTTAAATTGAGTGAATTGAGTTTATGAACTAAAATTTCACTCAACTATGGTGAATTCATTATTGTGATGTGTTACTGCGTTTTGAAGGTTTGAATATGTTGTATTTGTGATATTGAGTTGGTCTGGAGAGTACATTGGGCTGGTGTGGTTGAGTTTCGGTTCGAGTTTGGGGGAGAAAACTCAAGATTTTAACTCAGCCAGAACCGGTCGACCGGTTGGTTCTGGTGTAGCAGAACCGGTCGACCGGTTTAGGCAGCAGGGGGGACTTTTTCAATTTTTGTTTCAGGGCCGGTTTTAGGACTCGGGGTGATTTCCGTATTCGGGATAGATTGTTTAAGAGTTGTAAAACTTATTTTGGAGCTAATAGAAGATAGGGTTTACCGATTATGGGAATTAGGGTTATTCCCGGAATGATTAATTTAAGTTATTTATTGAATGTTGTTGTCGTGCATAGGACCCGAGATCGTCAAGCTTTGATTCCACCTAGGTCAGCATGTACGCTAAATTTCTGGACTGAGGTAAGAAAAGTATGAAATACTGTATAAGGTTAATATTACGATTATTACAATATCGATTAAGATTGAAATTTCGGTATATGTTGTTACGATCTTATCTTAATCAAGGTTAATGTTATGTATTGGTTGTGACTCGATTATGATCGAGGGAAAGTATTATGAAACGATTATTATCGTTTGACTCGATTATGATCGAGGGAAAGTATTATGAAACGATTATTATCGTTTGACTCGATTATGATCGAGGGAAAAGTATTATGAAACGATTATTATCGTTTGACTCGATTATGATCGAGGGAAAAGTATTATGAAACGATTATTATCGTTTGACTCGATTATGATCGAGGGAAAGTATTATGAAACGATTATTATCGTTTGACTCGATTATGATCGAGGGAAAGTATTATGAAACGATTATTATCGTTTGACTCGATTATGATCGAGGGAAGTATTATGAAACGATTATTATCGTTGTGGCTCGATTATGATCGAGTAAAAGAAACGGTTATTACCGTCATGAGTAATTACTCCTGAAACCGCGGATAGGTTTCTTACTTATCGTTTGTTGTATCGGACAACGATAGTGACATATACAGCTCGTGGCTAACGAGTGGTAGGGGTACTTTATGAAGTACCTAAATTATGTGGTTATGAAGTTGTGGAACGATCAAGCGTGTTATTATGTGATGAATTGTAACTAAATTATTGTGTTATGGTATGATTGAATGAACGTTATATTATTTATGAAATTAGTCTCTGTAACTGTCGGGGGTAAAAAAATACATGTTGTAGGGATGTAAGATTTGAGTGCTTTATAAAGTAATAAGATTATGTGTTTGAGTGCTTTATTAAGCACTGAGATTATGTGGTTACTGTAACATATGAATTAGAGTGATTTATGAGGTACTGAAAATGAGTGTTTATAACGATGTGTAATTAAGGTACTTAATAAACCACTGAGATGGTTGATTATGAATAGCTATAAATATTCTTTATTATGTATTAAATTTGCTTACATAAGCATTATGTTATTTTGTATATGTAGATTGACATATGTAAGGCCTACCGGTATGTATATTATATTATTATGAAATCTGCCTGCACTTTCCATAAAGTCTAATTAGTAGCTTTTCTTGCTGAGTCATTGTGACTCACGGGTGCTTCGTGGTGCAGGTATGGAAGTTGGAAGCTGTGTTCGGCCATGAGTCAGAGGTCTCCAGCAATGTACATATCAGCCTGGGGTCTTTGCTTCTGGGAAGCAGGATCGAAATTCCTTTCTATGTTTGGAAATGTAATTTATTGTAAAAGAATATTTTTATTTTATAAACAGGGGATCCCTATATTACGACATTATTTAAAATGAAAGTCTTTATATTGAATTTAATTAAAGATTTAAATTAAACCACACTTTTCTAAAATTTATAGATTAACAATAATGAGTTTATAAAAGCACACACACACACGTGGCGTTCCTGAGGGTCAGGGCGTTACAGAAGGTGTAGCGGTAACAGTAGTGCCTTTTCAATGTAGATCATCTATATAGAGGATCATTGATCACATTAGGGTTATAACAATGGATAACTAATGACGTGTCTATATCGTGGAACATATAGAGCGTTCTATATGACTGAGAGTGCAATTCCAAGTTCTAAGTGTGGATTGAATGAGGAATTAATAAGTTAGGGAATTAACTTGGTAAATTCGGTTCAACTTATTGGAAGCTCGGTTATATAGACCCATGGTCCCCATACTAGTTGAGACCATACTGCTTGTAAGACTCAGTTAATTGATTTTAATTAATCAATTATAATTTTAAAAGTTAGACTATGTCTACTTTATGAATTCTCACAGTTTAAGGATGAAATTGTAAAGAAAAGGGTTTCTAGGTTTAATTATTAAATGAGAGACTTTGCATGTCTAATTAATAATTATTTTAAATGACAATATTATTTAATAATCTATTTTAGTTATTAAATAATTAGTTTTGGCATTTAAATGATTAGAATTGGAAAAACGGCATTTTTGGAGAAATAGAAATAAAATTGAGGAAACTGCAAAATCCAAGTGAGACCCATTTCACCCTATGGCCGACCACATGGTTTGAGTTTCCCAATTATTATTTTCAATTTTTAATTGCCATGTAATTGCTAATCAAAGCCTAGCAAAAATAGGAAAGTGGTGGATCACACTAAATAAGGCAGTTAATCAATTACACAGTAAAAGAGGAAACTGTTTATTTGGAAAGTTGTGCTCTCCCTTTTCCCTATATAAAGCAACCCTTGTTCTCTTCTCTTGCATGTCTTTGTATGCATGATAAGCCACGAAATTGTGAGAGAAAAATAGAGAGAAATTTTGAAATCCTTGTGAGATGAGTAGTGCCCACACACATCAAGTGGTATCTCAATCATAGTATGTAAGACTATGGAATTTCTGCATCAAAGAAGGAGAAAAGAAGATCCAGGTTCAGATCTTGGTGATGCTCTGCTACAGAAAGGAATCAAGGGCTAGAGATCTGAACGGAAGGAGTCATAATATTCTGCTGCACCACTGTAAGGTTTTCTAACTTTATATGTGTTTATTTTCATTGTTTTAGAATTCATATTAGGTTGTTAATCCAACATACTTGTTAGTAAATCTAGATCCTCGTAAAATAATTTCCAACAGGCACCTCATCATGCGCGCGCGGACGTGTATGCACAGCATACCGTCCGTGCAGCTCGTATTTTTTTCGTTTTTCTTCGATTTTTCATGCTTTTTCATGGATTTAACTTCCGATTTTTTGTTTAGTTTTGTATTTAGACATTTATTATTCCTATTTCAATTCTAATTATCATAATTAAATTAATTAATATTTTTTTTTAATTTAATTCATGATATTAGTGTAATTTGAATTTGAAAATAGTAAATATCTATTTTTTTGCTTAATTATCTATCTTATTTTTTCAATTTTATTATATCTTATCTTTTTTTAAAAAAAATTTAAAGGTCAGATATTAATTTTTTAAATTAATTTTTTTTTAAAATAATTTGACCTTATTTAAATTTAAAATAAGATAACTATAATCATGATATTTTAAATAGATGTAAGATATTTTGCTAAATTTTAAATTTTGTTATTTTATTTATTTAAATTAAATCTAAAATCTGAAAAAGATATTTATTTATCTTTTTTTTTTAATTTTTAATTATAAAATAACATTTAATTTTTAAAAAGTAGTTAGCAAATTTTGAAATGATATTTAGGTTAGTTGAAACCTAATTTTTCAAAATAGTAGGTTTAATTTTAAATATTATTTTATTATTATTTTTGAAAATAAATAAATATTTTTTTATTTTTCCAAAAAATTAAATATTAATTTTATTTATTTATTTAATTATTTTATTTTCGAACTTTAATTATTTAAAATTAAATAAATCCTACATCCAACTATCCAGCTAACCTTGTTGCAGGAGTATGTGGTTTTAGCTTGTTTGTAAGTTTTTTAAAACCTATTATTGCTTGATTGCAAATAGCCATGGTTAACTTGTTGACAGATCCAATGATCTGATTTTAACTCATGGCTCCCTTGGTCAAGTAAATAATTTGTAATAGGTATATTTTGCAATCTTCCTTCATCTGTGTGTGACCTAGCAACATGATTGGATCCATCCAAATGTGTGCCTGTGTGAGCCTATATGTTTATTTTATTATATAGATGCATATAGGTTGTTGCTAAATAAAATGTCACAACATGATAGATTTTATTTAGGTCCATTTAGTTTTTGGACCTATTCAATTAATAACAGTTATTTATTTTAAGGTTAAATTCCTCTCTTTTGGGCCTTGTGTGAGAGTTGGGAGCCATAAAAGTGGGTACGACATACTGAACCCAACACCCCCTCACATGAACTACCCCAATTGTGAAGGCCCATTTGCCTGATTTGAATAACTGTGCTAGGATAATTTTATTATTTTGACCTAATAAAATTGAGTTAGCAACATAATTAACTTTTAAAATATATGAAATTTATTTTCATTTTAATATTTTAAACTTAATTTTAAGAAAAACACTTTTAGTTTTAGATATTATTTCTAGACAAACTATTTGTATTTTTCTTGTATTTAATTAAATAAAGAATTTTAACTAACTAGATTCTTTCTGGAGCTTATTTAATTAAATATTCCTATTTAAGTTATAAATTAGTTATATCAACTGATTTTTCATATCTAACTTAAATTTGAATATTTTATTTAAATTTAAAATTAAGTTGAGAAATTCTAGACATTAGTTATTAAAGATTCTTAAGATATTTTTTAAGTTAGTTTTAAACTTAAAATAGAATATTTTTCAAATTAAGTGGTTACAACTTAATTTTTGATATTTAATTAAATCTAAATTTAAAAATATTTAAGTTCTAGATTTTTTTCTATAACAACTTAAATACGATATTTTTTTCAAATTTTTGTTGAAAAGATACTTAGTCAAATAAGATATTTTCTAGATAGTTATTTCTAGACTATTATTATTTCTAATATTCAATAGGAAAATATTATACATTGTGAAATTAATTATTTAAATAATTAATTTTGGTACAATTCATTTAAGTATATTTTTCCTAGTATTAAACTAGAGATGAATAATTAAGCTTTCTCTACACTTAATTATTTATTTCTTGAATTTAATACATTTAATTAAATTGAAAAATTTAAATATCTAAGGTGATTCACATCATGATACTTAAATATTTATTTTTCATGACACTTAATTAAATAGAAAATTATTTTTTAGTTGAAATTTCATTTTTCAACTTTAATAATTTTCAAAATATATTTTTCTTTATTTTATTAATCAATTTCAAAAATTGCATTTTAATTATGCTAGATGTTTTTTGAATTTTTTTTTGAAAAATAGATTAAGTTGTAAATTAATTTTTTTTTTAATTAATTCTTGGACCAACTTAAATCAATGATTTTTTCATCTATTGATTAATTTAAAATATTTAAATTTAAAATATATTATTAGAAATTGAATTAATTAGTCAAAAAAAATCTAGATAGGTGATATTTTTGCTTGAAGTATTTTTTCTAAGTATTTATTATTTTAGTATTTTCGAAAATTTAGTATAGTTTTATACTTTATTTTTCAAAATACAATAAATATATTCTTATGAAAGTTTATTTTAAGTTGCTAATTAATTTAAATTAATACAACTTAAATTAATTTTCTTAATATTTATATTCAAAGTTACTACTAAGATGGAAATAATTCACTTTGTTTCAATCACCATCTAAGTATAATTTTATAAATATTAATTAAATTCTTATTTAGAATTTTAATTCTAAATTCGATATTTAATAAATATATTTATTAGAATAATAAAGAAAATACATTTTAAAGAATGAGCTTTATTATTATTAAGATATTCGATCTCCATTGTTGGTTTTACATCGCGTTTGTTTTAGTGAGTAATCCTCCGTAATGGAGGAACGTTCATTAGCAATTTCGTACCGTTTAATCTCGAAAGATAAGTAGTTTGTAAGTGTTTTATATGGTATGGATCACCCTAATGGTGGCGACCATATTTGACTTGCAAATTATGAAACAATGGTAGAAGCTTATAAGAAAGAATAGCCTTGACTCTCGCCTAAACGGGACAACGCTGGATTCCAATCTTGATCGAATAAAAGGTTGCTAGAATGTTTCACATTTTAGATGAGCTGACAACTCTATTCAATAGATGGTAGCTTCGACTCTCGCCTAAACGGGACACTAATATCAGTTTGTTGAAAAACCTTAGAAATTATTTAGGATTATATTTTTTTTGTATTTTCTCTTATCATTCCTACATGCTATGTGCTTATAATTTCTGAATTGATTTTGTGTTAAACCATTATTGATTTCTCTTTATTATTTTGTAGTATCCTGTATAATCATGATGGATTCCATGTTATCACTGTTGACTGAAAATAAGCTAAATGGATCTAACTTTCCTAAATGGAATGAGAACATTAATATTGCTCTCATAGGAGAAAGTGCCTTGTTTGTGTTAACTGAGCCGTCTCCTGAAGTGTCGGGGGATAATGCATCCAAAGCTGTGAAAGAAAAGTATGAGCGTTGGCAGAAAGCAAATGACAAAGCTCTATACTTTATGCTTTCCAGCATGGTTGACACCCTTAAAACTCGGTTTTCTAAAACCGAAAAGGCTGCTGAAGTAATGACGAAGTTAACTGAGCTATTCGGTAGGGCATCTCTTCAGTTTCACTTTGACGTGACTAAGAAGTACATCAATGCATGGATGGAACCCCATCAAAACGTGCGTGATCATGTTCTCCTCATGGCAAGTTATTTCCAAGAAGCCCAGGATCATGGTGCTGAAATGGATCACACTACTCAAGTAAGTCTTATCTTGAATAGTCTGACTCCAGTATTTCTACCATACACATCAAATTATGTCATGAATAAGAAGGACATAGACTTTCATGAGTTAGTCAATGATCTTCAAACTTATGAAAATTTTATTGGAGGACCCAAGAAGAAAGGGAGTAAGGCTCAAAATTCTAGGAATGGTAATGGGACGGTCAAACCTGAAGCAAATGTTGCCTCTGCTTCAAAACCCAAATCGAAGAAGAAGTGGAAGAACACCAAGAAGCGTGCAAAAGCCATGAAAAACAAAAAGGCTGCTGCTTCTGGTGATGCTACACTAAAAGGAAAGTGTTTCTACTGCAATGAGAAAGGTCATTGGAAACCCCAATGTCCTAAACTTCTTGCAAAGAAACAAGGTATTTCTTTCTATAAACTTTAAGAGTTTTAGTGAATTATTATCCACTTGGATTTATGATTCTGGACTAACTTTGTTTATTTGTTTCTGCTTCTTATAGGCCAAGCTACTTGAACTCAGATGAGTTGGATCGGAAAGCTGGTCCAAGGGTGAAATCGTCCAGATGAAGATGAAGCTCTTCTATCTATTTTTGAATTAATTGTTTTAGTTTAAAGACAATTTGGATTTCGAATTTTAGTTAGGGATTTTTATCCCTGTTTTTCACATATTGTTGAAATACATTTTTTATTATAAATAAAGTTTATTTTATTTTCAAATTCAAACCATTGCAATTTATGAGATCGAGCTTCATTTACTTTATCTTAAACAACAATTACCACATTATATTTGTATGTTTGTATGTGTAAATGTTTTTATTATTGATGCAAATTCTATAATATTTACAACTCTTCATAGAGTTATATATTAAATAAACACTAGAAATTATTTTTATGTTTATTAATAATTGTTAATTCTAATACAATTATTAAGAATTTTTTTAATAAAAGGATCTTTTGATCTGATAGGGGTAGAGAAAAGTTAAGAAAACTATGCAGCTCAACGATCTTTTATATCTAATGAACTCTGGATAGTATTCAACTCCACATAAACTCTATTACACTTAGAGAATCATGACCTTTACAACCTTTAGGGGTGGATCATAATCTGTATATACTTAGGGGTGGAGTTTACTCCACAATACCCTATGTAACACATATTTTCTTTAAACATGGAAGTAATATAATGACTTAGCTATTATCAATATTGTTGACCGAGGTTTTCGGCAACTATTAAAATATAATTATAATGATGAGCTGTAAGAAAGTGAGATGAAGACTTTTTACGTGGTTGGGGCGTTAATGAGCCTTAGTCCACGAGCCACTGCTATTAATGGATGTATTTAATACAGATTCTACACTTGAGAGAATGTTTTTCTCTTAAATACAGAGAATGTTCTTGGTGAGTTTGTTCTCTTCTTGCTCTTTTAGCAACCAAGATTCTCGACCCCATTAAATGAGCTTTGAGGGGGTATTTATAGTGTTTTGGTGGGGTAATCCCTAGAATTGTTCTTACACATGTGTTTGTAAGTATCCATAAAGTTGGGCATTTCCGATGAATATACCATGAGTGATGCATGGTCAAATCCCTAGGTGCCGTAGGGTTTTTATGGAGAATGTCCTTTTTGCCTTATGATTGACGTGACTCTTCGCAGAGTAGCCGTCGTTAGACTTAAATGATCATTACTGTAGCGCTGCTGTTCGGGGGTTGTGCCGTCAGACTTTATTGCGTGTTACAGTCCCAACACGCTTCCTCCCATGCAGCATTAAATGCGACTTGATTTCTCGGGAGAGTCCTGACACATCCCGGAGTGCCTTCATGCTATGCTAGCTTCCCGGAGTACCTTGTACTCCGGGTGTATCCTCCGGGACCCATGCGAATAGCGCTTCCTGGTGGCATAAAAAGACTTAGCAAATCTTCCCAAGTTATCTGATCCACGTGTCCCCTCTCGACTGGTCCACGTATATTGGGCGAATTTAGGAGCAACAAATATAAATCCTTGATCTTTATTGTATGTTCCAATTCCTTTTACTGTTGTATTAAATAATGATACCTATAAAAGTTCTTTGATAAAGTTTCACACTACCTTAATTGAGTGGGAGAATTTTAAAATTCTATACCCCTCTTCATTAGGTTGATACTTGTGATAGGTACTTAAGAACACTACTGAAAAGCAAATCTAACCATTCACATGGATAGGTATAACTTGTCAGAATTATGAGAATAAGATAAAAGAACTCTAGTTCAGTCTATTCGAATGACTTGAACTACGAATTCTTAATCCTCATAAAATTTTATGGTATCTTAATTTTGATTACTTAATCTTTGGCATGTATTTTTCACTTCAAATACTAGTCTTCTATGTTGATGACTTAGTCTTAACTTAAAGTTTCAGACTAATAAGTCACAACTAGATAACTCTCCAAACAATAAAGAGGTTAAAAGTATTATTTAACCAGAGATCTGCTATTGAGTGGGAGCTATCTGAGATGTAATCAAATAAGGAGCATTAGAAGATATTCAAGAAAGATTTATGAAAGTGATCTATATGTTAGATATTAAGGAACTGTATATCAGTTATCCTTGTATCTCACCAACTCATTCGAAATTCTTGAGATGGTGGTTACTTTGTGGGTGGAGGAGTTATTCTATAATAATTCAAGCTCTACCAGAGAAGAATTATAACTTTGTAAATTCGAAATTACCAGAAAGTTATATTACTGAAGAAAAGTCTACACTGTATTATCTCAATTCCATATTTTAAAATATGATAGATATGTCTTCTGTTTATTCAGATGTATTTTAAAACAGTAAGGATTTCAGTATCCCTTGATGAGTAATGCATATAGTAAAGGATGTTTCATAAATGTATTTATGAACTAGTTTCCAGAAGTTTGGGTGGATTCAAATTTACTACACTTGATCTAAAGATCAAGACATCAGATTGACTTATTTGCACACTTTGTTTTATGTTAGTGCAAGTGGGAGCTTGTTGGGTTTTATGCCCTAAATAAAACTCTTTACAATCTGATTAGTTATCAATATAAGAAATTTGAAGTGATTTATGTGTGCATGAATTTTACATGCTAATGGTTTAATATGTTTATAACATTTACACACAAAATGAGTTAAATCCAGATCATATGTTTATTCACAATTACAGTATCGTCAGCACAGTGGAATGTGATTGTGATCATATGAATCAAAAGACTAAGTCCTTGTTTCATCAGTGTTTTGAATTTACACTAATGTGATAATCAGCGATGATAAGTACTTACACTTGGAATAAGTGTTACGTTCTTTCCAGGACATTAGTAAAGTATACTAGTTTCGAATGTATGGTGTATACATTGGACTGGACCGATATTGCAACTTAGTTAAGATATTATAAACTTACCGTTATATCTTTCCAAGTCAATATCAGTAGTTGATCTTAAGATTAAAAGAATCTAAATCCTGATATGCTTAGGCTCAACTCAGGAGTACTATTCATGTTCTTTGATTTATTAGTTAAGCCTACTTTTGGGTCAGGGTGATACGTATATTTTGGGAACATGATAGTATGATTGAGTGGGAGTGCTGAACATAAATATGGAATCTATAGCTTCTACTGGTGTATAGAAGTCAAGTGATGATTCCCTTCGAGCTTAGCAAATAGAAGTAAATGGATGAGCTCTAGTTTAAGTGACTAATTCTTAGATCACTAAACACCATTTACAGGTTGCTAAGTGTTGTAAGGGGGAAAATACATTGAGGGGTGAGAACGGTAAAATTATCCCATCTCGATGTAAATCATCTATATAGAGGATCTTTGATCACAATAAGATTATAACAATGGTTAAATGAGATAGCATATCTATATCGTGGAACATATAATATGCTCTATATAAGTGTGAGAGTGCAATTCTAAGTTCTAAGAGTGGATTCAACGAAGAATTAATAAGTAGGAATTTACTTAGTACATTCGGTTCACTTATTGGAAGCTCAGCATATAGATCCATGTTCCCCATTCTAGTTGAGAACATACTGCTTGTAAGACTCAATAATTGATTCGTGATTAGTCAATTATCATTCTAAAGTTAGACTATGTCTAATTTGTGAATTTTCACTAAGTAGGGGCGAAATTGTAAAGAAAAGAGATTCTAGGTTTATTTATTTATTAATAGACTTTATATGTCTAATTAATAATTAAAATAAATGACAATATTATTTAATAATTTATTTTAGTTATTAAATAATTAGTTTTGGCATTTAAAAGGTTAGAATTGGAAAATTGGCGTTTTTGAGAAAATAGAAATAAAATTTGTTAAAACTGCAAAACCAAGTGGGGCCCATTCTATACACCTTGGTCGGCCACTTTATGTGGATTTTCAAATTGATATTTTCATTATTTTAATGCCAAATAATTCCTAACCTAAACCTAGTAGTTGCCTATAAATAGAAAGTGATGGCTCAGTCAAAATTACACTTTTTCATTATTCTTCTGACAAAAAATTCTCTCTTCAGAAAAACTGAGCCTTCCCTTTTCTATACCTTGGTCGAACCTCTTTCTCTCTTTTCTTCTTCTAAATTTCGAACCTTAGTGATAGAGTAAGTGCCCACACACAGCAAGTAGTAACTCAATCATTGATTGGAAGACTGTGAAGGATCACACACAAAGAGAAGGACATTCGGGCTCAGATCTTGATAATACTCTGCGACAGAAAGGATACAAGGGTTAGAGATCTGAGTGGAAAGAGACATTAATTCTGCTGCATCAATGTAAGGTTTTCTTAACTTTATATGTGTTTATTTATCGTTTTAGAAAGTTCATATTTAGGGTGTTAAACAACATACTTGTGAGTAGATCTAAGATCCTGGTAAAATAATTTCCAACAATTGTTGCGAGTGGTTCGGCTTCAGTCCACTTAGTAAAGTAATCAATCGCTACCACTACATACTGCACTCCACCTTTACCTTTGGCTAATTGTCCGATCAGGTCGATCCCCCAAATGGCAAAGGGCCACGGACTTTGCATCCGTGTTAACAAGTTGTGTGGAGCTCTTGGTATCTTTGAAAATCTCTATCATTTGTCACACTTCTTAACATAGGCTTTTGAATCTTCAATCATTGTTGGCCAGAAGTAACCTTGCCTTAGAATTTTCTTGGATAAGCTCTGTCTGGCAGCATGATTTCCACAGAATCAGTCATGAACTTCAGATAGGAGTCGTGCAGCTTCTTCTTGAGTGACACATCTGAGCAATGGCATCGAGAATCCTCTTCTGTACATAACTCCCTCTAGTATGATGTACCGTGCAGCTTTCCTTCTCATTTTCCGTGCTTCATTTCAGTTATCTGACAGTTTCCTAGAGTCGAGGTAGGCTGCTATTGGTGTCATCCAGTTTGGGGATGTATCAATCATTTCGATTTCTTCCATGCCAGTGATGCTAGGCTCTTCGAGGAACTGGATAGGAAACAAGTTTGCCTTGTCACTTCATTGCTGCTTGCCAATCGAGCTAATGCGTCTGCAGTTGTATTTTCTTCTCTTGAAATGTTTCTCACACAATAGCTTTTCAATTGTGCAAGCAGATCATGTGTTTTGCTTAGATATGCTATCATCTTTTCTCCTTGAGCATCGTAGTCTTCTGATACATGATTTACCACCAGCTGTGAATCACTGCAGATTTCGATGTGCTAGGCTTTCATCTCTTGGGCTAAGCTTAGCCCAGCGATTAGAGCTTCGTACTCTGCTTCGTTGTTAGATTCTTTGAATCCAAACTTGACTGCAGCATGTAGGTTTTGCCCCTAAGCGTGACAAGGGCAATTCCTGCACCTGATAGTTGATCTGTAGCTGACCCATCTACATGTAGTTTCCAGGTCAGTTTGTCCTCATTTTGACTTGGCTGAGGTGTTTGTACCGGCTCAGGGTTACTTTCTGGTATGCTTTCTTTTTTGCCTATGCATTCTACCACAAACTCTTCCAAGACTTGGCCTTTGATTGCTGTTTGGGGTTGGAAAGTGATTTCGTACTGGCCCAACTCTACCACCCACTTGAGTAGCTGTCCAGAAGCATCTAGTTTTTGCAGTATTTGGCATAGTGGCTGGTCGGTGTATACCCGAACAAGATGAGCTTGAAAATGACCCCTCAACTTCCTTGTTGCTAGAAAGGGGCAGTAGGCGAGTTTTTCTATTAACGGGTATCGGCCCTCAGCCTCAATGAGTCTTTTACTGATGTAATAGACTAGGTGTTGTACGTTATTCTCTTCTCTGATTAGTAAGGCACTCACGACATGTTCCGTGACAGCTAAGTATATTCCCAGTTCCTCTCCGTCCAAAGGTTTTGAGAGTACGGGAGGTTTCGCAAGTTGTGCCTTTAGCTCTTGGAAAGCTTTTTCACACTCCTCTGTCCACTCGAACTACTTATTTCCTCGCATGATGTTGAAGAATGGGACACACTTGTCTGTTGATTTTGAAACGAATCTGCTGAGCGCGGCGATCCGAGAAGTGAAGCTTTGCACTTCTTTGGTTTTTGTTGGCAAGTTCATATCAAGGAGGGCTTGAATCTTCTCTGGATTAGCTTCAATTCTTCGGGCATTGACAATGAAGCCTAGAAACTTTCCCGAGCTTACTCTAAAGGAACACTTTAAGGGATTTAGTTTCATATTGTATTTTCTGAGGACTTTGAAGCATCCGTCCACATCGTCTATGTGCCCCCCAGGCTTTCTTGATTTGACGAGCATATCATCCATGTAGACTTCCATATTTCACCCGATCTGGTCTTCAAACATTTTGTTTACCAATGTTTGGGCACTAGTACGGGATTCACAACACTAGCCGGGTAGGAGGCTTCGATTATGAAGTTGTTGTTGCAGAGCTTTTCAACTTCTTCCTTCAGGGCTACTGCTTGTTCTTTGTCCAAAAGCCTTCGTTTTTGTTGAACTCGCCGGAAGTTGGGATCGATATTCAAAACATGTGAAATAATAGAAGGATCGATTCCAACCATATCCGCATGTTACCAGGCAAAAACGTCTAGATTTGCTCTTAGAAATTTTATCAATTCTGATTTTACTTCGAGCAACAAACCTTTTTCGATTTTTAGTTTTCTAGTCAGGATATCTGGATCGATCTCGATCTCTTCTAATTCTTCTACAGGTCCAACATTGCTGCTTGGGTCCCCAAGTCGAGGATCCACATCTTAATCCCCGCCTTGGGAAGTTCTGTTGGATATATTTTACCAGGATCTAGATTTACTAACAAGTATGTTTCATTAACATCCTAATATGAATTCTAAAACAATGAAATAAATACATATAAAGTTTAGGAAACCTTACATTGGGTGCAGCGGAATATAATGACTCCTTCCGTTCAGATATCTAGCCCTTGATTCCTTTCTGTAGCAGAGCATTATCAATATCTGAACCTGGATCTCTTTCTCTCCTTCCTTTGATGCTGATTCTCCTTCTTGTTGGATGGTTTTCCACAGTCTTACACACTATGATTGAGATACCACTTGATATGTGTGGGCACTCACTCATTCACTCAAGGAATTCGAAATTTAGAGAAGAAAAGAGAAGGGAAGAGGTTCGGCCTATAGAGAAAAGATAGAGGCTCAGTTTTCATCTGACAGAAGTTCACAAAGTTAAGTGTGAATGAGAGCCATCACTATCTATTTATAGGTAACCACCTAGGTTTAGGTTAGAATTATTTGGCATTAAAATAATGAAAAAATAAATGATAAAACCCATAAAGTGTGGCCGACCATGGGCTTGGATAATGGGCCTCACTTATGCAATATAGCTGTTTTATCATTCCTGCATCTAATTTTCTCAAAAACACCAATTTTCAAATTCAACCATTTAAATGCCAATTCTAATTATTTAATAACTAAAATAAATTATTAAATAATATTGTCATTTAATTTAATTATTAATTAGCCATATAAAGTCTCTTAATTAATAAATAAACCTAGAATCTCTTTTCTTTACAATTTCGCCCTTGCTTAGTGAAAATTCACAAAGTAGACATAGTCTAACTTTAGAATTATAATTGATTAATCAAAATCAATTAACTGAGTCTTACAAGCAGTATGGGCTCAACTAGTATGGGGACCATGGGTCTATATATCCGACCTTCCAATAAGCAGATCAAAAATTTATATCTTAAATTCACTGACTTATTAATTCTTCGTTGAATCCACGCATAGAACTTAGAATTGCACTCTTAGTATATAGAACGCTCTATATGTGCCACGATATAGACACGTCATTAGTTATCCATTGTTATAACCATAATGTGATCAATGATCCTCTATATAGATGATTTACATTGTTAAGGGATTAAATTACCGTAACACCCTACAATGTATTTTATCCTTAAAACACTTAACCCTGTATAAATGATATTTCAGCTAAGTGAAATGAGATCTCCACCATTTATTTTCGTTTGGTTAAGCTCGAAGGAAATCATCCTTTACTTTCTATTCGCCAGATAGAAGCTATAGATTCCATATTTATGTTAGCGCTCCCATTCAATTGCACTACCGTGTTCCCAAAATGTACGTATCACCCTGAGCCAAAAGTAGGCTTAACTAACAAATCAAAGAACACGAATAACACTCTTGAGATTGAACCTAATCATATCAGGATTAAGATCATTTGATCTAGGATCAACAGGTGATATTGAATTGAATAGATATTACGGTAAATTCTAATATATCTAATTCAAAGTTCAATATTGGTCCCTTCCGATGTATACTCCATACATCCGATGCTGATAAACTTTGTCAATGTCCTGGAAAGGACATAACACTTATCCAAGGTGTAAGAATACCTATCGCTGATTATACCATGTCAGTCTAAATCCAGTGTTCTGACAAATCAGGGAATAAACTTTCGAACATATAATTAAGATTATAATCCACTGTGTTGACAATACTATAATAATTAACAAATTGATATGTTCTGGACTTAAATAGAATTCATACATTATGTACATATAATCATGAAATAAATCATGTGAACCATGCAACATTAAATGTTATTTCTGATCTATATTAATAAGTAAATTTGATTATATTGAAATGAGTTTTATTTAGGGCATAAAACCAAACAAGTTCCCTACTTGGGAATGTTTTTTCCCTTGTCTGTGCTATGGCTGGAGGATACATCCTTCTTAGCCTTGGCCACTGCATGGCTATAACATTCCCGAGCAGACTGTTTGTTTCCTCTTAGACACCCTACCCTATTCTTTGTTGGCAACTTCAGGCACGAGTGAAATATTGACGTGAGAGCCTTTAAGTCATACAAGGCCGGCCGGCCAAGCATTACATTAAAAGCTGAAGGAACATCTAATATTAGGAACTGTGCCATTACACTCATACTCGTGGCAGCTTGTCCAACTGTGAGGGGGAGACGAATTTGTCCTAGAGGTGCGACTCCTTGACTGGAGAAACCATAGACAGGCTGGAGGCATGGGGTTAGATCATTGAGTTGGAGTCCCATTTTTTCATTATCGATCATATTTCTGGCCACCATTTTATTGGCTGTCAGGACTTCCACGACCAGCTGGTCGTTGTGCGGAAATCTAATTTTGACAGCGTCTTCATCGTTGAAGGTTATGGTTGGCTCTCCTGCTCGTGGAACTTTCGGCTTCCTTTCTTCTACGACCAGGATAACTTCTTCTTGCTCATGCTGCACTGTTCGGGCATACCTTTCCCGAGCTTTGCCCGAATCTCTAGCAATGTGTGGGCCTCCAACAATGACTTGCAGATGTCCATCTACTGGTGGAGGTAGCAAATCTTGGTTGTTGTCGTTCCTCTGACCTTGGTCGGTCTTAACATACTTTTGTAGGTGTGGATTGTTTTTCCTTATTAGGAATTAAATTTTGCGCTTCAAGTTGTAACATTAATTAGTGTCGTGGCTGTAGTCTCCGTGGAACAAACAAAACTTTGTCATGTCCCTTTTGTTGGCATCTTTCTTCATGGGCTCGAGCTTCTTATACGGGGCCAGCGACTGAGTTGCCATGTACACACTTTATATATCTTCAATTAGAATAGTGAGGGCAGTGTATTTGGCATGGTTCTCCTGGGGAGCTTGTTCGGATTTGCCAGTGAACTTTCCTTTCTTCCCATTCCCTTGCTTGTGGTTGTTGCTGGAACGCTTACCACTTGAGCTCAAATTTCTTGGGCAGTGGGGAAGTTGGAGGGATGTTCCTGTAGGAGGAGCCTTTGACTTGCCAGGCTTTTTCTCACCTTCCGCTCGTTGAATGGCTTCTTTGAGCTTGATGAAGCCTTCGGCACGGTCAACAAAATCACTCATTGAATCTACCAGCCCGTTCTTCCTTATATCCTTCTAGAGTTCACTGAGGACTTCGATGCCCCCCAGTATCGTGGATAACTTTCCATCTTGAGTTACCCGTGAAACTTTGGTCGCTTCCATCATGAATCTATTGATGTATGCCCGGAGAGGCTCGCCTGGTCGTCGCTTTACCTCGACCAAGTCTCCCAAATGCAATGGGAGTTGGCGTGAGGAGGAGAATTGTGCATGGAATTACGAAGAGAAGGTTTTCCATGAACTAAACTTTTTAGGAGCCAACTTGAAATACCATTGCTGAGCACCTTCTGACAGAGTGGCGAGGAAGATTCTACAGCATACATCTCCTCGTACCACTTGCAAATCCATTTTCATTTCGAAGTACTTGAGATGGGAAAGGGGATCTTCTCTTCCAGTGTACATCTTCCAGTCGGCATTTTAAATTTGTGGGGCAACAGCAGGAGATTGATCTCTGGCGAGATGGGAGTTTTTCGTGCTCGGTCTAGCTCAAGATCATTGTTTCTTTATCCAGCCATGTCGTGAAACATATTTTTCAATTTGTCTAGGTAAGCATGTACGGCTGGGCTAACCTGCTCGACATTCTAGTCAATTTGAATTACATCAACATCTTTCTGAGCGGGAATTTGAGTACGGGTTCTGGGCTGCGAGATTGTCATAACATTCTGATCGTCTACTCCCCTCCTACTGTTTAGATAATTCCTTAGGTCATGGGTCGCTCCCAACCTTTCAAATACAGAAGTGCTTGGCTGCCTCATCGATTGATTCACTTGGTTGACGGGTGGAATGGCACCATTTATCTGGTTGGAACCATCAGGTATGACTTCTCCTGATGAATTACTAGATAAGGTCTCCCCGCCTACCGCTTGGCCAACGAGTTGAACTCTTGACCGGGGATTAGGCAGCTGACCATTTGCAGTCTGAGAAGTATTCATCGTTGGATCTTCGTCCGTCTCACCCAGGCAAATGACGTTTGGCGGCTGCTGACCTGCAGTTTGGTAGGCTTTTCATATCAGCACGGTAGCCTACCGACTACGATTTTCAATCTCTGCATGGTGAGCCCTTAATGCCTCCATCTCTCTATCCCGCCATTTGGTGAACATATGCCTCTGTTCGTCGAACACGAGATTTACTGCAGCGCGTAGTTCATCTTGATCATGATGTAGGGTATTGTTATGACCCTGCATGAGTCCAAGAGCGTCACGGAGATTTTGTAATTCAGTGGCATCTCTCATGGTCGTCTGGGCGTTGGTTCCAGGCGAAACAGTTGTGTTATGAGTGCCCTGGTTGGGTACGGAACTGTTATTCCCAGTCTCTTGCACACCAAGCGCAATTTCATATATAGGAACTGTTACACCATTCCCCACGTTTGCTGGCTGTACAGGATTAACAGCTGGCAGAACCCTTGTGTTTCTTGGGTTTTGCAATGCAAGATCCACCGTCTGTGAATTTGTTGGATCAGTCAGGCCTCTACGAGTTTTCACCATCGTATTTGTGGTTATATGTTGAATAAAGAGCGATTCGTGATCCTTCTCTCAATGAAAGCACCAAAATGTTTACCTCGCTTTTAGCCAATGACAACGAGTCTATTTTAATAAGCGATAAGTGATTTATAACAATAGATATATAATAAAGCAATGTAAAGACACAGGAATTTTATAGAGGTTTAGCCCCGAGCAGTTAGATAATAGCCTAATCCTCGTTATTTGTATTGACTTAAGATCAAAGAGAAAGAATCTTTTTCTTTTAGCTCTTACAACAGTATCTCTGAATGTATAATTCTTAGATAATATATTTAGGGTATAGTCTTAGCTCAACTGTTTTTCGACCTCTTGCCCAGTGAACATGTATCCCCCTCCATCTGGACGGCTAGATCCTATTCGGTGCTGGGCAAAGTGGCGTGCCGAGCAACTTGAGGGTCAGATGCGTTAGCCAGACGTGTGGTTTTCTTTGTACGAGCTATCATTTTATGGCTGGGTACATGATTTAGAGAATGTCCTTCACTAGAGGAAGGTGGGCTAGAACGAAGACGAGGATGATCCTCGTGTAGAAGTTGAAGTAGATCCTAATCGATCCAATGTCTGTTCTCCCAAGACGCACCTGAGTTCATCTACAAAAGACAACACACAAGATGAGTGTTTGGTTAGAATATCGAACAATAAACAAGCAAATATGCCAACCAAGAGTTCTCAACAGATTAAAGAATGTGAATGTTCAAAGAAAAGTCAGAACTCAAGAAGTCAAAAAATTTCTCGAGTTAGGGCAAAAAAGTTCATGAAGCTTCGAATAAGCAATATGAAAGACAAACATTACGCAGTTCAGAAACAAGCATTATGACTCTAAAATCGCATGAAGACATGATAAAGAAGAATCCCGGAAGTTTTTGGACCTAGGATTTCCTAGACATTTTCTACAACAGAGTCGAAGGTGCATTCAAAATGTAAACAAGCAAAGATAAGCATATAGGAAATTGGAAACTTACTCGAGAGTCAGATGTCTGGGTTCGAGCAACGTCAATCCAACAAGCAGTGTTTCTGAAGGCACTTCGGCAACTTTGAAGCCAAGAATCTCTCTTTTCGCTCTGAAGCTTACTTAGCAAAGAAGGGTGATATAAATGAGTTTATGTGCCAATACTGTTTGATATTTATAGGCAAGTCACGAAAAGAGGTAATCATCTCAAAGGAACCTCATACGCCTCAGTTTCCCTCTTTAAAAGCGAATATGGGAAATAAAAAATAATCAAGTGCAGCCGTCAGCCGTGGAGAGAGAAAATTGGATTTCAAAATATTAATTGTCAGAGCATTTATTAGCCTAAAACCCAAGGGATGCTCAATCAACCTCACATAGAGTCTCGGACGATCGCACTCGCCACGTGTCCCCATACAAAGGCAGAAGCAGCTCGGATGAAGTCTACACGCAACTTCGGAAGTTCCGTACAGATTTCGGGGGCAAATGTTATCCCAATTTTTGCACTCTGACGTGGCATCACATGAATGGTGACACGTGGAATCCACTTGGAACATCTGCTCGGGAAGCATAGTCCGAGCAGGATACCTCGTTGGCATGCTCAAAGCAAAGTATTCAGCAATCCGCATAGAGCAACCAACACATAGCGAATTTAGCTTTCGCATCGTGAGTCATCAGCACAATCCCTATAACTCAAGGATCAGATTACATGGATATGGCATACACACGATCCCACTATCGGTGTATTCAACCTCAATCCCACGATCCTTGTATTAAGTATTGATCCCACGATCTTTCTATTTATGCGCATTGTAACGAGAGGGGAAACTCTTCCTCTCCAAGCTTACTAGCCCTATAAATAGTGATGCATGTTCACTGGGCAAGAGGTCGAAAAACAGTTAAGCTAAGACTATACCCTAAATATATTATTTAAGAATTATACATTCAGAGATACTGTTGTAAGAGCAATAAGAAAGGATTCTTTCTCCTTGATCTTAAGTCAATACAAATAACGAGGATTATGCTATTACCGAACTGCTCGGGGCTGAACCTCTATAAAATTCCTGTGTCTTTACATTGCTTTATTATATATCTATTTCTATAAATTACTTATTGCTTATTAAAATAGCTCGTTGTCGTTGGCTAAAAGCGAGGTCAATAAAAATATATTTTAAAAATTATTCAAATTTAAGTTGTTCTGAAATAAAGATTTCCAACTTAAAATAATTTTTTATTTAATTAAATATTCCAAAAATAGTAATATTTAAGTATCAAAAATGAAATCCACTTAAATATTTAATTTTCAATTGAATTGATTGTGTTAAGTACAAGAATTAAAAATCAAGTATAAAAGAAACTTAATTGTTAATTCTAATTTAATACTAGGAAAAATATTCAAATTTAAGTTGGTCCAAAATTAATTAAAATAATAATTAATTTTTAACTTAAAATATTTTCTAATTAAATATTTGAAAATATAACTAGTGACTAGAAATTACTATCTAGAATATATCTCATTAACTAAGTGTTTTTCTAAAATTAACTTTAAAATTCAATGAAAAATAAATTTCATGTATTTTAAAAGTTAATTATGTTGCTAATTTCATATATTTTAATGGGGCTTCACAATTGGGGTGGTTCATGTGAGGGAGGGGTGGGTTCAGTACGTCGTACCCACTGCTATTGGCCCCCTAACTCTCACACAAGGCCCAAAGGAGAGGAATTAAACCATTAAATAAATAATTGTTATTCATTGAATAAGCCCAAATCTAATTGGGCCTAAATAAAATTACTTATGTCAAATTTTATTTTAGCAACCTAGTCCATTTACTTAGTAAAACTTAAATGGGCTTCCTATATGCATCTAAGCTCAAAAGCAAACATATAGGCTCACACAGGTCAAATGATTTGGATGGGCCCTATCATGTTACTAGGTTTACACAGATGAAAGAAGTACAAAATTTACCTGTTACAAATTATTTATAGGATCTATTGACAATTAGACTATGATTAAAATCAGATCATGTGATCTGTCAACAAGTTAATCATAGCAATTTAGATCAAATAAATAATAGGTTTGTTAAAAAAAAATTTTGAATAAACAATATAAATAAACAAACAATGTCCATATGTAACAGATGTGAAATAAGATATTAATATAATTAAATTATTATTTTAAACTAACCAATTTAAATTTTGAAAATCTAGGGTTGCTAAAACAAACCTTAAAAATCTCATCAAAATTTAAAATTCAAAAAATGAAAACTAATTTAAAATATCTAGGTTTATTTCAATTATTTTATCAAATTAAATTAAATATCAAATAAGATAAATGATTTGAAAAAAAAATTCACTATCATTTTCAAATGTTATAATTAAATAAAATTAAAATAATAAAATAAACCAATTTTAAAAATAGATATGGTTAGGCAATTATTATTTTAGGAATAAAATAATAAATAAATAATAATTATCCTAATTATATGTCAAAATATCTCAAATTAAGCCTTATTCAAATTTCTACAAAAATATCTAAGTTATTTAAATATTTAAAATATAATTTATAAATTTCTAATAAGTAAAATGATATAAAATAGTAAAATATTATTTTTCAAACATATAATTTGTAAACAATTAAATATTTAACAAAATAGCGAATTTTTGAATTTGAAAATATGATGGTTAGAATATCTATAAAAATATCTAGGTTAATTTCAAATTTATTAATTATTTAATTTATTATATAAGATAATTTTAATATAGTATTTCAAATAAAAAAAAAAGATAAAGTTATGTTTTAATTTAAAATATGTCAAATATTAAAATATCTGATCTTATAATTAAATAATATATAAATATTAAAGAAATTAACAATTTTTTTAAATCTGACAATAATTTTAAAAAATAAAATAATCAGTTATTAAATTTAAACCTCAAAATATCAAAATTACTAATAATCTATTGAAAAATAAATATTATTAATTTAAAAAATGATATTTAAGTTTAAATATATTAAAAATAATATTTTATTTTAATTTTGGTGTTTGAAAATTGGAAAAATCTAAAATTGGGAAAAAATCCCACAAAAATCGAATTTAGGTGTTGGCTGGCAGCAAGGCTGCAAGCGCAGCCAAAAAAGGGCTGCAAAATCCCTCACATGCGCGCGGAAGGAGGACCTGCAACCTCCCTGACCAAGGTTTCTCAGTTAGCTGCAAGGTGATGGGCGTGCGGAGAGCAGTGTCAGGACAGGGTGTGTGTGTCCGAGTTTCAGACAAATTTTGTCTGAAGGACGCACGGAGACATAACCTTGTCCGAAGTCATGCGCGCGGGGATGGTGTTATCTCAACACCATATGCACTCGAAACTTCAAACCTTCATAACTTCTTCGTTTTTCATCGGAATTGAGTTCCGTAAAAACAAAATTGCTTAATTTTTCACAAGGAATCCAAATAAAATATTTTCAGAAAGAAAACAAAAAAGATTCATGGAAAAAATTCGTACAACACATACATTCATCAAATAAGCACATAAACCAACATGATGTTTGAATTATTTTACCAGGATCTTAGATCTACTCACAAGTATGTTGATTAACATCCTAAATATGAACTTCTAAAACAATTATAAGTAAACACATATAAAGTATGAGAAACCTTACATTGGGTGCAGCGGAATAATATGTCTCCTTCCACTTAGATCTCTAACCCTTGTATCCTTTCTGTCGCAGAGTATTATCAAGATCTGAGCCCGAATATCCTTCTTTGTTGAATCTGGATTCTTCACGATCTTCCACACTATGATTGAGGTACTAGTTGCTGTGTGTGGGAACTACTCTATCACTTAGGAATTTTGAAACAAAGAAGAAGAAGAAAGAGAGAGAGAGGTGGCGGCTCAGGAATTTTCTGTGTAAGGAATGAGATGCAATTGTGTGTAGTTTCCTAAAGCCATTACTTTCTATTTATATAATACCACATAGGGTTAGGGTTGAATTACTTGGAATCAAAGTAATGAAAATATTAATTGATAAAACCTATGCATGTGACCAGCCATGGCATATGGAAATGGGCCTCACTTTTGCAACTTTCCTGTTTTATCATTTCTGTATCCCATTTTCTCAAAATTGCCAATTTTCACATTCAACCATTTAAATGTCAATTTTAACTATTTAATAACTAGAATTAATTATTAAATAATATTGTCATTTATTATATTTATTAATTAGACTAACCAAAGTCTCTTAATTAACAAATTTATCCTATAAACTCTTTCTTTACAGTTTCACCCTTAATAAGTGATAAATTCACAAATAGACATAGTCTAACTTGAGAATTATAATTGATTAATTAAAACCAATTTAATGAGTCTTACAAGTAGTATTGTCTCAACTAGTGTGGGGACCATGGGCCTATATATCCGAGCTTCCAATAAGCAGATCAAGAATTTACCTCTTAAATTCACTGACTTATTAATTCTTCGTTGAATCCACGCATAGAACTTAGAATTGCACTCTCAGCTATATAGAACGCTCTATATGTTCCACCATATAGACACACTATTAATTATCCATTGTGATAATCCTAATTTGATCAATGATCCTCTATATAGATGATCTACACTGTAAAGGAATTAAATTATTGTAACACCCTACAATGTATTTTATCCTTAAAACACTTAACCCCGTATAAATGATATTTTAGCTAAGTGAAATGAGTACCCCACCATTTATTTTCGTCTAGTTAAGCTCAAAGGAAATCATCCTTTACTTTCTATTTGCCAGATAGAAGCTATATATTCCATATTTATGTTAGCGCTCCCACTCAATTGCACTACCGTTTTCCCAAAATGTACGTATCACCCTGACCCAAAAGTAGGCTGAACTAACAAATCAAAGAACACGAGTAACACTCTTGAGATTTAACCTAATCATATCACGATTAAGATCATTCGATCTAGGATCAACTAGGTGATAGTGAATTGAATAGATATTACGGTAAGTTTAATAAATCTATGTCAAAGTTCAATATCGGTCCATTCCGATGCATACTCCATGCATCCAACCCAAGCTTTACTTTAACCAATGCTTTGGAAAGAACATAGCATTTCTCCAAATGCAAGTAAACTCTGTTGTAGATTGTCATATCAGTAAATCAGTGATATGATAAATTTAGGAATCCTTAATCACATAGTCATGTTTACTTTCCACTGTGCTGACAACACAATAAACAGGATCAAGTATGTGAAAAGGGTTTCGATGAATTTATAAATCAAATAGACAAATAATTGATAAGGTGAACCAAAACATACACAAATGAATGAAAAATACTTCTGTTTCTTTATTTATTGAATAATCTGGATTACATTGAAATGGAGTTTTATTTAGGGCATAAAACCCAACAAACTCCTACTTGCACTAATATAAAACTAATCAGTACATCTCAATTAATCCTAAATTCTGACGGTGCTTTTCAAATGCAGTCACTGCCAATACTTTGGTGAATAGATTAGCTAAGTTGTCTTCTGTGTCCACTTTTTCCACGAGTACATCCCCTCTTGCAACATATTATCTAATGATATGATATTTCCTTTCTATATGTTTGCTTCTCTTGTTGCTTCGAGGCTCCTTACTGTTGGCTATTGCTCCAGTGTTATCACAAAGTAAAACTAGCGGCTTTTCCACTCTAGGCACGACACCAAGACTGGTGAAGAACTTTCTCAGCCAGACAACCTCTTTGGTAGCCTCTGCAGCAGCTATGTATTCTGCCTCCATGGTAGAATCTGAAATCGCGATTTGTTTAGCACTTCTCCAAACCACTGCTCCACCACCAAGAGTAAACACCATCCCAGATGTAGATTTCCTGTCATCAAGACATGCATGGAAATCTGAGTCGGTATAGCCTATGGGATTTAAAGCACCACCCTTGTAGACTAACACATAATGTCTTGTACTCTTTAAGTATTTCAAAATATACTTAACAACATTCCAATGTTCCTGACCTGGATTTGTCTGATACCTGCTCACGATTCCTACTGCATAGCAGATGTCAGGTCTAGTGCACAACATTGGGTACATTAGACTTTCAACTGCAGAAGCATAAGGAACTTTTCCCATGTCCTCTGTCTCTTGAGGATCAGTAGGAAACTGTTCCTTAGATAGACGGATACCATATCTAGAAGACATAGTTGCCCCTTTGGTGTTGGTCATGGAGAATCTCTCTAAAACTTTATCAATGTAAGTTATTTGAGAGAAAGCAAGGGATATGTTCTTCTGGTTTATGATAATTTGAATACCGAGAACATAGGCAGCCTCACCCAAATCTTTCATTTCGAATTGAGTGTCTAGCCATTCCTTGATGTCAGTCATTTTCTTGATATTGTTGACAATAATCAAAATGTCGTCAACATAAAGGACCAGGAATACTACTACTTGGTCTTCCTTGAGTTGGTAAACACAAGGTTCATCTTCATTCTGAAGAAAGCCGTAGGTTTTGATGATTTCATCAAACCTTTTGTTCCACAAACGAGAAGCTTGCTTAAGTCCATAAATAGACCTATTTAACTTGCAAACATTCTTTTCCTGCCCTGGAAGAACATAGCCTTCTGGTTGCTCCATATAGATGGTTTCTTTAAGAACCCCATTAAGGAAGGCTGTCTTGACATCCATTTGCTAGATTTCATAGTCGAAAGCAGCTGCGATGGAGAGAAGAATTCAGATGGATTTGAGCATGGCGACTGGACTAAAAGTTTCCTCATAGTCCACACCTTCTCTTTGGGTATAACCCTTGGCGACCAGTCTAGCTTTAAAAGTTTCGACTTCGCCTCCAGCGCCTCTTTTCTTCTTGTAGACCCACTTACATCCGATTGGACGATAGTCATCGGGTGCGTCTACATATTCCCAGACTTTGTTCTTTTTCATGGAATCCATTTCTGAATCCATGCCAGCTGACCATCGTTTCCCTTCTGGACTTGCCATTGCCTGTTTATAGGTTATTGGTTCGTCTTCAATACCGTCACCAACGACCCTATTGATTCACCTTCTAAGCCATAACGAGACGGTTTTGTAGAAACCCTCCCACTACGACGAGGAGCGGTGATCTTCTGAACAGGAACTTTAGTACTAGTTTTCTCAGTTGTTTCGACTGAGGGAGTGGGATTATCCTCTTCTTGAGTGGAAGAGGACGGAACACTGGGAGGAGTTAAATCTGTAAGCATTTCCTCTAATACAACTTTACTTTTTGGTTTGTTGTCTTTAATATAGTTATCTTCAAGAAAAGTAGCATTTGTAGAAACAAACACTTTGTTATCCTTGTAACTATAAAACAGTCCACCCCTAGTCTCTTTAGAATTTCCGACAAACATGCAAACTGCAGTTCACGATTCCAGTTTGCCTTCTTTCTTTCTCAAGAAATGAGCAAGGCACCCCCAAATCCTATAATGGCGTAAACTAGGTGTACAACCATTCCATAGTTCGACAGGTGTCTTAGGGACTGCTTTAGATGGAACAAGATTTAAAATGTCGTTTGCCATCTGAATAGCATATCCCTAGAATGGACGTAGACAACATTGAATAACTCAGCATAGACCTAACCATTTCCAAAAGAGTGCGATTTCTTCTTTCTGCAACTCCGTTTTGCTGCGGAGTGCTTGGGGCAGTGTATTGGGATTCAATTCCAAATTCAATTAAATGATCTTTGAACTGCATATCCATATATTCTCCACCCCTATCAGTTCGCAAGATCTTTAATGTTTTACCTAATTGGTTTTGAGCCAAAGCATGAAATTCCTAAAACTTTTCAAACGTTTCAGATTTCTTTTGCATTGAGTAAAGAAAACTGTATCTAAAGAAATCATCGACGAAAGTGATGAAATACTCATAACCACCTCGGGCTTTTACATTCAGAGGTTCGTAAACATCCGAATGCACTAATCCTAGGGGTTGTTTGGCACGCTCTCCCTTTGCAGAGAAAGAACGTTTGGTTATTTTTGCTTCTAGGCATGACTCACAAACTGGCAATTCTACTAAGACGACATTTTTCAATGGACTGTCTTTGGTTAGCCTATTGAATCTATCAAAGCCTATATGATGTAAACGTAAATGCCATAGATAAGTTTGTTCAGCATTACCAATCTCTTTTCTTTTAAGGCTTCTAGGTTTGGCTACATTAAAAAGTTCAGTATTTAGTGAGATTTGCGTATCAGGTCTTAAAACATAAAGCCCTTGTTCCATGTTAGCAACACATATATGAAATCCATTACGATAAATTGAACAATTGGAACTCGAAAAATTCAATATATGAAATTGTGTTTGTAAACATGAAACACTAATCAAATTTCTACTAAAGTTTGGAATAAATAAAACATTGTGTAAAAGTAAAAATCTTTTTGAATGAAACTTGATATGGGCCGTTCCTCTAGCTTTGACTGATACTAACTCGCCATTTCCAACTTTTATCTTTAACTCTTTTGGGTGTAGATTTTCCCAAGTTTCAAGCAGCTGCAGTGAAGAGCAAACATGGTTAGTAGATCCAGAATCAACAATCCATGTGGATTTGTCATTCTCTAAAACACATGATTCAAAGACAAAAGCATTACCTTCGTTTGAATTGTTTAGAAGCCGGGGACATCGTTCTTCTTGATGTTCCTTTTCATTACAATTCGAACATAGAAGATCATGTCTGATAATTGTACTTGAAGAAGCAGCCTTGTTAGAGTTTCATGCTTACTCCTCTTCCTCTGATTAAAGTTTGCAAAACTAGGAGGTCCCATTGCAATCAAATTCCGTTCATGAGCTCGTAATTCTGCTTCGAGCTTGTCCATGTCGGAGGAGTTAAAATTGTTGATCATGTAAGATACAACAAATCCATTATACTCCGGAGGAAGACTATTAAGAATGAATTGTACCCATTGTTCCTTTGATAATTCAATTCCAAGTAGATTTGCCTTTTGGAACTTCAGATTCATCAACAATAGGTGCGAGTTAATGCAACTACCAAGATGCATTTTCACATTATAGAGTTCATGGGCTAAGACATTGACTAGGAGGGGATCGAGATCAGGGTTATCCATAATGGCACTACAACATATCAATAAAACAGAAGTAAGGTTTTGGTTCAATCAATTCATACACAAGTTCAGAAAATAACAAATAATCACATATGTTATAAAAATACTAAATCTAACATAGTTTATTTTCCAAGGTTTCCAACAAACTGATACAGTGTCCCGTTTAGGCGAGAGTCAAAGCATCATCCATTGAATAGAGTTGTCAATTCATCTAAAATGATAAACATTCTAGCAACCTTTTATTCGATCAAGATTGGAATCCAGCGTGGTCGCGTTGTTGGGTTTTATGCCCTAAATAAAATTCCATTTCATTGTAATCCATTTTATTCAACATCAATAAAGAAACAGAAGTATTTTTCATTCATTTGTGTATGTTTTGGTTCATCATAAAATTGCTTGTCTATTTGATTTATAAATTCATCTGAAACCCTTTTCACATACTTGATCCTGTTTATTGTGTTGTCAACACATTGGAAAGTAAACATGACTATGTGAATAAAGTTTCCTAGATTTATCAGACACAGGGTTTTACTGATATGATAATCTACAACAGAGTTTACTTGCATTTGGAGAAATGCTATGTTCTTTCCAGAGCATTGGTTAAAGTAAAGCTCAGGTTGGGTGCATGGATTATGCATCGGAAGGGACCGATATTGAACTTTGACTTAGATTTATTAAACTTACCGTAATATCTATTCAAGTCAATATTGCCTAGTTGATCCTAGATCAAATGATCTTAATCTTTTTATGATTAGGCTCAATCTCAAGAGGTTATTCGTGTTCTTTAATTTGTGAATTTTTCACTAAGTAAGGGCAAAATTGTAAAGAAAGAGTTTTAGGGGCATATTTGTTAATTATGATACTTTGTATGGTTTAATTAATAAATATGTTAAATGAAAATATTATTTAATAATTATTTATAGTTATTAAATAGTTAGAATTGGCATTTAAATGGTTGAATTTGAAAATTGGCGTTTTTGAGAAAATGAGATGTAGAAATGATAAAACTGCAAAATTGCAAAAAGTGAGGCCCAAATCCACATTGCCTAGGCTGGCAACTTTTATAGGTTTTTTCATCTGATATTTTCATTATTTGAATGCCAAATAATTCAAACCTAACCCTAGTGGAATGCTATAAATAGATAGTGAAGGCTTCAAGAAAATTACACTTTTCATTCAGAGAAAAACCTGAGCCTTCTCTTTCTAAACCCTAGCCGCCACTTCTTACTCTTCTTCTTCCTTCATAATTTCAAACCACTTAGTGATTAGAGTAGTGCCCACACACAGCAAGTGATACCTCAATCATAATGAGGAAGATCGTGAAGAAAGACATTCAATAAGAAGGAGTTTCAGCACTAAAGAAGGAGAGAAAGAGATCCAGGTTTAGATCTTGATAATACTCTGCGACAGAAAGGATACAAGGGTTAGAGATCTGAACGGAAGGAGACATTTAATTCCGTTGCACCCAATGTAAGGTTTCTAATACTTTATATGTGTTTATTTCATAATCGTTTTAGAAGTTCACATTTAGGGTGTTAATCAACATACTTGTGAGTAGATCTAAGATCCTGGTAAAATAATTTCTAACAACTGGTATCACAGCCATGGTAATTGATTTACTTGCAAGAAATTTGGACTTAAAACGATTTGTTTGATGTTTGGGATGGTATCATGTTGTTTTGAGTGTTGTTTGATGATTGATTGATGTTTGTGAATTTTCTTGAAAAATAATTGAATATGTGTTTCTGGAATTAGTTTTTTATGATAGTATTGAAAAAATTAAGCAATTTACTTTTTTACAGAACTCAATTTCGATTTAATTTGAATTAGTTATGATTTTTTGAAGTTTCGAAAAATATCAGGGTGGTGCAACTAGCCACGCGCGCGCATGAGGGGCATCCATCAGACAACACGCGCACAGACAAGATTTTGTCTGAAACTAAGGTTCGCGCACACGGAATAGGCTGCATGCAGCCTCCTGTGCCGGCGTTTCTCAGTCAAGCACCCTGATGCGCGCGCGTGGACAGTATGCAATGCATACTGTCCGTACAGCTCGCAATTTTTTCATTTTTCTTCGTTTTTTCATGCTATTTCATGGAATTAACTTCCGATTTTTTGTGTAGTTTTGTATTTCGATTTTTACTTTTCAATTTTCAAATCTAATATCAGAAATAAATTAATTTGAATTTTTTAAATTTAATTTTAGATATTAGTGTAATTTGAATTTGAAAACAAGTTAAAATCTATCTTTTTGCTTGATTTTATATCTTATTTTTAAATTTGATTATTTTATCTTATCTTTTAAATTTAAAGGTCAGATATTAAATATTTTTAAATTAATTTTTTTTAAAATATTTGACCTTATTTAAATTTAAAATAAGATTAGTATAATCATGTAATTTTAAATAGAAGTAAGATATTTTGCTAATTTTTTTTTAAATTTTGTTATTTTATTTAAATTAAATTATAAATTTTGAAAAATATTTATTTATTTTTTTTATTTTATATTTAATTTATAAAATAACTTTAAAAATTTAAAAGGTAGTAAGCAATTATTTTTGAAATGATATTTAGGTTAGTTGAAACCTAATTTTTCAAAAATTGTAGGTTTAATTATAATTTTTTTATTTTTATTTTAAAAAGCGAAATATTTTTTTATTATTTAAATATTTTTCGAAAAAATAATTATTTAAAATTAAATAAATCCTACATCCAACTATCCAATTCATCTTGTTGCAGGAGTATGTGTTTTAGCTTGTATGTAAGTTTTCTAAAACCTATTATTGCTTGATTGCAAATAGCCATGGTTAACTTGTTGACAGATCCAATGATCTGATTTTAACTGATGGTTCCATTGGTCAAGTAAATAATTCGTAACAGGTAAATTTTACAATCTTCTTTCATCTGTGTATGACCTAGCAACATGATAGGATCCATCCAAATGTGTGCCTGTGTGAGCCTATATGTTTAATTTTGTTATAGATGCATATAGGTTGTTGTTGATAAATAAAATATCATAGTTTTTGATAGATTTTATTTAGGCCCATTTAGTTTTTGGGCCTATTCAATTAATAACAGTTGTTCATTTTAAGGTTAAATTCCTCTCTTTTGGGCCTTGTGTGAGAGTTGGGAGCCATAGTAGTGGGTATGACATACTGAACCCAGCCCCCCCTCACATGAACCACCCCAATTGTGAAGGCCCATTTGCCTGATTTGGATAAGTTTACTAGGTTAATTAAATTAGTTTAACCTAATAAAATTTATTAGCAACATAATTAATTTTATTTATTTTGAAATTAATTTGAGAAAACCATAGTTTAAAGAATTTTATTCTAAGCTAAACTATATGTATTTTCTTGTATTTAATTAAATATAGAATTATAACCAACTAGATTCTTTCTGAAGCCTAACTTAAATTTTACATTAAATATTCATATTTAAATTGAAAATTAGTTATCTCTAACTAATCAACTTAAATCTAAATATCTTTTGAATTTCAAATTTCAAAATTAAGTTGACGAATTTTAGGAATTGGTTATTAAGATTCTTTAGATATTTTTTTTAAGTTGATATTTTTTCAAATATTAACTTAAAATGGAATATTTTCAAATTAAGTGGTTACAACTTAATTTTTTTTTATATTTAGTTAAATTTAAATTTGAAAATATTTAAGTTCTAGATTTTTTTTCTAATACAACTTAAATTAGATATTTTTTCAAATTTTGTGGAAAAGATACTTAGTCAAATAAGATATTTTCTAAATAGTTATTTCTAGACTACTTAATATTTCTAATATTAAATAGGAAAATATTATACATTGTGAAATTAATTATTTAAATAATTAATTTTGGTACAATTTATTTTAAGTATATTTTTTCCTAGTATTTAATTAGAAATTAATAATTAAGCCTTCTCTACACTTAACTATTTATTTCTTGAATTTAATACATTTAATTAAATTGAAAATTAAATATCTAAGTTGATTTTCATCATGATACTTAAATATTTCTTTTTTATGACACTTAATTAAATAGAAAATTATTTTTAGTTGAAATTTACTTTTCAACTTAAATTAAATAATTTTCAAAATATATATTTTTTCTTTATTTTATTAATCAATTTTTGAAATTGCATTTCATAATGCAAGATGATTTTGAATTTATCTTGAAAAATAGATTAAGTTGTAAATTAATTATTTATTTTAATTAATTCTTGGACCAACTTAAATCAATGATTTTTTCATTTATTGATTAATTTAAAATAAATGAAATAAAGTATATTATTAGAAATTGAATTAATTAGTGAAAGGAAAATCTAGATAGGTGATATTTTTGCTTGAAGTATTTTTCTAAGTAATTATTATTTAAGTATTTCGAAAATATAAAGTTTTTATACTTTCTTTTTCACAATAGAATAAATATAATTCTTGGACCAACTTAAATCAATGATTTTTTCATTTATTAATTTATTTAAAATAAATGAATTAAAGTATATTATTAGAACTTGAATTAATTAGTCAAAGGAAAATCTAGATAGGTGATATTTTTGCTTGAAGTATTTTTCTAAGTAATTATTATTTAAGTATTTCGAAAATATAAAGTTTTTATACTTTCTTTTTCACAATACAATAAATATATTCTCATGAAAATTTATTTTGAGTTGCAAATTAATTTAAATTAATACAACTTAAATAATTGTAAAGCCCGCTTAGTTAATTTGGAAATTAGCAGTTATTTATGTTAATCATGAAATTATTTATAGCTATTTAAATAATTTATCATTGATATTTATGGAATTCAGATATGCATAATTATGTCATCAGCAGTCTTTATATTTCGCATTTCCGGTGTCCGGTATTTTGGAACTCGGCGTTTGGCTCAGTGGAAATCACAACTTAGTATGTTAGTATTTTGGGGACGGGTTTTAGACATTGGGAATGTCGGGAATGGCCGGGAATTTAGAATGTCCCAAAAATACCCCTTTAGTTTGATTTTAGTGATTTTATGGTGGAGGGGCAAAATGGTCTTTTTGCCCCATTAGTGTTTTGTCTTATGTGAGTTTTTATTTGGAAATTAAATGTTTATTTGGAGTTAATTGTTGGCTGAAATAAATGAATAATGTGATTTAAATTCCTTTTTCTCAAACATTTTTTACACTTAGTCAAATTTAAGAAAAATAGAAAAAAACTCAAGCTCTCTTTTCCTTCTCTCCATTTCGGCTTGGTGTTGGCTGCTAGGGCAGAGATTTTTCTCTTCAATTCTTGTGATTTTCTTCTCATCTAAGTGTGATTCAATTGTAGGTAAGATCCTTGAACTTATCCTTCTATGTTTTCTTGGAATTTTTGATAAAAGATGAGTAAATGCATGTGATTTTGGATGTTGTTGGCTGCTGTGTTTTGTGATTATTTTATGTGGTTCAAAGCATGTTAAATTGATAGGAATTAAGCTATGTTGAAAGCATGTAGGTTAGATTGTTAAGCTTGTAGTTTTTATGTGAAAAAGTATGAATTTTGGAAGGAAAATGTTGTGATTATGTTCTGTGTGGTTGCTGTTGTTCTTGTTAGTTTGCAGAGGTTATTTTATGCTTAGTTATGTTGAATTAAGCTAGTTTGATTGCTTGTTTAGGTGGTTTGCTCAAGCTTGAGTTTGGAACTCAAAGCTTGAGCTCCAATGGTGAATTTTGCATGTGTGATTTCTGGGTAGGTTTGATGCTCTAGAATTGTTATTTGGGGCATATAGAACAGGTCTGGAAAGTTTGGGACCAATTGGGTTCGAATTGGTCAAGTTAGGAGATTTTTAGTTGGCTGCCTGCGAGGAACCGGAATTCCGGTTGAGCATCCGGAATTCCGGATGGGGGTTCAGAATTTCCCAGAACCGGAATTCCGGTTGGGCAACCGGTCTGCCGGTTGGGGGATTTTTCAGAACCCTAGTTTTCCTCGTTTTTGGGTTTTTAGGGGTATTGCCATGCTTTTTATCGATAGGGAAACTTTTAGTTTCAAGTTTTAGTCCCCGGGAAGTGATTTAGCGTGTCAACATAGCGTTGTGATTTTTATGGTTTAGGAGCCGATGTCCGCCGTTCGGCTTCGGTTCCGGTCGGGTTGACGCACACACCTGAAATCGGAATCCAGGTAAGATTGGTATAATGGTATGCATATGTAGATTACATGTTTAGCGTGCATGTAGGAAGCCTGTTAGATTACATTAGATATGTATTTAGGCTTCGAACCACCCAACCCTGTCACGTCGGTACAGGCTGGAGTATGACCAGCAGCCGGAGTATGACCGGTTCGACCGATCAGGCTGACACTGGTTGGTGGTTCAGTGCTATTGACCTATCCCGTCGGTACAGGCTGGAGTATGACCAGCAGCCGGAGTATGACCGGTTCGACCGATCAGGAGGATACTTGTCAATAGTACCGTCCCCTGAACGTTCAAAACTCAGTACCATGTTGGACATGGCAGTAGTGCTCAGTACCATGTTGGACATGGCAGTAGCGGGACTCAGTATCGTGTTGGACACGGCAGTCAGTTTTATGTATGATATTATTATGCTTTTCTTACTGAGTCTGTCGACTCACAGTTTACGTTCATGTGTAGGTAAAGGCAAGGCTGTAGCTGATGGACCGTGACCGAGCATATGAGATTGTACATGTCGGGGCGGTTAGGCCTGGAGCGTACGATCCTCGGGACAGCAGGGCTGAGATTTTGTAACTGTCGTTAGACGACTTTATTTTGTTGTAAAAGTTGAACAGTAAAAACGTTTGTAAATATTTTTATAAATCGGGATCCCGAGACTTTTGTAAAATGGTTTATAAGTTAATGAAAAAGCAAAATTTTAATTAATCACGTTTTTCCATAAACCTCGTTGATTAGCAACGAGCTGCACAGTACGTTTAAAAATCACGTAATACGCCTAAGATAGTTAGGGTGTTACAATTTGGTATCAGAGCCGCCAGGTTGTCTTCCGAAGATCGTCACGACATGTACAATCGTCATCAGCAGTTAGCTCGGTTCACGGTTCAGTAAGCCTTTATTGCTTTAGTAGTTTATTTTATTCAGTTATGAAAAAGAAAAGCCTGTTAGGAAGCATGTTAGTAGCCTGATAGTAGAATAGGCGCATGTTTCATTTCTAATTTCCAAATTAAGCGGCATTAGTAAGCTCGCCTTGAATACGACCTGATATGCCAACTCTTGGTTTCGCAGGCGGTTCTAACTAGATGGACGCCAGGCGGACTACCAGGAGTCAGGGCAACTCCGTGGGGTCGAATCAGGGACAGGGAGCTCAGTTTCCCCCACCTGCTAGGGGCCGAGGCAGAGGTCCCCGAGGCAGGGCTCGTGGCCGGGGTGATGAGAACCCGCCACAGGCTGCCCAGGCTCCCCCAGCCGATCAGGGAGCCCCGAATTGGGAGTTACGGTTTGCGGAGATGCAAGCCAGGATCGAAGAACAAGACCTCGAGATTCAGAGGTTGAGACAGCAGGGTGCTCCTGCAGTTCCAGTGCCAGTAGTTCCAGTGGCACCTGCCCCTGCTGCCCAGGCCGAGATAGTGGTGGCGGCCCATAGATTGGAACCGTTGTATGAGCGGTTCCGGAAGCAAGCACCTCCGGTATTCCTGGGAGGTCCAGATGTGTCGAAAGCCGAGCAGTGGCTTACGGTGATCACCAGGATTCTGAACTTTATGGGTGTCACCGGTAATGACAGAGTGGTGTGCGCCACATTTCAGTTCCAGGAGGACGCCCTGGTATGGTGGGACATGGTGTCTCAGATTCACGATGTCACCACCATGACCTGGGAAAGGTTTCAGGAACTCTTCAACGCGAAATACTATAATGAGGCGGTCAGAAGCGCCAAGAGGAAAGAGTTCGTTCACCTGACCCAGCGGGAGAACATGAGTGTCACTGAGTATACTACTCGGTTGTGGGATTGGCGAGGTTAGCCTCGGGAATTGTGCCGACCGACTTCGGCGGGGAAGGAGAAGTATCTGGACGGGTTGAATCCCAAGATCAGGCATGACCTGATGATTACCACTGACGACAGCACCACCTACGCTCAGATGGTGGAGAAGGCACTGCGAGCTGAGGGCGCAGTGGGGTGTATGTCAGATTCAGCCAGTACTCCGGTTGGTGGCGGAGCTCCTACCCCTCCTGCATCAGGCTATAGCAGGGGGAGTAGTGGTTCGGCCATTGATCAGAGGAAGAGGGCACCCACTGCTTCCGGCGGCTCGAGTCAGAACAAGAGGTTCCGGGGGAACCAGAACAGAGGGAGTCGTCCAGGTGGTACCGAGACCCGATTCTCCTATCCCGAGTGCCCTAGCTGCAAGAGGCATCATCGGGGTGAGTGCAAGGGGCAGGGATGCTTTCATTGTGGCATGCCCGGGCACTTCAAGAGGGAATGTCCCCAGCTCCGGCCAGAGGCACCGAGAGCTCCAGCGATACCCACTCCAGCCAGGGTATTCGCCATCACGCAGGCTGATGCAGATGCCAGCCCATCAGTTGTTACAGGTCAGCTCTTTATTAACAACTCGTTTTATTCAGTGCTGTTTGATTCTGGGGCTACACACTCTTATGTGGCGGCCAGGGTCTTTAGTAAGTTGGGTAGACCCTTTGATAGATATGAATCAGGGTTTGGAACCCTGTTACCTGGCGGAGAATTGGTTATCTCCAATAGGTGGATTAGCTCTATGCCAATCAGGATAGATGGTAGAGAGCTAAGCGCTGATCTGATAGAGATGAGCTTAGTCGAATTTGATATTATTTTAGGAATGGATTTCCTATCTAAATATTCGGCGAGCATTGACTGTAAGAGGAAGATGGTGGTCTTCCAACCGGAAAGTGAAGAACCGTTTGTATTTGTGGGTTCGGTTCAGGGATCTCGGATCCCGGTGATCTCGGCTATGTCAGCGAGAGAATTGTTGCACGGTGGGTGCTTAGGGTTTCTGGCCGTGGTGGTGGACACCACTCGGCCAGACACCATTCGGCCAGAGGACATCAGAGTGGTTCGGGAATTTTTGGACGTTTTTCCCGAAGAACTTCCAGGGTTACCACCTCATCGGGAGATTGACTTCGTGATTGACTTGGCACCAGGGGTGGATCCGGTTTCTAAAGCCCCGTATAGGATGGCTCCAGCTGAACTTAAGGAATTGAAGATTCAGCTCCAGGGGTTGCTTGACATAGGGTTCATCCGGCCCAGTGTGTCACCCTGGGGAGCCCCGGTTTTGTTCGTCAAGAAGAAGGATGGATCTATGAGAATGTGCATCGACTACAGAGAGTTGAACAAGCTGACGGTGAAGAATAAATATCCACTACCTAGGATCGATGACTTGTTCGATCAGCTTCAGGGGAAGACGGTCTTTTCTAAGACTGATCTCCGTTCGGGTTATCATCAGTTGAGGATCCGAGAGGAGGACATTCCAAAGACGGCTTTCCGCACTAGGTATGGACACTACGAGTTTCTGGTTATGTCATTCGGACTAACCAATGCTCCTGCAGCATTCATGGACCTGATGAATAGAGTATTCAAGGATTTCCTCGATATCTGTGTGATTGTGTTTATCGACGACATCCTCGTGTACTCTCAGTCAGAAGAGGAGCATGAGTTACATCTTCAGATGGTACTGCAACGACTTCGAGAACATAGACTCTACGCCAAGTTCAAGAAATGTGAGTTCTGGTTGTCTCAGGTGTCCTTCCTAGGACACATTGTGGGTAAGGACGGGATCAAGGTGGATCCCGGGAAGATCGAATCCGTCAGGGATTGGCCGAGACCGAAGACAGTGACAGAGATCAGAAGCTTCTTGGGGTTAGCTGGGTACTACCGTAGGTTCGTGGAGGGGTTCTCCAAAATTTCAATGCCCCTAACCGAGCTTACAAAGAAGAATCAGCGATTTATCTGGACAGATAAATGCGAAGCTAGTTTTCAGGAGCTGAAACAGAGATTGATTACTGCTCCGGTACTAGCTTTGCCTTCGGACGAGGAGAAGTTCGTGGTCTACTGTGACGCATCCAAACAGGGTTTGGGGTGCGTATTGATGCAAGCCGATCGGGTTATCGCTTATGCCTCCCGTCAGTTAAAGGATTATGAACAGCGATACCCGACTCATGATTTAGAATTGGCCGCAGTGGTCTTTGCGCTGAAGATTTGGCGGCATTATCTTTATGGGGAGAAGTGCGAGATCTATACCGACCATAAAAGTCTCAAGTATTTCTTTACTCAGAAAGATTTGAACATGAGACAAAGGCGTTGGTTGGAGTTAGTGAAGGATTATGATTGCGAGATCCTCTATCATCCCGGAAAAGCCAATGTAGTGGCTGATGCCCTGAGCAGAAAGGGTCCCGGGCAAGTAGCCAACATGGTTCAGATTTCACCTCAGCTAGCAGAGGATATGGTTAGATCCAGCATTGAGTTTGTGGTAGGTCAGCTTCACAACTTGACGCTGCAATCTGATTTGTTGGAAAGAATAAAGGTTGCTCAGACGTCAGATCCGGAGTTAGTGAAGATCCGAGATGAGGTATTGGCTGGTCAGGCCAAAGACTTTTCAGTGTCAGCTAGTGGAATGCTTTTGTATAAAGCCAGGGTTTGTGTCCCGAACAGTGTGGAACTGAGAAACGAGATCTTTGAGGAGGCTCATTCTACTCCATATTCTCTACATCCCGGCACCACCAAGATGTACCAAGACTTGAAACCGTACTTCTGGTGGAGCGGTATGAAGAAGAATTTGGTAGAATTCGTTTCGAGATGCCTCACGTGCCAGCAGATCAAGGCTGAACATCAGAGACCAGCAGGGTTGTTGCAGCCTCTAACCCTACCAGAATGGAAATGGGAGGATATTACTATGGATTTTGTGGTCGGGTTACCTAGGACCACGGGTATGTATGATTCCATCTGGGTAGTGGTGGACCGATTTACGAAATCTGCTCATTTTCTGCCGGTTAGAACAACGTTTACAGTGGATCAGTTGGCAGAGTTATATGTCAGGGAGATAGTGAGACTTCACGGGGTACCGAAGTCTATAGTTTCGGACAGGGATCCGAAATTCACCTCCAAATTTTGGCAAAGTTTGCAACGGGCAATGGGTACAAAGCTAAAATTCAGTACAGCATTCCATCCTCAGACCGATGGTCAGTCCGAAAGGACAATTCAGATATTGGAGGATATGTTGAGAGCCTGTGTTATGGACTTTGAGGGTTCATGGAATAAATACCTACCGTTGATAGAGTTTTCTTACAACAACAGCTATCAGAGTACGATAGGGATGGCACCCTATGAACTGTTGTACGGTAGGAAATGTAGATCCCCTATCCACTGGGATGAGACAGGGGAGAGGAAATACCTAGGTCCAGAGTCAGTTCAGCGGACCAATGAGGCAATAGAGAAGATTAAAGCTAGAATGCTTGCCTCCCAGAGCAGACGTAAGAGTTACGCGGTCCGAAACGTAGGGATGTTGAGTTCCGAGTAGGGGACCATGTGTTTTTGCGAGTATCTCCGATGAAGGGGATTAAACGTTTCGGGAAAAGAGGCAAGTTATGCCCTAGGTTTACAGGACCTTTCGAGATTCTCGAGAAGATAGGTCAAGTGGCATATCGGTTAGCATTGCCTCCGGCTTTATCGGCGAGGCACAACGTATTTCATGTCTCAATGTTGAGAAAATACGTTTCAGACCCCTCTCATATACTCAGTTATGAGAGCCTTCAGCTTCAGTCAGATATGTCTTATGAGGAACAGCCAGTGCAGATCCTGGATAGAAAGGATAAAGTCCTTCGGAATAAGACCATAGCGTTGGTCAAGGTTCTCTGGAGAAACAGTAAGGTGGAAGAAGCCACCTGGGAGCTTGAGTCAGATATGCGAGCTCAATTTCCAGAGTTATTCAGGTTAGATTTCGGGGACGAAATCCTTTTAAGGGGGGGATAGTTGTAAAGCCCGCTTAGTTAATTTGGAAATTAGCAGTTATTTATGTTAATCATGAAATTATTTATAGCTATTTAAATAATTTATCATTGATATTTATGGAATTCAGATATGCATAATTATGTCATCAGCAGTCTTTATATTTCGCATTTCCGGTGTCCGGTATTTTGGAACTCGGCGTTTGGCTCAGTGGAAATCACAACTTAGTATGTTAGTATTTTGGGGACGGGTTTTAGACATTGGGAATGTCGGGAATGGCCGGGAATTTAGAATGTCCCAAAAATACCCCTTTAGTATGATTTTAGTGATTTTATGGTGGAGGGGCAAAATGGTCTTTTTGCCCCATTAGTGTTTTGTCTTATGTGAGTTTTTATTTGGAAATTAAATGTTTATTTGGAGTTAATTGTTGGCTGAAATAAATGAATAATGTGATTTAAATTCCTTTTTCTCAAACATTTTTTACACTTAGTCAAATTTAAGAAAAATAGAAAAAAACTCAAGCTCTCTTTTCCTTCTCTCCATTTCGGCTTGGTGTTGGCTGCTAGGGCAGAGATTTTTCTCTTCAATTCTTGTGATTTTCTTCTCATCTAAGTGTGATTCAATTGTAGGTAAGATCCTTGAACTTATCCTTCTATGTTTTCTTGGAATTTTTGATAAAAGATGAGTAAATGCATGTGATTTTGGATGTTGTTGGCTGCTGTGTTTTGTGATTATTTTATGTGGTTCAAAGCATGTTAAATTGATAGGAATTAAGCTATGTTGAAAGCATGTAGGTTAGATTGTTAAGCTTGTAGTTTTTATGTGAAAAAGTATGAATTTTGGAAGGAAAATGTTGTGATTATGTTCTGTGTGGTTCTTTGTTGTTCTTGTTAGTTTGCAGAGGTTATTTTATGCTTAGTTATGTTGAATTAAGCTAGTTTGATTGCTTGTTTAGGTGGTTTGCTCAAGCTTGAGTTTGGAACTCAAAGCTTGAGCTCCAATGGTGAATTTTGCATGTGTGATTTCTGGGTAGGTTTGATGCTCTAGAATTGTTATTTGGGGCATATTGAACAGGTCTGGAAAGTTTGGGACCAATTGGGTTCGAATTGGTCAAGATAGGAGATTTTTAGTTGGCTGCCTGCGAGGAACCGGAATTCCGGTTGAGCATCCGGAATTCCGGATGGGGGTTCAGAATTTCCCGAACCGAATTCCGGTTGGGCAACCGGTCTGCCGGTTGGGGGATTTTTCAGAACCCTAGTTTTCCTCGTTTTTGGGTTTTTAGGGGTATTGCCATGCTTTTTATCGATAGGGAAACTTTTAGTTTCAAGTTTTAGTCCCCGGGAAGTGATTTAGCGTGTCACTTATAGCGTTGTGATTTTTATGGTTTAGGAGCCGATGTCCGCCGTTCGGCTTCGGCCGGTCGGGTTGACCGGCACACCTGAAATCGGAATCCAGGTAAGATTGGTATAACGGTATGCATATGTAGATTACATGTTTAGCGTGCATGTAGGAAGCCTGTTAGATTACATTAGATATGTATTTAGGCTTCGAACCACCCAACCCTGTCACGTCGGTACAGGCTGGAGTATGACCAAGCGGCGGAGTATGACCAGGTTCGGCCGATCAGTGACACCGGTTGGTGGTTCTGTTATTGACCTATCCCGTCGGTACAGGCTGGAGTATGACCAGCAGCCGGAGTATGACCGGTTCGACCGATCAGGAGGATACTTGTCAATAGTACCGTCCCCTGAACGTTCAAAACTCAGTACCATGTTGGACATGGCAGTAGTGCTCAGTACCATGTTGGACATGGCAGTAGCGGGACTCAGTATCGTGTTGGACACGGCAGTCAGTTTTATGTATGATATTATTATGCTTTTCTTACTGAGTCTGTCGACTCACAGTTTACGTTCATGTGTAGGTAAAGGCAAGGCTGTAGCTGATGGACCGTGACCGAGCATATGAGATTGTACATGTCGGGGCGGTTAGGCCTGGAGCGTACGATCCTCGGGACAGCAGGGCTGAGATTTTGTAACTGTCGTTAGACGACTTTATTTTGTTGTAAAAGTTGAACAGTAAAAACGTTTGTAAATATTTTTATAAATCGGGATCCCGAGACTTTTGTAAAATGGTTTATAAGTTAATGAAAAAGCAAAATTTTAATTAATCACGTTTTTCCATAAACCTCGTTGATTAGCAACGAGCTGCACAGTACGTTTAAAAATCACGTAATACGCCTAAGATAGTTAGGGTGTTACAATAATTTTCTTAATATTTATATATCAAAATTACTACTAAGATGGAAATAATTGAACTTATTTCAATCACCATCTAACTATAATTTTATAAATATTAAATTAAATTCTAATTCAGAATTTTAATTCTAAATTAGATATTTAATGAATATATTTTATTATAAATAACAATGAAAATACATTTTAAAGAAGAGTAAGAAGTGGCGGCTAGGGTTTAGAAAGAGAAGGCTCAGGTTTTTCTCTGAAGGAAAAGTTAAATTTTCCTGAAACCTTCACTATCTACTTATAGCATTCCACTAGGGTTAGGTTTGAATTATTAGGCATTAAAATAATGAAAATATCTGATGATAAAGCCTATAAAAGTGGCCGGCCTAGGCAATGTGGATTTGGGCCTCACTTTTTGCAATTTTGCAGTTTTATCATTTCTGCATCTCATTTTCTCAAAAACGCCAATTTTCAAATTCAACAATTTAAATGTCAATTCTAATTATTTAATAACTATAAATAATTATTAAATAATATTGTCATTTATCATATTTATTATTGAACCATACAAAGTATCATAATTAACACTTAACCCTGTAAATGATCCTCTATATGAATGATCTACACTGTAAATGGATTAGATTACCGTTACACCCTACAATGTATTTTCTCCTTAAACCACATAACCCTGTATAAATGATATTTCAACTTATGTGAAATGAGTACTCCACCATTTATTTTCGTTTGGTCAAGCTCGAAGGAGATCATCCTTTACTTACTATTCGCCAGATAGAAGCTACAGATTCCATGTTTATGTTAGCGCTCCCACTCAATTGCACTACCGTGTTCCCAAAATGTACGTATCACCCTGACCCAAAAGTAGGCTTAACTAACAAATCAAAGAACACGAATAGCCTCTTGAGATTGAGCCTAATCATAACAGGATTAAGATCATTTTATCTAGGAGCAACTAGGCGATATTGACTTGAATAGATATTACGGTAAGTTTAATAAATCTAAGTCAAAGTTCAATATTGGTCCCTTCCGATGCATACTCCATGCACCCAACCTGAGCTTTACTTTAACCAATGCTCTGGAAAGAACATAGCATTTCTCCAAATGCAAGTAAACTCTGTTGTAGATTATGATATCAGTAAAACCCTGTGTTTGATAAATCTAGGAAACTTTATTCAGATAGTCATGTTTACTTTCCAAAGTGTTGACGACACAATAAACAGGATCAAGTATGTGAAAAGGGTTTCAGATGAATTTATAAATCAAATAGACAAGCAATTGATAACATGAACCAAAACATACACAAATGAATGAAAAATACTTCTGTTTCTTTAGTGATGTTGAATAAAATGGATTACATTGAAATGGAGTTTTATTTAGGGCATAAAACCCAACAAACTCCCACTTGCACTAATATAAAACAAAAAAGTGCATTTCAAATAATCTCAACACCTTGATACACAAATCAAGTGTAGTAGTAGTAAACTCCTCGTAATAGGATCTGAAAGGTTGATTTAAACACAACCTTTTCTCCACCATTACTCTTCCTTAATCACAAAATCATTGATAATGTGAAATTTCTCTCTATATGTCTACTCTTTTGGGATACTGGATTCTATACCTTTGGCAACTACTTTTGTTTAATCAGGAAATAACACTAGCAGTTAAGGCAATTTGGAATGGTGCCAAAAATGTATGGAACTTTCCTTAGACTGAATAAGTACCTTTCCTGCAACTTCAACATTCAGTCCCTTTCTGGTAGACCTGGAGACTTAAGATAGGTTTTTACACTTCTCCAAAATCACCATTCCACCCCTAGAGTAATCACCATCTTATCAGAAAGATTTTCTAGCATAAAGGCAAATCTCGAAATCTGATGTGGTGTAGTCTAAGAGTTTTAAATACAACCTTATTGACTAACATATAGTTCCTCTTCTTAATCTTAAGATTTACTTGATTGTCTTCCAATGTTCTTCTCCTGGATTAATCTGATATCTACTCATTACTCCCACTCAACAGCAGGTGTCTGGTCTAAGGCATACTAAAGCATATTTGAGACCTCTCACTGTTGATATAAGAAATTCTTTCATGGCTTTATCTTTTCTGGAATAGTTGAGACTTTTCCTTAGATAAATAAAATCTATGCCTAGGAAGTTGTGAAGCTTCTATAGATTGCCATTAGAAAGAAAATGCTTCAGCATCTTACTAAAGTAAGTTGCTTGCATTAGAGTAAGTAATTACCAGGTATACCACAAGCCATAGGTTTAGATAAACTCAAACCTATAATACTAGGAACAGGAACTTTTGTTAAGTCCATTGAATAGATTTATACACGAAACTTCCTTTTATGTCCTTGTAATAGAAAGTTTAGGTTACTCCATGTGAATGGATTAAACCATAGTTCTATTGGCTTTTCTTCTTAGTTTCTTATCTTGACAATTCATTACTTGTTGAAACTCACAATGGATTTTAATCACTAGTGTCTTCCAAGTCATAAGAAGGTGAGTTCCTAGAAACTCTCCCACTACGACAAGGTACCGTGAATTATGTCTAAGAAAACTAAATGGTATTGATCTCTTCGGTTGTGACAAGACAACGGGCGGTGGGATCATCATATGTCAAATAAGATGATAGAACACTTTCGGAATGAAGAAAAAATATCTCCTTTATTTGCTACTTTTCAGACTTAGTCATTTTCTTAGAAAAGTAGTATTTGTTTAAACAAACACTTTCTTATCTATTGACTATGCGATGGTCCACCCCTAATCACTTAGAATAGCTAACAAACTAGGGTTAACAGTTCTATCTTTTCTTAAGATTTTGATTAGGTCATCCATGAATCTAGTAATGATTTACATTAAGTATACAACCATTACATCATTCTGAAAATGTATTATTATAAAAGGATTTAAGCAACGACGAGTAACTAATCATCAATAAGCAAATCAAAATTTCTGGGGAGGTAAGTTTGGATATAATTCAAAAATCAATTTAATGATCTTTGAACTGCATATCTACTAACTATTTCTCCACCCCTATCAGTTCGCAAGATCTTTAACCACTTACCTTAATGGTGTTCCACCATTGCTAGAAATCAGAAATTTTTCAAACATGTCAAATTTCTTTGCATAAGGTATAATCTAGAGTTATCGTTTTAAGAATACAACGAAAAACTCATATCCACGCCTGAATGTACATCCATCTACGAATGAGATGAACAACTTTCAGTGGATATAGGCATATTAACTCTTTGCAGAGATTGATCTTGTCAAAACCACTATGAACAAGATACAAAATCCATAGATTAAAAAAATGTGTGGTTGTGTCTTTTTGATGACTTAGATTTAGTTACATCAAAGAGTTCTTAGAATAGTGCAAGTGGATCCTGGTCACAAAATACTAAACTCATATTCCATACAGTTTGAATCCATTGATAGAAAATGGTTATTAAACACTTGTGAAAGTGAAACTGTATTGTAAAAAAAATTATTTGGAATCTAAAATTTAAAGTCAAAGACTTAAATTTATACCAAATATAATGAGTAATTCTTTCTTGGACCACCACTACTAATTTAACTCTAAGTCTGATTTGTTATACAAGTGGGAGATTTCTAAGATTGAGGATTTATATCATTTTGGGATAGAATTTCGGGATTATAATCATGTGCGTCATTTATTTTCTGAAGAGAAAAAATAGAATGACATGAAATGATATATAGACCATTCATCCAATGATATGCTATTGAGCTAATTCGAAATAAATAAGCTAAGAGGAATTAGGATAATTTCGTTTATAAATAAGAATCCAACGATGCTTCGATTAGCGAGAGTCAAAGTAATCTTATTTATAGAATCTTCTTGTTTCATATTGTAAAAATACTAGTCTAAGGTGTCATCAATTGATGAACAGCTAGATGTTGCATATACAATATTTATCTTTCAAGATCTAACACTATCATGTATGTCTAATGGTGAAAATGTTGGGTTTTATGCCCTAAATAAAACTCATTTCAATATAATCAGATTTACTTATTAATATAGATCATAAATAACATTTAATGTTGCATGGTTCACATGATTTATTTCATGATTATATGTACATAATGTGTAAATTCATCTGAAACCCTTTTCAAATACTTGATCCTGTTTATTGTGCCGTCAACACATTGGAAAGTAAACATGACTATGTGAATAAAGTTTCCTAGATTTATCAGACATAGGGTTTTACTGATATGATAATCTACAACAGAGTTTACTTGCATTTCGAGAAGTGCTATGTTCTTTCCAGAGCATTGGTTAAAGTGAAGCTTAGGTTGGATGCATGGAGTATGCATCGAAAGGGACCGATATTGAACTTTGACTTAGATTTATTAAACTTACCGTAATATCTATCCAAGTCAATATCGCCTAGTTGATCCTAGGTCAAATGATCTTAATCCTGTTATGATTAGGCTCAATCTTGAAAGGCTATACGTGTTCTTTGATTTGTTAGTTAAGCCTACTTTTAGGTCAGGGTGATACATACATTTTGGGAACACGGTAGTGCAATTGAGTGGGAGCGCTATCATAAACATGGAATCTATAGCTTCTATCTGGCGAAGTAAGAAAAGGATGATCTCCTTCGAGCTTGACCAAACGAACATAAATGGTGGAGTACTCATTTCACATAAGCTGAAATATCATTTATACGGGGTCAAGTGTTTTAAGGATAAAATACATTGTAGGGTGTAACGGTAATCTAATCCCTTTACAGTGTACATCATTCATATAGACGATCATTGATCAAATTAGGATTATAACAATGGATAACTAATGATGTGTCTATATGGTGGAACATATAGAGCATTCTATATACTGAGAGTGCAATTCTAAGTTTTATGCGTGGATTCAACAAAGAATTAATAAGTTAGTGAATTTTAGTAATAAATTCTTGATCTACTTATTTGAAGCTCGGTTATATAGACCCATGGTCCCCGCACTAGTTGAGATAATATTGCTTGTAAGACTCATGTAATTGGTTTTGATTAATCAATTATAATTCTCAAATTAGACTATGTCTATTTGTGAAATTTTCACTAAGTAAGGGTGAAATTGTAAAGAAAGAGTTTATAGAGGCATATTTGTTAATTATGATACTTTGTATGGTTCAATTAATAAATATGATAAATGACAATATTATTTAATAATTATTTATAGTTATGAAATGGTTAGAATTGGCATTTAAATGGTTGAATTTGAAAATTAGCGTTTTTGAGAAAATCAGATGCAGAAAAGATAAAACTTCAAAATTGCAAAAAGTGAGGCCTAAATCCACTATGTAGGGCCGGCCGCTTTTGTAGGGAATTTAAACTGATATTTTCATTATTTTAATGCCAAATAATTCAAACATAACCCTAGTGGAATGCTATAAATAGATAGTGAAGGCTTCAGGAAAATTACACTTAAATTTTCTATTTTTCCTTCAGAGAAAAACCTGAGCCTTCTCTCTCCCTATCTGGCCGACCACTCCCTCTCTCTTTCTTCCCTCTTGAATTTCGAAATTCTTAGTGTGAGACTAGTGCCCACACACAGCAAGTGATACCTCAATCATAGTGAGGAAGATCGTGAAGAAAGACTTTCAGCAAGAAGGAGTTTCAGCACTAAAGAATCAGAGAAAGAGATCCAGGTTCAGATATTGATAATGCTCTGCTACAAAAAGGAATCAAGGGCTAGATATCTGAGCGGAAGGAGTCATTATATTCCGCTGCACCCAATGTAAGGTTTCTTAAACTTTATATGTGTTTATTTTATCGTTTTAGAAAGTTCATATTTAGGGTGTTAATCAACATACTTGTGAGTAGATCTAAGATCCTGGTAAAATAATTACAACAACTGGTATCAGAGCCATGGTAATTGATTTACTTTCAAGAAATTTGGACTTCAAAACGATTGTTTGTTTGTTTTTGGATGGTATCATGTTGTATTGAGTGTTATTTGATGATTGATTGGTGTTTGTGAATTTTCGTTAAAAATAATTGAATATCTGTTTCTGGAATTATTTTTATTGGATTGTATGGAAAAAATTAAGCAAGTTACTTTTTTAAAGAACTCAATTTTGATTTAATTTGAATTAGTTATGATTTTTTGAAGATTCAGAAAAATTGGAGTTGTGCTGAAATTCTCATGCGCGCGCAAAAACTGTCCGTATAGCTCGCAATTTTTTTCGTTTTTCTTCGTTTTTTCATGCTTTTTAATGGAATTAACTTCCAATTTTTTGTGTAGTTTTGTATTTATACTATTACTATTCCTAATTCAATTCTAATTATCATTTTGAATTAATTTAATATTTTTTACATTTAATTCAAGATATTAGTGTAATTTGAATTTAAAAATAGTTAGTATCTATCTTATTTGCTTTTTAATAATCTATCTTATTTTTAAATTTGATTATATCTTATCTTATTTTTAAATTTAAGGTCAGATTTTAAATATTTTAAGTTAAATTTTTTTTAAATAATTTGACCTTATTTAAATTTAAAATAAGATAACTATAATCATGTAATTTTAAAAAGATGTAAGATATTTTGCTAACTTTTAAATTTTGTTATTTTATTTATTTAAATTACATTTAAAATCTGAAAAAGATATTCATTTATCTTTTTTTAATTTTTATTTAAAAAAAATAACATTTAAATTTTAAAAGTAGTTAGCAAATTTTGAAATGATATTTAGGTTGGTTGAAACCTAATTTTTCAAAATTGTAGGTTTAATTTCAAATTGAAATTTTTTTTAAATTTCGAAATTTTTTTTTAAAATTTTATAAAATTTTCGAAAATATTTTTATTTAATTAATTAATTATTTATTTTGAAATTAATTATTTAATTTAAAATTAAATAAATCCTACATCCAACTATCCAGCTAACCTTGTTGCAGGAGTACGTGTTTTAGCTTGTGTGTATGTAAAGCCCGCTTAGTTAATTTGGAAATTAACAGTTGTTTATGATTAATTATGAAATTATTTATAGCTATTTAAATAATTTATTATACTGTTATTTATGGAATTCAGAAATGCATGGTTATGTTATTCAGTAGGTTTCATATTTTGCATTTCCGGTGCCCGGTATTTTGGAACTCGGCGTTTGGCTTAGTAGAAATCACAACTTAGTATGTTAGTAGTTTGGGGACGGGTTTTAGACATTGGGAATGTCGGGAATGGCTGGGAATTTAGAATTTCCCAAAAATACCCCCTTAGTATGATTTATGTGATTTTATGGTGGAGGGGCAAAATGGTCTTTTTGCCCCATTAGTATTTTGTCTTTTGTGATTTTATGAAATGGAAAATAAATGTTTATTTTAATGTTATTTGGCTGAAATGGGTTTATGCTAGGTGTCATTATTCATTTGTCATTTTACAAAAAAATCATAAGTTAGAAAAGTTAGAAATTTTTCAAAGAAAAGCTTTCAAAAACACTCTCTTTTCTCTCTCTCATTTTCGGCCAAGCTTTGGGCAGCAAGGAGCTGATTTCTTCACTGATTTTGCTTGTTGATTCATCTCATCTTAAGGTCCATTGCAAGCTAGGTTAGCCCTTGTTCTTCCTTCTTTAAATTCTTGAAAAAAATGATGAATTATGGAGTGAAATGCATGCTTTTTGATGTTGTTGCTACTGCTTGTGATTGTTGTTGTTTTTATGTTTAAAATGTTGAATTAATTATGTTTAGTTAGGTTGAAATGCATGCTAGTTGTTCTTGCTTGAGTTGATTAATTTTCTTGTTAAGAAGCTAAGGTTTTCAAGTAAAAAATTGAGAAATTGGTGGCTGTAGTTATTGCATGAATTAGGTTTTGTTTTCTGCAGTGTTTCTATGCTTGTTTATGTGATTCTAAGCTAGCTTTGAGGCTTGTGAGTGAGCTTTAGCCAAGTTTGAGTTTTAACTCAAAGCTTGGAGCTCACATGGTGATTTTTGTTTCTGAGTGTTCTGGGTTGTTTTGAGGCCTTAGAAATGTTCTAGGGAAGGTTTAGAACAGGTCTGGAAAGTTTGAACCAATTTGGGGTTGAATTGGTCGAGTTATGAAAATTTGAGGTTGCTGCCTGCGAGGAACCGGAATTCCGGTTGTGCATCCGGAATTCCAGATGGGGGTCCTGAATTTCCCAGAACCGGAATTCCGGTTGGGGAGTTTTCAGAACCCGTGTTTTCCTCGTTTTTATGTTTTTAGGGGTATTGCCATGCTTTTTATCGATAGGGAAACTTTTAGTTCCTAGTTTTAGTCCCCGGGAAGTGATTTAGCGTGTCACTTATAGCGTTGTGATTTTTATGGTTTAGGAGCCGATGTCCGCCGCTCGGCTTCGGTTCCGGTTAGGTTGACAAGACACCGAATTCGGAATCCAGGTAAGATTAGTATAACAGTATGCATATGTAGATTACATGTTTAGCGAGCATGTAGGAAGCCTATTAGATTACATTAGTTGTATGTTGGCTTCGAACCATCCAACCCTGTCACGTCGGTACAGGCTGAGTATGACCCGGTTCGACGATCAGGCTGACACTTGGTTGGTGGTTCCGTGCTATTGACGTATCCCGTCGGTACAGGCTGGAGTATGACCAGCAGCCGGAGTATGACCGGTTCGACCGATCAGGAGGATATAGTAACACGTCGGTACAGGCTGGAGTATGACCAGCAGCCGGAGTATGACCGGTTCGACCGATCAGGTTGTTACGTGTCAATAGTACCGTCCGTATGAACGTTCAGAACTCAGTACCATGTTGGACATGGCAGTAGTGGCTCAGTACCATGTTGGACATGGCAGTAGCGGGACTCAGTATCGTGTTGGACACGACAGTTAGAATTATGTATGAGTATTATTATGCTTTTCTTACTGAGTCTGTCGACTCACAGTTCTACGTTATGTGTAGGTAAAGGCAAGGCTAAAGCTGATGAACCGTGAGCGAGCTTGAGAAGATTGTACATGTCGGGGCGGTTAGGCCTGGAGCGTACGATCATCGGGACAGTGAGGCTGATTTTGTAACTGGTCGTTAGACGACTTTTATTTTATGTATCAGTTATTCAGTTAAATCTTTTTGTAAATGATTTTATAATCGGGATCCCGAGTCTTTTGTAATATTGTTTTATAAGTTTAATTAAAAAGCAAAATTTTAATTAATCACGTTTTTCCATAAACCTCGTTGATTAGCAACGAGCTGCACAGTACGTTTAAAAATCACGTAATACGCCTATGGTAGTTAGGGTGTTAGAGTGTAAGTTTTCAAAACCTATTATTGCTTGATTGCAAATCGACATGGTTACTTTTTGCTAGATCTAATGATCTGATGGCTCCCTCGGTCAAGTAAATAATTTGTAACAGGTATATTTACAATCTTCTTTCATCTGTGTATGACCTAGCAACATGATAGGACCCATCCAAAGTGTGCCTGTGTGAGCCTATGTGTTTAATTTCATTATAGATGCATATAGGTTTCTGTTGTTAAATAAAATGTCATAGTTCTTGATAGATTTGATTTAGGCCCATTTAGTTTTTGGGCTTAGTCAATTAATAACAGTTGTTCATTTTAAGGTTAAATTCCTCTCTTTTGGTCCTTGTGTGAGAGTTGGGAGCCATAGTAGTGGGTACGACATACTGAACCCAGCACCCCCTCACATGAACCACCCCAATTGTGAAGGCCCATTTGCGTGATTTGAATAACTGTACTAGGTTAATTAAACTAGTTTAACCTAATAAAATTGATTAGCAACATAATTAATTTCATTTATTTTGAAATTAATTTAAGAAAATCATAGTTTAAAGAATTTTATTCTAAGCTAAACTATGTGTATTTTCTTGTATTTAATTAAATATAGAATTATAACCATCTATATTCTTTGTGAAGCTTAATTTAAATTTTTCATTAAATATTCCTATTTAAGTTGATATTTAGTTATCTATAACTAATCAACTTAAATTTGAATATCTTTTGGATTTAAAATTTCAAAATTAAATTGAGGAATTTTAGGCATTGGTTATTAAGATTCTTTATATATTTTTTAAGTTAATATCTTTTCAAATATTAACTTAAAATGGAATATTTTCAAATTAAGTGGTTACAACTTAATTTTTGATATTTAATTAAATCTAAATTTGAAAATATTTAAGTTCTAGATTTTTTCTAATACAACTTAAATTAGATATTTTTTCAAATTTTGTGGAAAAGATACTTAGTCAAATAAGATATTTTCTAGACTACTTATTATTTCTACTATTAAATAGGAAAATATTATACATTGTGAAATTAATTATTTAAATAATTAATTTTGGTACAATTTATTTTAAGTATATTTTTTTTCCTAGTATTAAACTAGAGATTAATAATTAAGCCTTCTCTACATTTAATTATTTATTTTTTGAATTTAATACATTTAATTAATTTGAAAATTAAATATCTAAGTTGATTTTCATCATGATACTTAAATATTTCTTTTTCATGACATTTAATTAAATAGAAAATTATTTTGAGTTGAAATTTATTTTTTAATCTTAAATTTAAATAATTTTCAAAATATATTTTTCTTTATTTTATTAATCAAATTTCGAAATTGCATTTCTTAAATGCTTGAATTTCGAATTTTATTTGAAAAATAGATTAAAGTTGTAAATTATTTATTTTAATTTTGGACCAACTTAAATCAATGATTTTTTCATTTAATGATTAATTAAAATAAATGAAGTAAAATATATTTTTCTTTATTTTATTAATCAATTTTCGAAATTGCATTTCATAATGCAAGATGATTTTGAATTTATCTTGAAAAATAGATTAAGTTGTAAATTAATTATTTATTTTAATTAATTCTTAGATCAACTTAAAACATTGATTTTTTCATTTATTGATTAAATTAAAATAAATTGAATTAAAGTATATTATTAGAAATTGAATTAATTAGGCAAAGGAAAATCTAGATAGATGATATTTTTGCTTGAAGTATTTTTCTAGTGTATTTAATTAAATAGAAAATTAATATTTAAGTTGATTTTCATCATCATACTTAAATATTTGAAATTTTTCTTGTATATTTAATTAAATAGGAAAATTATATTTTTTGTTGTAAATTAATTTTATTAATTAATTTTGGGCCAACATTAAATTAGAATAATTTTTCCACGATTAATTTTTTATTTTAACATGCATTTTCGAAAATTGTATCCTTGAATACTTTAATTTTTCGAAATGCAATATATATTTATAGAAAATTAAATTTGAGTTGTAAATTAATTTTGTAACAACTTAAATTGAATATTTTTCTAAATATTTATTGGAAATTATTACTAAGATGGAAGAAATTCATGTTGTTGACCGAGGTTTTCGGCAACTAATAAAATATGAATATAATAATGAGCTGTAAGAAAGCGAGATGAAGACTTTTTACGTGGTTGGGGCGTTAATGAGCCTTAGTCCACGAGCCACTGCTATTTATGGATATCTTTAATACAGATTCTACACTTGGGAGAATGTTTCTCTCTTTAATACAAGGAATGTTCTTGGTGAGTTTTTTCTCTTCTTGCTCGTTTGCAACCAAGATTATCCGACCCCATTAAATGAGCTTTGAGGGGGTATTTATAGTGTTTTGGTGGGGCAAACCCTAGAATTGTTCTTACACATGTGTCTGTAAGTATCCATAAAGTTGGGCATTTCCGATGAATATACCATGGGTGATGCATGGTCAAATCCCTAGGTGCTGTAGGGTTTTTATGGAGAATGTCCTTTTTGTCTTATGATTGACGTGACTCTTCGCAGAGTAGCCGTCGCTAGACTTAAATGATCATTACTGTAGCGCTGCTGTTTGGGGGTTGTGCCGTCAGACTTTATTGCGTGTTACAGTCCCAACACGCTTCCTCCCATGCAGCATTAAATGCGACTTGATTTCTCGGGAGAGACCTGACACATCCCGGAGTGCCTTCAAGCTATGCTCGCTTCCGGGAGTACCTTGTACTCCGGGTACATCTTCCGGGACCCATGCGAATAATGCTTCCTGGTGTCATACAAAGACTTAGCAGTTCTTCTCAAGTAATTTGATCCACGTGTCCCTTCCTGACTGGTCCACGTATATTGGGCGATTTTAGGAGCAACATTTACCCCCCAAGCCTTGTTTACTTAGTAAAAATAAACCAAGGCTTGTTCAAGTGTCTCCAGTTGGCCCCTCGTTTCCCTAGCTCGAGCCTTGAGCGCGTGGGGGCACATTAAATGATGTTATTTAATGCGACAATATGCTTGTTCGCAGGAATGTTTCCAGCCGCCCCCTCGGTCTTATGATACGTCTTGGGGGCGCGTGAAGGTGTGTCTTATAATGGCATTAAATGCAGTGATTCACTTTTGCAGAGGTCGGTTCGTTTCACGCCCCATGATTGATGCGGCGCATTGATGGTGTCAGGCGGATACTCAAACGTTTGCACCGCCTTAATGGCAGATTGATCTAGCCCGTTGATCTGTTGGGAATTCGAATCGTGCGTTTCCCCTGCCGTACGATTGGTAGGTGAAGACGCCTGTTCCTCATGCACTTTTGCCTATAAAAGCCACCACCTTTCCTTCATTTCGGTTACTTTCCATTCCTTACCATTTTTGCTTGAATTTCTCAGAGAGAAAATTCCTCGAAGTAGCACAAACTGCCCTAACACTTAAACACTTCCTGTAAGTTTCCAGTGTTTGGTTTTGCCAGCGCTTCTCAACTCTCGCTCAATCATACCCAGTACCCCCAGTTCAACAATCAACTGTAAGTTTTTTGCATCTTTAGATAGTAACATGCTTACATTTATTTTGTTTGTTTTTCTGGGTTCGCACTTAGAGATTTTTGGAGTGTGAGTGTTTGAGTTCTTCGAGTTCTGCTTTACGTTTTACTGTATTAGTTGTAGGCGTACAGTTTCGTTTGAAGAAGGCCGTGTGTCCTTCGTTTAGCAATTGCTTAGGGCATAGGAAGACTTTTCTTTTCCTTTTTGCAAAACCACTTTTACTGCGATCTTACTGCACCCGACACTTGTTCAGGGATTCTCTTTTGAGCTTCCCAGGTGACACGTGTCCGGAGGGGGCCTCTTTCCAGCGGTTAGGGGACCCCCACTCCCTTTTTTTCTGATTTAGGGTTTGGTATGGAGCCTAACTGCTGGGCTTTTTTTTTTTTATTTCTTTTGTTTTTCTCAGAGCACAACATGTCTGCTTCTGGCTCGAAGTCTTCGAAGAAGAAGGGGAAAAACATTGCCACCCTGGAGGAGGTTTCTCTGGGACCTGTTGCCCAGGAAGGGTACAAGTCCCGCGCCACTGGCTGGGAAGCGGCCGAGCTTCGATCGACCCTAACCTGCCCTCACCAGCTGGAGAACATCATTAATGTGGCTGGGATCAAACCCTCTACCTCAGGGACCTTCCACCGGCCTCCTCGTGACTCGGAGACGCCCAACCTCAACTATGATGGCTTTGGGGCTTGGAGTCAGACCCATCTGATGGCCGGTGCAATGCTCCCGCTCCAGGATTATTTTGTTAATTTTCTTGTATTTGTCGGCCTTGCGCCATACCAACTCATTCCTCAAGCTTACCGCCTGCTCTCAGGCTTATTTATTTTTTACTCCGCGCGCGGCTGGGGTCTCCCAGCCCGGCGGAGATTTTATATTTTTATGAACTTGTATCCGTCCCCAAGAAAGGGGACAAACTTAAGGATGGTTTTTATGGGTTCCGGATCCACCCTGCTAACGAAGGGGTGGTTCCGTATAATAGGCAGACTCATGTTAAGGAGTACCGCCACCGATTTTTCTTCTCCTCCGGGTTTAGGGCCGTGGACCACCCGGAGCTTCTCACGGAGTGGGTGCGGATCCCACCTTACCAGCGGACGCTCACCACTCAGGCTTTCCTTCGAAGGGCCCAAGCCTTCGCCTCTTACGACCAGGCCGATCTTGATGTCGGGGGCTTGGTCACCACGGAGAATTGCAGAAAGGCTAAACTTATCCTTTCTCACCAATCCGTGGATGACTCCAACCTCTCCAAAGTCATCTGCCCTAACGTGAGGGCGCCGGTTGCGGAGAAGGCCTTCCGGGATGAGCTCATTGCTACGGCAGAGAAGAAGTACCAAGATTATCTCTACCGGAAGGCCCAGGAGAAGGCGTATTCTAAGGCCCAGGCTGCCTCTGGGAGAGGGCTTCGCGTGGGGAGCCCGGTGGTGCGAAGGAGCCAAGCCATTGGCGGGAAGTCCGAAGCTAAATTTTTTGACAAGATACTTCAAGAAGAGATTGGAGGTCCTTCCGCCGGGGGGCCCCTTCATCTTGAAGGTTCTTCTGAGAACCAGACTTCCCGGCCTCAGCCTTCAGTCCCCGAACCAAACTCGGGTGCTCCCGGTGCTAGCACTTCTGGTGCTGGTGGTAAGTCTCCTTTGATAATTCAGTATGTCCCTTCCGTTGATGAATATACCAGTCGTAGGCCCATAGGGTTCGACGAGCGTCTCCGTAGGTTTAAGATGCCGTCGACCCGGTGGGGGGATCATTTGAAGGAATTTTATTTTACAAACTTAGGAGATTACCTAGGTCGGTCCCGGATGGGCCCCGGCCCTCCGGAACCTATTCCCTTAGGTCCGTCGGCTTACATAGCGTCCAGCTGGTTTCGGCCCTCGGACAGTTATCTTGGAGATGATGCTGCCAGCATTAAAGTTCGGGACTTTGCTAGGGCCGAATTAGGGAGTCCGGGTAGGAGTAGTTTATTTGCTGCACCTTTTTGTAAGTAGTTTCTCACGGACTTCTAACACTTGCTTATTTTATTGGAACAGGTACCTCCATGGATGCCATCCTGGAGCAGCTGGCCGGGGTCCATACTCCGGTGGCTCCTCCGGCTTTCACCCCATCTCCCCCAGCCCCTTCCTTGAAGGTTTCTTCCGGCGCTCCTCCCGAAACCATCGACTTGGTGGATGACGAGGAGGTGCTTCCGGGAGAAGGCCAGGGGAAAGGGTGGGACTTCTCGGAGGAAACCGCCGAGGGTGCTGGAGAGCCTCAAGCCCTTCCAGTTGTAGCAGAGGAGGACGAGGAGGAGCCTGAAGTGGCTCTGATTCGCAAGCGTAAGGGCAAGATGATTGCCCAGGACGAGCCGAAGAGGCCTCGGAGGGCCGACACTCCCGCTCATGGCCTAGACGGCGGGGTTTCTCCGATGGAGGAAAATCCTGCTCCTCCTCACATTGAGCTTACCCCGATTTCGGGGCAGGAGCTTCGCATAGCCAAACACAACTACGCTATGGACGAGTACTCCCGGGGATATGCCGATGTGGAGGCCCTTAGGAGGATTCTGCGAGCGGAGGTTGAGGCGAGCATTAACCATCCGGACTATCATGATCCGTGGAACCTCAACCTGGATCCTTTAGCAGACTGGTTCCGTCCCCTTCTAGGGCCCACTTTGGCTCCCTTTGCCGCGGAAATGACCGGTGAATTCGCTTCTCAGCTTACACGCTGTGCGCCCAAGCGGTTTGCCACTTGCGCTTCCCTGAACTCCATCTTCCAGGTCCAGGACCTCAGCCATTCCCTCACAGTGGTAAGTACTTTGCAGTTTCTTGCGTTTCCTTTTTGGTGTTTGTATTTTGTTTTCTTCCTTTGAGAAATTTTTCCTTACACCCCGTTATGGTTCAGCTTGCAGCTGAGGCTGGTCGCCTCTCCAAGAACATTATAAGCCATGGCTTCGCTCTGTCCGATTTTGGGGACATGAACGACGTCAAGAAGGTCCTCCAAGACCTTACAGCGGAGAGGCAGATCTACCAGGAGGCTGCCGAGCGCCAGGAAGCAGCGGCCAAGGCCAAGGAAGAGAAGGCCAAGGCCAGGGAAGAGGAGGCCATCCGGAGGGAGGCTCAGGCGGAGGACATGATCCAGGCCGAGGCCCAGCGGAGAGGCAGGATGGAGGCCCACCATCAGGAGGAGCTAAGGGCTCAAACCGAGGCTGCCGAGAAGGCTAGGCGAGACCTTCGGGAGGCCAGGGAGGCTTTGGATGAAATGGCCGCCAAGGTGAGGTCTCTAGAGGAGACTCACCAGTCGGATATCGAATCCAAGGCCGCTCTAGCTGCGGAGTTGAAGGAGCTTCGGGACTACAAAGATCAGTCTATCAGGAAGGCCAAGAGGGCCGAGCTCCTTTCTCCTGTCTCCTGCGCCCGGTGCCCGAAGCGCTTTGATGATGGTGTCTACATGGCTTGGGCCACCAATGATCAGAGTATCAAGCTTTCTTTTTATCCCAAACCCGAGGACATGATTGCCAAATTTCGGGAAAAGAAGAAGAGACTTGATGCTGAGCTTGAGGCACGGATCGGACCTCGTCTTCCGCCGCGGGCTGACTGAGCTGCCATATTATTGACCCAGATTATACCCGTTCTCTTTATAACTCTTTTTTTTTTGTACATACTTGCTGCTGCCTCAGAACAATTTACATACAGGCAGCAGCTTTTATTTGAAGGGGAGACAATTTAAGGCCTGTCCCCGGGCCATTTATATGTGTATGACCTAACCTTCGGGCTAGGATATTTTATTTTTTTTTATTTATATATATGTGCGATCTTTTTTCACACTTTATATATTTCAACCTGTCCTTTGGCTCAGGGTTTCATACTTACGCTCTTTATTTTTGCGCATGTTTTTTGACCTGCCCTTTGGGTCAGGATATTTTACTTAGCTTGACCTGCCCTTTGGGTCAGGATGTTTACTTAGCTTGACCTGCCCTTTGGGTCAGGATATTTTACTTAGCTTGTTTTTGTTTGTCCGTGCGGTATACCCTAGTACCCCCCTGAGTGGCATAGAAACTTTGTTTTTAAGGCACTCAGTTTTATTTAATATAGAGGAGGCATACATTTGGACGGTACAAACCCTTTGAACAAAAGCTAGGTCTAATTCGCTACTGGTAGTATTTTCTGAGGTGATCGGCATTCCAGGCTCTTGGGACAGTAGTTCCGTCCATTCTTTTCAGTTTGTAAGTGCCAGAACCGATTTCGTCCTCGATTTCATATGGTCCTTCCCAATTTGGTCCAAGTACCCCCACTCCGGGTTCTTGGGTGGCTGGGAAGACCCTTCTTAGGACCATGTCACCAATAGCGAATTTTCTGTTTTTAACCTTGGAGTTAAAATACTTGGTCACCTTCTTTTGATAAGCGGCCATCCGTATTTGGGACTCATCCCGGAGTTCTTCGACTTGATCCAGAGCTTCTTGGAGCAGGGCCTGATTAGTGGCCGGATCGTAGGTCGTTCTCCTGTGGGATGGGAATAATGTTTCCACTGGGACCATTGCTTCACAACCGTATGCCATTGAGAACGGCGAGTGACCGGTTGTGGTTCTGGGGGTCGTCCGGTAGGCCCACAATACCCTTGGCAATTCTTCAGGCCAGTTATTTTTACAAGCCAGCAGCTTCTTTTTCAAGGTGACCTTTAGGATTTTATTGACTGCCTCCGCCTGGCCGTTTGTTTGAGGCCGGGCTACCGCGGAGAAGCTTTTCACTACTCCGTGTTGGTTGCGTGTCGCAAATTCCTCGCAATCAAATTGCTTTCCATTGTCCGAGACTATTTTGTGAGGTAAGCCGTATCGACACACTATGTTTTTGATAACAAAGTCCAACGCCTTCTTAGCGGTTATTGTCTTCATAGGCTCAGCCTCTGTCCACTTGGTGAAGTAGTCCACTGCTACTATTGCATACTTTACCCCTCCTTTTCCCGTAGGTAGAGACCCGATGAGATCTATGCCCCAGACCGCGAAGGGCCAGGGGCTTGTCATCAGCGTGATCTCATTTGGAGGGGCTCTCGGTATGTTTGCGTACCTTTGGCACGAGTCACACTTTTGGACATAGTCTATACAATCTTTTTTCATTGTTGGCCAGAAGTATCCCTGCCTCAATATTTTCTTTGAGAGGCTGGGTCCTCCCGTATGATCTCCACAGAACCCTTCGTGGACCTCCAGCATGATTTGTCTAGCTTCAGGGTCCGATACACACCTTAAATAAGGCATGCTGAGTCCTCTCCGGTAGAGAATTTGATCCATCATTACATAACGATGAGCCTGATACTGAATCTTTCGAGACAGTGCCCTCTCTTGGGGCAACTCACCCGTGGTTATGTATTTTATGATGGGGACCATCCAGCTGGGTTCTTGCCCAACCGTTTGTGTGGTCTCTTTTATTTTGATGCTTGGCTCTGCCAAGCGTTCCACGGGTACTACCCCCAACTCTTCGATCTCACTGTCCGAGGCTAGCTTAGCCAGACAGTCCGCGTGAGCGTTCTTTTCTCGGGGGATTCTTTCTATTTTATAGTCCGTGAACTCGTGGAACAGTTCTCGAACTATTGTTACGTACGCGGCCATCCTCTCGCCGCGGGTTTGGTATTCTCCGGATACTTGGTTTACGACCAGCTGGGAATCGCTGTAGACTTCCACTCTCTTGGCTCCTACAGCTTCAGCCAATTTTAGCCCTGCTATTAGGGCCTCATATTCGGCTTCGTTGTTCGAAGCTGTGAAGTTGAATCGGAGTGCTGCCTGGAGCCGCAACCCGGTAGGCGATATCATAGCCACTCCGGCTCCTGAACCGTTTTCATTTGAAGCTCCATCCACAAATACTCTCCAAGTGGGGATGGGTGGCTCCGGAGTATTGGCTGTTGCCTCGGCTTCATTACATTCGGTGATGAAGTCCGCCAAGGCTTGGCCTTTTATGGAAATCCGGGGCACGTAATGCAAGTCAAACTGACTCAGTTCCATTGCCCATTTGAGGAGTCTTCCGGAGGCTTCAGGTTTCTGGAGAACTTGCCGGAGTGGATGATTGGTCAAAATTCTGATCGAATGGGCTTGGAAGTATGGTCTCAACTTCCGTGATGCCATCAGGAGGCAGAATACTAGCTTTTCAATGACCGGGTACCTTGTCTCGGCCCCTATCATGCGTTTACTAACATAGTACACGGGGTGCTGGATCTTTTCTTCCTCCCGGACCAATGCAGCACTGACCGCATGTTCGGAGACGGCCAAGTAAAGGAACAAGTCTTCTCCAAGGACGGGCTTTGATAGGATAGGAGGTTTGGCCATATGGTCTTTTAACCTTTTGAATGCCTCCTCGCATTCCTCCGTCCATTCGAACTTTTGGCATTTCTTCAGTATGTTGAAGAAGGGTATGCACTTGTCCGTGGATCGTGAGATAAAACGGCTCAGTGCGGCTACCTTTCCGGTCAAACTGTGCACGTCCTTATGTTTTTTTGGGGGATGGCATGTCCAGGAGAGCTTGGATTTTTTCCGGGTTCGCCTCAATCCCCCTCTGGCTGACTATGAAGCCCAGGAATTTTCCCGATTTGACCCCGAAGGTACACTTTTTCGGGTTGAGCTTCATGCCGTATCTCCGGACGACTTCGAAACATTCTTCCAAGTCGCTTGCATGGCTATTGCATGCTTTGGATTTGACGAGCATGTCGTCTACATATACTTCCATGTTTCGTCCCAGGAGGCTTTTAAACATCCGGTTAACCATTCTTTGATAGGTTGCTCCGGCGTTTTTCAGTCCGAAAGGCATGACTAGGTAACAGTATACCCCCTTATCGGTCCTGAAGCTAGTGCACTCCTGGTCTGCCGTATGCATCTTTATTTGATTGTACCCAGCATAGGCATCCATGAAAGATAGCAGTTTAAATCCGGAGGTGGCGTCCACCATCTGGTCAATCCTGGGCAGCGGAAAGCAGTCCTTTGGGCAGGCTTTGTTTAGATCTGTGAAATCTATGCAAACCCGCCAAGTCCCGTTTGGCTTGGGCACCAGGACCGGATTGGCTAGCCATTCCGGATAGTATACGTCGCGGATCATGCTATTGGACAAAAGTTTATCCACCTCTTTCTCTAAGGCCTCGGCTTTCGCCGAGTCGAGCGGGCGTCTCTTTTCTTGCGTACGGGAGGCATGTCCGGTTGACGTTGAGGACATGGGTGATGACATGAGGGGCCGATGCGGTCATGTCCTCTTGGCGCCATGCAAAAATGTCAATGGCGCCCTTCAGTGTTTTTATTATTTTATCCTTTTCCTCCGGATCTAGGCCTCTCCCTATCCGGAGTACTTTGGTGGAGTCGTCGTCGCACACTGGTATCTCTTCGACGTCCTCCATTGGTTCTACGACCCTTTCGGATCCTATACGAGGATCCAACTCGTCTTCTTCAGCCTTCTCTACTTCAGGGGGCCCCCGGACCATGAGCACTGGCAAGTGGGTGGCAACGTTGTAACATTGCCTGGCCTCTCCTTGATTTCCCCTCACCGTTCCGACTCCGGCATCCTGGGTAGGAAATTTTAGGCATAGGTGTCGGATAGAAGTTATTGCACCAAAGTCGACGAGGGCCGGTCGGCCTAAGATGGCGTTGTAGGCTGTTGGACAGTCTACTACCACGAAGGTGCAATACTTGAACGTGCTCTGGGGAGTGTCCGGGCACAGGGTAACTGGGAGCCTGACTTTTCCCATCGGGATTAAAGTTGTCCCGTTAAACCCTGTGAGCTGCGATCCGCTAGGAGAGAGGTTGCGGTCGGTCAACCCTATCGCAGTGAAGGCCTCTTTGAAGAGCAAGTTCACGGAACTTCCATTATCAATCAGGACCCTGGCCACTACTTTGTTTGCAATGGGGGTCTCTATGACCAACGGGTCGTGATGAGGAAAGTGCACCGTCTTGGCGTCTTCTTCCGTGAACGTTATGGGCTGGTCCATTAGCCGAGGCCTTTGAGCTGGGAGTTGAGTGACTTCCCACACCTCACTGTGCCTTGCGGCCTCGGCATATCTCTTTCGCTCCTTTCGAGTGTTTCCTCCGATATGGGGACCTCCGGAGATCATAGCTACCCGTCCATTAGGCCGGGGCGGTAGTCCGGGTATATGCTGGGTGTCACCTGCGGGAGCAGCTGGAGGCAATGCTCCTGCTGTACCCCCTGGTGTTCCCGAAGGCATGCCCCCTGCCACCTGCCCCGGGTTAAGGTGGGGTAACCTATTCTTGATCCACTCATAGAGGTGGCCCAACCGGATCAGATTCTCAATCTCATCTTTGAGATTTTTACACTCGTTGGTGCTGTGGCCAATGTCGTTGTGATATTCGCACCTTTTACTCGGATCTCTCCGGGAGCTGTCCCTGTACAATGGCTGGGGTCTCCGGTAATGCGTGTCTGCCTTGTGGAAAAATAGACACGTTCCTGAGAGTCCGTGAGCTCTGTGTACTGGGTGTATTGGGGTGTGTACCCCTTCTTTTGGCGCTTCTCTCCCGTTCGGGTGCTGCCCTTGGAAGACCTCTTGCTTCTAGACCCCTGGGTAGGGCCTGTTAAGCTAGCGGTTGGGGCAGCCTGTGAAGGAGCCCGTCCATTCACCCCGGACGGATTGCCGTAATGGGAAGATGCCGGGGGCAGAGCTTGGTTGTATCCGGGAGTAGCAGAAAACTGTATGCCACTAACCGGAGGGGTCGCGGTCGGGACAGTACCCGAGGGCGATACTCCTGGCATGTATCCTGCTATCCCGGTGGGATAATAGCCTCCGTAAGCCACGATCTGGGCTTCTTCGAGGTTAATATATTTTTGGACTCGCTTCTGGAAGTCCTGAAGGCTAGCAGCGCCTTCTTGCAGTAGTTCGTTCCAGAAGGGAGTCCCAGTGCGGATTCCTGCTTGGAGAAGCGCAAGCTGTTGTCCGTCGTCGACCTTCTTGGTCTTCGAGGCTTCCTCTCGGAACCTCTTGATGTAATTCTTCAAGGTCTCGGTGGGTAGTTGCTTGATGTTGGTCAAGGCACTAACCTCCAAATTGACCTTCCTGGCGGCGACAAATTGTCTCCGGAAGTTGGTTTGGAGTTTGTTCCAACATCCCACCGATCCTGGTTCTAGTTTCTTGAACCATTCCTCTGTCGAACCGCTCAGAGTGAGGGGGAAGCATAGGCATTTGGCGTCATTGCTGACCCGCATGACCGTCATGACTCGGTTGAATCGTGACAAGTGATCGCTGGGGTCGGAGTTCCCAGTATATGCCGCCATTTCGGGCATCTTGAAGTTTTTAGGGAGCTCCGCCTCCAGGATATGCTTGGCACAAGGCTCCCGGTCTTCATTATCCGAGTCGGAGTCATCTCCCTTCTGCCTCCGGGAGACTCGGGCAATATCTTTTCGAAGGATGGCAAGCTCTGCCATAATCCCTTCGTTTACAGTACCCGAGGAGACTTCGGGTCTGTATCTTTTTTGATCAAGGTGATCCCGGAGGTCACCTTGATTCCCATTGATTTGATTTCTCAGATCAAGGGGTGGACATCTCTGTCCTCCTCTTCCTCTACCCCCTGGTTCCTAGTGCACGGAAACGCTTTTCCGGTCCCCTCGATCCTGAGGGCCAAGACTCCCTCTTTGGGGCTTGCCCCTCTGCGGACCTTTCCCTTTAGGGAAATCAGAGCGGACCTTACGCGGATCCTGCGCCTTTTTCTTTCGACCAGGGGCAGAAGTAGGGTTTTTTGTTTGGTTTTCCTCAGCAGGGTGCCTTATAGGGCTAGGTTCCCTAGGCCTTTGCTGCTGGGAATTAGGCGAAGACGTAGCTGGGTCCCTGTCGAGTCCAGCGGCCATTGCCTTGGGATGCACGTGAATGCCAGCCGCCTCCATGGCTTTCTGCATGGCTAGCATCACCTCATGCATCTTTTGGTTTTGCACTTTCTGAGCTTCGATCTCAGCTTCGTGATCGATAGCTTTTTGTCTGAGGAGCACCAGCTCTTGGTAGCTTCCATCATCGTAAGCGTACTCGTCGAGGTGTTCCTCGTGGTTTTCATCTGGAACTTCTTCCTCGGACTCCTCTGCTGCTCTTGAGGCTACATCCTCTTCATTGGGATCTTGAGCGTCCTCTAGAGGGCGAGGGTGACGTGTAGCTCTTGTCTCCACCATTGTTGTGAAGTTAAATGCTTGTTGTGAAGCAGCTTTCCTCAGCTCTCAATGAAAGCACCAAAATGTTGACCGAGGTTTTCGGCAACTAATAAAATATGAATATAATAATGAGCTGTAAGAAAGCGAGATGAAGACTTTTTACGTGGTTGGGGCGTTAATGAGCCTTAGTCCACGAGCCACTGCTATTTATGGATATCTTTAATACAGATTCTACACTTGGGAGAATGTTTCTCTCTTTAATACAAGGAATGTTCTTGGTGAGTTTTTTCTCTTCTTGCTCGTTTGCAACCAAGATTATCCGACCCCATTAAATGAGCTTTGAGGGGGTATTTATAGTGTTTTGGTGGGGCAAACCCTAGAATTGTTCTTACACATGTGTCTGTAAGTATCCATAAAGTTGGGCATTTCCGATGAATATACCATGGGTGATGCATGGTCAAATCCCTAGGTGCTGTAGGGTTTTTATGGAGAATGTCCTTTTTGTCTTATGATTGACGTGACTCTTCGCAGAGTAGCCGTCGCTAGACTTAAATGATCATTACTGTAGCGCTGTTGTTTGGGGGTTGTGCCGTCAGACTTTATTGCGTGTTACAGTCCCAACACGCTTCCTCCCATGCAGCATTAAATGCGACTTGATTTCTCGGGAGAGACCTGACACATCCCGGAGTGCCTTCAAGCTATGCTCGCTTCCGGGAGTACCTTGTACTCCGGGTACATCTTCCGGGACCCATGCGAATAATGCTTCCTGGTGTCATACAAAGACTTAGCAGTTCTTCTCAAGTAATTTGATCCACGTGTCCCTTCCTGACTGGTCCACGTATATTGGGCGATTTTAGGAGCAACACATGTTATTTTCATATCCATCTAAGTAAAATTTATAAATATTAAATTAAAATTTATATTTAGAATTTTTCATTCTAAATTAGAAATTTTAATTAAATAAGTATATATTTAAAATAAATAGATTAAAATAAGTATCAATGAAAATACAACTCCTTTTAAATAATGAGCTTTATTATTATTAAGATATTCGATCTCCATTGTTGGTCTTACAATAGTTAAATATTTTCAATATAACCTCGAGACGCTAGACTTCGTCCCCCTATGGATGGTTATTCGTTGAACACATTTAACACCGTAAGATCTCATTTGATAAGTGTTTTGTAAGTTTTCGTCTCTATTAGACTCTCCCCTACGGTGACTACTTAGAGATAAACTTATAAAACATGAAACAATGGTGGAAGCTCATAAAATGAGAATAACTTTGACTCTCGCCTACCGGGACAACGTTGGATTCTTATTTTGATCGAATAAAAGGTTGCTAGAATGGTTTCTATTTTAGATGAGCTGACAACTCTATTCAATGAATGATACTTTGACTCTCGCCTACCGGGACACTGTATCAGTTTGTTGAAAATCTTGGATATTATTTAGGATTGTATGTTTTAGTATTTTCACTTGTCATTCCTACTTGCTATATGTTTAATAATTTCTGAATTGTGTATGAATTTATATTGAACCATGTTATTTTCTGTTATTAAGTTGTAGTTTAATTTCTAATCTTCATTGTTAGTCTAACTTATTTTGTTTATCTAATGAGATAAATCCCTAATGGATTTTCACCATTAGACATACATAATTATGTTAGATCTCGAAAGATAAATATTGTATATGCAACATCTAGCTGTTCATCAATTGATGACACCTTAGACTAGTATTTTTACAATATGAAACAAGAAGATTACATAAATAAGATTACTTTGTCTTTCGCTAATCGAACATCGTTGGATTCTTATTTATAAATGAAATTATCCTAATTCCTCTTAGCTTATTCATTTCGAAAAGCTCAATAACATATCGTTGGATGAATGGTCTGTAAATGATTTCATGTCATTCTATATTAAATGACGCATATGATTATAATCCCGACATTCTATTCCCAATTGATATAAATCCTCAATCTTAGAAATCTCCTACTTTATGGGAAAATTTGACTTAGAGTTAAATTAAAGTGGTGGTCCAAGAAAGAATTACTCATTATATTTGGTATAAATTTAAGTCTTTGACTTTAATTTAGATTCCAAATAGAAATTTTCTTATATTTCTAATTCCAGAATACAATACAGTTACACTTTCTCAAGTGTTTAATATCCATCTTCTATTAATGGATTAAAACTGTATGGAATATGAGTTAGGTATTCTGTGACCAGGATCCACTTGCAGTATTCTAAGAACTCTTTGATGTAACTAAACCTATGTCATCAAAAGACACTACCACATTTTTTTTAATCTATGGCATTTGTATCTTGTTCATAGTGGATTTGACAAGATCAATCTCTGCAAAGAGTTAATATGCCTATATCCACTGAAAGTAGTTCATCTCATTCGCAGATGGATGTACATTCAGGGGTGGATATGAGTTTTTCGTTGTATTCTTAAAACGATAACTGTAGATTATACCTTTTAGCAAGAAATTTGAAATGTTTAAAAAAATTCATTAATTTCTACCAATGGTTAAAACCATTAAGGTAAGTGGTTAAAGATCTTGCGAACTAATAGGGGTGGAGAAATAGTTAGTAGATATGCAGTTCAAAGATCATTAAATTGATTTTTGAATTACATCCAAACTTACCTCCTTAGAAATTTAGAGTTGCATATTGATGATTAGTTACTAGTCGTTGCCTAAATCCTTCTATGGTAATACAATTTCAGAATGATCTAATGGTTGTATACTTAATGTAAATCATTACTAGATTCATGGATGACCTAATCAAAATCTTAAGAAAAGCTAGAACTATTAACCATGGTTTGTTAGCTATTCTAAGTGATTAGGGGTGGACCATCCCATAGTCAATAGATAAGAAAGTGTTTGTTGAAACAAATACTACTTTTCTAAGAAAATGACTAAGTCTGAAAATAAAGTAGCAAATAAAGGAGATATTTTTTTCTTGATTCCAAAAGTGTTCTATCATCTTATTTGACATATGATGATCCCACTGCCTCTGTTGTCTTGTCACAACCAAAGAGGTTAATATCATTTAGTTTTCTTAGACATAATTCATGGTACCTTGTCGTAGTGGGAGAGTTTCTAGGAACTCACCTTCTTATGACTTGGGAGAAACTAGTGATTAATATCCATTGTGAGTTTAAACAAATAATGGATTGTCAAGATAAGAAACTAAGAAGAAAAGCCAATAGAACTATGGTTTAATCCATTCACATGGAATAACCTAAAGTTTTCTATTACAAGGACATAAAAGGAAATTTTAGTTTATAAGTCTATTCTATGAACTTAACAAAACTTCTTGTTCCTAGTATTATAGGTTTGAGTTTATCTAAACCTATGGCTTGTGGTATACCTGGTAATTACTTACTCTAATGCAAGCAACTTACTTTAGTAAGATGCTGAAGTATTTTCTTTCTAATGGCAATCTATAGAAGCTTCACGACTTCTTAGGCATAGATTTTATTTATCTAAGGAAAAGCTTCAACTATTCCAGAAAAGATAAAGCCATGAAAGAATTTCTTAAATCAACAGTGAGAGTTCTTGGATATGCTTTTGTATGCCTTAGACCAGATACCTGGTGTTGAGTGGGAGTAATGAGTAGGTATCAGATTAATCCACGAGAAGAACATTGGAAGACAATCAAGTAAATCTTAAGATTAAGAAGAGGAACTATATGTTAGTCTATAAGGGTGTGTTTGAAACTCTTAGACTACACCACATCAGATTTCGAAATTTGCCTTTGTGCTAAAAAATCTTTCTGATAAGATGGTGATTACTTACGGGGGTGGAATAGTTATTTTGGAGAAGTGTAAAAACCTATCTGAAGTCTCTTAGTCCACCAGAGAGAGACTGAATGTTAAAGTTGCAAGAAAGGTACTTATTCAGTCTAAGGAAAGTTCTATACATCTTTGGCACCATTACAAATTGCCTTAACTACTAGTGTTAATTTCCTGATTAACCAAAAGTAGTTGCCAAAGGTATAGAATCGAGTATCCCAAGAGAGTAGACATATAGAGAGGAATTTCACATTATCAATAATTTTGTGATTAAGGAAGAGTAATGGTGGAGAAAAGGTTGTGGTTAATTCAACCTCTAGATCCTATTACGAGGAATTTACTACTACTACACTTGATTTGTATATCGAGGTATTGAGATTATTTGAAACGCACTTTTTTGTTTTATATTAGTGCAAGTGGGAGTTTGTTGGGTTTTATGCCCTAAATAAAACTCATTTCAATATAATCAGATTTACTTATTAATATAGATCAGAAATAACATTTAATGTTGCATGGTTCACATGATTTATTTCATGATTATATGTACATAATGTAAAAATTCATCTGAAATCCTTTTAACATACTTGATCCTGTATATTGTGCCGTCAACACATTGGAAAGTAAACATGACTATGTGAATAAAGTTTCCTAGATTTATGAGACATAGGGTTTTACTGATATGATAATCTACAACAGAGTTTACTTGCATTTGGAGAAGTGCTACGTTCTTTCCAGAGCATTGGTTAAAGTAAAGCTCAGGTTGGATGCATGGAGTATGCATCGGAAGGGACCAATATTGAACTTTGACTTAGATTTATTAAACTTACCGTAATATATATTCAAGTCAATATCGCCTAGTTGATCCTAGATCAAATGATCTTATCCCTGTTATGATTCGGCTCAATCTTGAAAGGATATACGTGTTCTTTGATTTGTTAGTTAAGCCTACTTTTAGGTCAGGGTGATACGTACATTTGGGAACACGGTAGTGCAATTGAGTGGGAGCGCTATCATAAACATGGAATCTATCGCTTCTATTTGGTGAATAGTAAGAAAAGGATGATCTCCTTCGAGCTTGACCAAACGAACATAAATGGTGGAGTACTCATTTCACATAAGCTGAAATATCATTTATACGGGGTCAAGTGTTTTAAGGATAAAATACATTGTAGGGTGTAACGGTAATCTAATCCCTTTACATGGTATATCCTTCATATAGAGGATCATTGATCAAATTAGGATTATAACAATGGATAACTAATGATGTGTCTATATGGTGAAACATATAGAGCATTCTATATACTGACAGTGCAATTCTAAGTTCTATGCGTGGATTCAACGAAGAATTAATAAGTTAGTGAATTTTAGTAATAAATTCTTGATCTACTTATTGGAAGCTCGGTTATATAGACCCATGGTCCCCGCACTAGTTGAGATAATATTGCTTGTAAGACTCATGTAATTGGTTTTGATTAATCAATTATAATTCTCAAATTAGACTATGTCTATTTGTGAAATTTTCACTAAGTAAGGGTGAAATTGTAAAGAAAGAGTTTATAGGGGCATATTTGTTAATTATGATACTTTCTATGGTTCAATTAATAAATATGATAAATGACAATATTATTTAATAATTATTTATAGTTATTAAATGGTTAGAATTGGCATTTAAATGGTTGAATTTGAAAATTGGCGTTTTTGAGAAAATCAGATGCAGAAAATATAAAACTGCAAAATTGCAAAAAGTGAGTCCCAAATCTACTATGTAGGGCCGACCACTTTTGTAGGGAATTTAAACTGATATTTTCATTATTTTAATTAATGCCAAATAATTCAAACCTAACCCTAGTGGAATGGTATAAATAGATAGTGAAGGCTTCAGGAAAATTACACTTAAATTTTCTATTTTTCCTTCAGAGAAAAACCTGAGCCTTCTCTCTCCCTATCTGGCCGACCACTCCCTCTCTCTTTCTTCCCTCTTGAATTTCAAAATTCTTAGTGTGAGAGTAGTGCCCACACACAGCAAGTGATACCTCAATCATAGTGAGGAAGATCGTGAAGAAAGACTTTCAGCAAGAAGGAGTTTCAGCACTAAAGAATCAGAGAAAGAGATCCATGTTCAGATATTGATAATGCTCTGCTACAAAAAGGAATCAAGGGCTAGATATCTGAACAGAAGGAGTCATTATATTCCGCTGCACCCAATGTAAGGTTTCTTAAACATTATATGTGTTTATTTCATCGTTTTAAAAAGTTCATATTTAGGGTGTTAATCAACATACTTGTGAGTAGATCTAAGATCCTAGTAAAATAATTCCAACAGAAAATCCATTAGGGATTTATCTCATTAGAAAAACAAACCAAGTTAGACCAACAATGAAGATTCAAAATTAAACTACAATTTAATAACAGAAAATAACATGGTTCAATATAAATTCATACACTATTCAGAAATTATTAAACATATAGCAAGTAGGAATGACAAGTGAAAATACTAAAACATACAATCCTAAATAATTTCCAAGGTTTTCATTATTATTTATAATAAAATATATTCATTAAATATCGAATTTAGAATTTAATTTAATATTTATAAAATTATACTTAGATGGTGATTGAAATAAGTTGAATTATTTCCATCTCAATAGTAATTTTGATATATAAATATTAAGAAAATTATTTAAGTTGTATTAATTTAAATTAATTTGCAACTCAAAATAAATTTTCATGAGAATATATTTATTGTATTTTGAAAAAGAAAGTATAAAAACTTTATATTTTCGAAATACTTAAATAATAATTACTTAGAAAAATACTTCAAGCAAAAATATCACCCATCAAGATTTTCCTCTGACTAATTATTTTAATTTCTAATAATATACTTTAATTCATTTATTTTAAATAAATCAATAAATGAAAAAAATCGTTGATTTAAGTTGATCCAAGAATTAATTAAAATAAATAATTAATTTAAAACTTAATCTATTTTTCAAGATAAATTAAAAATCATCTTGCATTATGAAATGCAATTTCGAAAATTGGTTAATAAAATAAAGAAAAAATATATATATTGAAAATTGTTTAAGTGGAAAAAATAAATTTCAACTAAAATTAATTTTCTATTTAATTAAGTGTCATGAAAAAGAAATATTTAAGTATCATGATGAAATTCAACTTAGATATTTAATTTTCAATTTAATTAAATGTATTAAATTCAAGAAATAAATAATTAAGTGTAGAGAAGGCTTAATTATTAATCTCTAGTTTACTACTAGGAAAAAAATATACTTAAAATAAATTGTACCAAAATTAATTATTTAAATAATTAATTTCACAATATATAATATTTTTCTATTTTAATATTAGAAATAATAAGTAGTCTAGAAATAACTATCTAGAAAATATCTTATTTGACTAAGTATCTTTTCCACAAAATTTGAAAAAATATCTAATTTAAGTTGTATTAGAAAAAATCTAGAACTTAAATATTTTCAAATTTAAATTTAACTAAACATCAAAAATTAAGTTGTAACCACTTAATTTGAAAATATTTTATTTTAAGTTAATATTTTTAAAAAAAATATCAACTTAAAAAAATTTATCTAAAGAAACTTAATAAAAAATTCCTAAAATTCCTCAACTTAATTTTGAAATTTGAAATTCAAAAGATATTCAGATTTAAGTTGATTAGTTAGAGATAACTAAATATCAACTTAAATAGGAATATTTAATGAAAAAATTTAAATTAAGCTTGAGAAAGAATCTAGATGGTTATAATTCTATATTTAATTAAATACAAGAAAATACATATAGTTTAGCTTAGAATAAAATTCTTTAAACTATGGTTTTCTTAAATTAATTTCAAAATAAATGAAATTAATTATGTTGCTAATCAATTTTATTAGGTTACACTAATTTAATTAACCTAGTACATGTTTATCCAAATCGTGCAAATGGGCCTTCACAATTGGGGTAGTTCATGTGAGGGGGTGCTGGGTTCAGTATGTCGTACCCATTTCTATAGCTCCCAACTCTCACACAAGGCCCAAAAGAGAGGAATTTCACCTTAAAATGAACAACTGTTATTAATTGAATAGGCCTAAAACTAAATGGGCCTAAATAAAATCTATCAAAAACTATGATATTTTATTTAGCAAGAACAACCTATATGCATCTATAACAAAATTAAACATATAGGCTCACACAGGCACACAATTTGGATAGATCCTATCATGTTGCTAGGTCATACACAGATGAAAGAAAATTGTAAAAATTACCTGTTACAAATTATTTACTTGACCAATGGAACCATGAGTTAAAATCAGATCATTGGATCTGTCAACAAGTTAACCATGGCTATTTGCAATCAAGCAATAATAGGTTTTAAAAACTTATAAACAAGCTAAAACACATACTCCTACAACAAGGTTAGCTGGAAAGTTGGATCTAGGATTTATTTAATTTTAAATAATTAAATTTCGAAAAATAATTAAATAAAAAAAATATTTCAGTTTTAAAATAAAATAATAAATAAAAAAAATTTAAAATTAAACCTACAATTTTGAAAAATTAGGTTTCAACTAACCTAAATACCATTTTAGTTTCTAACTACTTTTTAAAAATTAATGTTATTTTATGAATTAAATATTCAATAAAAATAAAAAAAGATAAATAAATATTTTTTTTTCATATTTTATGATTTAATTTAAATAAATAAAATAACAAAATTTAAAAGTTACCAAATTATCTTACTTCTATTTAAAATTACGTGATTATAGTTATCTTATTTTAAATTTAAATAAGGTCAAATTATTTAAAAAAAAATATTTAATTTAAAATTTAAAATCTGACCTTAAATTTAAAAATAAGATAAGATATAATCAAATTTAAAAATAAGATAGATAATTAAGCAAAAAAGATAGATATTTATTATTTTCAAATTCAAATTACATTAATATCATGAATTAATTTCATTATGATATTTAGAATTGAATTAGGAATAGTAAATGTCTAAATACAAAACTACACAAAAAATCGGAAGTTAAATCCATGAAATAGCATGAAAAATCGAAAAAAACGAAAAAATTGCGAGCTGTACGGACAGTATGCAATGTCCGCGCGCGCATCAGTATGCATGAACGAGAAACCTCGGCGCAGGAGGCTGCTAGCAGCCTTTCCGCGCGCGTGAGGCTCGGTTTAAGACAAGAATCCTGTCTATGCGCGTGTTGTCCAAAGGCTGCCCCTCGTCCGCGCGCCCGTGAGATGATGCACGACTCCTAATATTTTTCGAAACTTCAAAAAATCATAACTAATTCAAATTAAATCAAAATTGAGTTCTGTAAAAAGTAAATTGCTTAATTTTTTCCATACTATCCAATAAAAATAATTCCAGAAATAGATATTCAATTATTTTTCACGAAAGTTCACAAACATCGATCAATCATATAACAACACTCAAAACAACATGATACCATCCAAAACACAAACAAATCGTTTTAAGTCAAAATTTCTTTCAAGCAAATCAATTACCATGGCTCTGATACCAGTTGTTGGAAATTATTTTACCAGGATCTTAGATCTACTGACAAGTATGTTGATTAACACCCTAAATATGAACTTCTAAAACGATTATGAAATAAACACATATAAAGTATGAGAAACCTTACATTGGGTGCAGCGGAATTAAATGTCTCCTTCCATTCAGATCTCTAACCCTTGTATCCTTTCTGTCGTAGAGTATTATCAAGATCTGAACCTGGATCTCTTTCTCTCCTTCTTTAGTGCTGAAACTCCTTCTTGTTGAATGTCTTTCTTCACGATCTTCCTCACTATGATTGAGGTATCACTTGCTGTGTGTGGGCACTACTCTAATCACTAAGTGGTTCAAAATTATGAAGGAAGAAGAAGAGTAAGAAGTGGCGGCTAGGGTTTAGAAAGAGAAGTCAGGTCTTTCTCTAAAGGAAAAGTGTAATTTTCCTGAAGTCTTCACTATCTATTTATAGCATTCCACTAGGGTTAGGTTTGAATTATTTGGCATTAAAATAATGAAAATATCAGATGATAAAGCCTATAAAAGTGGCTGGCCTTGGCAATGTGGATTTGGGCCTCACTTTTTGCAATTTCGCAGTTTTATCATTTCTGCATCTCATTTTCTCAAAAACGCCAATTTTCAAATTCAACCATTCAAATGCCAATTCTAATTACTTAATAACTATAAATAATTATTAAATAATATTTTCATTTATCATATTTATTAATTGAACCATAAAAAGTATCATAATTAACAAATATGCCCCAAAAACTCTTTCTTTACAATTTCGCCCTTACTTAGTGAAAAATTCACAAATAGACATAGTCTAATTTGAGAATTATAATTGATTAATCAAAACCAATTATATGAGTCTTACAAGCAATATTATCTCAACTAATGGGGGGACCATGGGTCTATATAACCGAGCTTCTTATAAGCAGATCAAGAATTTATAACCTAAATTCACTAACTTATTAATTTTTCGTTGAATCCACGCATAGAATTTAGAATTGCACTCTCAGTATATAGAATGCTCTATATGTTCCACCATATAGACACATCATTAGTTATCCATTGTTATAATCCTAATTTGATCAATGATCCTCTATATGAATGATCTACATTGTAAAGGGATTAGATTACCGTTACACCCTACAATGTATTTTATCCTTAAAACACTTAACCCCGTATAAATGATATTTCAGCTTATGTGAAATGAGTACTCCATCATTTATTTTTGTTTGGTCAAGCTCGAAGGAGATCATCCTTTACTTACTATTCGCCAGATAGAAGCTATAGATTCCATGTTTATGTTAGCGCTCCCACTCAATTGCACTACCGTGTTCCCAAAATGTACGTATCACCCTGACCCAAAAGTAGGCTTAACTAACAAATCAAAGAACACGAATAGCCTCTTGAGATTGAGCCTAATCATAACAGGATTAAGATCATTTGATCTAGGATCAAATAGGCGATATTGACTTGAATAGATATTACAGTCAGTTTAATAAATCTAAGTCAAAGTTCAATATCGGTCCCCTCCGATGCATACTCCATGCACCCAACCTGAGCTTTTCTTTAACCAATGCTCTGGAAAGAGCATAGCATTTCTCCAAATGCAAGTAAACTCTGTTGTAGATTATCATATCAGTAAAACCCTGTGTCTGATAAATCTAGGAAACTTTATTCACATAGTCATGTTTACTTTCCAAAGTGTTGACGACACAATAAACAGGATCAAGTATGTGAAAAGGGTTTCAGATGAATTTATAAATCAAATAGACAAGCAATTGATAACATGAACCAAAACATACACAAATGAATGAAAAATACTTCTGTTTCTTTAGTGATGTTGAATAAAATGGATTACATTGAAATGGAGTTTTATTTAGGGCATAAAACCCAACAAACTCCCACTTGCACTAATATAAAACAAAAAAGTCCATTTCAAATAATCTCAACACCTTGATACACAAATCAAGTGTAGTAGTAGTAAACTCCTCGTAATAGGATCTGAAAGGTTGATTTAAACACAACCTTTTCTCCACCATTACTCTTCCTTAATCACAAAATCATTGATAATGTGAAATTTCTCTCTATATGTCTACTCTTTTGGGATACTTGATTCTATACCTTTGGCAACTACTTTTGTTTAATCAGGAAATAACACTAGCAGTTAAGGCAATTTGGAATGGTGCCAAAAATGTATGGAACTTTCCTTAGACTGAATAAGTACCTTTCCTGCAACTTCAACATTCAGTCCCTTTCTGGTAGACCTGGAGACTTAAGATAGGTTTTTACACTTCTCCAAAATCACCATTCCACCCCTAGAGTAATCACCATCTTATCAGAAAGATTTTCTTGCATAAAGGCAAATCTCGAAATCTGATGTGGTGTAGTCTAAGAGTTTTAAATACAACCTTATTGACTAACATATAGTTCCTCTTCTTAATCTTAAGATTTACTTGATTGTCTTCCAATGTTCTTCTCCTGGATTAATCTGATATCTACTCATTACTCCCACTCAACAGCAGGTGTCTGGTCTAAGGCATACTAAAGCATATTTGAGACCTCTCACTGTTGATATAAGAAATTCTTTCATGGCTTTATCTTTTCTGGAATAGTTGAGACTTTTCCTTAGATAAATAAAATCTATGCCTAGGAAGTTGTGAAGCTTCTATAGATTGCCATTAGAAAGAAAATGCTTCAGCATCTTACTAAAGTAAGTTGCTTGCATTAGAGTAAGTAATTACCAGGTATACCACAAGCCATAGGTTTAGATAAACTCAAACCTATAATACTAGGAACAGGAACTTTTGTTAAGTCCATTGAATAGATTTATACACGAAACTTCCTTTTATGTCCTTGTAATAGAAAGTTTAGGTTACTCCATGTGAATGGATTAAACCATAGTTCTATTGGCTTTTCTTCTTAGTTTCTTATCTTGACAATTCATTACTTGTTGAAACTCACAATGGATTTTAATCACTAGTGTCTTCCAAGTCATAATAAGGTGAGTTCCTAGAAACTCTCCCACTACGACAAGGTACCGTGAATTATGTCTAAGAAAACTAAATGGTATTGATCTCTTCGGTTGTGACAAGACAACAGAGGCAGTGGGATCATCATATGTCAAATAAGATGATAGAACACTTTCGGAATGAAGAAAAAATATCTCCTTTATTTGCTACTTTTCAGACTTAGTCATTTTCTTAGAAAAGTAGTATTTGTTTAAACAAACACTTTCTTATCTATTGACTATGCGATGGTCCACCCCTAATCACTTAGAATAGCTAACAAACTAGGGTTAACAGTTCTATCTTTTCTTAAGATTTTGATTAGGTCATCCATGAATCTAGTAATGATTTACATTAAGTATACAACCATTACATCATTCTGAAAATGTATTATTATAAAAGGATTTAAGCAACGACGAGTAACTAATCATCAATAAGCAAATCAAAATTTCTGGGGAGGTAAGTTTGGATATAATTCAAAAATCAATTTAATGATCTTTGAACTGCATATCTACTAACTATTTTCTCCACCCCTATCAGTTCGCAAGATCTTTAACCACTTACCTTAATGGTGTTCCACCATTGCTAGAAATCAGAAATTTTTCAAACATGTCAAATTTCTTTGCATAAGGTATAATCTAGAGTTATCGTTTTAAGAATACAACGAAAAACTCATATCCACGCCTGAATGTACATCCATCTACGAATGAGATGAACAACTTTCAGTGGATATAGGCATATTAACTCTTTGCAGAGATTGATCTTGTCAAAACCACTATGAACAAGATACAAAATCCATAGATTAAAAAAATGTGTGGTTGTGTCTTTTTGATGACTTAGATTTAGTTACATCAAAGAGTTCTTAGAATAGTGCAAGTGGATCCTGGTCACAAAATACTAAACTCATATTCCATACAGTTTGAATCCATTGATAGAAAATGGTTATTAAACACTTGTGAAAGTGAAACTGTATTGTAAAAAAAATTATTTGGAATCTAAAATTTAAAGTCAAAGACTTAAATTTATACCAAATATAATGAGTAATTCTTTCTTGGACCACCACTACTAATTTAACTCTAAGTCTGATTTGTTATACAAGTGGGAGATTTCTAAGATTGAGGATTTATATCATTTTGGGATAGAATTTCGGGATTATAATCATGTGCGTCATTTATTTTCTGAAGAGAAAAAATAGAATGACATGAAATGATATATAGACCATTCATCCAATGATATGCTATTGAGCTAATTCGAAATAAATAAGCTAAGAGGAATTAGGATAATTTCGTTTATAAATAAGAATCCAACGATGCTTCGATTAGCGAGAGTCAAAGTAATCTTATTTATAGAATCTTCTTGTTTCATATTGTAAAAATACTAGTCTAAGGTGTCATCAATTGATGAACAGCTAGATGTTGCATATACAATATTTATCTTTCAAGATCTAACACTATCATGTATGTCTAATGGTGAAAATGTTGGGTTTTATGCCCTAAATAAAACTCATTTCAATATAATCAGATTTACTTATTAATATAGATCATAAATAACATTTAATGTTGCATGGTTCACATGATTTATTTCATGATTATATGTACATAATGTATAAATTCATCTGAAACCCTTTTCAAATACTTGATCCTGTTTATTGTGCCGTCAACACATTGGAAAGTAAACATGACTATGTGAATAAAGTTTCCTAGATTTATCAGACATAGGGTTTTACTGATATGATAATCTACAACAGAGTTTACTTGCATTTCGAGAAGTGCTATGTTCTTTCCAGAGCATTGGTTAAAGTGAAGCTTAGGTTGGATGCATGGAGTATGCATCGAAAGGGACCGATATTGAACTTTGACTTAAATTTATTAAACTTACCGTAATATCTATTCAAGTCAATATCGCCTAGTTGATCCTAGGTCAAATGATCTTAATCCTGTTATGATTAGGCTCAATCTTGAAAGGCTATACGTGTTCTTTGATTTGTTAGTTAAGCCTACTTTTAGGTCAGGGTGATACATACATTTTGGGAACACGGTAGTGCAATTGAGTGGGAGCGCTATCATAAACATGGAATCTATAGCTTCTATCTGGCGAAGAAAGAAAAGGATGATCTCCTTCGAGCTTGACCAAACGAACATAAATGGTGGAGTACTCATTTCACATAAGCTGAAATATCATTTATACGGGGTCAAGTGTTTTAAGGATAAAATACATTGTAGGGTGTAACGGTAATCTAATCCCTTTACAGTGTACATCATTCATATAGACGATCATTGATCAAATTAGGATTATAACAATGGATAACTAATGATGTGTCTATATGGTGGAACATATAGAGCATTCTATATACTGAGAGTGCAATTCTAAGTTTTATACGTGGATTCAACAAAGAATTAATAAGTTAGTGAATTTTAGTAATAAATTCTTGATCTACTTATTTGAAGCTCGGTTATATAGACCCATGGTCCCCGCACTAGTTGAGATAATATTGCTTGTAAGACTCATGTAATTGGTTTTGATTAATCAATTATAATTCTCAAATTAGACTATGTCTATTTGTGAAATTTTCACTAAGTAAGGGTGAAATTGTAAAGAAAGAGTTTATAGAGGCATATTTGTTAATTATGATACTTTGTATGGTTCAATTAATAAATATGATAAATGACAATATTATTTAATAATTATTTATAGTTATTAAATGGTTAGAATTGGCATTTAAATGGTTGAATTTGAAAATTAGCGTTTTTGAGAAAATCAGATGCAGAAAAGATAAAACTTCAAAATTGCAAAAAGTGAGGCCTAAATCCACTATGTAGGGCCGGCCGCTTTTGTAGGGAATTTAAACTGATATTTTCATTATTTTAATGCCAAATAATTCAAACATAACCCTAGTGGAATGCTATAAATAGATAGTGAAGGCTTCAGGAAAATTACACTTAAATTTTCTATTTTTCCTTCAGAGAAAAACCTGAGCCTTCTCTCTCCCTATCTGGCCGACCACTCCCTCTCTCTTTCTTCCCTCTTGAATTTCGAAATTCTTAGTGTGAGACTAGTGCCCACACACAGCAAGTGATACCTCAATCATAGTGAGGAAGATCGTGAAGAAAGACTTTCAGCAAGAAGGAGTTTCAGCACTAAAGAATCAGAGAAAGAGATCCAGGTTCAGATATTGATAATGCTCTGCTACAAAAAGGAATCAAGGGCTAGATATCTGAGCGGAAGGAGTCATTATATTCCGCTGCACCCAATGTAAGGTTTCTTAAACTTTATACGTGTTTATTTTATCGTTTTAGAAAGTTCATATTTAGGGTGTTAATCAACATACTTGTGAGTAGATCTAAGATCCTGGTAAAATAATTACAACAACTGGTATCAGAGCCATGGTAATTGATTTACTTTCAAGAAATTTGGACTTCAAAACGATTGTTTGTTTGTTTTTGGATGGTATCATGTTGTATTGAGTGTTATTTGATGATTGATTGGTGTTTGTGAATTTTCGTTAAAAATAATTGAATATCTGTTTCTGGAATTATTTTTATTGGATTGTATGGAAAAAATTAAGCAAGTTACTTTTTTAAAGAACTCAATTTTGATTTAATTTGAATTAGTTATGATTTTTTGAAGATTCAGAAAAATTGGAGTTGTGCTGAAATTCTCATGCGCGCGCAAAAACTGTCCGTATAGCTCGCAATTTTTTTCGTTTTTCTTCGTTTTTTCATGCTTTTTCATGGAATTAACTTCCAATTTTTTGTGTAGTTTTGTATTTATACTATTACTATTCCTAATTCAATTCTAATTATCATTTTGAATTAATTTAATATTTTTTACATTTAATTCAAGATATTAGTGTAATTTGAATTTAAAAATAGTTAGTATCTATCTTATTTGCTTTTTAATAATCTATCTTATTTTTAAATTTGATTATATCTTATCTTATTTTTAAATTTAAGGTCAGATTTTAAATATTTTAAGTTAAATTTTTTTTAAATAATTTGACCTTATTTAAATTTAAAATAAGATAACTATAATCATGTAATTTTAAAAAGATGTAAGATATTTTGCTAACTTTTAAATTTTGTTATTTTATTTATTTAAATTACATTTAAAATCTGAAAAAGATATTCATTTATCTTTTTTTAATTTTTTATTTATTTTTTATTTAAAAAAAATAACATTTAAATTTTAAAAGTAGTTAGCAAATTTTGAAATGATATTTAGGTTGGTTGAAACCTAATTTTTCAAAATTGTAGGTTTAATTTCAAATTGAAATTTTTTTTAAATTTCGAAATTTTTTTTTAAAATTTTATAAAATTTTCGAAAATATTTTTATTTAATTAATTAATTATTTATTTCGAAATTAATTATTTAATTTAAAATTAAATAAATCCTACATCCAACTATCCAGCTAACCTTGTTGCAGGAGTACGTGTTTTAGCTTGTGTGTATGTAAAGCCCGCTTAGTTAATTTGGAAATTAACAATTGTTTATGATTAATTATGAAATTATTTATAGCTATTTAAATAATTTATTATACTGTTATTTATGGAATTCAGAAATGCATGGTTATGTTATTCAGTAGGTTTCATATTTTGCATTTCCGGTGCCCGGTATTTTGGAACTCGGCGTTTGGCTCAGTAGAAATCACAACTTAGTATGTTAGTAGTTTGGGGACGGGTTTTAGACATTGGGAATGTCAGGAATGGCCGGGAATTTAGAATTTCCCAAAAATACCCCTTTAGTATGATTTATGTGATTTTATGGTGGAGGGGCAAAATGGTCTTTTTGCCCCATTAGTATTTTGTCTTTTGTGATTTTATGAAATGGAAAATAAATGTTTATTTTAATGTTATTTGGCTGAAATGGGTTTATGCTAGGTGTCATTATTCATTTGTCATTTTACAAAAAAATCATAAGTTAGAAAAGTTAGAAATTTTTCAAAGAAAAGCTTTCAAAAACACTCTCTTTTCTCTCTCTCATTTTCGGCCAAGCTTTGGGCAGCAAGGAGCTGATTTCTTCACTGATTTTGCTTGTTGATTCATCTCATCTTAAGGTCCATTGCAAGCTAGGTTAGCCCTTGTTCTTCCTTCTTTAAATTCTTGAATAAAATGATGAATTATGGAGTGAAATGCATGCTTTTTGATGTTGTTGCTACTGCTTGTGATTGTTGTTGTTTTTATGTTTAAAATGTTGAATTAATTATGTTTAGTTAGGTTGAAATGCATGCTAGTTGTTCTTGCTTGAGTTGATTAATTTTCTTGTTAAGAAGCTAAGGTTTTCAAGTAAAAAATTGAGAAATTGGTGGCTGTAGTTATTGCATGAATTAGGTTTTGTTTTCTGCAGTGTTTCTATGCTTGTTTATGTGATTCTAAGCTAGCTTTGAGGCTTGTGAGTGAGCTTTAGCCAAGTTTGAGTTTTAACTCAAAGCTTGGAGCTCACATGGTGATTTTTGTTTCTGAGTGTTCTGGGTTGTTTTGAGGCCTTAGAAATGTTCTAGGGAAGGTTTAGAACAGGTCTGGAAAGTTTGAACCAATTTGGGGTTGAATTGGTCGAGTTATGAAAATTTGAGGTTGCTGCCTGCGAGGAACCGGAATTCCGGTTGTGCATCCGGAATTCCAGATGGGGGTCCTGAATTTCCCAGAACCGGAATTCCGGTTGGGCAACCGGTCTACCGGTTGGGGAATTTTCAGAACCCGTGTTTTCCTCGTTTTTATGTTTTTAGGGGTATTGCCATGCTTTTTATCGATAGGGAAACTTTTAGTTCCTAGTTTTAGTCCCCGGGAAGTGATTTAGCGTGTCACTTATAGCGTTGTGATTTTTATGGTTTAGGAGCCAGTAATCCGCCGCTCAGCCTTCGGCCAAAGTTGACCGACACCTGAATTCGGAATCCAGGTAAGATTAGTATAACAGTATGCATATGTAGATTACATGTTTAGCGAGCATGTAGGAAGCCTATTAGATTACATTAGTTGTATGTTGGCTTCGAACCATCCAACCCTGTCACGTCGGTACAGGCTGGAGTATGACCGGTTTGACCGATCAGGCTGACACTTGGTTGGTGGTTCCGTGCTATTGACGTATCCCGTCGGTACAGGCTGGAGTATGACCAGCAGCCGGAGTATGACCGGTTCGACCGATCAGGAGGATATAGTAACACGTCGGTACAGGCTGGAGTATGACCAGCAGCCGGAGTATGACCGGTTCGACCGATCAGGTTGTTACGTGTCAATAGTACCGTCCGTATGAACGTTCAGAACTCAGTACCATGTTGGACATGGCAGTAGTGGCTCAGTACCATGTTGGACATGGCAGTAGCGGGACTCAGTATCGTGTTGGACACGGCATTTAGAATTATGTATGAGTATTATTATGCTTTTCTTACTGAGTCTGTCGACTCACAGTTCTACGTTATGTGTAGGTAAAGGCAAGGCTAAAGCTGATGAACCGTGAGCGAGCTTGAGAAGATTGTACATGTCGGGGCGGTTAGGCCTGGAGCGTACGATCATCGGGACAGTGAGGCTGATTTTGTAACTGGTCGTTAGACGACTTTTATTTTATGTATCAGTTATTCAGTTAAATCTTTTTGTAAATGATTTTATAATCGGGATCCCGAGTCTTTTGTAATATTGTTTTATAAGTTTAATTAAAAAGCAAAATTTTAATTAATCACGTTTTTCCATAAACCTCGTTGATTAGCAACGAGCTGCACAGTACGTTTAAAAATCACGTAATACGCCTATGGTAGTTAGGGTGTTAGAGTGTAAGTTTTCAAAACCTATTATTGCTTGATTGCAAATCGACATGGTTACTTTTTGCTAGATCTAATGATCTGATGGCTCCCTCGGTCAAGTAAATAATTTGTAACAGGTATATTTACAATCTTCTTTCATCTGTGTATGACCTAGCAACATGATAGGACCCATCCAAAGTGTGCCTGTGTGAGCCTATGTGTTTAATTTCATTATAGATGCATATAGGTTTCTGTTGTTAAATAAAATGTCATAGTTCTTGATAGATTTGATTTAGGCCCATTTAGTTTTTGGGCTTAGTCAATTAATAACAGTTGTTCATTTTAAGGTTAAATTCCTCTCTTTTGGTCCTTGTGTGAGAGTTGGGAGCCATAGTAGTGGGTACGACATACTGAACCTAGCACCCCCTCACATGAACCACCCCAATTGTGAAGGCCCATTTGCGTGATTTGAATAACTGTACTAGGTTAATTAAACTAGTTTAACCTAATAAAATTGATTAGCAACATAATTAATTTCATTTATTTTGAAATTAATTTAAGAAAATCATAGTTTAAAGAATTTTATTCTAAGCTAAACTATGTGTATTTTCTTGTATTTAATTAAATATAGAATTATAACCATCTAGATTCTTTGTGAAGCTTAATTTAAATTTTTCATTAAATATTCTTATTTAAGTTGATATTTAGTTATCTATAACTAATCAACTTAAATTTGAATATCTTTTGGATTTAAAATTTCAAAATTAAATTGAGGAATTTTAGGCATTGGTTATTAAGATTCTTTATATATTTTTTAAGTTAATATCTTTTCAAATATTAACTTAAAATGGAATATTTTCAAATTAAGTGGTTACAACTTAATTTTTGATATTTAATTAAATCTAAATTTGAAAATATTTAAGTTCTAGATTTTTTCTAATACAACTTAAATTAGATATTTTTTCAAATTTTGTGGAAAAGATACTTAGTCAAATAAGATATTTTCTAGACTACTTATTATTTCTACTATTAAATAGGAAAATATTATACATTGTGAAATTAATTATTTAAATAATTAATTTTGGTACAATTTATTTTAAGTATATTTTTTTCCTAGTATTAAACTAGAGATTAATAATTAAGCCTTCTCTACATTTAATTATTTATTTTTTGAATTTAATACATTTAATTAATTTGAAAATTAAATATCTAAGTTGATTTTCATCATGATACTTAAATATTTCTTTTTCATGACATTTAATTAAATAGAAAATTATTTTGAGTTGAAATTTATTTTTTAATCTTAAATTTAAATAATTTTCAAAATATATTTTTCTTTATTTTATTAATCAAATTTCGAAATTGCATTTCTTAAATGCTTGAATTTCGAATTTTATTTGAAAAATAGATTAAAGTTGTAAATTATTTATTTTAATTTTGGACCAACTTAAATCAATGATTTTTTCATTTAATGATTAATTAAAATAAATGAAGTAAAATATATTTTTCTTTATTTTATTAATCAATTTTCGAAATTGCATTTCATAATGCAAGATGATTTTGAATTTATCTTGAAAAATAGATTAAGTTGTAAATTAATTATTTATTTTAATTAATTCTTAGATCAACTTAAAACATTGATTTTTTCATTTATTGATTAAATTAAAATAAATTGAATTAAAGTATATTATTAGAAATTGAATTAATTAGGCAAAGGAAAATCTAGATAGATGATATTTTTGCTTGAAGTATTTTTCTAGTGTATTTAATTAAATAGAAAATTAATATTTAAGTTGATTTTCATCATCATACTTAAATATTTGAAATTTTTCTTGTATATTTAATTAAATAGGAAAATTATATTTTGTGTTGTAAATTAATTTTATTAATTAATTTTGGGCCAACATTAAATTAGAATAATTTTTCCACGATTAATTTTTTATTTTAACATGCATTTTCGAAAATTGTATCCTTGAATACTTTAATTTTTCGAAATGCAATATATATTTATAGAAAATTAAATTTGAGTTGTAAATTAATTTAAATTAATTTTGTAACAACTTAAATTGAATATTTTTCTAAATATTTATTGGAAATTATTACTAAGATGGAAGAAATTCATGTTATTTTCATATCCATCTAAGTAAAATTTATAAATATTAAATTAAAATTTATATTTAGAATTTTTCATTCTAAATTAGAAATTTTAATTAAATAAGTATATATTTAAAATAAATAGATTAAAATAAGTATCAATGAAAATACAACTCTTTTTAAATAATGAGCTTTATTATTATTAAGATATTCGATCTCCATTGTTGGTCTTACAATAGTTAAATATTTTCAATATAACCTCGAGACGCTAGACTTCGTCCCCCTATGGATGGTTATTCGTTGAACACATTTAACACCGTAAGATCTCATTTGATAAGTGTTTTGTAAGTTTTCGTCTCTATTAGACTCTCCCCTACGGTGACTACTTAGAGATAAACTTATAAAACATGAAACAATGGTGGAAGCTCATAAAATGAGAATAACTTTGACTCTCGCCTACCGGGACAACGTTGGATTCTTATTTTGATCGAATAAAAGGTTGCTAGAATGGTTTCTATTTTAGATGAGCTGACAACTCTATTCAATGAATGATACTTTGACTCTCGCCTACCGGGACACTGTATCAGTTTGTTGAAAATCTTGGATATTATTTAGGATTGTATGTTTTAGTATTTTCACTTGTCATTCCTACTTGCTATATGTTTAATAATTTCTGAATTGTGTATGAATTTATATTGAACCATGTTATTTTCTGTTATTAAGTTGTAGTTTAATTTCTAATCTTCATTGTTAGTCTAACTTATTTTGTTTATCTAATGAGATAAATCCCTAATGGATTTTCACCATTAGACATACATAATTATGTTAGATCTCGAAAGATAAATATTGTATATGCAACATCTAGCTGTTCATCAATTGATGACACCTTAGACTAGTATTTTTACAATATGAAACAAGAAGATTACATAAATAAGATTACTTTGTCTTTCGCTAATCGAACATCGTTGGATTCTTATTTATAAATGAAATTATCCTAATTCCTCTTAGCTTATTCATTTCGAAAAGCTCAATAACATATCGTTGGATGAATGGTCTGTAAATGATTTCATGTCATTCTATATTAAATGACGCATATGATTATAATCCCGACATTCTATTCCCAATTGATATAAATCCTCAATCTTAGAAATCTCCTACTTTATGGGAAAATTTGACTTAGAGTTAAATTAAAGTGGTGGTCCAAGAAAGAATTACTCATTATATTTGGTATAAATTTAAGTCTTTGACTTTAATTTAGATTCCAAATAGAAATTTTCTTATATTTCTAATTCCAGAATACAATACAGTTACACTTTCTCAAGTGTTTAATATCCATCTTCTATTAATGGATTAAAACTGTATGGAATATGAGTTAGGTATTCTGTGACCAGGATCCACTTGCAGTATTCTAAGAACTCTTTGATGTAACTAAACCTATGTCATCAAAAGACACTACCACATTTTTTTTAATCTATGGCATTTGTATCTTGTTCATAGTGGATTTGACAAGATCAATCTCTGCAAAGAGTTAATATGCCTATATCCACTGAAAGTAGTTCATCTCATTCGCAGATGGATGTACATTCAGGGGTGGATATGAGTTTTTCGTTGTATTCTTAAAACGATAACTGTAGATTATACCTTTTAGCAAGAAATTTGAAATGTTTAAAAAATTTCATTAATTTCTACCAATGGTTAAAACCATTAAGGTAAGTGGTTAAAGATCTTGCGAACTAATAGGGGTGGAGAAATAGTTAGTAGATATGCAGTTCAAAGATCATTAAATTGATTTTTGAATTACATCCAAACTTACCTCCTTAGAAATTTAGAGTTGCATATTGATGATTAGTTACTAGTCGTTGCCTAAATCCTTCTATGGTAATACAATTTCAGAATGATCTAATGGTTGTATACTTAATGTAAATCATTACTAGATTCATGGATGACCTAATCAAAATCTTAAGAAAAGCTAGAACTATTAACCATGGTTTGTTAGCTATTCTAAGTGATTAGGGGTGGACCATCCCATAGTCAATAGATAAGAAAGTGTTTGTTGAAACAAATACTACTTTTCTAAGAAAATGACTAAGTCTGAAAATAAAGTAGCAAATAAAGGAGATATTTTTTTCTTGATTCCAAAAGTGTTCTATCATCTTATTTGACATATGATGATCCCACTGCCTCTGTTGTCTTGTCACAACCAAAGAGGTTAATACCATTTAGTTTTCTTAGACATAATTCATGGTACCTTGTCGTAGTGGGAGAGTTTCTAGGAACTCACCTTCTTATGACTTGGGAGAAACTAGTGATTAATATCCATTGTGAGTTTAAACAAATAATGGATTGTCAAGATAAGAAACTAAGAAGAAAAGCCAATAGAACTATGGTTTAATCCATTCACATGGAATAACCTAAAGTTTTCTATTACAAGGACATAAAAGGAAATTTTAGTTAATAAGTCTATTCTATGAACTTAACAAAACTTCTTGTTCCTAGTATTATAGGTTTGAGTTTATCTAAACCTATGGCTTGTGGTATACCTGGTAATTACTTACTCTAATGCAAGCAACTTACTTTAGTAAGATGCTGAAGTATTTTCTTTCTAATGGCAATCTATAGAAGCTTCACGACTTCTTAGGCATAGATTTTATTTATCTAAGGAAAAGCTTCAACTATTCCAGAAAAGATAAAGCCATGAAAGAATTTCTTAAATCAACAGTGAGAGTTCTTGGATATGCTTTTGTATGCCTTAGACCAGATACCTGGTGTTGAGTGGGAGTAATGAGTAGGTATCAGATTAATCCACGAGAAGAACATTGGAAGACAATCAAGTAAATCTTAAGATTAAGAAGAGGAACTATATGTTAGTCTATAAGGGTGTGTTTGAAACTCTTAGACTACACCACATCAGATTTCGAAATTTGCCTTTGTGCTAAAAAATCTTTCTGATAAGATGGTGATTACTCTGGGGGTGGAATAGTTATTTTGGAGAAGTGTAAAAACCTATCTGAAGTCTCTTAGTCCACCAGAGAGAGACTGAATGTTAAAGTTGCAAGAAAGGTACTTATTCAGTCTAAGGAAAGTTCTATACATCTTTGGCACCATTACAAATTGCCTTAACTACTAGTGTTAATTTCCTGATTAACCAAAAGTAGTTGCCAAAGGTATAGAATCGAGTATCCCAAGAGAGTAGACATATAGAGAGGAATTTCACATTATCAATAATTTTGTGATTAAGGAAGAGTAATGGTGGAGAAAAGGTTGTGGTTAATTCAACCTCTAGATCCTATTACGAGGAATTTACTACTACTACACTTGATTTGTATATCGAGGTATTGAGATTATTTGAAACGCACTTTTTTGTTTTATATTAGTGCAAGTGGGAGTTTGTTGGGTTTTATGCCCTAAATAAAACTCATTTCAATATAATCAGATTTACTTATTAATATAGATCAGAAATAACATTTAATGTTCCATGGTTCACATGATTTATTTCATGATTATATGTACATAATGTAAAAATTCATCTGAAATCCTTTTAACATACTTGATCCTGTATATTGTGCCGTCAACACATTGGAAAGTAAACATGACTATGTGAATAAAGTTTCCTAGATTTATGAGACATAGGGTTTTACTGATATGATAATCTACAACAGAGTTTACTTGCATTTGGAGAAGTGCTACGTTCTTTCCAGAGCATTGGTTAAAGTAAAGCTCAGGTTGGATGCATGGAGTATGCATCGGAAGGGACCAATATTGAACTTTGACTTAGATTTATTAAACTTACCGTAATATATATTCAAGTCAATATCGCCTAATTGATCCTAGATCAAATGATCTTATCCCTGTTATGATTCGGCTCAATCTTGAAAGGATATACGTGTTCTTTGATTTGTTAGTTAAGCCTACTTTTAGGCCAGGGTGATACGTACATTTGGGAACACGGTAGTGCAATTGAGTGGGAGCGCTATCATAAACATGGAATCTATCGCTTCTATTTGGCGAATAGTAAGAAAAGGATGATCTCCTTCGAGCTTGACCAAACGAACATAAATTGTGGAGTACTCATTTCACATAAGCTGAAACATCATTTATACGGGGTCAAGTGTTTTAAGGATAAAATACATTGTAGGGTGTAACGGTAATCTAATCCATTTACATGGTATATCCTTCATATAGAGGATCATTGATCAAATTAGGATTATAACAATGGATAACTAATGATGTGTCTATATGGTGAAACATATAGAGCATTCTATATACTGACAGTGCAATTCTAAGTTCTATGCGTGGATTCAACGAAGAATTAATAAGTTAGTGAATTTTAGTAATAAATTCTTGATCTACTTATTGGAAGCTCGGTTATATAGACCCATGGTCCCCGCACTAGTTGAGATAATATTGCTTGTAAGACTCATGTAATTGGTTTTGATTAATCAATTATAATTCTCAAATTAGACTATGTCTATTTGTGAAATTTTCACTAAGTAAGGGTGAAATTGTAAAGAAAGAGTTTATAGGGGCATATTTGTTAATTATGATACTTTCTATGGTTCAATTAATAAATATGATAAATGACAATATTATTTAATAATTATTTATAGTTATTAAATGGTTAGAATTGGCATTTAAATGGTTGAATTTGAAAATTGGCGTTTTTGAGAAAATCAGATGCAGAAAATATAAAACTGCAAAATTGCAAAAAGTGAGTCCCAAATCTACTATGTAGGGCCGACCACTTTTGTAGGGAATTTAAACTGATATTTTCATTATTTTAATTAATGCCAAATAATTCAAACCTAACCCTAGTGGAATGGTATAAATAGATAGTGAAGGCTTCAGGAAAATTACACTTAAATTTTCTATTTTTCCTTCAGAGAAAAACCTGAGCCTTCTCTCTCCCTATCTGGCCGACCACTCCCTCTCTCTTTCTTCCCTCTTGAATTTCAAAATTCTTAGTGTGAGAGTAGTGCCCACACACAGCAAGTGATACCTCAATCATAGTGAGGAAGATCGTGAAGAAAGAATTTCAGCAAGAAGGAGTTTCAGCACTAAAGAATCAGAGAAAGAGATCCATGTTCAGATATTGATAATGCTCTGCTACAGAAAGGAATCAAGGGCTAGATATCTGAACAGAAGGAGTCATTATATTCCGCTGCACCCAATGTAAGGTTTCTTAAACTTTATATGTGTTTATTTCATCGTTTTAAAAAGTTCATATTTAGGGTGTTAATCAACATACTTGTGAGTAGATCTAAGATCCTAGTAAAATAATTCCAACAGAAAATCCATTAGGGATTTATCTCATTAGAAAAACAAACCAAGTTAGACCAACAATGAAGATTCAAAATTAAACTACAATTTAATAACAGAAAATAACATGGTTCAATATAAATTCATACACTATTCAGAAATTATTAAACATATAGCAAGTAGGAATGACAAGTGAAAATACTAAAACATACAATCCTAAATAATTTCCAAGGTTTTCATTATTATTTATAATAAAATATATTCATTAAATATCGAATTTAGAATTTAATTTAATATTTATAAAATTATACTTAGATGGTGATTGAAATAAGTTGAATTATTTCCATCTCAATAGTAATTTTGATATATAAATATTAAGAAAATTATTTAAGTTGTATTAATTTAAATTAATTTGCAACTCAAAATAAATTTTCATGAGAATATATTTATTGTATTTTGAAAAAGAAAGTATAAAAACTTTATATTTTCGAAATACTTAAATAATAATTACTTAGAAAAATACTTCAAGCAAAAATATCACCCATCAAGATTTTCCTCTGACTAATTATTTTAATTTCTAATAATATACTTTAATTCATTTATTTTAAATAAATCAATAAATGAAAAAAATCGTTGATTTAAGTTGGTCCAAGAATTAATTAAAATAAATAATTAATTTAAAACTTAATCTATTTTTCAAGATAAATTAAAAATCATCTTGCATTATGAAATGCAATTTCGAAAATTGGTTAATAAAATAAAGAAAAAATATATATATTGAAAATTGTTTAAGTGGAAAAAATAAATTTCAACTAAAATTAATTTTCTATTTAATTAAGTGTCATGAAAAAGAAATATTTAAGTATCATGATGAAATTCAACTTAGATATTTAATTTTCAATTTAATTAAATGTATTAAATTCAAGAAATAAATAATTAAGTGTAGAGAAGGCTTAATTATTAATCTCTAGTTTACTACTAGGAAAAAAATATACTTAAAATAAATTGTACCAAAATTAATTATTTAAATAATTAATTTCACAATATATAATATTTTTCTATTTTAATATTAGAAATAATAAGTAGTCTAGAAATAACTATCTAGAAAATATCTTATTTGACTAAGTATCTTTTCCACAAAATTTGAAAAAATATCTAATTTAAGTTGTATTAGAAAAAATCTAGAACTTAAATATTTTCAAATTTAAATTTAACTAAACATCAAAAATTAAGTTGTAACCACTTAATTTGAAAATATTTTATTTTAAGTTAATATTTTTAAAAAAAATATCAACTTAAAAAAAATTATCTAAAGAAACTTAATAAAAAATTCCTAAAATTCCTCAACTTAATTTTGAAATTTGAAATTCAAAAGATATTCAGATTTAAGTTGATTAGTTAGAGATAACTAAATATCAACTTAAATAGGAATATTTAATGAAAAAATTTAAATTAAGCTTGAGAAAGAATCTAGATGGTTATAATTCTATATTTAATTAAATACAAGAAAATACATATAGTTTAGCTTAGAATAAAATTCTTTAAACTATGGTTTTCTTAAATTAATTTCAAAATAAATGAAATTAATTATGTTGCTAATCAATTTTATTAGGTTACACTAATTTAATTAACCTAGTACAGTTATCCAAATCAGGCAAATGGGCCTTCACAATTGGGGTAGTTCATGTGAGGGGGTGCTGGGTTCAGTATGTCGTACCCATTTCTATAGCTCCCAACTCTCACACAAGGCCCAAAAGAGAGGAATTTCACCTTAAAATGAACAACTGTTATTAATTGAATAGGCCTAAAACTAAATGGGCCTAAATAAAATCTATCAAAAACTATGATATTTTATTTAGCAAGAACAACCTATATGCATCTATAACAAAATTAAACATATAGGCTCACACAGGCACACAATTTGGATAGATCCTATCATGTTGCTAGGTCATACACAGATGAAAGAAAATTGTAAAAATTACCTGTTACAAATTATTTACTTGACCAATGGAACCATGAGTTAAAATCAGATCATTGGATCTGTCAACAAGTTAACCATGGCTATTTGCAATCAAGCAATAATAGGTTTTAAAAACTTATAAACAAGCTAAAACACATACTCCTACAACAAGGTTAGCTGGAAAGTTGGATCTAGGATTTATTTAATTTTAAATAATTAAATTTCGAAAAATAATTAAATAAAAAAAATATTTCAGTTTTAAAATAAAATAATAAATAAAAAAAATTTAAAATTAAACCTACAATTAAGAAAAATTAGGTTTCAACTAACCTAAATACCATTTCAAAATTTGCTAACTACTTTTTAAAAATTAATGTTATTTTATGAATTAAATATTCAATAAAAATAAAAAAAGATAAATAAATATTTTTTTTTCATATTTTATGATTTAATTTAAATAAATAAAATAACAAAATTTAAAAGTTACCAAATTATCTTACTTCTATTTAAAATTACGTGATTATAGTTATCTTATTTTAAATTTAAATAAGGTCAAATTATTTAAAACAAAATATTTAATTTAAAATTTAAAATCTGACCTTAAATTTAAAAATAAGATAAGATATAATCAAATTTAAAAATAAGATAGATAATTAAGCAAAAAAGATAGATATTTATTATTTTCAAATTCAAATTACATTAATATCATGAATTAATTTCATTATGATATTTAGAATTGAATTAGGAATAGTAAATGTCTAAATACAAAACTACACAAAAAATCGGAAGTTAAATCCATGAAATAGCATGAAAAATCGAAAAAAACGAAAAAATTGCGAGCTGTACGGACAGTATGCAATGTCCGCGCGCGCATCAGTATGCATGAACGAGAAACCTCGGCGCAGGAGGCTGCTAGCAGCCTTTCCGCGCGCGTGAGGCTCGGTTTAAGACAAGAATCCTGTCTATGCGCGTGTTGTCCGAAGGCTGCCCCTCGTCCGCGCGCCCGTGAGATGATGCACGACTCCTAATATTTTTCGAAACTTCAAAAAATCATAACTAATTCAAATTAAATCAAAATTGAGTTCTGTAAAAAGTAAATTGCTTAATTTTTTCCATACTATCCAATAAAAATAATTCCAGAAATAGATATTCAATTATTTTTCACGAAAGTTCACAAACATCGATCAATCATATAACAACACTCAAAACAACATGATACCATCCAAAACACAAACAAATCGTTTTAAGTCAAAATTTCTTTCAAGCAAATCAATTACCATGGCTCTGATACCAGTTGTTGGAAATTATTTTACCAGGATCTTAGATCTACTGACAAGTATGTTGATTAACACCCTAAATATGAACTTCTAAAACGATTATGAAATAAACACATATAAAGTATGAGAAACCTTACATTGGGTGCAGCGGAATTAAATGTCTCCTTCCATTCAGATCTCTAACCCTTGTATCCTTTCTGTCGTAGAGTATTATCAAGATCTGAACCTGGATCTCTTTCTCTCCTTCTTTAGTGCTGAAACTCCTTCTTGTTGAATGTCTTTCTTCACGATCTTCCTCACTATGATTGAGGTATCACTTGCTGTGTGTGGGCACTACTCTAATCACTAAGTGGTTCAAAATTATGAAGGAAGAAGAAGAGTAAGAAGTGGCGGCTAGGGTTTAGAAAGAGAAGTCAGGTTTTTCTCTAAAGGAAAAGTGTAATTTTCCTGAAGTCTTCACTATCTATTTATAGCATTCCATTAGGGTTAGGTTTGAATTATTTGGCATTAAAATAATGAAAATATCAGATGATAAAGCCTATAAAAGTGGCTGGCCTTGGCAATGTGGATTTGGGCCTCACTTTTTGCAATTTCGTAGTTTTATCATTTCTGCATCTCATTTTCTCAAAAACGCCAATTTTCAAATTCAACCATTCAAATGCCAATTCTAATTACTTAATAACTATAAATAATTATTAAATAATATTTTCATTTATCATATTTATTAATTGAACCATAAAAAGTATCATAATTAACAAATATGCCCCAAAAACTCTTTCTTTACAATTTCGCCCTTACTTAGTGAAAAATTCACAAATACATAGTCTAATTTGAGAATTATAATTGATTAATCAAAACCAATTATATGAGTCTTACAAGCAATATTATCTCAACTAATGGGGGGACCATGGGTCTATATAACCGAGCTTCTTATAAGCAGATCAAGAATTTATAACCTAAATTCACTAACTTATTAATTTTTCGTTGAATCCACGCATAGAATTTAGAATTGCACTCTCAGTATATAGAATGCTCTATATGTTCCACCATATAGACACATCATTAGTTATCCATTGTTATAATCCTAATTTGATCAATGATCCTCTATATGAATGATCTACATTGTAAAGGGATTAGATTACCGTTACACCCTACAATGTATTTTATCCTTAAAACACTTAACCCCGTATAAATGATATTTCAGCTTATGTGAAATGAGTACTCCATCATTTATTTTTGTTTGGTCAAGCTCGAAGGAGATCATCTTTTACTTACTATTCGCCAGATAGAAGCTATAGATTCCATGTTTATGTTAGCGCTCCCACTCAATTGCACTACCGTGTTCCCAAAATGTACGTATCACCCTGACCCAAAAGTAGGCTTAACTAACAAATCAAAGAACACGAATAGCCTCTTGAGATTGAGCCTAATCATAACAGGATTAAGATCATTTGATCTAGGATCAAATAGGCGATATTGACTTGAATAGATATTACAGTCAGTTTAATAAATCTAAGTCAAAGTTCAATATCGGTCCCCTCCGATGCATACTCCATGCACCCAACCTGAGCTTTTCTTTAACCAATGCTCTGGAAAGAACATAGCATTTCTCCAAATGCAAGTAAACTCTGTTGTAGATTATCATATCAGTAAAACCCTGTGTCTGATAAATCTAGGAAACTTTATTCACATAGTCATGTTTACTTTCCAAAGTGTTGACGACACAATAAACAGGATCAAGTATGTGAAAAGGGTTTCAGATGAATTTATAAATCAAATAGACAAGCAATTGATAACATGAACCAAAACATACACAAATGAATGAAAAATACTTCTGTTTCTTTATTGATGTTGAATAAAATGGATTACATTGAAATGGAGTTTTATTTAGGGCATAAAACCCAACATTTATATGGTATGGATCACCCTATTGGTGGCGACTATATTTGACTTGCAAAATATGAGACAATGGTAGAAGCTCATAAGATAGAATAGCCTTGACTCTCGCCTAAACGGGACAATGCTGGATTCCAATCTTGATCGAATAAAAGGTTGCTAGAATGTTTAACATTTTAGATGAGCTGACAACTCTATTCATTGGATGGTAGCTTTGACTCTCGCCTAAACGGGACACTGATATCAGTTTGTTGAAAACCTTGGAAATGATTTAGGATTGTATGTTTTAGTATTTTCACTTGTCATTCCTACTTGCTATATGTTTAATAATTTTTGAATTGTGTATGAATTTATATTGAACCATGTTATTTTCTGTTATTAAATTGTAGTTTAATTTCGAATCTTCATTGTTGGTCTAACTTGGTTTGTTTTTCTAATGAGATAAATCCCTAATGGATTTTCACCATTACACATACATAATACTGTTAGATCTCGAAAGATAAATATTGTATATGCAACATCTAGCTGTTCATCAATTGATGACACCTTAGACTAGTATTTTTACAATATGAAACAAGAAGATTGTATAAATAAGATTACTTTGACTCTCACTAATCGAAGCATCATTGGATTCTTATTTATAAACGAAATTATCCTAATTCCTCTTAGCTTATTCATTTCGAATTCGCTCAATAACATATCATTGGATGAATGGTCTATATATCATTTCATGTCATTCTATTTTTTCTCTTCAGAAAATAAATGACGTATATGATTACAATCCCGAAATTCTATTCCACAATGATATAAGTCCTCAATCTTAGAAATCTCCTACTTGTATGAGAAAATCAGTAGAGTTAAACTAGTAGTGGTGGTCCAAGATAGAATTACTCATTATATTTGGTATAAATTTAAGTCTTTGACTTTAATTTTAGATTCCAAACAGAAATTTTCTTATATTTCTATTTCCAGAATACAATACAGTTACACTTTCACAAGTGTTTAATATCCATCTTCTATTAATGGATTCAAAAACTGTATATTAAAGTATGGAATATGAGTTTAGTATTCTGTGACCAGGATCCACTTGCACTATTCTAAGAGCTCTTTGATGTAACTATACCTAAGTCATCAAAAAGACACAACCACATTTTTATTAATCTATGGCGTTTGTATCTTGTTCATAGTTGTTTTGACAAGATCAATCTCTGCAAAGAGTTAATATGCCTATGTCCACTGAAAGTTGTTCATCTCATTCGTAAATGGATGTACATTCAGGGGTGGATATGAGTTTTTCGTTGTATTCTTAAAGCGATCACTCTAGATTATACCTTATGCAAAGAAATTTGAAATGTTTAAAAAATTTCATAAATTTCTAGCAATGGTTAAAACCATTAAGGTAAGTGGTTAAAGATCTTGCGTATTGATAGGGGTGGAGAAATAGTTAGTAGATATGCAGTTCAAAGATCATTAAATTGATTTTTGAATTATATTTAAACTTACCTCCCCCGAAATTTCGATTTGCATATTGATGATTAGTTACTAGTCGTTGCCTAAATCCTTCTATGGTAATACATTTTCAGAATGATGTAATGTTTGTACACTTAATGTAAATGATTACTAGATTCATTGATGACCTAATCAAAATCTTAAGAAAAGCTAGAACTGTTAACCATGGTTTGTTAGCTATTCTAAGTGATTAGGGGTGGACCATCCCATAGTCAATAGATAAGAAATTGTTTGTTGAAACAAATACTACTTTTCTAAGAAAATGACTAAGTCTGAAAATAAAGTAGCAAATAAAGGAGATATTTATTTCTTGATTTCAAAAGTGTTCTATCATCTTATTTGACATATGATGATCCCACTGCCTCTGTTGTCTTGTCACAACCAAAGAGGTTAAAACCATTTAGTTTTCTTAGACATAATTCACGGTACCTTGTTGTAATGGGAGAGTTTCTAGGAACTTCACTTCTTATGACTTGGAAGACACTAGTGATGAAAATCCATTGTGTGTTTAAACAAGTAATGGATTGTCAAGATAAGAAACTAAGAAGAAAAGCCAATAGAACTATAATTTTATTCCATTCACATGGAATAACCTAAAGTTTTCTATTACAAGGACATAAAAGGAAGTTTCTTGTATAAATCTATTCAATGGACTTAACAAAACTTCCTGTTCCTAGTATTATAGGTTTTAGTTTATCTAAACCTATGGCTTGTGGTATAACTGGTAATTACTTACTCTAATGCAAGCAACTTACTTTAGTAAGATGCGAAAGCATTTTCTTTCTAATGGCAATCTATAGAAGCTTCTCGACTTCTAGGCATAGATTTTATATATCTAAGGAAAAGTCTCAACTATTCCAGAAAAGATAAAGTCATGAAAGAATTTCTTAAATCAACAGTGAGAGGTCTCAGATATACTTTAGTATGTCTTAGACCAGACACCTGCTGTTGACTGGTAGTAATGAGTAGGTATCAGATTAATCCAGGAGAAGAACATTGGAAGACAATCAAGTAATCTTAAGATTAAGAACAGAAACTATATGTTAGTCAATAAGGGTGTATTTAAAACTCTTAGACTACACCACATCAGATTTCGAGATTTGCCTTTGTGCTAGAAAATCTTTCTGATAAGATGGTGATTACTCTGGGGGTGGAATAGTTATTTTGGAGAAGTGTAATAACCTATATGAAGTCTCTAGGTCTACCAGAAAAGGACTGAATGTTAAAGTTGCAGGAAAGGTACTTATTCAATCTAAGGAAAGTTCTATACAACTGTGGCACAATTCCAACCAGACCTAAACTACTAGTGTTAATTTCCTGATTAACCAAAAGTAGTTGCCAAAGGTATAGAATCCAGTATCCCAAAAGAGTAGACATATAGAGAGGAATTTCACATTATCAATGATTTTGTGATTAAGGAAGAGTAATGGTGGAGAAAAGGTTGTGTTTAATTCAAACCTTTCAGATCCTATTACGAGGAGTTTACTACTACTACACTTGATTTGTATATCAAGGTGTTGAGATTATTTGAAATGAACTTTTTGTTTTATATTAGTGCAAGTGGGAGTTTGTTGGGTTTTATGCCCTAAATAAAACTCCATTTCAATGTAATCCATTTTATTCAACATCAATAAAGAAACAGAAGTATTTTTCATTCATTTGTGTATGTTTTGGTTCATCTTATCAATTGCTTGTCTATTTGATTTATAAATTCATCTGAAACCCTTTCCACATACTTGATCCTATTTATTGTGTTGTCAACACATTGGAAAGTAAACATGACTATGTGAATAAAGTTTCCTAGATTTATCAGACACAGGGTTTTACTGATATGATAATCTACAACAGAGTTTACTTGCATTTGGAGAAATGCTATGTTCTTTCAAGAGCATTGGTTAAAGTAAAGCTCAGGTTGGATGCATGGAGTATGCATCGGAAGGGACCAATATTGAACTTTGACTTAGATTTATTAAGCTTACCGTAATATCTATTCAATTCAATATCGCCTAGTTGATCCTAGATCAAATGATCTTAATCCTGATATGATTAGGCTCAATCTCAAGAGGTTATTCGTGTTCTTTGATTTATTAGTTAAGCCTACTTTTGGGTCAGGGTGATACGTACATTTTGGGAACACGGTAGTGCAATTGAGTGGGAGCGCTAACATAAACATGGAATCTATAGCTTCTATCTGGCAAATAGTAAGTAAAGGATGATCTCCTTCGAGCTTGACCAAATGAAAATAAATGGTGGAGTACTCATTTCACATAAGCTGAAATATCATTTATACGGGGTTAAGTGTTTTAAGGATAAAATACATTGTAGGGTGTAACGGTAATCTAATCCCTTTACAGTGTAGATCATTCATATAGAGGATCATTGATCAAATTAGGATTATAACAATGGATAACTAATGATGTGTCTATATGGTGGAACATATAGAACATTCTATATACTGAGAGTGCAATTCCAAGTTCTATGCGTGGATTCAACGAAGAATTAATAAGTGAGTGAAGTTAGGTTATAAATTCTTGATCTGCTTATTGGAAGCTCGGTTATATAGACCCATGGTCCCCCCACTAGTTGAGATAATATTGCTTGTAAGACTCATATAATTGGTTTTGATTAATCAATTATAATTCTCAAATTAGACTATGTCAATTTGTGAATTTTTCACTAAGTAAGGGCGAAATTTTAAATAAAGAGTTTTAGGGGCATATTTTTTAATTATGATACTTTGTATGGTTCAATAATAAATACGATAAATGACAATATTATTTAATAATTATTTATAGTTATTAAATAGTTAGAATTTGCATTTAAATGGTTGAATTTGAAAATTGGCGTTTTTGAGAAATGAGATGCAGAAATGATAAAACGGCAAAATTGCAAAAAGTGAGGCCCAAATCCACATTGCCTAGGCCGGCCACTTTTATAGGTTTTTTCATCTGATATTTTCATTATTTTAAAGCCAAATAATTCAAACCTAACCCTAGTGGAATGCTATAAATAGATAGTGAAGACTTCAGGAAAATTACACTTTTCCTTTAGAGAAAAACCTGAGCCTTCTCTTTCTAAACCCTAGCCGCCACTTCTTACTCTTCTTCTTCCTTCATAATTTTGAACCACTTAGTGATTAGAGTAGTGCCCACACACAGCAAGTGATACCTCAATCATAGTGAGGAAGATCGTGAAGAAAGACATTCAACAAGGAGTTTCAGCGCTAAAGAAGGAGAGAAAGAGATCCAGGTTCAGATCTTGATAATACTCTGCGACAGAAAGGATACAAGGGTTAGAGATCTGAACGGAAGGAGACATTTAATTTCGGTGCACCCAATGTAAGGTTTCTAATACTTTATATGTGTTTATTTCATAATCGTTTTAGAAGTTCATATTTAGGTTGTTAATCAACATACTTGTGAGTAGATCTAAGATCCTGGTAAAATAATTTCCAACACGCGTTTAGGCGAGACTCAATGCTATTCTATCTTATGAGCTTCCACCATTGTTTCATACTCTTGTAAGTCTTATACAGTCGCCACCATTATGGTGATCAATACTAATATTAAAAACTTACAAAATTACTTATCTTTCGAGATTAAACAGTGCTAACTTGCTAATGAATGTTCCTCCATTAGGGAGGATTACTCACTAAACTAATAGCTATGTAAAACCAACAATGGAGATCGAATGTCTCTTGATTAAAGCCCATTATTTAAAGAAAATATGTATTTTATTTAATCATTTATTTTATTCCATATTTTAATAATGAAAAATTATAAATTAAAGTTGGTTTAGTTAAAAAATATTTATATATATAAAAAAAATCCAACTTTAATTAAATTTCAATCATTATTTAAATTTGAATAATAAATTCGAAATTAAACAAAAAATGGAACAAATTTGAAAAATATCTTATTTAAGTTGTTTAGAAGAATCTAAAATATCCAACTTAAATATTTTTCAAATAATAATTTAATTAAATATTAAAAATTAAGTTGTAACCACTTAATTTAAAAAGATATTCCATTTTAAGTTTATCCATATTTAAAAATATCAACTTAAAAAATATCCTAAGAATCTTAATAACCAATTCCTAAAATTCCTCAAATTAATTTTATAATTGGAAATTCAAAAGATATTCAAATCTAAGTTGATTTGTTAGAAATAACAAAATTTCAACTTAAATAGGAATATTTATGAAATAATAAAATTGAGCTTCAGAAAGAATCTAGTTGGTTATAATTCTATATTTAATTAAATACAAGAAAATACATATAGTTTATCTAGAATATTATTCTTAAAACTATATTTTCTTAAATTAATTTAAAAAAATGAAATTAATTATGTTCCTAATCAATTTTATTAGGTTAAACTAATTTAATTAACCTAGTACAGTTATCCAAATCAGGCAAATGGGCCTTCACAACTGGGGTATGACATTAATTGAAGAGGCCAAAAAACTAAATAGGCCTAAATAAAATCTATCAAGATATGACATATTATTTAGCAACAACAACCTATATGCATCTATAACAAAAGTAAACATATAGGCTCACACAGGCACACAGATTTGGATTGATCCTATCATGTTACTAGGTCATACACAGATGAAAGAATAATGTAAAATTTACTTGTTACAAATTATTTACTTGACCTATTGACAATTGAACCGTGGGTTAAAATCAGATCATTGGATCTGTCAACAAGTTAACCATGGCAATTTAGATCAAGCAATAATAGGTTTTAGAAAAACTTACTAACAATCTAAAACACATATTCCTACAACAAGTTAGATTTGATAATTGGATGTAGGATTTATTTAATTTTAAATTAATTAATAAAAAGAATTCGAAAAAAAATTAAATAAAAAATTTTAAAATTAAACCTACAATTTTTGAAAAATTAGGTTTCAACTCACCTAAATTTCATTTCAAAAAAATTGCTAACCACCTTTTAAATTTCATGTTATTTTATAAATTAAATATTCAATAAAATCTAATGATAAATACATACCCTTTTCTGATTTTATAATTTAATTTAAGTAAAAATAACTAGATTTAGAAGTTAGCAAAAATATCTTATTTCTATTTAAAAAACCATGATTGTAGTAATCTTATTTTAAATCTAAATAAGATCAAATTACTTAAAACAGAATATTTTATAAAAGGAATTTAATATCTGACCTTAGATTTAAAATTAAGATAAAATAATCAAATTTTAAAAAAATAAGAAAAGAGGTAAGCAAAAATTGATTTTTACCTATTTTCAAATTCAAATTACACTAATATCTAAAATTAATTTTTAAAAATCAAATTAAATTATTTCTGATAATTAGATTTGAAATATGAAAAGTAAAAATCAAAATACAAAACTACACAAACAATCGGAAGTTAATTCAATGAAATAGCATGAAAAATCGAAGAAAACAAAAAAATTGATGAACAGTACGGATGGTATGCATAGCATACCATCAGCGAGCGCATCTAAGGGAAAAAAGACTGAGCATCCTCGGCGCTGGAGGCTGCAAGCAGCCATTCCACGCGCGTGAGGGTGTGTCACCACCCCTAACTTTTTTCAAATCTTCAAAAATCATAACTAATTCAAATAAAATCAAAATCGAGTTCTGTAAAAAAGGAAATTGCTTAATTTTTTTCCATACTATCCAATAAAAATAATTCCAAAAACGAAAATTCAATTATTTTTCCCAAAATGTCACAAACATCAATCAATCATCAATACAACACACAAAAAAACATGATACCATCCAAATCACAAACAAATCGTTTTAAGTCCAAATTTCTTGCAAGCAAATCAATTACCATGGCTCTGGTGCCAGTTGTTGGAATTATTTTACCAGGATCTTAGATCTACTCACAAGTATGTTGATTAACATCCTAAATATGAACTTCTTAAACAATTATAAGTAAACACATATAAAGTATGAGAAACCTTACATTGGGTGCAGCGGAATAATATGTCTCCTTCAACTCAGATCTCTAACCCTTGTATCCTTTCTGTCGTAGAGTATTATCAAGATTTGAGCTCGAATATCCTTCTTTGTTGAATCTGAATTCTTCACGATCTTCCACACTATTATCTAGGTACTACTTGCTGTGTGTGGGCACCACTCACCACTACAAAATTGGGCTTTAGAGGCGGTTTTTAAGGCCTTTCTGCATCGGTTTTGGCAAAATTCGCTACCGACGCTGATCCGGGTGACGCTAAAGGGGTATGAAATAACCGTCGCCATAGGGACCCTATGGCGTCGGTTATTATGAAATAATCGACGCCATAGGTACCCTATGGAGTCAGTTTTTATAAAATAACCTACTCCATAGGGGTTTCCTAAATTTTTTTTTACATTTATTAAAAATCTAAATTTATTTTTGTATTATTAATTAAATTAAATTAAAGCATAAATAAAATTAAATTAAAAAATTAAATAAATACAAATTTACATTGCTCTAAGTGTTTGTATATTAGGTATTTTTTTTATTAATATTTTATATTTTATAATATGTGTTTGTATTCTAGTATTTTAGTATCATTTTTATAATTTTTTAAGTTATGTTTTATATAATAATTAGTATATTGAATAATAAATAATGTGTAATATTTTAATTTTTATGTAATTTAATATTTTTATAAATTTAAATTTTATAATATGAGTTGGTATTTTTCTAGTATATTAGTATTATTTTTATAATTTTTTAAGTTATGTTTTGTATAATAATTAGTTTATTGAATAATAAAATAATGTGTAATATTTTAATTTTTATGTAATTTAATATTTTTATACATTTAAATGTTATAATATGGGTTTGTATTTTTCTAGTATATTATTATTATTTTTATAATTTTTTAAGTTATGTTTTGTATAATATTTAGTATATTATCCCAATATTTTTGTATTTTTTAGCTTACTATATCTATCCTTAACACTCAACAATATCTATCCTATGTATTAATATTATTCGAAAATTACTCTAAGTATTTAAGGATTATCTAAATATATATAAAAAATATTCTTATAAAAGTAAGTTAACCAAAACATACCTTATACCAAAAATTATGTACTTTACTTCCGATAAAGTCACTTCCAATAAAATCCTAACAACCAAGATTAAGAGAAACTAAAATCAAATATTATCCTAATTCTACCAAAATTTCAGCAGCATAACGGCTATAATTGAACGTTTCCAAAAAATTTAAACCTATTAATAACATTTTCCTAACACCATTAATAAACAAAATTTGAGAACCTTTCAAATATGAACTTTGACATTGATAATCATGCTACTAACACGAACATGTTTTGAGTCAAATATAAAGACCTACTAAGTATAATAAATGCATGGACACATCAATTAGATTATACAAGACAAGTGCCTAAAGTAACAAACAAAACAAATGTCACCTAATTTCATGAACATGTTTTGAGTCAAATATAAAGACCTACTAACACGAACATGTTTTGAGTCAAATATGAATGTGTTATGTCACCTAATTTCTTACAACTAGCGAGTAATAACGTAGTTATTTATGTTATGCACTTTTCCTTTAACATTTATGTTTATTATAATAAAATTTGATCTAAATTCTACCGAAATTTTGGCAGCATAACGGCTGTAATTGGACGTTCCCAAAAATTTTAAAAGTGCCTAAAGTAACAAACAAAACAAATATAACAATACAGAAGAAAGAAACTAACATAAACAATACAAAATTTATCCACCCATCCGACCGCAGTACATGTATTCACAGAACCTACTTCACTACGGATGAATATTTAAGATATTCAAACTCAACAAAGCATGCATTGATAATTAATTATACTAACAAAAGGTTAGTGGATGGATATACCTATTGCAAATCCGATCAACACCGAAATATGTCGACCCTTAAATATTAGCACACAACCTATAACATAATGCAATATACAACTAAATTAAAATTTTAATTATTAAATTACTTACTAGTTATTAAACAAGGTAGCTAGTTACTAATTTCCATAGTTATTTTTTTTAAAAAAATAACATATAAATATATACATATATAATCAATTATATATTCACACTTCCATTATTTTAAAAACTTTATCTCTAAACTAATTAAATTCCTACTACCTCTCATTCTCATTCACAACAAATATATATACAATACAAATACACAAAATACACAAATAGTATATACACACAACATATATATAAACACATATTCAAGAATAAAATACAAATTATATACATATATATTATATATCAAGTTAGTAAATATTTACCTTATAAACGCAATCCAGCGATAAAATGCTACAAAAATTCGACCACCTCTAGAACACACACAATATAATATTAATAAAATAAAAAAATTCTAAAAAAATTTACAAAAACGAAATAATACCAATGTACATAAATAAAATGAATAGAAAGCATATTTATACCTTAATGGACGTTGAGACTCAACGTTTTCTCCGCTAAAATCGGTGGCCGGAGTTATGCCCACCACCTTTCTTTATAATAGGTTCGGTTTGGTATATAGAGGGAAAAAAACGAAACTTTTTTACGGTATAGGTTTAGGTATAGAAAATAGAAGATTTTAAGACAAAAATGGGGTAAAATGGTTAAGAAATGAGGGAGAATAAGGTTGTTTTAGTGGTGGTTGGCGAGGGTTTTTTCGTGGGTTTGGGGCTGTTGTGGGTGGCTTTTCTTCGTGTTCATCAAGGTGTGAAATGAGAAAGTGAGGAAGACGAAGCACAAAGGGTCTGATATATAACCCTATGGCGTCGGTTATTGGGTATTAACCGACGCCACAGGTGCCACGTGTCGAATAAAGGTGGCACCTATGGCGTCGGTTAATACCCAATAACCGACGCCATAGGTTTATTAACAAAACCCTAATTTTCCCCAACCCCCAACCAACGACATAGATGTTGGGTTTTATGCCCTACATAAAACTCATTTCATGTAATCAGATTTACTTATTAATAAAGATCAGAAATAACATTTTATGTTGCATGGTTCACATGATTTATTTCATGATTATATGTATATAATGTATGAATTCCTTTTAAGTCCAGAACATATGTGTTTGTTAAAGATTATAGTGTTGTCAGCACAGTGGAATATAATCTTTATTATATGTTCAAAAGTTTATTCCCTGATTTGTCAGAACACTGGATTTAGACTGACATGGTATAATCAGCGATAGGTATTCTTACACCTTGGAAAAGTGTTATGTCCTTTCTAGAACATTGGCAAAGTTTACGAGTATCGGATGTATGGAGTATACATCGGAAGGGACCGATATTGAACTTTGATTAGATATGTTAAAATTTACCGTAATATCTATTCAATTCAATATCACCTGTTGATCCTATATCAAATGATCTCAATCCTGATATGGTTAGGTTCAATCTCAAGAGTGTTATTCGTGTTCTTTGATTTGTTAAGTTAAGCCTACTTTTGGGTCAGGGTGATACTTACATTTTGGGAACACGGTAGTGCAATTGAGTGGGAGCGCTAACAAAAATATGGAATCTATAGCTTCTATTTGGCAAATATAAGTAAAGGATGATTTCCTTCGAGCTTAACCAAACGAAGATAAATGGTGGAGATCTCATTTCACTTAGGTGAAATATCATTTATACAGGGTTAAATGTTTTAAGGATAAAATACATTGAAGGTGTAACGGTAACAGTAGTGCCTTTTCAATGTAGATCATCTATATAGAGGATCATTGATCACATTAGGGTTATAACAATGGATAACTAATGAGGTGTCTATATCGTGGAACATATAGAGCGTTTCTATATGACTGAGAGTGCAATTCCAAGTTCTAAGTGTGGATTCAATGAGGAATTAATAAGTTAGGGAATTTACTTGGTAAATTCGGTTCGACTTATTGGAAGCTCGGTTTTATAGACCCATGGTCCTCATACTAATTGAGACCATACTGCTTGTAAGACTCAGGTAATTGATTTTAATTAATAAATTATAATTCTAAAAGTTAGAATATGTCTACTTTATGAATTCTCACTGTTTAAGGATGAAATCGTAAAGAAAAGAGTTCTTAGGTTTTATTATTAATTGAGAGACTTTGCATGTCTAATTAATAATTATTTTAAATGACAATATTATTTAATAATCTATTTTAGTTATTAAATAATTAGTTTTGGCATTTAAATGATTAGAATTGGAAAAATGACATTTTTGGAGAAATAGAAATAAAATTGAGGAAACTGCAAAATCCAAGTGAGGCCCATTTCCCCCTATGGCCGGCCACATGGTTTGCTTGTTTCCCAATTATTATTTTTAATTTTAATTGCCATGTAATTGCTAATCAAAGCCTAGCAATAATAGAAAAGTGGTGGATCACACTAAATAAGGCTGTTAATCAATTACACAGTAAAAGAGAAAACTGTTTATTTGGAAAGTTGTGCTCTCCCTTTTCCCTATATAAAGCAACCCTTGTTCTCTTCTCTTGTATGTCTTTGTATGCTTCATAAGCCACGAAATTGTGAGAGAAAAATAGAGAGAAATTTCGAAATCCTTGTGAGATGAGTAGTGCCCACACACATCAAGTGGTACCTCAATCATAGTATGTAAGACTATGTAATTTCTGCATCAAAGAAGGAGAAAAGAAGATCCAGGTTCAGATCTTGGTGATGCTCTGCTACAGAAAGGAATCAAGGGCTAGAGATCTGAACGGAAGGAGTCATATTATTCCGCTGCACCCACTGTAAGGTTTTCTAACTTTATATGTGTTTATTTTCATTGTTTTAGAATTCATATTAGGTTGTTAATCCAACATACTTGTTAGTAAATCTAGATCCTGGTAAAATAATTTCCAACAACTGGCACCAGAGCCATGGTAATGATTTACTTTCATGTAATATGAATTAAAACGATGATTTGCATGTTTTTGTGTTGATTTGGATGGTTTCATGTTGGTTTATGTGTTGTTTGATGAATGTTGATGTTGTACGGTTTCGTTTTCCATGAAATTTGTTTTTTCAATTTTTGAAAATATTTTATTTGGATTTCTGGTGAAAAATTGAGCAATTTTCGTTTTTACAGAACTCGATTCCGATAAAAATTGAAAGAGTTATGATTTTTGAAAAATCGGGGTTCAATGGTGTTCCCTACAAATTGCGAATTTTGTGGGTTTTTTCCCAAAAATCCAATTTTTTCATGGGATTGTTTCCCAAAATTTATTTTTCCAATTTTAGATATTTCTAAATTGAAATGTTTCCAATTTTAAATATTTTCAATTTGGAATTTTTCCAATTTTTAAATATTTCTATTTTGGAATGTTTTCAATTTTAAATATTTCCTATTATGGTCAGATTTAAAAATTTGTTAACTTCTTTAATATTTATTTATTATTTAATTATAAGATTAGATATTTTGATATTTAAGATATTTTAAATTAAAAGATAACTTTGTCTTTTTCTTTAAAATATTATATTAAAATTATCTTATATGACAAATTAAATAATTAATAAATTTGAAATTAACATATATATTTTTATAGATATACTTACCATAATGTTTTTCAAATTCAAAAATTTGTTATTTTGTTAAATATTTAATTATTTATAAATTATAAGTATAAAAATGATATTTTTTCTATATATATCATTTTTTCCTTATTAGAAATTTATAAATCATATCTTAAATATTTAAATAACATAGATATTTTTGTAGAGATTTGAATATTGCTTAATTTGAGATATTTTGACATATAATTATGGTAATTATTATTCATTTATTATTTTATTCCTAAAAAAATAATAATTATCTAACTAAATTTATTTTAAAATTGGTTTATTTTATTAAATTATAAGATCTGAAAGTGATATTGAAGATTCTTTCCTTTCAAATCATTGATCTTATTAGATATTTAATTTAATTTGATTCAAATAAACCTAGATATTTTAAAATTAGTTTCCTTTATTTGGTTAGTTTAAGAATAATAATTTAATTATATTAATATCTTAATTCACATTTGTTACATGGACAATGTTTGTTTATTTATATTGTTTATTCAAAAATTTTTAACAAACCTATTATTTATCTGATCTAAATTGCTATGATTAACTTGTTGACAGATCATGATCCAATGATCTGATTTTAATCATAGTCCAATTGACGATAGATCTTATAAATAATTTGTAACAGGTAAATTTTGTACTTCTTTCATCTGTGTAAACCTAGTAACATGATAGGGCCCATCCAAATCATTTGACCTCTTCACTTAATTATTTATTTCTTGAATTTAATACATTTAATTAAATTGAAAATTCAGTATCTAAGTTGATTTTCATCATGATACTTAAATATTGTTATTTTCATGCTATTTAGTTAAAGTTGAAAATTATCTTAAGTTTGGAATCTTAATTCAGAATAACTTAAGTTTGAATAATTTTCAAAATATATTTTATTTTATTTTATTAATCATTTCCCAAAATTTCGAAATTGCATTTCTTTAATGCAGAAATTTCAAATTTTATTTGAAAAATAGATTAAAGTTGAAAATTATTTATTTAATTTTGAACCAACTTAAATCAGTGATTTTTTCATTTAATGATTAATTAAAATAAATGAACTAAAATATATTATAATTAGAAATTGGATTAATTAGTCTATGAAAGTCTAAATAGATATTATCTGTTTTGCTTGAAGTATTTTTCTAGTGATATTTAATTAAATAGAAAATTAATATTTAAGTTGATTCTTTATCATGATACTTAAATATTTGAAATTTTTCTTAGATATTTAATTAAATAGGGAAATTATATTTTTTGTTGAAAATTAATTTTTATTAATTTTGGGCCAACATAAAATTAGAGTAATTTTCCAGGATTTATTTTATTTTATTTTAAAGCATTTTCGAAAATGCAATATATATTTATAGAAAATTAAATTTGAAGTTGTAAATTAATTTAAATTAATTTTGAAACAACTTAAATTGAATAATTTTCTAAATATTTATGGAAATTATTACTAAGATGGAAATAATTCACGTTATTTTCGTATCAATCTAAGTATAATTTATAAATATTAAATTAAAATTTATATTTGGAATTTTTCATTCTAAATTGAAAATTTTAATTAAATAAATATATATTTAAAATAAATGGATTAAAATAAATATTAGAAGAAAATACAACCCTTCATTAAATAATGAGCTTTATTATTATACGGATATTCGATCTCCATTGTTGGTTTTACATAGCTATTGTTTTAGTGAGTAATCCTCCCTAATGGAGGAACGTTCATTAGCAAGTTAGCACCGTTTAATCTCGAAAGATAAGTAATCTTGTAAGTTTTTAATATAGTTTATGACCACCCTACTGGTGGCGACTGTATAAGACTTGCAAGAATATGAAACAATGGTGGAAGCTCATAAGATAGAATAGCCTTGACCTTCGCCTAAATGGGACAACGCGGATTCACATCTTGATCGAATAAAAGGTTGCTAGAATGTTTGACATTTTAGATGAGCTGACAACTCTATTCAATGAATGGTAGCTTTGACTCTCGCCTAAACGGGACACTGATATTATTTTGTTGAAAACCTTGGAAATTATTTAGGATTGTATGTTTTAGTATTTTCACTTGTCATTCCTACTTGCTATGTGCTTCATAATTTTTGAATTGTGTATGAATTTGTATTGAACCATGTTATTTTCTGCTATTAAATTGTAGTTTAATTTCGAATCTTCATTGTTGGTCTAACTTGACTTGTTTTTCTAATGAGATAAATCCATAATGGATTTTCACCATTAGACTAACATAATAGTGTTAGATCTCGAAAGATAAATATTGTATATGCAACATCTAGCTGTTCATCAATTGATGACACCTTGGACTAGTGTTTTACAATATGAAACAAGAAGATTGTATAAATAAGATTACTTTGACTCTCGCTAATCGGAGCATCGTTGGATTCTTAATTAAAACGAAATTATCCTAATTCCTCTTAGCTTATTCATTTCGAATTAGCTTAATGACATATCATTGGATGAATGGTCTATAAATCATATAAAGTCATATTTTCTCCTAAGAAATTAGATGACGCATATGATTATATTCCCGGAATTCTATCCCAAAATGATATAAATCCTCAATCTTAGATATCTCCTACTTGTATAGGCAAATCCTAGAGTTAGATTAGTAGTGGTGGTCCAAGAAAGAATTACTAATTATACAGTTACACTTTCACAAGTGTTTCATAACCATTTTCTTTCAATGGATTTAAACTGTATGAGTTTAGTATTCTGTGACCAGAATCCACTTGCACTATTCGAAGAACTCTTTGTTGTAACTAAAAGATACAACCACATTTTATAAATCTATGGCATTTGTATCTTGTTCATAGTGGTTTTGACAAGATCATTCTCTGCAAAGAGTTAATATGCCTATATCCACTGAAAGTAATTTCATCTCATTCGCAGATGGATGTACATTCAGGGGTGGATATGAGTTTTTGTTGTATTCTTAAAACGATCACTCTAGATTTTACCTTAGAAATTTGAAATGTTTGAAAAATTTCATGAATTTCTAGCAATGGTAAGTGGTTAAAGATCTTGCGAACTGATAGGGGTGGAGAAAAAGTTAGTAGATATGCAGTTCAAAGATCATTAATTTGATTTTGAATTATATCCAAACTTACCTCCCCAGAAATTCGAGTTGCATATTGATGATTAGTTACTAGTCGTTGCCTAAATCCTTCTATGGTAATATAATTTCAGAATGATGCAATGGTTGTATACTTAATGTAAATCATTACTAGATTCATGGATGACCTAATCGAAAGCTTAAGAAAAGCTAGAACTGCTAACCCTGGTTTGCATGTTTGTTAGTTATTCTAAGTGATTAGGTGTGGAGCATCCCATAGTCATTAGATAAGAAAGTGTTTGTTTAAACAAATACTACTTTTCTAAGAAAATGACTAAGTCTGAAAGTAAAGTAGCAGATAAAGGAGATATTTTTTCTTGATTCCAAAAGTGTTCTATCATCTTATTTTACAAGATGATCCCACTGCCTCTGTTGTCTTAATACAACTGAAGAGGTCTATACCATTTAGTTTTCTTAGACATAGTTCACGGTACCTTGTAGTAGTGGGAGAGTTTCTAGGAACTCACTCTTCTTATGACTTGGAAAACACTAGTGATTAAAATCCATTGTGGGTTTAAACAAGTAATGGATTGTCAAGATAAGAAACTAAGAAGAAAGCCAATAGAACTATGGTTTGATCCATTCACATGGAGTAACCTAAAAGTTTTCTATTACAAGGACATGAAAGGAAATTTTAAGATTAAGAACAGGAACTATATATTAGTCGATAAGGGTGGGTTTTGAAACTCTTAGACTACACCACATCAGATTTCGAGACTTGCCTGTGGGCTAGAAAGTCTACTGATGAGATGGTGATTACTTTGGGGGTGGAATAGCGATTTTGGAGAAGTGTAAAAACCTATCTGAAATCACTTGGTCTACCAGAAAGAGACTGAATGTTAAAAGTTGCAGGAAAGATACTTATTCAGTCTAAGGAAAGTTCTATACTTTTGTGGCACCGTTCCAACTTGCCTTAACTACTTGGGTTACTTCCTGAATAACCAAAGAGTAGTTGCCAAAAAGTATAGAATCCAGTATCCCAAGAGAGTATACATATAGAGAGGAATTTCACATTATCAAGGATTTTGTGATTAAGGAAGAGTAATGGTGGAGAATAGGTTGTGTTTAATTCAACCTATCAGATCCTATTACGAGGAGTTTACTACTATTACACTTGATTGGTATATCAAGGGGTTAATGATTATTTGAAATGCACTTTTTGTTTTATATTAGTGCAAGTGGGAGTTTGTTGGGTTTTATGCCCTAAATAAAACTCATTTCATATAATCATATTTACTTATTAATAAAGATCAGAAATAACATTCTATGTTGCATGGTTCACATGATTTATTTCATGATTATATGTATATAATGTATGAATTCCTTTTAAGTACAGAACATATGTGTTTGTTAAAGATTATAGTATTGTCAGCACAGTGGAATATAATCTTTATTATATGTTCAAAAGTTTATTCCCTGATTTGTCAGAACACTGGATTTAGACTGACATGGTATAATCAGCGATAGGTATTCTTACACCTTGGAAAAGTGTTATGTTCTTTCCAGGACATTGGCAAAGTTTACCAGTATCGGATGTATGGAGTATACATCGAAAGGGACCGATATTGAACTTTGATTAGATATGTTAAAATTTACCGTAATATCTATTCAATTCAATATCACCTGTTGATCCTAGATCAAATGATCTCAATCCTGATATGGTTAGGTTCAATCTCAAGAGTGTTATTCGTGTTCTTTGATTTGTTAAGTTAAGCCTACTTTTGGGTCAGGGTGATACTTACATTTTGGGAACACGATAGTGCAATTGAGTGGGAGCGCTAACAAAAATATGGAATCTATAGCTTCTATTTGGCAAATAGAAGTAAAGGATGATTTCCTTCGAGCTTAACCAATAGATGGTGGAGATCTCATTTCACTTAGGTGAAATATCATTTATACAGGGTTAAGTGTTTTAAGGATAAAATACATTGAAGGTGTAACGGTAACAGTAGTGCCTTTTCAATGTAGATCATCTATATAGAGGATCATTGATCAAATTAGGGTTATAACAATGGATAACTAATGACGTGTCTATATCGTGGAACATATAGAGCGTTTCTACATGACTTAGAGTACAATTCCAAGTTCTAAGTGTGGATTCAATGAGGAATTAATAAGTTAGGGAATTTACTTGGTAAATTCGGTTCGACTTATTGGAAGCTCGGTTATATAAACCCATGGTCCCCATACTATTTGAGAACATACTGCTTGTAAGACTCAGTTAATTGATTTTAATTAATAAATTATAATTCTAAAAGTTAGAATATGTCTACTTTATGAATTCTCACAGTTTAAGGATGAAATCGTAAAGAAAAGACTTTCTATGTTTAATTATTAATTGAGAGACTTTGCATGTCTAATTAATAATTATTTTAAATGACAATATTATTAAATAATCTATTTTAGTTATTAAATAATTAGTTTTGGCATTTAAATAATTAGAATTGGAAAAATGGCATTTTTGGAGAAATAGAAATAAAATTGAGGAAACTGCAAAATCCAAGTGAGGCCCATTTCCCCCTATGGCCGGCAACATGGTTTGCTTGTTTCCCAATTATTATTTTTAATTTTAATTGCCATGTAATTGCTAATCAAAGCCTAGCAATAATAGGAAATGTTGGGTTTTATGCCATAAATAAAACTCATTTCAATATAATCAGATTTACTTATTAATATAGATCAGAAATAACATTTAATGTTGCATGGTTCACATGATTTATTTCATGATTATATGTACATAATGTATAAATTCATCTGAAACCCTTTTCACATACTTGATCCAGTTTATTGTGCCGTCAACACATTGGAAAGTAAACATGACTATGTGAATAAAGTTTCCTAGATTTATCAAACATAGGGTTTTACTGATATGATAATCTACAACAGAGTTTACTTGCGTTTGGAGAAGTGCTATGTTCTTTCCAGAGCATTGGTTAAAGTAAAGCTCAGGTTGGATGCATGGAGTATGCATCGGAAGGGACCGATATTGAACTTTGACTTAGATTTATTAAACTTACCGTAATATCTATTCAAGTCAATATCGCCTAGTTGATCCTAGATCAAATGTTCTTAATCCTGTTATGATTAGGCTCAATCTTGAAAGGCTATTCGTGTTCTTTGATTTGTTAGTTAAGCCTACTTTTAGGTCAGGGTGATACGTACATTTTGGGAACACGGTAATTGTAAAGACCGCTTAGTTTAATTTGGAAATTAGCAGTTAATCTTGATTAATTATGAAATTATTTATAGTTATTTAAATAATTTATTATACTGTTATTATTGAATTCAGAAATGCATTTTTATGTCATGTAGTAGTTTTCATATTTTGCATTTCCGGTGCCCGGTATTTTGGAACTCGGTGTTTGGCTCAATAGAAATCACAACTGATTATGTTAGTAGTTTGGGACGGTTTATTAGACATTGGGAATGTCGGGAATGGCCGGGAATTCAAAATTTTCCAAAAATACCCTTTTAGTGTGTTTTATGTGATTTTAGTGTGGAGGGGCAAAATGGTCTTTTTGCCCCAATGATATTTTGTCTTTTAGTTATTTTATTAATTGAAAATAAATGTTTATTTTGTATGTTTATTTGGCTGAAAGTAGTGTAATATGCCTTAAAATTCATTTTCTCTTTACATTTTCAACACTTAGTCAAAATTGGAAAAAAAATTCAAAGAAAACACTTTCTCTTTTCCTCTCTTTCTCTCTCCGCTGGAAGGGTGTTCCAAGAGCTGGGATTTTTGATTTTCAAGCTAGCTTAAACCTAATTTCTAGTAATCTCTTGTTGTGGTATGTCTCTCTAGTTTTTTCTCCTTTGTTTTCTTGAAATTTTAATGAAACATGATGATTTTGGATGATGTTGCTGCTGTTAATTGTTGTTGTTTTCATAGGTTAAATCTTGTTATTTTTAAGTAGTTTAAAGGTAGTGAATGCATGTTGGTTTTTTGGATTCAAGCTTTGAAGTTTTAGCTCTAGAATATGAATTCTGAAGATATATGTTGAATCTGTAATTACTTGGTGTAGTGGGTTGTTTTCATTTTCAAAGGCTTAGTTATGCATGATTATGTAGGTTTAATCTAGTTTGATTGCATGTTAGTTGATTCTGACCACGTTTGAGTTTTGGAACTCAAAGCTTGGTCTCTAATGGTGTTTTGTGAATCTGTGAGTTCTGAGTAGTCTTGTTGCCTTTGAATGGTTATTTGGGTCATATACAACAGGTCTGGAAGATCTTGTGTGATTTGGGTTGGAATTGATCGAGTTATGAATTTTTGAAATTTTTCTGCGAGGAACCGGAATTCCGGTTGTGCAACCGGAATTCCGGATGAGGGTCCAGGAATTCTCAGAACCGGAATTCCGGTTGCAGAACCGGTCTACCGGTTGGGGAATTTTCAAAAACCCTAGATTTTCTCGATTTTATGTTTTAAGGGGTATTGCCATGCTTTTTATCGATAGGGAAACTTTTAGTTCCTAGGTTAAGTCCTCGGGAAGTGATTTAGCGTATCACTTATAGTAATGTGATTTTTATGATTTAGGAGCCTGTAATCCGCCGCGCAGTTAAAGTTCCAGTCAGGTTGACCGGCACACCTGAATTCGGAATCCAGGTAAGATTAGTATAACAGTATGCATATGTAGATTACATGTTTAGCGTGCATGTAGGAAGCCTGTTAGATTACATTAGTTATGTATGTTGGCTTCGAACCATACAACCCTGTCACGTCGGTACAGGGTGGAGTATGACCAGCAGCCGGAGTATGACCGGTTCGACCGATCAGGCTGACACTTGGTTGGTGGTTCCGTACTATTGACGTATCCCGTCGGTACAGGCTGGAGTATGACCAGCAGCCGGAGTATGACCGGTTCGACCGATCAGGTGGATACAGTAACACGTCGGTACAGGCTGGAGTATGACCAGCAGCCGGAGTATGACCGGTTCGACCGATCAGGCTGTTACGTGTCAATAGTACCGTCCCTATGAACGTTCAGAACTCAGTACCGTGTTGGACACGGCAGTAGTGGGACTCAGTATCGTGTTGGACACGACAGTTAGGGTTATGATCAGGGGTATGGGCGTCTGATCATAACCGGGATTATGTATGAATATTATTATGCTTTTCTTACTGAGTCTGTCAACTCACAGTTCTACGTTTATGTGTAGGTAAAGGCAAGGCTAAAGCTGATGGACCGTGAACGAGCTTGTGAAGATCGTACATGTCGGGGCGGTTAGGCATGGAGAGTACGATCCTCGGGACAGCGAGGCTGATTTTGTAACTAGTCGCTAGGCGACATTTATTTTGTATAAACAGTTAACTTTTGTAAATGATTTTGTAATCGGGATCCCGAGTCTTTTTGTAATTATATTTTACAAGTTTAATTAAAAAGCAAAAATTTTAATTAATGACGTTTTCCATAAACCTCGTTGATTAGCAACGAGCTGCATAGCATGTTTAAAAATCACGTAATAAGCCTATGTTAGTTAGGGTGTTACAATTTGGTATCAGAGCCACCAGGTTGTCTTCCGAAGATCGTCACGACATGTACAATCATCATCAGCAGTTAGCTCGTTTCACGGTTCAGTAAGCCTTTATTGCTTTAGTAGTTTATTTTATTCAGTTATGAAAAGGAAAAGCCTGTTAGGAAGCATGTTAGTAGGCTGATAGTAGAATAGGCACATGTTTCGTTTTTAATTTCCAAATTAAGCGGCATTAGTAAGCTCTCCTTGAATACGACCTGATATGCCAACTCTTGGTTTCACACGGTTCTAAATAGATGGATGCCAGGCGGACTACCAGGAGTCAGGGCAACTCAGTGGGGTCGAATCAAGGACAAGGAGCTCAGTTTCCCCCGCCAGTTAGGGGCCGAGGCAGAGGTCCCCGAGGCAGGGCTCGTGGCCGGGGTGATGAGAACCCGCCACAGGCTGCCCAGGCTCCCCCAGCCGATCAGGGAGCCCAGAATTGGGAGGTTCGGTTTGCAGAAATGCAAGCCCGGATTGAAGAGCAAGACCTCGAGATTCAGAGGTTGAGACAGCAGGGTGCTCCTGCAGTTCCAGTGCCCGTAGTTCCAGTGGCACCTGCCCTTGCTGCCCAGGCCGAGATAGTGGTGGCGACCAATAGATTGGAACCTCTGTATGAACGGTTCCGAAAACAAGCACCTCCGGTTTTCTTGGGAGGTCTGGACGTGATGAAAGCCGAACAGTGACTGACGGTGATTACCAAGATCCTTAATTTCATGGGTGTCACCGGTAATGATAGAGTGGTGTGTGCCACTTTCCAGTTCCAGGAGGACGCTCTGGTCTGGTGGGACATGGTGTCTCAGATTCACGACGTCACCACCATGACCTGGGAAAGGTTCCATGAACTCTTCAACGCCAAGTATTATAATGAGGCGGTCAGAAGCGCCAAGAGGAAAGAGTTCGCTCACCTGACCCAGCGTGAGAATATGAGCGTCACCGAGTATAATACTCAGTTTGACCGGTTGGCGAGGTTAGCCTCGGGAATTGTGCCGACCGACTTCAGCAAGAAAGAGAAGTACCTAGATGGGTTGAATGCGAAGATCAAACACGATTTGATGATCACCATGGACGACAGCACCACCTATGCTCAGATGGTGGAGAAGGCACTGCGAGCTGAGGGCGCAGTTGGGTGTATGTCCGAGTCAGCTAGTACTCCGGCGAGTGGCGGGGCTCCTACCCCTCCTGCATCAGGCTTTAGCAGGGGGAGTAGTGGTTCGACCATTGATCAGAGGAAGAGAGCACCCACTGCTTCCGGTGGCTCGAGTCAGAACAAGAGGTTCCGGGGGAACCAGAACAGAGGGAGTCGTCCTGGTGGTACTGAGACCCGATTCTCCTATCCCGAGTGCCCTAGCTGCAAAAGGCACCTTCGTGGTGAGTGCAAAGGTCAGGGCTGCTTTCACTGTGGCATGCCCGGACATTTCAAGAGGGACTGTCCCCAACTCCGATCAGAGGCACCGAGAGCTCCGGCGATACCCATTCCAGCCAGGGTGTTCGCCATCACTCAGGCTGATGCAGATGCCAGCCCATCAGTTGTCACAGGTCAGCTTTCTCTAAATAACTCACTTTACTCAGTGCTGTTTGATTCTAGGGCTACACATTCTTATGTGGCAGCCAGAGTCTTTAGTAAATTAGATAGACCGTACGATAGTTATGAATCGGGGTTTGGAACCCTATTACCTGGCGGAGAATTGGTTATCTCCAACAGGTGGATTAGGTCTATGCCGATCAGGATAGATGGTAGAGAGTTAAGTGCTGACTTGATAGAGATGAGTTTAGTAGAGTTTGATATTATTTTAGGAGTGGATTTCCTATCTAAATATTCGGCGAGCATTGATTGTAAAAGGAAGATGGTGATCTTCCAACCGGAAAGTGAAGAACCATTTGTGTTTGTTGGTTCAGTTCAGGGATCTCGGATCCCGGTGATTTCGGCCATGTCAGCTAGAGATTTATTGCACGGCGGATGCTTAGGGTTTCTGGCCGTGGTGGTGGACACCACTCGGCCAGATACCATTCGGCCAGAGGACATCAAGGTTGTTCGGGAATTTTTGGATGTTTTTCTCAAAGAACTTCCAGGGTTACCACCTCAGCGAGAGATTGACTTCGTGATAGATTTGGCACCAGGAGTGGAACCGGTTTCCAAAGCCCCGTATAGAATGGCTCCAGCTGAACTTAAGGAATTCAGCTCCAAGGGTTGCTTGACATAGGGTTTATTCGGCCAAGTGTGTCACCCTGGGGAGCCCCAGTTTTAGTCGTCAAGAAGAAGAATGGATCTATGAGGATGTGCATCGACTACAGAGAGTTGAACAAATTGATGGTGAAGAATAAATATCCATTACCTAGGATCGATGATTTGTTCGATCAGCTTCAGGGGAAGACGGTCTTTTCTAAGATTGATCTCCGTTCGGGTTATCATCAGTTGAGAATCCAAGAGGAGGACATTCCGAAGACGGCTTTCCGCACTAGGTATGGACATTACGAATTTCTGGTTATGTCGTTCGGACTAACCAATGCTCCTGCAGCATTCATGGACTTGATGAATAGAGTATTCAAGGATTTCCTCGATATCTGTGTGATTGTGTTTATCGACGACATCCTCGTGTACTCTCAATCAGAAGAGGAGCATGAGTTACATCTTCCGATGGTACTGCAACGGCTTCGAGAACACAAGCTTTATGCCAAGTTCAAGAAATGCGAATTCTGGCTATCTCAGGTGTCCTTCCTAGGGCACATTGTGAGCAAAGATGGGATCAAGGTGGATCCCGGGAAGATCGAATCCGTCAGGGATTGGCCGAGACCGAAGACAGTGACAGAGATCAGAAGCTTCTTGGGTTTAGCTGGGTACTACCGTAGGTTTGTGGAAGGGTTTTCAAAAATTTCAATGCCCCTAACCGAGCTTACAAAGAAGAATCAGCGATTTATTTGGTCAGACAAGTGCGAAGCTAGTTTTCAGGAGCTAAAACAGAGGTCGATTACTGCTCCAGTACTAGCTTTGCCTTCAGACAAGGAGAAGTTTGTAGTTTATTGTGACGCATCCAAACAGGGTTTGGGGTGTGTATTGATGCAAGCCGATCGGGTTATCGCTTATGCCTCCCGTCAGTTAAAGGATTATGAGCAGCGATACCCGACTCATGATCTAGAGTTGGCCGCGGTGGTTTTCGCATTGAAGATTTGGCGGCATTACCTTTATGGGGAAAAGTGTGAAATCTATACCGACCATAAAAGTCTCAAGTATTTCTTTACTCAGAAAGATTTAAATATGAGACAAAGGCGTTGGTTGGAATTAGTGAAAGATTACGACTGTGAGATCCTCTATCACCCCGGAAAGGCCAATGTAGTGGCCGATGCCCTGAGTAGAAAGGGTCCTGGGCAAGTATCTTGTATGGTTCAGATCTCACCTCAGCTAGCAGAGGATATGGTTAGATCCAGCATTGAGTTTGTGGTAGGTCAGCTTCACAACTTAACGCTGCAATCTGATCTGTTAGAAAGAATAAAAGTCGCTCAGATGACGGATCCAGAGTTAGTGAAGATCAGAGATGATGTGTTGGCTGGTCAAGCCAAAGACTTTTCAGTGTCAAACAGCGGGATGCTTTTGTATAAAGCTAGGGTTTGTGTTCCGAATAGTGTGGAACTTAGGAATGAGATCTTTGAGGAGGCTCATTCTACCCCGTATTCTCTGCATCCCGGCACCACTAAGATGTACCAAGATCTTAAACCGTACTTCTGGTGGAGCGGTATGAAGAAGAATTTGGTAGAATTCGTATCGAGATGCCTCACTTGTCAGCAGATTAAGGCTGAACATCAGAGACCAGCAGGGTTGTTGTAGCCTCTAACCCTACCAGAATGGAAGTGGGAAGATATCACGATGGATTTTGTGGTTGGGTTACCTAGGACCACGGGTTTGTTTGATTCCATCTGGGTAGTGGTGGATCGATTTAAGAAATCTGCTCATTTTCTGCCGGTTAGAACAACATTTACAGTGGATCAGTTGGCAGAATTGTATGTTAGAGAGATCGTAAGACTTCACGGGGTACCGAAGTCTATTGTTTCAGACAGGGATCCGAAGTTCACCTCCAAATTTTGGCAGAGTTTGCAACGAGCAATGGGTACAAAGCTGAAATTTAGTACAGCATTCCATCCTCAGACAGATGGTCAGTCCGAAAGGACAATTCAGATATTGGAGGACATGTTGCGAGCCTGTGTTATGGATTTTGAAGGCTCATGGAATAAGTATCTACCGTTGATAGAATTTTCTTACAAAAACAGCTATCAGAGTACGATAGGGATGGCTCCCTATGAACTGTTATACGGTAGGGCTTTTTGAGGTTTATAAAGTATGGCTTAGATATTTGGAAAATGAAAAACAATTTTGGCTAAAGATATCATAAGCACAAAAATAACCCACAAGCTTCTTCTAATTTCAAATTTTCAAAAATGTTCCCACAACTAACCAAGATTGAGAATTTTTTTTTCTTTTCCCAACATCACTGAATTTTATTATTTTTCTTGAATCATGTTTTTTTTTTCAATATTTTTCTCTTTTTCTTTTCAGTGATATTGATCTTACAACATACCTATATTTTTTTCTCAATCTTGCAAGTTTTTTTTTTCTATCTTCTCTCACACTATGCATTTCGCTCCCCCAAACTAATTGTATAGCTTATGATATCATTGATAAAATAGTGAGGACAAAATTAACAGTGTGGATACATATTTCGGTTCCAACAGGTGAAGAACAAAACAAGTTTAGGCTCAAGAGGGTTAACTAAGGATAATCATTTCATGGTAGGCTTGAAAGGCTCAAACTATCCAACAAATGCCTAAAGCATATTCCTATTGAATGTTGTCAAGGATTTTGCCTCAAAAGAATAAGACATGCAAGTTCTAAGCTATCCAGTCAATCTTACCACAGACCATAGTAAAACAATTATAACATATTTCACAGATCATCAAATTGCATTCTTACACATGTTATACAAGCATCCAAACTAATCTAAAGAGTTAACAGAATTAAGCACACAGTTATTTTGCAATTTCATAGCACATTACAATAAACAGCAGCACACAATTATCTTCTAGCTTTTTGGCCATTCCTAACTAAAACAGAAAATTAAAAATGCAGAAAATAAACTTTTTCAATCCCTCCCCCCAAACTAAGGATTCACATTGTCCCCAATGTTACATTAAAGAAAAAGGAAAGGAAACTTACCTGAGCACCACATCAACAAGCGGTTGACGCCCGTAATAAACGTCATGCAAGAAAACTTTAAAATTGTTGTTGTACTTGCCTTCAAGCTTGACAAATGATGAGTTTGAACTAAAATCAGCACCAACAACATAAGACTTTTGATGATGTTCTTGGGAAGAAGCCTTTCGTAGCTCGTAGAGGATATAAAATTATGTTGATGAAATATATGGATTCATTGGTGGTTTATCAGTCAATATCATTGATGAAGTCGAATCAATGATGCCATGTTCTTCTTCATCCTCCAATGTCACAATTTCTACACTTTCATCTAACAACTCTTCTTCTTGTTGCTCACTCTCCACTTGGCTATCCATACTCTCACTTGTGATTTCATATTCAATGATTTCCGCTTCACAAGGATCTTGATCTTCAATTGTAGGCTCATTACCTTCTTTGTATTCAAATAACGACCCTTCTTCATTGTACCAACAACTCTCATAACTTTCATCATTGGAGTTATTACATTCAAAATCATGAGTCATTGAATTATCACATAAGGATCTCACCATGTCAGTTAAGCGATTAATCTCTCCTGGAAGTGATTGTAGAAGTGATAGTAGTTGCTCCTCTTTTTCAGTTTGTTGGGATGAATTTTGGCAATAAGGTGGGTATTGGTGACTCCAACCCTGAAGTGATGGATCCCAATGCCAGTCGTAATCAAAATCTGTCATATAATTCAACAGATTTATTACATCATAGCCTCTCATTAATAGAGGCGCTCCAGTTGCCTCTGCTCCATAATCAACCCAGCTTCTTGTTTCATCGTTAAGTCCATTATAAAAGAGCCATGTAAAACATCTACTTGAGAAAGTGGGATAACATCTCTCTCCAAGCTCTTTAAATCTCCTCCAAGCAGAATAGAATTGTTCATTGTGTTGTTGGACAAAATCCTCAAGATATAGCATCTAGATTTATCTTGCAGGTCAAACTCATAAGTAAAACATTAGTAAAATTTTTAAAAAAATAAAACAAAATTAGTAATTAAAAGATAAAAATTTGAAACAACAAAATTAATACTAAAACGAAAAAGAAAAATAAAATCAGAACAAAATTTAATTTTTAATAATATTACAAAATTTAATCTAAAAGAAACAAATTAGAAATAAGCAAAAACAATTAACCAAAGTAGAAGTTAGTATAATTTTATGTCGTATCAATCTTTATACAATTCCCCCGCAGCGGCACCAAAAACTTGTTGCGAAAATTATTAATTACTACGCAAATGCACACAATAAAGTAGTATACTCACGCAAGTGAGGTCGAACCACAAGGAATTGGATTAATTACTACTAAACTAGACTTATAATTCTATTTGGCAAATCAAAAGTATTTATGATTGAAAAAGAAAGAAAGAAATTCAAGAAACTTAAAGAAACAAGTGAATATTAATCAAGATGAGAGAATAGGGAGACGAATCCTGTTGTTAAGTTACCAATGTTAATGTCTAATTGCTATCCTTCTCTTGAAGTGAATGACAGATTATAAATTAACCTAGCTCTTTTTAGATCTTCTAGGTTCTAAATCTAATGCTCTCTAATTAATCTCTTAATTAAACTAACATGAAATCAGCATTAAACAATAATCTAAATGTCACAAAGGCTATGTAAATACTTTCGTCTCACATCAAAACCTAGACTATCCAATTTTAGCATTCTCAATTCTCACTTTTCAGATTTCGAATTGAGATCATAAAACATGTAAAAGGTGATCAATCTTGCACATGGAAATTAAACACAAATATGAATAGTGTTCACAATCAAGATGGAGGAATGACAATTATTCATTAACTAGGAAAAACTTAAACAACATTCATCATTCTCCCTAAATAGGAGTTTAGTTCTAAACATCCATAATCAAATCCATAATTAACATTGAAACAGAAAATAGCATAGAAGAATTAAAGAAAAGAGAAAGAACTAGTTGAAGCAATTGATTCGGGTCGCCACAAGCCGCTCTTCTAGCCTCATCCTTTGTTTCTAGAGCTCTAAATCTGAATAATCCTAATTTTCACGAACTCTCTCTATTTACACCAAATCTCATCTTTAAAATTCGTGAAATTACAAAACTGCCCAAAAATCCCGTCACTGGGGTCCCCGTCGCGACTGGCAATGCCCCCGTCGCGATGGGGTTAAACTTTGAAACTTCGAGATTTTCTCTGCCAGTTCCCGTCGCGACTGGCATTTTCCCCGTCGCGACTGGAACAGGCAGCGACACAATTTTTTTGGTTTTTCTTCTCAATTCTTTCACCACTTGTCCTCGATTCTTGTACATACTTTCTTTAAACACCCAAGGACCTGAAACAAAAGAATCAAGCGTAAAATAGCCCTAAAACTAGAAACAAAGAGTGAAAACTAACCGAAAATATGACCCGAAACTTAGACTAATTTTAGCCTAACAAATTCCCCCAAACTAGATTCTTACTCGCCCTCGAGTAAGATAAATACCACTAACTACTAATCTACTAACTACGCTAAGAGATAATCACAATACTACTGCTCATGTGCTGTTCTCTTCCATTGCTCAAACTAGAATTTCCATTCCACCAACTCTAACAATTAAATTAGGTGCTCAATTTGTCACATACTGTACAAACACAAGATGACTTCACAATCGAAACAATGTTATAATGGTTTTACTCTTTCCAACCATTCCACTACCTGATAACTCATATGCTTGCATGCTTACCTCTCTCCACTAATGTTGACAACATCCTTTCAGAATCAATAGGGCTTTTTGAGGTTTATAAAGTATGGCTTAGATATTTGGAAAAAGGAAGAAAAAATAATTTTGGCTGAAGATATCATAAGCACAAAAATAACCCACAAGCTTCTTCTAATTTCAAATTTTCAAAAATGTTCCCACAACTAACCAAGATTGAGAATTTTTTTTTCTTTTCCCAACATCACTGAATTTAATTATTTTTCTTGAATCATGTTTTTTTTTTCAATATTTTTCTCTTTTTTTTTTTCAGTGATATTGATCTTACAACATATCTATATTTTTTTCTCAATCTTGCAAGTTTTTTTTTCTATCTTCTCTCACACCATGCATTTTGCTCCCCCAAACTAATTGTATAGCTTATGATATCATTGATAAAATAGTGAGGACAAAATAAACAGTGTGGATACATATTTCGGTTCCAACAGGTGAAGAACAAAACAAGTTTAGGCTCAAGAGGGTTAACTAAGGATAATCATTTCATGGTAGGCTTGAAAGGCTCAAACTATCCAACAAATGCCTAAATTATATTCCTATTGAATGTTGTCAAGGATTTCGCCTCAAAAGAATAAGACATGCAAGTTCTAAGCTATCCAGTCAATCTTACCACAGACCATAGTAAAACAATTATAACATATTTCACAGATCATCAAATTGCATTCTTACACATGTTATACAAGCATCCAAACTAATCTAAAGAGTTAACAGAATTAAGCACACAGTTATTTTGCAATTTCATAGCACATTACAATAAACAGCAGCACACAATTATCTTCTAGCTTTTTGGCCATTCCTAACTAAAACAGAAAATTAAAAATGCAGAAAATAAACTTTTTCAATCCCTCCCCCCAAACTAAGGATTCACATTGTCCCCAATGTTACATTAAAGAAAAAGGAAAGGAAACTTACCTGAGCACCACATCAACAAGCGGTTGACGCCCGTAATAAGCGTCATGCAAGAAAACTTTAAAATTGTTGTTGTACTTGCCTTCAAGCTTGGCAAGTGATGAGTTTGAACTAAAATCAGCACCAACAACATAAGACTTTTGATGATGTTCTTGGGAAGAAGCCTTTCGTAGCTCGTAGAGGATATAAAATTATGTTGATGAAATATATGGATTCATTGATGGTTTATCAGTCAATATCATTGGTGAAGTCGAATCAATGATGCCATGTTCTTCTTCATCCTCCAATGTCACAATTTCTACACTTTCATCTAACAACTCTTCTTCTTGTTGCTCACTCTCCACTTGGCTATCCATACTCTCACTTGTGATTTCATATTCAATGATTTCCGCTTCACAAGGATCTTGATCTTCAATTGTAGGCTCATTACCTTCCTTGTATTCAAATAACGAACCTTCTTCATTGTACCAACAACTCTCATAACTTTCATCATTGGAGTTATTACATTCGGAATCATGAGTCATTGAATTATCACATAAGGATCTCACCATGTCAGTTAAGCGATTAATCTCTCCTGGAAGTGATTGTAGAAGTGATAGTAGTTGCTCCTCTTTTTCAGTTTGTTGGGATGAATTTGGGCAATAAGGTGGGTATTGGTGACTCCAACCCTGAAGTGATGGATCCCAATGCCAGTCGTAATCAAAATCTATCATATAATTCAACAGATTTATTACATCATAGCCTCTCATTAATAGAGGTGCTCCAGTTGCCTCTGCTCCATAATCAACCCAGCTTCTTGTTTCATCGTTAAGTCCATTATAAAAGAGCCATGTAAAACATCTACTTGAGAAAGTGGGATAACATCTCTCTCCAAGCTCTTTAAATCTCCTCCAAGCAGAATAGAATGGTTCATTGTGTTGTTGGACAAAATCCTCAAGATATAGCATCTAGATTTATCTTGCAGGTCAACCTCATAAGTAAAACATTAGTAAAATTTTTAAAAAAATAAAACTAAATTAGTAATTAAAAGATAAAAATTTGAAACAACAAAATTAATACTAAAACGAAAAAGAAAAACAAAATCAGAACAAAATTTAATTTTTAATAATATTACAAAATTTAATCTAAAAGAAACAGATTAGAAATAAGCAAAAAGAATTAACCAAAGTAGAAGTTAGTATAATTTTATGTCGTATCAATCTCTATACAATTCCCCGGCAGCGGCACCAAAAACTTGTTGCGAAAATTATTAATTACTACGCAAATGCACGCAATAAAGTAGTATACTCACGCAAGTGAGGTCGAACCACAAGGAATTGGATTAATTACTACTGAACTAGACTTATAATTCTATTTGGCAAATCAAAAGTATTTATGATTGAAAAAGGAAGAAAGAAATTCAAGAAACTTAAAGAAACAAGTGAATATTAATCAAGATGAGAGAATAGGGAGACGAATCCTGTTGTTAAGTTACCAATGTTAATGTCTAATTGCTATCCTTCTCTTGAAGTGAATGACATATTATAAATTAACCTAGCTCTTTTTAGATCTTCTAGGTTCTAAATCTAATGCTCTCTAATTAATCTCTTAATTAAACTAACATGAAATCAACATTAAGCAATAATCTAAATGTCACAAAGGCTATGTAAATACTTTCGTCTCACATCAAAACCTAGACTATCCAATTTTAGCATTCTCAATTCTCACTTTTCAGATTTCGAATTGAGATCATAAAACATGTAAAAGGTGATCAATCTTGCACATGGAAATTAAACACAAATATGAATAGTGTTCACAATCAAGATGGAGGAATGACAATTATTCATTAACTAGGAAAAACTTAAACAACATTCATCATTCTCCCTAAATAGGAGTTTAGTTCTAAACATCCATAATCAAATCCATAATTAACATTGAAACAGAAAATAGCATAGAAGAATTAAAGAAAAGAGAAAGAACTAGTTGAAGCAATTGATTCGGGTCGCCACAAGCCGCTCTTCTAGCCTCATCCTTTGTTTCTAGAGCTCTAAATCTGAATAATCCTAATTTTCACGAACTCTCTCTATTTAAACCAAATCTCATCTTTAAAATTCGTGAAATTACAAAACTGCCCAAAAATCCCGTCACTGGGGTCCCCGTCGCGACTGGCAATGCCCCCGTCGCGACGGGGTTAAACTTTGAAACTTCAAGATTTTCTCTGCCAGTTCCCGTCGCGACTGGCACTTTCCCCGTCGCGACTGGAACAGGCAGCGACACAATTTTTTTGGTTTTTCTTCTCAATTCTTTCACCACTTGTCCTCGATTCTTGTACATACTTTCTTTAAACACCCAAGGACCTGAAACAAAAGAATCAAGCGTAAAATAGCCCTAAAACTAGAAACAAAGAGTGAAAACTAACCGAAAATATGACCCGAAACTTAGACTAATTTTAGCCTAACAAATTCCCCCAAACTAGATTCTTACTCGCCCTCGAGTAAGATAAATACCACTAACTACTAATCTACTAACTACGCTAAGAGATAATCACAATACTACTGCTCATGTGCTGTTCTCTTCCATTGCTCAAACTAGAATTTCCATTCCACCAACTCTAACAATTAAATTAGGTGCTCAATTTGTCACATACTGTACAAACACAAGATGACTTCACAATCGAAACAATGTTATAATGGTTTTACTCTTTCCAACCATTCCACTACCCGATAACTCATATGCTTGCATGCTTACCTCTCTCCACTAATGTTGACAACATCCTTTCAGAATCAATAGGGCTTTTTGAGGTTTATAAAGTATGGCTTAGATATTTGGAAAAAGGAAGAAAAAATAATTTTGGCTGAAGATATCATAAGCACAAAAATATCCCGCAAGCTTCTTCTAATTTCAAATTTGCCAAAGTGTTCCCACAACCAACCAAGATTGAGAATTTTTTAATAATATTACATTGAGATGGCGTTTTATTTAGGGCATAAAACCCAACAGAATTTCCCTTGTCACGCCTGGGGGGCAACAGCTGCATGCTGCAGTCAAGTTCGGATTCAAAGCATCTAACAACGAAGCCCAGTATGAAGCTCTAATCGCTGGGCTAAGACTAGCCCAGGAGATGAAGGCCGAACAAATTGAAATCTGTAGTTATTCACAGCTGGTAGTAAATCATGTATCCGGAGAATACGAGGCTCGGGGAGAAAAGATGATAGCATATCTGAGAAAATTACATGATCTGCTTGCACAATTCAAAAGCTACGGTCTCAGACCAATTCCAAGAGAAGAAAATACAACTGGAGACGCGTTAGCTTGATTGGCAAGCAGCAATGTAAGTGACAAGGCAAACTTGGTTTCTATCCGGTTCCTCGAAGAGCCTAGCATCACTTGCACAGAAGAAGTCGAAATGATCGATACATCCCCAAACTGGATGACACCAATAGCAGCCTACCTCGACTCTGGGAAACTCCCAGATAATCGAAATGAAGCTCGGAAAATGAGAAGGAAAGCTGCACGGTATATCATAGTAGAGAGAATTATGTACAGAAGAGGATTCTCGATGCCATTGCTTAGATGTGTCACTCAAGAAGAAGCTGCACGGCTCCTATCTGAAGTTCATGATGGATTCTATGAAATCATGCCGCTGGGCAGAGCTTATCAAAGAAAGTTCTAAGGCAAGGTTACTTCTGACCAGCGATGACTGAAGATTCAAACGCCTATGTTAAGAAGTGTGACAAATGCCAGAGATTTTCAAAGATACCACGAGCTCCACCCAACGAGTTAACAAAGATGCAAAGTCCGTGGCCCTTTGCCATTTGGGGGATTGACCTGATCGGCTAGTTACCCAAAGGTAAGGGCGGAGTGAAGTATGCAGTGGTAGCGGTTGATTGCTTTACTAAGTGGACTGAAGCCGAACCACTTCCAACCATTACCTGAAAGAAAGTTCAAGAATTTATTGTGAAGAACATAATATGCGGGTTCGGCCTACCGTACAAAATAGTCTTAGATAATGGCAAGTAGTTCGACAGCCAATCCTTTACTGATTTCTGTGCGAACCATGGCATCATCAAAAGTTTCTCCGCAGTGGCACATCCTCAAGTAAATGGACAAGTTGAAGCAATCAACCAAACCTTGAAGGATACAATGAAGAAAATACTTGAAGATGCCAAAGGAAACTAGCCAGAAGAGCTTCCTAAAGTTCTATGGTCATATCGCACAACTGAGAAAACGACAACCGGACAGACACCATTCGCAATGGCGTACGGTTATGAAGCTACGCTGCCCGTCGAACTCGAGCCACATTCCCACAGAAGATTAACGTATGATCAAGGTACGAATAACATACTCCTAGGAGAATCACTTGATGAAATCGAAGAAAGACAAGCCACTATAAACTTAAAGTTGATGGCCCATCAACAAAAAGTAGCTCAATATTTCAACAAACAAGTGAACGCTCGGTAATTCTTCGTGGGAGATATGGTCCTGAGAAGGGTATTCCTGAACACCAAAGACAGTACGACAGGTGTACTTGGACCTAACTGGGAAGGACCATATCAAGTGGTTGAAGTTCTCAACTCCGGAGCATACAAATTAGGTAAGTGTGATGAAAAAATGCAACTCATTCTAGTACCACGGTATTGGAATGGAGAACATTTAAGAAAATACTACCAATAAAGTACTAGGTTGGATGACCACTTTAAGTACTGAATGAACATTTACTTTTAGGTAAATGGCCTGCTGGGCGGCCTACGCTCAAAGGTTTCGATAAAGGAAACAAAGTACTCTGGTCGAGTGACATAAGAAACTGTACTTTAGAGTTGAAATTACTACGGCACTATGATTGAGATACCACTTGATGTGTGTGGGAACTCACTCTATCACTAATGGCTGAAATTATTTAGTGTGAAGAAAGGCTTAGTGTTTCGAATTGAAGAAGATAGAAGAAGAAAGAGGTCTCATCAAGGTTTTTAGCTTTGGAGGCATTAGTTGGATAATGAGACCATAGCCTTCCTTTTATACTATTCTTCAATAGGGTTAGGGTTGAATTATATGGATTAAAAAATAATAAAATATTTGGCAAAAATTCAACCTTGGCTGTACAAGATAGTGGACCAATCTCTAGTTACAATTTTACCACTTTATTTCAACCACTTATTCTTCTTTCAATAATAGCATATTTTTCAATTCAAACCTATAAATGCCAAAACTATTTATTTAATAATTAAAATAATTATCAAATAAAATTGTGATTTATAATATTTATTAATAAGACTCCATAAGGTCTCTTAATTAACAAATAAACCCTAAAACACTATTTCTTCACAATGAAGCCATAACATAGTGAAAAATACATAAACTAGACGTAGTCTAATTTTAGAATTATAATTGATTAATTAAAATCAATTAACCGAGTCTTACAAGCAGAATGTCTCAACTAGAATGGGGACCATGGGCCTATATAAACGAGCATCCAATAAGCAGTCCTAGAATTTACCAAGTAAACTCACTAACTTATTAATTTCTCATTGCATCCACTCATAGAACATGGAATTGCACTCTCAGTCATATAAAACGCTCTATATGTTCCACGATATAGATACGCTATTAATTATCAATTATTATAATCCTAATAATCAATGATCCTCTATAGATGATCTACATTGAATAGGGATAAAATTACCATTACACCGTTTCAATGTATTTTATCCTTAAAAGAGTTGCTACCTATAAATGATATTTAAGTGAAATAATATAATCACTAAAATGAGATCTCAATCATTTATATCTATTTAGCAAGCTCAAAGGAAATCATCGTTTCACTTCTAAATACCTATAGAAGTTAAAGATCCCATATCTATGTTTAGCGCTCCCACTCAATTGTACTACCATGTTCCCAAAATGTACGTATCACCCTGACCAAAAAGTAGGCTTAACTAACAAATCAAAGAACATGAATAACACTCTTCAGATCGAACCTAATCATGTCAGGATTAAGATCATTTGATCTAGGATCAACAAGGTGATATTGAATTGAATAGATATTACGGTAAATTTATCATATCTAATGAAACTTCAATATCGGTCCCTTCCAATGTATACTCCATACATCCTGTTATCCCAATTTTTGCACTCTAACGTGGCATCACATGAATGGTGACACGTGTAGTCAACTTGGAGCATGTGCTCGGGAAGCATAGTCTGAGCTGGATGCCTCGCTGGCATGCCCAGAGCAAAGCAATCAGCAATCCGCACAGAGCAACCAACACTTAGCAGATTCAGCTTTCACATTGTGAGTCATCAACAAAATCCCTATAACTCAGGGATCAGATTACTGGGATATGCCATACACACGATCCCACTATCAGTGTATCCAGCATCAATCCCACGATCTTTGTATTCAGCATTGATCCCACGATCTTTCTATTTATACGAATTGTGACAAGAGGGGAAACTCTTCCTCTCCAAGCTTACTAGCCCTATAAATAGTGATGCATGTTCACTGGGCAATAGGTCAAAAACAGTTGAGCTGAGACTATACCCTAAATATATTATCTAAGAATTATACATTCAGAGATAATGTTGTAAGAGCTATAAGAAAAGGAACCTTTCTCCTTGACCTTAAGTCAATACAAATAACGAGGATTAGGCTATTACCGAACTGCTCGGGGATGAACCTCTATAAAATTCCTGTGTCTTTATATTGCTTTTTTATATATCTATTGCTATAAATCACTTATCACTTACTAAATTTGACTCGTTATTGTTGGCTAAAAGCGAGGTCACCACATCCGATACAGGTAAACTTTGCCAATTCCCTGGAAAGGACATAACACTTATCCAAGGTGTAAGTATACTTATCATTGATTTTTATGCCAGTCTAAATCCAGTGAACTGACACGTCAGGGAATTAAACTTTCGAACATATAAACATGATTATATTCCACTGTGCCGACAACACTATAATCATGAACAAATACATATGTTCTGGACCTAATAGAATTTATACATAAAATATAATCATGAAATAAATCATGTGAACCAAGCAACATAAAATGTTATTTCTGACCTTTATTAATTAGTAAATCTGATTATATTGAAATGGGTTTTATTTAGGGCACAAAACCCAATATGACAGTTGTTCATGATAGAATACATCTCTTCTTCAGGCACACATCTTCTTATTATCTGATCAGCGCAGTGCTTGTAGAGAATCGGCTCTTCCCAATAGTAATGTTTTACCTCTGAAAAGAACTTTTTCAATTGTTGACGAGACATCTCTGGAGGAGTGACCTTGGCAGCCAAGAAGTTGACATAATCAGAGAAGAAGATGGCGTGCAGCATCCAGTCTATTACATCAGTAAAAGACTCATCGAGGCTGAAGGCCGATATCCGTTGATAGAAAAGCTTGCCTACTACCTCATCTTAGCAACAAGAAAGATAAGACCTTACTTTCAAGCTCATCTTGTTCGGGTGTACACCGACCAACAACTACAGCAACTACTGCAAAAGCCAGATGCCTCCGGGTGATTACTCAAGTGGGCGGTTGAATTGGGGCAGTACGAAATCAATTTCCAACCCCGAACAGCTATCAAAGGCCAAGACTTGGACGACTTTGTGGTGGAATGCACAGGAAAAACTGAAAGCATCCCAAAAGGTGATCTCGAGCAAACACCACAGCTGACCAGCACTGAAAGCAAGCCGACCTGGAAGCTTCACGTGGATGGATTGGCCACAGATCAGCTATCCGGCGCAGGAATTGCCCTTGTCACACCTGGGGGGAAACATCTGCATGCAGCGATCAAATTTGGATTCATAGCCTCCAACAATGAGGCCGAATACGAAGCCCTAATCGCTGGACTCAAACTAGCGAAGGAAATGAAAGTCGAGCACATCGAGATCTGCAGTGACTCACAGCTAGTGGTTAATCATGTATCTGGCGAATACGAGGCTCGAGGAGAAAAAATAATAGCAAATTTGAGCAAAATACATGATCTGCTCGCACAATTCAAAAGCTACAGCCTCAAGCAGATTCCAAGAGAGGAAAATACAACTGCTGATGCGCTAGCCCGTTTGGCGAGCAACAATATAAGTGACAAGGCGAACCTGGTCCCGATCTAGTTTCTTGAAGAGCCTAGCATCACCGGCACGGAAGAAATCGAAATGATCGACACATCTCTGAACTGGATGATGCCAATAGCAGCCTATATCAACTCTGGGGAACTCCCAGATAACCGAAATGAAGCTCGGAAAATGAGAAGAAAGGCAGCACGGTACATCATCGTAGACAGGATCATGTACATAAGAGGATTCTTAATGCCATTTCTAAGGTGCGTCACATCAAATGAAGCTGCACGGCTTCTATATGAAGTTCACGACGGATTCTGCGAAAATCATGCAGCCGGATAGAGCTTATCAAAGAAAATTCTAAGGCAAGGCTACTTCTGGCCGACGATGATCGAAGATTCGAAAACTTACGTCAAGAAGTGCGACAAATGCCAGAGATTTTCAAAGATACCAAGGGCTCTGCCCAACGAGCTGACACAAATGCAAAGTCCGTGGCCCTTTGCCATCTGGGGAATTGACCTAATCGGGCAATTGCCTAAAGGTAAAGGTAGAGTGCAGTACGCGGTGGTAGTAGTCGACTACTTTACAAAGTCGACTGAAGCCGAACCACTCGCAACTATCACATGAAAGAAGGTTCAAGACTTTATAGTGAAGATCATCATATGCCGGTTTCGACTACCGTACAAAATAGTTTCGAACAACGGCAAGCAGTTCGACAGTCAATCTTTCACTGATTTCTGTGCGAACCATGGCATCATCAAAAGTTCTCTGCAGGGGCACATCCACAAGCAAATGGTCAAGTTGAAGCAGTCAACAAGACCCTGAACGACACGCTAAAGAAGAAGCTTGAAGATGTCAAAGGAAATTGGCCGGAAGAACTCCCTAAAGTTCTATGGTCTTATCGTACAACGGAAAAAATAGCAACCGGGCAGACACCATTCTCAATGGCGTACGGTTATGAAGCTATGCTGCCCGTCGAACTCAAACCACCTTCCCACAGAAGGTTGACGTACGATCAAGGTACCAATCACATACTCCTTGCAGAATCACTTGATGAAATCGAAGAAAGACGAGCAACTGCAAACTTAAAGTTGGTAGCTCATCAACAAAAAGTAGCTCGGTATTTCAACAAACAAGTGAAAGCTCGAAAATTCTTTGTGGGAGATATTGTCCTAAGAAGGGTATTCCTAAACACCAAAGACAGCACGTCAGGCGTACTAGGACCCAACTGGGCAGGACCTTATCAGGTGGTCGAAGTTCTCGACTCTAGAGCATACGAACTTGGTAAGTATGACGAAAAAATGCAACTCATTTTAGTACCATGATACTGGAATGGAGAACATTTAAGGAAATACTACCAATGAGTACTCAGGTCGGGTAGACCACTTCAAAGTACTCAGGTCAAATAGACCATTTCCAAGTACTCAAGTCGGGTAGACCACATTAAAGTACTATTGAACATTCGCTATAAGTGAATGGCCTCTTGGGCAGACTCCGCGCAAAGGCTTCAGAAACAAAAGTACTCAGGTCGGGTAGACTGCTTTAAAGTACAGTTTCTTATTTGTTTTATGTCATGATAAGTTAAAAAGATCTATTGGATCACTAGCTTTAATGTAAGTTACTACGGTACCAAATACATTTTCGATCAATAAAAGAATAAAGATAGTATTTCCAATTCTATTGAGTCGAAAAAATCACCATGATTATAATTTACCTAGAGTGCGTACAAAAGGTTCAGTCGAACCCAAAACACCGAACAGAAAAGCAATATATTTGCGAAAGACAAGTGACCATGAGTCATACGTCTGCTCGGTCACTTGGGGGGCACCTATACCTGTAGAAAGCATCTGGTAAACATAAAACAATCACAATTGCACTGCAATTATAAACAAAGAATGAAATTCATTAAGGATAACAAGAGCATAAAGTACCGAGATTAAAAGCTGTCGATCAGCCCGTTGTCCAAAAGATGAAAATTAATTCCAAGTTTAAAGACCGCTTGGCCAGTCATGATGTCTTAAAGGCCTTACGACCATATATAATATATATATAAATAGGAGAGATAAAAAGATCAATGTTCAAACAGCTGGAGTGCCAGGCTCTGGATTTGATTCTTCTGAGTCGACTGGAGCAGCATGATCTGTTGTTCGAGTAGGAGAAGCATCAGCAGCCTGGTCAGAAGCTTGGCTGGAAGTTGAAGCAGCCACCTCTTTCCCACCATAGGCAACTTGGGGCGCGCAGTACTCGAGGTACATGTCCTTGGCGTCGCCCAAGTAGTCAAAGTTGGCCTGCGGATTAGCCTTCAAAAAATCAAAGAAGAGCTCGAGGTCGACAGTCTCCAAAGCATCAACCTTCTCTCTCAAGCAGTTTGCCCCGATCGCCTGAGCATCCTTATCATCCTTCAGCCGAAGGAGAACTTGCCGCAGGGAAGTTCTCTCATCCTGAAGACGATCAACTTCAGCAGATAAGGTCTCGATGGTTTCCTCAAAGCGATCAGCAGCCTCACCCAACTCATGGCGAACAGCTGAAGTCTCCGCCCTGGCCTCCTCAGCTTCCTTCTAGGCCAAGTCCACCTCCGCCCTCAAGGTGTCGGAGAGAGCCGTACTCTTGGAAGTAGCAGATTTAGCCCTGGAGTAGGTATAAGCCAACTTCAAACTGGCCTGCATAAAGGAAGAAGTCAGTATAAAAAGCTAAATATGAAAAGCTAAAAGGGAAGTGTCAATAAGAAAAGACTAACCCTGGTAAGCTCCTTCAAGAGTCCGCCCACCAACACATCCAGAGAAGAGTTTTCAGCACCAGCCAGCTGCTCACCGACCTCAGGAACCAGCCAGTTCATGTGATGGGCCATCACCTCCGTGCCCTTCTTGACCTCAAGCAGCATGGGCATGGATGGAGTTGGTGCTTGCACCCGTTCAGGAATCCTCCTCACAAGTTCGGACCCAGATGTTGGTGGCCCAGAGACCTTAGACTTGGCAGATATGGGAGTGGAAGGATTTGCAGTAGTTAGCTCCTCAGAAAGATGAATGACCTCTCCAGAAGGCCTCTTCTCTAAAGATCCCTCTCCAGCCTTGGACTTCTTGGGCGGAGGGGAGGCACTAGAGCCTCCGCTCATCCTCTTCCTTAAGGCGTCCATCATCTGCCGAGACATGTCTGCACAGAGCAAAAACAGTGTGGTTAGCAAAAATCAACAAAAAATACAAAGTATGAAAGTCAAGAAGCTGAAAAAGAAGTAAAGCACAGAGTGACTGTCCGCCCAGAAAGTTAGAAGTCCATCATCACCTGACATCGACTTTATCTCAGCCATAACGACCTTCCCTTTTCTAGCATATGGATGGGATGGCCGAGCAAGTGAAATGGGCTCCCTTATGCGAATGCCATGTTCCACGGGCCTAGGCGTGGCCGGGAGTTTCTTCTTCCTCCTCAAAGGAGCCACCTGCTCAGCCTCAGCCTCAGCCTCAGCTTCATCTTTAGGATTCATAGACTCCTGAGCATACTGCTCTACCAGAGCATCTCCCTTCAACTTAGCTTCACGCTTAAGTTGAATCAGCTCATTCTCCTTATGAGCTCGTTCAGGCTGAGCAGCAACAGATTTCCCCTTCTTCCCCGTCACGGACTTAGAAGAAAAGTCCTCTGGGTAGAGCCCGTACTGTACCAGATTTGCATCACAGGTCAACTAGATAATATCCTTGTCTTCCGCCGGCAACCGGGCAAGCTTTTGAGCCCTATCCCTAAGGGTAAGGGTGAGGGAAGGACGGTGATACGTCGGAATCTGCTGAAACTGAGTCCGAGTGATGTTTGGATCCTTTGTTGGAATTTATTTTACCAGGATCTTAGATCTACTCACAAGTATGTTGTTTAAACACCCTAAATATGAACTTTCTAAAACGATAAATTAAACACATATAAAGTTAAGAAAACCTTACATTGATGCAGCGGAATTAATGTCTCCTTCCACTCAGATCTCTAACCCTTGTATCCTTTCTGTAGCAGAGTATAATCAAGATCTGAGCCCGAATGTCCTTCTTCTTCAAGTCTGATCCTTCACAGTCTTCCAATCTATGATTGAGTTACTGCTTGCTGTGTGTGGGCACTTACTCTTTCACTAGGGTTTGAATTTTATGAGGAGAGAAAAGATTAGAGGGTTTCGGCCAGGTATAGAAAGTGGGGAAGGGTTAGTTTTTCTGAAGAGAGAAATTTCTGTAAGAAAACTAATGAAAGCATATTATTGACTGAGCCATCACTTTCTATTTATAGGCAACTACTAGGTTTAGGTTAGGAATTATTTGGCATTAAAATAATGAAAATATTAATTTGAAATCCCACAATAAGTGGCCGACCATGGTGTGTTAGTGGGCCCCACTTGATTTTGCAGTTTTATCAAATTTTATTTCTATTTTCTCAAAAACGCCAATTTTCTAATTCTAACGTTTTAAATGCCAAAACTAATTATTTAATAACTAAAATAGATTATTAAATAATATTGTCATTTAATTTAATTATTAACTAGACATATAAAGTCCATTAATAAATAAATAAACCTAGAATCTCTTTTCTTTACAATTTCACACCTGCTTACTGAAAATTCATAAAATTAGACATAGTCTAACTTTAGAATTATAATTGATCAATCACGAATCAATTAATGAGTCTTAGAAGCAGAATGTTCTCAGCTAGAATGGGGACCATAGATCTATATGTTGAGCTTCCAATAAGTGAACCAAATTTACCAAGTAAATTCCTACTTATTAATTCTTCGTAGAATCCACTCTTAGAACATAGAATTGCACTCTCAGACTTATATAAAAGCATATTGTATGTTCCACGATATCAATATGCTATCTCATTTAACCATTGTTATAATCTTATTGTGATTTAAAGATCCGCTATATAGATGATCTACATCGACATGGGATTTCTGTACCGTTCTCACCCCTCAATGTATTTTGCCCCTTAAAACACTTAGCTACCTGTAAATGGTGTTTAGTGATCCAATAATTAGTAAGTTAAACAAGAGCTCATCCATTTACTTCTATTTGCTAAGCTCGAAGGGAATCATCACTTTACTTCTATACACCAGTAGAAGCTATAGATTCCATATTTATGTTCAGCACTCCCACTCAATCATACTATCATGTTCGCAAAATATACGTATAACCCTGACCTAAAAGTAGGCTTAACTAATAAATCAAAGAACATGAATAGTACTCCTAAGTTGAGCCTAAGCATATCAGGATTTAGATTCTTTTAATCTTAAGATCAACTACTGATATTGACTTGGAAAGATATATAAAACGGTAAGTTTGTAATATCTTAACTTAGTTGCAATATCGGTCCAGTCCAATGTATACTCCATACATTCGAAACTAGTATACTTTACTAATGTCCTGGAAAGAACATAACACTTACTCCAAGTGTAAGTATACATCATCGCTGATTATCACATTAGTCTAAATCCAATAACACTGATGAAACAGGGACAAAGTCTTTTGATTCATATGATCACAATCACATTCCACTGTGTTGACGATACTGTAATTGTGAATAAACATATGATCTGGATTTAACTGATTCTGTGTGTAAATGTAATAAACATATTTAAACCATTAGCATGTAGAATTCATGCAAACATCAATCACTTCAAATTTCTTTTATTGATAACTGATCAGATTGTGAAGAGTTTTATTTAGGGCATAAAACCCCACTTGCACTAATATAAAACAAAGTATGCAAATAGGTCAATCTGATGTCTTGATCTTCAGATCAAGTGCAGTATATTTGAATCCACCCAAACTTCTGGAAACTAGTTCATAAATTAACTTATGAAACATCCTTTACTATATGCTTTACTCATCAAGGGATACTGAAATCTTTACTGTTTTAAAAGTACATCTGAATAAACAGAGGACATATCTCTCATATTTTAAAATATGTAATTGAGATAATACAGTGTAGACTTTTCTTCAGCAATATAACTTTCTGGTATTTTCAAAATTTACAAAGTTATAACTCTTCTCTGGTAGAGCTTGAATTATTATAGAATAATTCCTCCACCCCCAAAGTAAGCACCATCTCAAAGATCTCGAAATGAGTTGGTGAGATACAAGGACAACTGATACACAGTTCCTTAATATCTAGCATATATTGATCACTTTCATAAATATTTCTTGAATATCTTCTAATGTTCCCTATGTGATTACATCTCAGATAGCTCTCACTCAATAGCAGATGTCTGGTTAAATAATACTTTTAACCTCTGATTCTTTGGAGAGTTACCTAGTTGTGACTTTTGTATTAGTCTGAAACTTTAAGTTAAGACTAAGTCATCAACATAGCAGACTAGTATTTGAAGTGAAAAATACATGCCAGAGATAAAGTACTCAAAATTAAGATACCATAAATTTTTATGAGGATTAAAAATTCTTGGTTCAAGTCATTCGAATAGACTGAACTAGAGTTCTTTATCTTATTCTCATAATTCTGATAAGTTATACCTTTCCATGTGAATGGTTAGATTTGCTTTTGAGTAGTGTTCTTAAGTACCTATCACAAGTATCAACCTGATGAAGATGGGAATAGAATTTTAAAATTCTCCCACTCAATTAAGGTAGTGTGAAACTTTATCAAAGAACTTTCAAATGTATCAAACTTTTACTTACAACAGTAAAATCGAAATGGAACATACAATCAAGATCAAGAAGTTATATTGATAATAGCTGACTCATTATATTACTTCCATGTTTAAAGAAAATATGTGTCACATAGGGAATTGTGGAATAGACTCCACCCCTAAGTATATACATATAGGGTACTATGGATAATCTCCACCCCTAAGTTTATAGATTATGATCCACCCCTAAAGGTAGTAAAGATCATTATTCTCTAAGTGTGATAGAGTTTATTTGTTGTTGAATACTATCTAGAGTTCATTAGATATGAAAGATCGTTGAACTGCTGCATAGTTTTCTTAACTTTTCTCCACCCCTATCAGATCAAAAGATCCTTTTATTAAACAAATTCTTAATAATTGTGTTAGAATTAACAATTATTAATAAACATAGAAATAGTTTCTAGTGTTTATTTAATATAACTCTATGAAGAGTTGTAAATATTATAGAATTTGCATCAATAATAAAAACACTCACACATACAAACATATAAATATATTGTGGTAATAGTTGATGAAGATAAAATAAATGAAGCTCATTCTCATAAATTGCATTGGTTGAATTCGAAAATAAAAGAATACTTTATTAATAATAAAATAAAAAATGTATTGCAACAATATAAGAAAAACAGGGATAAATATTTCTAACTAAAATTTGAAATCCAAATTGTCTTTAAACTAAAACAATTAATTCAAAAATAAATTGAAGAGCTTCATCTTCATCTGGACGATCTCATCTGAGTTCAAGTAGCTTGGCCTATAAGAAGAAGAAAACAAATAAACAAAGTTAGTCCAGAATCATAAATCCAATTGGATAATAATTCACTAAAACTCTTAAAGTTTATAAATAGAAATACCTTGTTTCTTTGCAATAAGTTTAGGACATTGGGGCTTCCAATGACCTTTTTCATTGCAGTAGAAACACTTTCCTTTAAGTGTAGCATCACTAGAAGGATCAGCCTTTTTATTCTTCATGGCTTTTGTTCGCTTCTTGGTGTTCTTCCACTTCTTCTTCGATTTGGGTTTCGAAGCAGAGACAACATTTGCTTCAGGTTTGTTCGTCCCATTACCATTCCCAGGATTGTGAGGTTTACTCCCTTTCTTCTTGGCTCCTCCAATCAAATTTTCATAAGTTTGAAGGTCATTGACTAATTCATGAAAGTCAATTTCCTTCTTATTCATGATATAATTTGATGTGTATGGTAGAAATGCTAGAGTCAGGCTATTAAAGATAAGACTTACTTGAGTAGCATTGTCCATTTTAGCACCATGATCCTGGGCTTCTTGGAAATAACTTGACATTAGGAGAACATGATCACGCACGTTTTGATGAGGTTCCATCCGTGCCTTAATGTACTTCTTAGTCGCGTCAAAGTGGGACTAAAGTGATGCCTAACCGAATAGCTCATTTAACTTCGTCATAACTTCAGCAGCCTTCTCGGTTTTAGAAAACCGTGTTTTGAGGGTGTCAACCATGCTAGAAAGCATAAAGTATAGAGCTTTGTCATTTGCTTTCTGCCAATGCTCATACTTTTCTTTCACAGCTTTGGAAGCATTGTCCCCAGGCACTTTAGGTGACGGCTGAGTTAAAACAAACAAGGCACTTTCTCCTATGAGAGCAATATTAATGTTCTCATTCCACTTATTAAAGTGAGATCCATTCAGCTTATTTTCAGTCAACAGTGATAACATGGGATTCATTTTGATAATACAGGATACTCCAAAATAATAGAAATCAACAAATAGAAATTAATAATGGTTTACACAAAATCAATTCAGAAATTATAAGCACATAGCAAGTAGGAATGATATGAGAAAATACTTAAAATATTCAATCCTAAATAATTTCCAAGGTTTTTCAACAAACTGATATCAGTGTCCCGTTTAGGCGAGCGTCAAAGCTACCATCCATTGAATAGAGTTGTCAGCTCATCTAAAATGTTAAACATTCTACCAACCTTTTATTCTATCAAGATTGGAATCCAGCGTTGTCTCGTTTAGGAGAGAGTCAAGGCTATTCTATCTTATGAGCTACTTGTTAGGTTTTATGCCCTAAATAAAACTCCATTTCAATGTAATCTATTTTATTTAACATCAATAAAGAAACAGAAGTATTTTTCATTCATTTGTGTATGTTTTGGTTCACTTTATCAATTGCTTGTCTATTTGATTTATAAATTCATCTTAAACCCTTTTCACATACTTGATCATGTTTATTGTGTTGTCATCACATTGGAAAGTAAACATGACTATGTGAATAAAGTTTCCTAGATTTATCAAACACAGGGTTTTACTGATATGATAATCTACAACAAGAGTTTACTTGTATTTGGAGAAATACTATGTTCTTTCCAGAACATTGGTTAAAGTAAAGCTCAAGTTGGATGCATGGAGTATGCATCGGAAGGGACCGATATTGAACTTTGACTTAGATTTAATTAAACTTACCGTAAAATCTATTCAAGTCAATATCGCCAAGTTGATCCTAGATCAAATGATCTTAATCCTGTTATGATTAGGCTCAATCTTGAAAGGTTATTCGTGTTCCTTGAATTGTTAGTTAAGCCTACTTTTAGGTCAGGGTGATACGTACATTTTGGGAACACGGTAGTGCAATTGAGTGGGAGCGCTAGCATAAACATGGAATCTATAGCTTCTATCTGGCGAATAGTAAGCAAAGGATGATCTCCTTCGAGCTTGACCAAACGAAAATAAATGGTGGAGATCTCATTTCACATTAGCTGAAATATCATTTATACGGGGTCAAGTGTTTTAAGGATAAAATACATAGTAGGGTGTTACGGTAAACTAATCCCTTTACTGTGTAGATCATTCATATAGAGGATCATTGATCAAATTAGGATTATAACAATGGATAACTAATGATGTGTCTATATGGTGGAATATATTGAGCATTCTATATACTGAGAGTGCAATTCTAAGTTCTATGCGTGGATTCAACGAAGAATTAATAAGTTAGTGAATTTTAGTGCTAAATTCTTGATCTACTTATTGGAAGCTCGATTATATAGACCCATGGTCCCCCCACTAGTTGAGATAATATTGTTTGTAAGACTCATGTAATTGGTTTTGATTAATCAATTATAATTCACAAATTAGACTATGTCTATTTGTGAAATTTTCACTAAGTAAGGGCGAAATTGTAAAGAAAGAGTTAATAGGGGCATATTTGTTAATTATGATACTTTGTATGGTTCAATTAATAAATATGATAAATGACAATATTATTTAATAATTATTTATAATTATTAAATAGTTAGAATTGCCATTTAAATGGTTGAATTAGGAAATTGGCATTTTTGAGAAAATCAAATACAAAAGGTGTTAAAATTGCAAAATTGCAAAAAACAAGGCCCAATCGACTAAGCCATGGCCGGCCACCTTTGTAGGCTTTTTAAGTTGATAATTTCATTATTTTAATTCCAAATAATTCAAACCAAACCCTAGTGGAATGCTATAAATAGATAGTGAAGGCTTCAGGAAAATTACACTTCAGACTTTCTGAATTAGAAAAACTTGAGCCTCCTATCTCTCTACTCTAGCCGCCACTCTCTCTCTATTCTTCCTTCATATTTCGAACCTACCTTAGTGATTAGAGTAGTGCCCACACACATCAAGCAATACCTCAATCATAGTGAGGAAGATCGTGAAGAAAGATCATCAGCAAAGGAGATTCAGCATCAAGGATTCAGAGAAAGAGATCCAGGTTCAGATCTTGATAATACTCTGCTACAGAAAGGATTCAAGGGTTAGAGATCTGAACGGAAGGAGTCATTTAATTCCGCTGCACCCAATGTAAGGTTTCTTAAACTATATATGTGTTTAATTTATCGTTTTAGAAAGTTCTTATTTAGGATGTTAATAAACATACTTGTGAGTAGATCTAAGATCCTGGTAAAATAATTCCAACAACTGGCGTCAGAGCCATGGTAATTGATTTACTTGCAAGAAATTTGGACTTTAAAACGATTGTTTGTTTGTTTTTGGATGGTATCATGTTGTATTGAGTGTTATTTGATGATTGATTGATGTTTGTAAATTTTCGTAAAAAATAATTGTCATTCTGTTTCTGGAATTATTTTTATTGGATAGTATGGAAAAAATTAAGCAAGTTACTTTTTTACAGAACTCAATTTCGATTTAATTTGAATTAGTTATGATTTTTTGAAGATTCGAAAAAATCGGGGCTGTGCTGAAATTTTCTTGCGATCGCGAAAACTGTCCGTACAGCTCACAATTTTTTCGTTTTTCTTCGTTTTTTCATGGAATTAACTTCCGATTTTTTGTGTAGTTGTGTATTTATACTATTACTATTCCTAATTCAATTCTAATTATCATTTTGAATTAATTTAATATTTTTTAAATTTAATTCAAGATATTAGTGTAATTTGAATTTGAATATAATTAGTATCTATCCTTTTGCTTAAAAATCTATCTTATTTTAAAATTTGATTATATCTTATCTTATTTTAAATTTAAAATAAGATAATTATAATCATGTAATTTTTAAATGATATAAGATATTTTGCTAATTTTTTTAAATTTTGTTATTTTATTTATTTAAATTACATTTAAAATTTGAAAAAGATATTTATTTATCTTTTCTAATTTTTTATTTAATTTTTATTTATAAAATAACATTTAAAATTTAAAAGTAGTTAGCAAATTTTTTTTGAAATGATATTTAGGTTGGTTGAAACCTAATTTTTCAAAATTGTAGGTTTAATTTTAAATTTAAATATTTAATTAAATTTCGAAATTTTTTTTCAAATTTTTTAAATTTTCGAATTATTTTTTTATTATTTAATTAATTATTTTCGAAATTAATAATTTAATTTAAAATTAAATAAATCCTACATCCAACTATCCAACTAACCTTGTTACAGAAGTATGTGTTTTAGCTTGTGTGTAAGTTTTGAAAACCTACTATTACTTGATTGCAAATAGCCATGGTTACTTTTTGCCAGATCTAATGATCTGATGGCTCCATTGGTCAAGATAATAATTTGTAACAGGTATATTTACAATCTTCTTTCATCTGTGTATGACCTAGCAACATGATAGGACCCATCCAAAGTGTGCCTATGTGAGCCTATGTGTTTAATTTTATTATAGATGCATATAGGATGTTGTTGCTAAAATCAATTATCATAGTTCTTGATAGAATTTATTTAGGCCCATTTAGTTTTTGGGCCTATTCAATTAATAACAGTTGTTCTTATTAAGGTCAAATTCCTCTCTTTTGGGCCTTGTGTGAGAGTTGGGAGCTGTAACACCCTAACTAACTTAGGCATATTACGTGATTTTCAAACATACTGTGCAGCTCGTTGCTAATCAACGAGGTTTATGGAAAAACGTGATTAATTAAAATTTTGCTTTTTAATTAAACTTATAAAACAATATTACAAAAGACTCGGGATCCCGATTATAAAAATATTTACAAAAAGTTTAACTGTTTAACTGTTACATAAAAATAAAGGTCGTCTAACGACCAGTTACAAAATTCAGCCTTGCTGTCCCGAGGATCGTACGCTCCAGGCCTAACCGCCCCGACATGTACAATCTCATAAGCTCGCTCACGGTCCATCAGCTATAGCCTTGCCTTTACCTACACATAAACGTAAACTGTGAGTCGACAGACTCAGTAAGAAAAGCATAATAATACTCATACATAATTCTAACTGCCGTGTCCAACACGATACTGAGTCCCGCTACTGCCATGTCCAACATGGTACTGAGCCACTACTGCCATGTCCAACATGGTACTGAGTTTTGAACGTTCACAGGGACGGTACTATTGACAAGTATCCTCCTGATCGGTCGAACCGGTCATACTCCGGCTGCTGGTCATACTCCAGCCTGTACCGACGGGATAGGTCAATAGTACGGAACCACCAACCAAATGTCAGCCTGATCGGTCGAACCGGTCATACTCCGGCTGCTGGTCATACTCCAGCCTGTACCGACGTGACAGGGTTGGATGGTTCGAAGCCTATATACATAACTAATGTAATCTAACAGGCTTCCTACATGCACGCTAAACATGTAATCTACATATGCATACTGTTATACTAATCTTACCTGGATTCCGATTTCAGGTGTGCCGGTCAACCTGACTGGAACTGAAGCTGAGCGGCGGATTACTGGCTCCTAAACCATAAAAATCACAACGCTATAAGTGACACGCTAAATCACTTCCCGGGGACTAAAACTAGGAACTAAAAGTTTCCCTATCGATAAAAAGCATGGCAATACCCCTAAAAACATAAAAACGAGGAAAACTAGGGTTCTGAAAAATTCCCCAACCGGTAGACCGGTTGCCCAACCGGAATTCCGGTTCTGGGAAATTCAGGACCCTCATCCGGAATTCCGGATGCACAACCGGAATTCCGGTTCCTCGCAGGCAGCAACATCAAATTCTCATAACTTGCACAATTCAACCCCAAATCACCTCAAACTTTCCAGACCTGTTCTATACCTTCCCTAGAACATTTCTAAGGCCTCAAACTAACCCAGAAATCACAGAAGCAAAAATCACCATTGGAGCTCAAGCTTTGAGTTCTAAACTCAAACTTGAGCAAATCCACCTAACAAGCAATCAAACCAACTTAATTCTACATAATCAAGCTCAACATAACCTCTGGAAACTCAAGCAAACATCCTCAACATCACAGCAACAAAATATAACCTTTTCTCTCAAAAATCACATATTTGCATAGAAAATTCAAAGCTTTGAACAACCTAACTAACATGCTTTCAAAACAGCTCATTTAACTTCAATTAACATGCTTTAAACCACATAATTTAACAACAAAATCACAGCAGCCACAGCAACCAAAAATCATGCATGCATCACCATTTTCATCATTTTTTTCCAATAAATTAAAGAGAGAAAGTTAGAGATTACATACCACAACCAAGAGTTCACAATTAGGTTGAATCTAGCTTTGAAAAATGAAGAAAAACCCAGCCTTTGCACCCCAAATACCCAGCCAAAATGGAGAGGAAAAGAGAGAGTTTTTTGGAAAATTCTATTTTCTTTTCTAAGTGTTTTTTCTTTTGTAAAAATGAAAGAAATAACATAAATCCACTTATCATATTTCATTTCAGCCAAGTAAACGTAAATAAATATTTAATTTTTATTTAACAAATTCACATAAGACAAAACACTAATGGGGCAAAAAGACCATTTTGCCCCTCCACCATAAAATCACATAATTCATACTAAAGGGGTATTTTTGGGACATTCTAAATTCCCGGCCATTCTCGACATTCCCAATGTCTAAAACCCGTCCCCAAACTACTAGCATACTAAGTTGTGGTTTCTACTGAGCTAAACGCCGAGTTCCAAAATACCGGGCACCGAAATTACAAAATAGGCAAGCTACTGAATAACATAAATAACAGTATAATAAATTATTTAAATAGCTATAAATAATTTCATAATTAATCATAATTAACTGATAATTTCCAAATTAACTAAGCGGGCTTTACAACTATCCCCCCCTTAAAAGGATTTCGTCCCCGAAATCTAACCTGAATAACTCTGGATATTGAGCTCTCATATCTGACTCAAGCTCCCAGGTGGCTTCCTCCACCTTCCTGTTTCTCCAGAGAACCTTGACCAATGCTATGGTCTTATTCCGAAGGACTTTATCCTTTCTATCCAGGATCTGCACTGGCTATTCTTCATAAGTCATGTCTGGCTGAAGCTGAAGACTCTCATAACTGAGTATATGAGAGGGGTCTGAAACGTATTTTCTCAACATTGAGACATGGAATACGTTGTGAACTGCTGATAAGGCTGGAGGCAATGCTAACCGATATGCCACTTGACCTATCTTCTCGAGAATCTCGAAAGGTCCTGTAAATCTAGGGCATAACTTGCCTCTTTTCCCGAAACGTTTAATCCCCTTCATCGGAGATACCCGTAAAAACACATGTTCCCCTACTTGGAACTCAACATCTCTGCGTTTCGGATCTGCGTAACTCTTTTGTCTGCTCTGTGAGGCAAGCATTCTAGCTTTTATCTTCTCTATCGCCTCATTGGTCCGCTGAACTGACTCTGGACCTAGGTATTTCCTCTCCCCTGTCTCATCCCAGTGGATAGGGGATCTACATTTCCTACCGTACAACAGTTCATAGGGAGCCATCCCTATCGTACTCTGATAACTGTTGTTGTAAGAAAATTCTATCAACGGTAGATACTTACTCCATGAGCCTTCAAAGTCCATAACACAGGCTCTCAACATATCCTCCAATATCTGAATTGTCCTTTCGGACTGACCATCTGTCTGAGGATGGAATGCTGTACTGAATTTCAGCTTTGTACCCATTGCCCGTTGCAAACTTTGCCAAAATTTGGAGGTGAATTTCGGATCCCTGTCCGAAACTATAGACTTCGGTACCCCGTGAAGTCTCACTATCTCTCTGACGTACAGTTCTGCCAACTGATCCACTGAAAATGTTGTTCTAACCGGCAGAAAATGAGCAGATTTCGTAAATCGGTCCACCACTACCCAGATGGAATCAAATAAACCCGTGGTCCTAGGTAACCCAACCACAAAATCCATCGTAATATCTTCCCATTTCCATTCTGGTAGGGTTAGAGGCTGCAACAACCCTGCTGGTCTCTGATGTTCAGCCTTAATCTGACGACAAGTGAGGCAGCTCGATACGAATTCTACCAAATTCTTCTTCATACCGCTCCACCGAAGTACGGTTTCAAATCTTGGTACATCTTAGTGGTGCCGGGATGCAAGGAATATGGGGTAGAATGAGCCTCCTCAAAGATCTCATTTCTAAGTTCCACACTGTTCGGAACACAAACCCTGGCTTTATACAGAAGCATCCCACTGTCTGACACTGAAAAGTCCTTGACTTGACCAGCCAACACTTCATCTCGGATCTTCACTAACTCCGAATCTGTCATCTGAGCGACTTTTATTCTTTCTAACAGATCAGATTGCAGCGTTAAGTTGTGAAGCTGACCTACCACAAACTCAATGCTGGATCTAACCATATCCTCTGCTAGCTGAGGTGAGGTCTGAACCATACTAGCTACTTGCCCGGGACCCTTTCTGCTCAGGGCATCGGCCACTACATTGGCTTTTCCGGGATGATAGAGGATCTCACAATCGTAATCCTTCACTAATTCCAACCAACGCCATTGTCTCATGTTCAAATCTTTCTGAGTAAAGAAATACTTGAGACTTTTATGGTCGGTATAGATCTCACACTTCTCCCCATAAAGGTAATGCCGCCAAATCTTCAGTGCAAAAACCACTGCGGCCAATTCTAGATCATGAGTCGGGTATCGCTGTTCATAATCCTTTAACTGACGGGAGGCATAAGCGATGACCCGATCAGCTTGCATCAATACACATCCCAAACCCTGTTTGGATGCGTCACAGTAGACTACGAACTTCTCCTTGTCCGAAGGCAAAGCTAGTACCGGAGCAGTAATCAATCTCTGTTTCAGCTCCTGAAAGCTAGCTTCACATTTATCTGACCAGATAAACCGCTGATTCTTCTTTGTAAGCTCGGTTAGGGGCATTGAAATTTTAGAGAACCCTTCAACGAACCTACGGTAGTACCCAGCTAAACCCAAGAAGCTTCTGATCTCTGTCACTGTCTTCGGTCTCGGCCAATCCCTGACGGATTCAATCTTCCCGGGATCCACCTTGATCCCATCTTTACTCACAATGTGCCCTAGGAAGGACACCTGAGACAACCAGAACTCACATTTCTTGAACTTGGCGTAAAGCTTATGTTCTCGAAGTCGTTGCAGTACCATCTGAAGATGTAACTCATGCTCCTCTTCTGATTGAGAGTACACGAGGATGTCGTTGATAAACACAATCACACAGATATCGAGGAAATCCTTGAATACTCTATTCATCAGGTCCATGAATGCTGCAGGAGCATTGGTTAGTCCGAATGACATAACCAGAAACTCGTAATGTCCATACCTAGTGCGGAAAGCCGTCTTCGGAATGTCCTCCTCTCGAATTCTCAACTGATGATAACCCGAACGGAGATCAATCTTAGAAAAGACCGTCTTCCCCTGAAGCTGATCGAACAAGTCATCGATCCTAGGTAATGGATATTTATTCTTCACCGTCAGCTTGTTCAACTCCCTGTAGTCGATGCACATCCTCATAGATCCATCCTTCTTCTTGACGAACAAAACCGGGGCTCCCCAGGGTGACACGCTAGGCCGAATGAACCTTATGTCAAGCAACCCTTGGAGCTGAAACTTTAATTCCTTAAGTTCAGCTGGAGCCATTCTGTACGGGGCTTTGGAAACCGGTTCCACCCCTGGTGCCAAGTCAATCACGAAATCAATCTCCCGCTGAGGTGGTAACCCTGGAAGTTCCTCGGGAAAAACATCCAAAAATTCCCGAACCACTCTGATGTCCTCTGGCCGAATAGTATCTGGCCGAGTGGTGTCCACCACCACGGCCAGAAACCCTAAGCAACCGCCGTGCAACAATTCTCTCGCTGACATAGCCGAGATCACCGGGATCCGAGATCCCTGAACCGAACCAACAAACGCAAATGGTTCCTCACTTTCCGGTTGGAAGATCACCATCTTCCTTTTACAATCAATGCTTGCTGAATATTTAGATAGGAAATCCATTCCTAAAATAATATCGAATTCGACTAAACTCATCTCTATCAGATCAGCGCTTAACTCTCTACCATCTATCCTGATCGGCATAGACCTAATCCACCTATTGGAGATAACCAATTCTCCGCCAGGTAACAGGGTCCCAAACCCTGATTCGTATCTATCATAGGGTCTACCCAATTTACTAAAGACTCTGGCCGCCACATAAGAATGTGTAGCCCCAGAATCAAACAACACTGAATATAGCGAGTTGTTAATAGAAAGCTGACCTGTGACAACTGATGGGCTGGCATCTGCATCAGCCGACGTGATAGCGAACACCCTGGCTGGAGTGGGTATCGCTGGAGCTCTCGGTGCCTCTGGTCGGAGCTCGGGACAATCCCTCTTGAAGTGTCCGGGCATGCCACAATGAAAGCATCCCTGACCTTTGCACTCACCCCGATGGTGCCTCTTGCAGCTAGGGCACTCGGGATAGGAGAATCGGGTCTCAGTAACACCAGGACGACTCCCTCTGTTCTGGTTCCCCCGGAACCTCTTATTCTGACTCGAGCCACCGGAAGCAGTGGGTGCTCTCTTCCTCTGATCAATGGCCGAACCACTACTCCCCCTGCTAAAGCCTGATGCAGGAGGGGTAGGAGCTCCGCCACTCACCGGAGTACTGGCTGATTCTGACATACACCCCACTGCGCCCTCAGCTCGCAGTGCCTTCTCCACCATCTGAGCATAGGTGGTGCTGTCGTCTGTGGTAATCATCAGATCATGCCTGATCTTGGGATTCAACCCGTCCAGATACTTCTCCTTCTTGCTGAAGTCGGTCGGCACAATTCCCGAGGCTAACCTCGCCAACCGATCAAACTGAGTAGTATACTCAGTGACGCTCATGTTCTCCCGCTGGGTCAGGTGAGCGAACTCTTTCCTCTTGGCGCTTCTGACCGCCTCATTGTAATACTTTGCATTAAAGAGTTCCTGGAACCTTTCCCAGGTCATGGTGGTGACGTCATGGATCTGAGACACCATGTCCCACCATACTAGGGCGTCCTCCTGGAACTGAAATGTGGCGCACACCACTCTATCGTTACCGGTGACACCCATGAAATTCAGAATCTTGGTGATCACCGTCAGCCATTGCTCGGCTTTCATTACGTCCGGACCTCCCAGGAAAACCAGAGGTGCTTGCTTCCGGAACCGCTCATACAATGGTTCCAATCTATGGGCCGCCACCATTATCTCGGCCTGGGCAGCAGGGGCAGGTGCCACTGGAACTGCGGGCACTGGAACTGCAGGAGCACCCTGCTGTCTTAACCTCTGAATCTCGAGGTCTTGTTCTTCGATCCGGGCTTGCATCTCTGCAAACCGCAACTCCCAATTCGGGGCTCCATGATCGGCTGGGGGAGCCTGGGCAGCCTGTGGCGGGTTCTCATCACCCCGGCCACGAGCCCTGCCTCGGGGACCTCTACCTCGGCCCCTAGCAGGTGGGGGAAACTGAGCTCCCTGACCTTGATTCGACCCCACGGAATTGCCCTGACTCCTGGTAGTCCGCCTGGCGTCCATCTAGTTAGAACCGCCTGCGAAACCAAGAGTTGGCATATCAGGTCGTATTCAAGGCGAGCTTACTAATGCCGCTTAATTTGGAAATTAAAAACGAAACATGCGCCTATTCTACTATCAGGCTACTAACATGCTTCCTAACAGGCTTTTCTTTTTCATAACTGAATTAAATAAACTACTAAAGCAATAAAGGCTTACTGAACCGTGAACCGAGCTAACTGCTGATGATGATTGTACATGTCGCGACGATCTTCGGAAGACAACCTGGCGGCTCTGATACCAAATTGTAACACCCTAACTAACTTAGGCATATTACGTGATTTTCAAACATACTGTGCAGCTCGTTGCTAATCAACGAGGTTTATGGAACAACGTGATTAATTAAAATTTTGCCTTTTAATTAAACTTATAAAACAGTATTACAAAAGACTCGGGATCCCGATTATAAAAATATTTACAAAAAGTTTAACTGTTTAACTGTTACATAAAAATAAAGGTCGTCTAACGACCAGTTACAAAATTCAGCCTTCTTGCCGTCCCGAGGATCGTACGCTCCGTGCCTAACCGCCCCGACATGTACAATCTCATAAGCTCGCTCACGGTCCATCGCCTATAGCCTTGCCTTTACCTACACATAAACGTAAACCGTGAGTCGACGGACTCGAAGAAAAGCATAATAATACTCATACATAATTCTAACTGCCGTGTCCAACACGATACTGAGTCCCGCTACTGCCATGTCCAACATGGTACTGAGCCACTACGGCCATGTCCAACATGGTACTGAGTTTTGAACGTTCACAGGGACGGTACTATTGACAAGTATCCTCCTGATCGGTCGAACCGGTCATACTCCGGCTGCTGGTCATACTCCAGCCTGTACCGACGGGATAGGTCAATAGTACGGAACCACCAACCAAATGTCAGCCTGATCGGTCGAACCGGTCATACTCCGGCTGCTGGTCATACTCCACTCGTACCGACGTGACGGGGTTGGATGGTTCGAAGCCTATATACATAACTAATGTAATCTAACAGCTTCCTACATGCACGCTAAACATGTAATCTACATATGCATACAGTTATACTAATCTTACCTGGATTCCGATTTCAGTGTGCTTAGGTCAACCCGACCGGAACCGAAGCCGAGCGGCGGATTCATCGGCTCCTAAACCATAAAAATCACAACGCTATAAGTGACACGCTAAATCACTTCCCGGGGACTAAAACTAGGAACTAAAAGTTTCCCTATCGATAAAAAGCATGGCAATACCCCTAAAAACATAAAAACGAGGAAAACTAGGGTTCTAAAAAATTCCCCAACCGTAGATCTGGTTGCCCAACCGAATTCCGGTTCGGGAAATTCAGGACCCTCATCCGAATTCCGGATGCACAACCGGAATTCCGGTTCCTCGCAGGCAGCAACATCAAATTCTCATAACTTGCACAATTCAACCCCAAATCACCTCAAACTTTCCAGACCTGTTCTATACCTTCCCTAGAACATTTCTAAGGCCTCAAACTAACCCAGAAATCACAGAAGCAAAAATCACCATTGGAGCTCAAGCTTTGAGTTCTAAACTCAAACTTGAGCAAATCCACCTAACAAGCAATCAAACCAACTTAATTCTACATAATCAAGCTCAACATAACCTCTGGAAACTCAAGCAAACATCCTCAACATCACAGCAACAAAATATAACCTTTTCTCTCAAAAATCACATATTTGCATAGAAAATTCAAAGCTTTGAACAACCTAACTAACATGCTTTCAAAACAGCTCATTTAACTTCAATTGACATGCTTTAAACCACATAATTTAACAACAAAATCACAGCAGCCACAGCAACCAAAAATCATGCATGCATCACCATTTTCATCATTTTTTTCCAATAAATTAAAGAGAGAAAGTTAGAGATTACATACCACAACCAAGAGTTCACAATTAGGTTGAATCTAGCTTTGAAAATTGAAGAAAAACCCAGCCTTTGCACCCCAAATACCCAGCCAAAATGGAGAGGAAAAGAGAGAGTTTTTTGGAAAATTCTATTTTCTTTTCTAAGTGTTTTTTTTTTTTGTAAAAATGAAAGAAATAACATAAATCCACTTATCATATTTCATTTCAGCCAAGTAAACATAAATAAATATTTAATTTCCATTTAACAAATTCACATAAGACAAAACACTAATGGGGCAAAAAGACCATTTTGCCCCTCCACCATAAAATCACATAATTCATACTAAAGGGGTATTTTTGGGACATTCTAAATTTCCGGCCATTCCCGACATTCCCAATGTCTAAAACCCGTCCCCAAACTACTAGCATACTAAGTTGTGATTTCTACTGAGCCAAACGCCGAGTTCCAAAATACCGGGCACCGGAATTACAAAATAGGCAAGCTACTGAATAACATAAATAACAGTATAATAAATTATTTAAATAGCTATAAATAATTTCATAATTAATCATAATTAACTGATAATTTCCAAATTAACTAAGCGGGCTTTACAGGAGCCATAGAAGTGGGTACGACATACTGAACCAAGCACCCCCTCACATGAACCACCCCAATTATGAAGGCCCATTTGCCTGATTTGAATGACTGTACTAGGTTAATTACACTAGTTTAACCTAATTAAAAATTGATTAGCAACATAATTAATTTCATTTATTTTGAAATTAATTTAGAAAATCATAGTTTAAAGAATTTTATATTCTAAGCTAAACTATATGTATTTTCTTGTATTTAATTAAATATAGAATTATAACCATCTAGATTCTTTCTGAAGCTTAATTTAAATTTTTCATTAAATATTCCTATTTATGTTGATATTTAGTTATTTACAACTAACCAACTTAAATTTGAATATCTTTTGAATTTAAAATTTCAAAATTAAGTTGAGGAATTTTAGGCATTGGTTATTAAGATTCTTTAGATTTTTTTGAAGTTAATATCTTTTCGAATATTAATTAAAATGAAATATCTTCAAATTAAGTGGTTACAACTTAATTTTAAATTTAATTAAATCTGATTTGAAAGATATTTAAGTTGATTTTTTAGATTCTTCTAAAACATTTTAAGCGAGATATTTTCAAATTTGTTCCATTTAAATATTCGAATTTATTTCTCGAATTTAAATAATAATTGAAAATTAATTAAAGTTGATTTTTTATTTAAACCAACTTTGATTTGTAATTTTTCATTATTATTTTATGGAACTTGTTCCATTTATTATTCGAATTTATTTTTCGAATTTAATTAATAATTGAAAATTAATTAAAGTTGACTTTTTATTTAAATCAACTTTGATTTGTAATTTTTCATTATTATATTATGGAACTTGTTCGATATTTATTTGAATTTATTTTTCAAATTAAATAATAATTGAAAATTAATTAAAGTTGATTTTTTAAACCAACTTTAATTTGTAATTTTTCATTATTATAATATCGAATGTTATGATTATACAAAATACATATATATATTTTTAAATAATGAGCTTTTAATCAAAAGATATTCGATCTCCATTGTTGGTCTTACAATAGTTAAACTTTTTCAATATAACCTCGAGACGCTAGACTTCGTCCCCCTATGGATGGTTATTCGTTGAACACTTTTAACACCGTAAGATTTCATTTGATAAGTGTTTTGTGAGTTTTCGTCTCTATTTAGACTCTCCCCTACGGTGACTACTTAGAGATAAACTCATAAAACATGAAACAATGGTGGAAGCTCATAAAATGAGAATAACCTTGACTCTCGCCTACCGGGACAACGTTGGATTCTCATTTTGATCGAATAAAAGGTTGCTAAAATGTTTAATTTTAGATGAGCTGACAACTCTATTCAACTAATGTTATCTTTGACTCTCGCCTACCGGGACACTGTATTTCATTATGTTGGAAACCTTGGAAAATAAACTATGTTAGATTTAGTATTTCTATAACATATGTCATTACTTGTTATTTTCTGAACTTGTGTATGAATTTTGAACCAAAACCTTACTTCTGTTTTATTGATGTGTTGTAGTGTCTATAATCCCCTTCTCATTCCACTCCTAGTTAATATCTTAGCAATTGAACTTGAAGTTATAAACTCCTTGTCAGAGTAATACTTCACATATGCTCATGATGGACTTTAAATTCCAGAAAGCAGGTAAGCTGAGAATTGTTCACTCTGAAGAGCAAATAGTTCATAACTCCATAAATCCTACTACTTCAAGCTTAGTTGAGAAGATAAGAGAAAGTGATTCCACTTCCTCAAGTTATACTTCACAACAAAATGAACTAGCAAGAACAACAATTAACAAACGAATAAGCAGTAATGCTTTAGTCTTCGAATCATGTGTGTTAGAGAATGATAAATCCATTTGGATTCTTGATTCTGGGTCTACAAACCATGTAAGTTGTTCATTGCAATTGCTTGAGAATTGGAATTATTTGAAATCCGGAGAGTTGAAACTTAAAGTTGGTAATGGCGAAATGGTTTCGGTTAGAGGTAGAGAAAAAGCCAAACTCAAGTTTCAAAACAGAATTTTGGAATTAGACAATGTCTTATACATTCCAAATTTCAGTAGAAACTTGGTTTCTGTTTCATGCTTACAATTGCAACAATACAAATTAGATTTTTCGGATTCTGGTTCTACCATTTCTCGAAATGACATTCAGATTTGTGTTGCATCCATGGAACAGGGGCTTTATGTTCTTAGACCAGAAACACCATTTGCCCTACATAACGAACTTTTTAAAGTAGCTAAACCTAGAAACCACAAAAAGCAAAAGATCGTTGATGATAATGAAACATATCTATGGCATTTACGTTTAGGTCATATAGGCTTTGATAGACTCAATAGGCTAACCAAAGACGGTCCATTGAAAAATGTCGTCTTAGGTGAACTGCCAGTATGCGAGTCCTGCCTAGAAGGAAAAATGACTAAACGTTCTTTCTCTGCAAAGGGAGAGTGTGCCAAAATCCCTCTAGGATTAGTGCATTCTGATGTCTGCGGACCTTTGAATGTCAAAGCCCGAGGTGGTTATGAGTACTTTGTCACTTTCATTGACGATTACTCTAGATATGGACATATTTACCTTATGCATAAGAAATCTGAAACATTTGCAAAGTTTCAAGAATTTCATGCTTTGGCCCAAAACCAATTAGGTAAATCATTAAAGATCTTGCGAACTGATAGGGGTGGAGAATATATGGATATGCAGTTCAAAGATCATTTAATTGAACTTGGAATTGAATCCCAATTAACCGCCCCTAGCACTCCACAGCAAAATGGAGTTGCAGAAAGACGGAATCGCACGCTTTTGGAAATAATTAGGTCTATGCTTAGTTTCTCAACTCTACCTACGTCCTTCTGGGGATATGCAATTCAGATGGCAACCGACATTTTAAATGTTGTTCCATCTAAATCAATCCCTAAGACACCTTTAGAACTTTGGAATGGTCGTACACCTAGTTTACGCCATTACAGAATCTGGGGGTGCCAAAGAAAGATGGCAAACTTGAGTCACGAACTGAAGTTTGCATGTTTGTCGGTAATTCTAAAGAGACTAGGGGTGGACTATTTTATAGTCGCAAGGATGATAAAGTGTTTGTTTCTACAAATGCCACTTTCCTTGAAGATGACTATATTAAGAATTTCAAATCACAAAGTAAAGTAGTGTTGGAGGAAATGCTTTCAGATATAAGTCCTTCCAATGTTCCGTTCACTTCCACACGTGAAGAGGACAATCCCACTCCCTCAGTTGAACAAACTGAGAAATCTACTACTAAAGTTTCTGTTCAGAAGACAACCGTACCTCGTCGTAGTGGGAGGGTTTCAACAAAACCTGCTCGTTATGGCTTGGATGGTGAAATCAATATGGTCGTAGGTGACGGTATTGATGACGATCCATTAACCTATAAACAGGCAATGGCTAGTCCGCAACGGAAATAATGGTCAGCCAGCATGGATTCAGAAATGGATTCCATGAAAAAGAACAAAGTCTGGGAATATGTAGACGCACCTGACGACTATCATCCGATAGGATGCAAGTGGGTTTACAAGAAGAAAAGAGGAGCTGGAGACGAAGTCAAAACTTTTAAAGCTAGACTTGTAGCCAAGGGTTATACCCAAAGAGAAGGTGTGGACTATGAGGAAACTTTTAGTCCTGTTGCCATGCTCAAATCCATTCGAATTCTTCTCTCCATAGCTGCTGCTTTCGATTATGAAATCTGGCAAATGGATGTCAAGACTGCCTTCCTTAATGGGGTACTTGAAGAAACCATCTATATGGAGCAACCAGAAGGTTATGTTCTTCCTGGGTAGGAAAAGAAAGTTTGCAAGTTAAACAGGTCTATCTATGGACTTAAGCAAGCTTCTCGCTCATTGAACAAAAGGTTTGATGAAATCATCAAGACCTACGGCTTTCTTCAGAATGAAGATGAACCTTGTGTTTACCAACTCAAGGAAGACCAAATAGTAGTATTCCTGGTCCTTTATGTTGATGACATTTCTATCATTGGAAACAATGTCAAGAAAATGACTCACATCAAGGAATTGCTCAACACTCAATTCGATATGAAAGATTTTGGTGAAGCAGCCTATGTTCTTGGTATTTAGATTATTAGAAACCGGAAGAACAGATCTCTTGCACTCTCTCAAACAACCTACATAGACAAAGTCTTAGAGAGATTCTTCATGAAGAATGCCAATGGGGCAAACATGCCTTCTAGATATGGTATTCGTCTATCTAAGGAACAGTCACCGACTGATCCTCAAGAGATAGAGGACATGGCGAATATTCCCTATGCCTCTGCAGTTGGAAGTCTAATGTATGCAATGTTATGCACTAGACCTGACATCTGTTATGCTGTTGGAATCGTGAGCAGGTATCAGTCTAATCCAGGACAAGAACATTGGAATGCAGTTAAGTATATTCTGAAATACTTAAAGAGTACAAGGAATCTTGTGTTAGTCTACAAGGGTGGTGCTTTAAATCCCATAGGCTACACTGATTCAGATTTCCAGGCTAGTCTTGAAGACAGGAAATCTACATCTGGGATGGTGTTTACTCTTGGGGGTGGAGCAGTGGTTTGGAGAAGTGCTAAACAAACCGCGATATCGGACTCAACAATGGAAGCTGAATACATAGCAGCAGCCAAAGCTGCTAAAGAACTTGTCTGGCTAAGAAAGTTCTTCACCAGCATAGGAGTTGTTCCTGGAATGGAAAAGCCTCTGGTACTACTCTGTGATAACAATGGAGCAATAACAAACAGTAAAGAACCTCGAAGCCACAAGAGAAGCAAACACATTGAAAGGAAGTATCACATTATCAGAGAATACGTGGCAAGAGGGGATGTACTAGTTGAGAAAGTTGACACAGAGGACAACTTAGCTGATCCATTTACCAAAGTTCTGGCCGTGACAGCCTTTGAAAAGCACCGTCAGAATTTAGGATTAATTGATAAGTACTAATTAGTTTTATATTAGTGCAAGTGGGAGTTTGTTAGGTTTTACGCCCTAAATAAAACTCCATTTCAATGTAATCTATTTTATTCAACATCAATAAAGAAACAGAAGTATTTTTCATTCATTTGTGTATGTCTTGGTTCACTTTATCAATTGCTTGTCTATTTGACTTAAAATTCATCTTAAACCCTTTTCACAAACTTGATCATGTTTATTGTGCTGTCATCACATTGGAAAGTAAACATGACTATGTGAATAAAGTTTCCTAGATTTATCAGACACAGGGTTTTACTGATATGATAATCTACAACAAGAGTTTACTTGTATTTGGAGAAATACTATGTTCTTTCCAGAACATTGGTTAAAGTAAAGCTCAGGTTGGATGCATGGAGTATGCATCGGAAGGGACCAATATTGAACTTTGACTTAGATTTAATTAAACTTACCGTAAAATCTATTCAAGTCAATATCGCCAAGTTGATCCTAGATCAAATGATCTTAATCCTGTTATGATTAGGCTCAATCTTGAAAGGCTATTCGTGTTCCTTGAATTGTTAGTTAAGCCTACTTTTAGGTCAGGGTGACACGTACATTTTGGGAACACGGTAGTGTAATTGAGTGGGAGCGCTAGCATAAACATGGAATCTATAGCTTCTATCTGGCGAATAGTAAGCAAAGGATGATCTCCTTCGAGCTTGACCAAACGAAAATAAATGGTGGAGATCTCATTTCACATAAGCTGAAATATCATTTATACGAGGTCAAGTGTTTTAAGGATAAAATACATAGTAGGGTGTTACGGTAAACTAATCCCTTTACTGTGTAGATCATTCATATAGAGGATCATTGATCAAATTAGGATTATAACAATGGATAACTAATGATGTGTCTATATGGTGGAACATATAGAGCATTCTATATACTGAGAGTGCAATTCTAAGTTCTATGCATGGATTCAACGAAGAATTAATAAGTTAGTGAATTTTAGTGCTAAATTCTTGATCTACTTATTGGAAGCTCGGTTATATAGACCCATAGTCCCCCCACTAGTTGAGATAATATTGTTTGTAAGACTCATGTAATTGGTTTTGATTAATCAATTATAATTCACAAATTAGACTATGTCTATTTGTGAAATTTTCACTAAGTAAGGGCGAAATTGTAAAGAAAGAGTTAATAGGGGCATATTTTTTAATTATGATACTTTGTATGGTTCAATTAATAAATATGATAAATGACAATATTATTTAATAATTATTTATAATTATTAAATAGTTAGAATTGCCATTTAAATGGTTGAATTAGGAAATTGGCATTTTTGAGAAAATCAGATACAAAAGGTGTTAAAATTGCAAAATTGCAAAAAGCAAGGCCCAATCCACTAAGCCATGGTCGGCCACCTTTGTAGGCTTTTTAAGTTGATATTTTCATTATTTTAATGCCAAATAATTCAAACCTAACCCTAGTGGAATGCTATAAATAGATAGTGAAGGCTTCAGGAAAATTACACTTCAGACTTTCTGAATCAGAAAAACTTGAGCCTCCTATCTCTCTTCTCTAGCCGCCACTCTCTCTCTCTATTCTTCCTTCATATTTCGAACCTACCTTAGTGAGTAGAGTAGTGCCCACACACATCAAGCAATACCTCAATCATAGTGAGGAAGATCGTGAAGAAAGATCATCAGCAAAGGAGATTCAGCATCAAGGATTCAGAGAAAGAGATCCAGGTTCAGATCTTGATAATACTCTACTACAGAAAGGATTCAAGGGTTAGAGATCTGAACGGAAGGAGTCATTTAATTCCGCTGCACCCAATGTAAGGTTTCTTAAACTTTATATGTGTTTAATTTATCGTTTTAGAAAGTTCTTATTTAGGATGTTAATAAACATACTTGTGAGTAGATCTAAGATCCTGGTAAAATAATTCCAACACTACTACCATTGTTTCGTAATTTGCAAGTCAAATATGCTCGCCACCATTAGGGTGATCTATACCATATAAAACACTTACAAACTACTTATCTTTCGAGATTAAACGGTGCGAAAATGCTAATGAACGTTCCTCCATTAGGGAGGATTACTCACTAAAACAAACGCGATGTAAAACCAACAATGGAGATCGAATATCTTAATAATAATAAAGCTCATTCTTTAAAATGTATTTTCTTTATTATTCTAATAAATAAATTCTCATTAAATTCGAAATTAAGAATTGAAATTCAAAATAAGAATTTAATATAATATTTATAAAATTATATTTAGATGGTGATTGAAATAAAATTAATTATTTCCATCTTAGTAATAATCTTAAATATAAATATTACAGAAATTAATTTAAGTTGAATTAAATTAGATTAATTAGCAACTTAAAAATTTCCTTGAGAATATATTTATTGCATTCGAAAAATAAAGTAAAATAACTATACAATTTTCGAAAAATAATAAAAAAATAGAAAAGAAATACTTCAAGCAAAAATATCACCTATCTAGATTTTCTTTTGACTAGTTAATTCAATTTCTAATAATATATATTTTAAATTCATTTATTTTAAATTAATCAATTAAATGAAAAAATCATTGATTTAAGTTGGCCCAAGAATTAATTAAAATAAAAAATTAATTTACAACTCAATCTATTTTTCAAAATAAAAAATTCAAAAAATATTGCATAATTAAAATGCAATTTTCGAAATTGATTAATAAAATAAAGAAAAATATATATTTTGAAAATTATTTGAATTTTAGTTGAAAAATTAAATTTCAACCTAAAAATAATTTTCTGTCTAATTAAGTATCATGGAAAATAAATATTTAAGTATCATGATGAAAATCAACTTAGATATTTAAATTTTTCAAGTTAATTAAATGTATTAAATTCAAGAAATAAATAATTAAGTGTAGAGAAGGCTTAATTATTAATTTCTAGCTTAATACTAGGAAAAAATATACTTAAATAAAATTGTACCAAAATTAATTATTTAAATAATTAATTTCACAATGTATAATATTTTCCTATTTAAATATTATAAATAATAAGTAGTCTAGAAATTACTATGTAGAAGATATCTTATTTGACTAAGTATCTTTTCAACAAAAAATTGAAAAATATCTAATTTAAGTTATATAGAAAAAAAAAATCTAAAACTTAAATAATTTAAAATTTAGTTTTAATTTAATATCAAAAATTAAGTTATAACCACTTAATTTGAAGATATCTTTTTAAGTTAATATTCGAAAAGATATTAACCTAAAAAATATCTAAAATATTCCATTTTAAGTTAATTTTCGAAAAGATATTAACTTAAAAAATATCTTAAGAATCTTTAATAACTAATGCCTAGGATTCCTCAACTTAATTTAAATTTAAATAAAATATTCAAATTTAAGTTAGAAAAGAAAAATCAGTTGATACAACTAATTTATAACTTAAATATGAATATTTAATTAAATAAGTTCCAGAAAGAATCTAGTTAGTTAAAATTCTATATTTAATTAAATACAAGAAAAATACAAATAGTTTGTCTAAAAATAATATCTAAAACTAAAAGTGTTTTTAAAAGTTAATTATGTTGCTAACTCAATTTTATTAGTCAAACTAATATAATTAACCTAGTACAGTTATTTAAATCAGGAAAATGGGCCTTCACAATTGGGGTAGTTCATGTGAGGGGGTGTTGGGTTCAGTATGTCGTACCCACTTCTATGGCTCCCAACTCTCACACAAGGCCCAAAAGAGAGGAATTTAACCTTAAAATAAATAACTGTTATTAATTGAATAGGTCCAATAACTAAATGGACCTAAATAAAATCTATCATGATGTGACATTTTATTTAGCAACAACCTATATGCATCTATATAATAAAATAAACACATAGGCTCACACAGGTACACACTTGGATGGATCCTATCATGTTGCTAGGTCATACACAGATGAAAGAAGATTGTAAAATTTACCTATTACAAATTATTAACTTGACCAAGGGAGCAACAGATCAATAGATCTGGCAAAAAGTAACCATGGCCATTTGCAATCAAGTAATAATAGGTTTTGAAAACTTACACATAAGCTAAAACCATATACTCCTGCAACAAGGTTAGCTCGATAGTGGGAAGTAGGATTTATTTAATTTTAAATAAATAAATTTCGAAAATTAAAGTAATTAAATAAATAAATAAAAAAAATATTTAATTTTGAAAAATAAAATAAATAATAATATTAATTTATTTTTCGAAAAAATAAAATAAAATTAAAATTTAATTTTCGAAAATAAAATAATTATTTAAAATTAAACCTACAATTTTGAAAAAATTATGTTTCAACTAACCTAAATATCATTTCAAAAAATTGGTAACTACTTTTAAAAATTAAATTTTATTTTATAAATAAAAATTAAATAAAATTAGAAAAGATAAATTAAATATCTTTTTCAGATTTTAAATTTAATTTAAATAAATAAAATAACAAAATTTAAAAGTTAGCAAAATATCTTACATCTATTTAAAATTTCATGATTATAGTTATCTTATTTTAAATTTAAATAAGGTCAAAATATTTTTTTAAAAAAATTAATTAAAAAAATTTAATATTTGACCTTAAATTTAAAAATAACATAAGATATAATCAAATTTAAAAATAAGATAAATAATTAAGCAAAAGAATAGATATTTACTAATTTCAAATTCAAATTACACTAATATCATGAATTAAATTAAAAAAAAAATATTAAATTATCTCATTATGATAATTAGAATTGAATTAGGAATAGTAAATTTATAAATACAAAACTACACAAAAAAACGGAAGTTAATTCCATGAAAAAGCATGAAAAAACAAAGAAAAACAAAAATTTTGGGAGCTGTACGGACAGTATGCCAAGCATACTGTCCGCGCGCGCAGCCCTGAGTTACAGGCCAAGAAACCTCGGCGGAACAGGGGAGGTTGCAGCCTTTGCGCGCGCGTAGGCGAGGCTTCAGATACGTGATCCGCGCGCGCATGAAGGATTCAGACAGCAAGCTCGGTGTTGCTTGTCTGAATCCGCACGCGCGTGAGTGTGCACAGCCCCCTTATCTTTTTTTTTCGAATCTTCAAAAAATCATAACTAATTCTAATTAAATCAAAATTGAGTTCTGTAAAAAAGTAACTTGCTTAATTTTTTCCATACTATCCAATAAAGATAATTCCAGAAAAAAAATTTCAATTATTTTTCACGAAAATTCACAAACATCAATCAATCATCATATAACACTCAATACAACATGAAACCATCCAAATAACAAACAATCGTTTTAAAGTCCAAATTTCATTCAAGTAAATCAATTACCATAGCTCTGATACCAGTTGTTAGAATTTATTTTACCAGGATCTTAGATCTACTCACAAGTATGTTGTTTAAACACCCTAAATATGAACTTTCTAAAACAATAAATTAAACACATATAAAGTTAAGAAAACCTTACATTGATGCAGCAGAATTAATGTCTCCTTCCACTCAGATCTCTAACCCTTGTATCGTTTCTGTAGCAGAGTATAATCAAGATCTGAGCCCGAATGTCCTTCTTCTTCAAGTTTGATCCTTCACAGTCTTCCAATCCATGATTGAGTTACTGCTTGCTGTGTGTGGGCACTTACTCTTTCACAAGGGTTCGAATTTTATGAAGAGAGAAAAGAGGAGAGGGTTTTGTCCAGGTATAGAAAGTGGGGAAGGTTTAGTTTTTCTGAAGAGAAATTTCTGTCAGAAAACTAATGAAAGCATATTATTTGACTGAGCCATCACTTTCTATTTATAGGCAACTACTAGGTTTAGGTTAGGAATTCTGTGGCATTAAAATAATGAAAATATTAATTTGAAATCCCACAATAAGTGGCCGGTCATGGTGTGTTAGTGGGCCCCACTTGATTTTGCAGTTTTATCAAATTTAATTTCTATTTTCTCAAAAACGCCAATTTTCCAATTCTAACCTTTTAAATGCCAAAACTAATTATTTAATAACTAAAATAGATAATTAAATAATTTTGTCATTTAATTTAATTATTAACTAGACATATAAAGTCCATTAATAAATAAATAAACCTAGAATCTCTTTTCTTTACAACTTCACCCCTGCTTAGTGAAAAATCATAAAATTAGACATAGTCTAACTTTAGAATTATAATTGATCAATCACGAATCAATTAATGAGTCTTACAAGCAGAATGTTCTCAACTAGAACAGGGACCATGGATCTATATGCTGAGCTTCCAATAAGTGAACCAAATTTACCAAGTAAATTCCTACTTATTAATTCTTCGTTTAATCCACTCTTAGAACTTAGAATTGCACTCTCAGACTTATATAAAGCATATTGTATGTTTCACGATATCAATATGCTATCTCATTTAACCATTGCTATAATCTTATTGTGATTTAAACATCCTCTATATAGATGATCTACATCGAGATGGGATTTACTATGACGACTACTTAGAGATCTATGTGGATTTACTCCATCCGCAGACAGACCGAAACGAATGTGTCTTGGTTCAGATTTGAATTCAGGATTTATGTAGTTCACTTTTTTCCAAGCTTGGGAATCTGCAGGATGTCTAAGTTTTCCATCTTTCACTCTCTTGGTCTCATGCCAAATCAAATTTTCAGAATGTTCTGCACTACGATATAATCGTTTCAGTCGCGGAATCAAAGGCATGTACCACATCACTTTTTGGGGGATAAGTTTCCTATTCTCCTTACTCTTGTTTACTTTATGGCGGGATAAACCGCAAGTCGGGCAATAATTCATGTCTGCATATTCCTTACGATATAAAATGCAATCGTTCGGACATGCATGAATTTTTTCATACTTCAATCCTATAGAATTTAACGTTTTTTTCACTTCATAAGTAGATTCCGGAAAGCAGTTGGCAAATGGTAAGATATCTTTAAAAGCAACTAAAAATTGAGTAAAACATTTATCGCTCACTCCATTTTCTGCTTTTATGTTGTAAAACTTTACCATTGTTGTTAATCTTACTTTTTTACAACCATCGAACAGAGGTTTATCAGCATCACTAAGAAAATTATCGAATTTCTCAGGATCATTAAGAAATTCCTCCTGTGCTTCGTTAAGCAAGTCCAATGGATAATCATCGAAATCATTACCCTCGATATCATCTACCCCCCGCTTTCCTAATGGATATGGATCATTAGGTAAATGTTCGCCATGGTAATACCAATTAGTATAACTTCTATTGAAACCTCGTAAATACACATGGTCCTTAATCATTGTAATATTCCCTTTAGATACATTACAACAATCTACACACGGACAATGAATACGATCGTGATTTGTAGAATTCTTTAAGGAAAACTCTAAAAATGCATCGAACCCTACTTGAAATCGCAGTGTGTCTCTCTCCTCACGCATCCATGATTTATCCATAACAAAAATCCTATCCAAAAAAATTCAGTATTTAGTAACTACTTATAGCTAGTTACTAATTACACAATGTAACTAACTAAGTTTCTCACAATTTATTCATATTAATTTATAAATTACTCAAATTCTCGTTTTAGATTAGTTCATATTATTAGGTTGTTTTGTTGATTAGAATGTTATTAAAATGTTAAATATTTTTAATAAATAAAATTGAGTGGAAAAATTTTTGGTAAAGCAATAAAGGTATTAACTAATATTTTCCCCTTTTAATTAACTTTTTCTCTTTATTTTCTTTGAAAAATAAAAATCCACATTGAACCTCTCAAATGAAAGAAAAAAAAAATAAAAAAAGAAGGATTTTATATGTTTATTTTGTTAATTTATTTAGTAACTAATTATATCTAGTTACTAATTACACAATGTAACTAACTAAGTTTCTCACACAATTTATTCATATTAATTTATAAATTACTCAAATTTTCGTTTTACATTAGTTCATGTTATTAGGTTGTTTAGTTGATTAGAATTTTGGTAAAATTAAAAAGTTTACATAAATGTGAATATTATTATTTTTTATGTGACCTAACTTCTTATTACTATGTTATAATTAACTATATTATGAATGGTTTTAGTAAGATTTATCCTAATTCTACCGAAATTTCGGCAGCATAACGGCTGTAATTGGACGTTCCCAAAAATTTTACAAGTGCCTAAAATAATAAACAAAACAGATAAACAATACAAAATTAATCCACCCATCCGACCGCAGTACATGTATTCGCAGAACCTACTTCACTACGGATGAATATTTAAGATATTCAAACTCTACTAACATGCATTGATAATTAATTATATATTAAGAAAAAGTTAGTAAAAATATATACCTATAATTGCAAGCCCAAATACGCTACACACAAAATTATGCCGAACCCCTATAATATAAAGAAATACAACGAAATTACAAAATTAATTATTTCATAACTTATAACTAGTTATAAAAAATTGTAACAAGTTACTTAGTTACTAAATTATACATACATATATATAATCAATTATATCTCACACTATTATCTCAAAAAAATAAAATTATATCACACACTAATTCAATTTTAAAATTTTTATTTCTAAACTAATGAAATCCCTCCAATGTCATTTTATTCACAATAAATATATATTGCAAAAAATATATAAAATACAATTATAAAATTTATTTTCATAAAAAATATACACACACTATATACACACACACAATATATACACACATTATATAGAAATATTCAATAAAATATACAAATACATATATATACTATACATTGAGGTATAAATTATTACCTAATAACCGCAATCCGACGACCACCGTAAAAAATCCCGACACTATACACATAAAACACAATAATATTACTAATAAAATAAAAAAACTCAAATAATAATTTACAAAAACAAAAAATAAAACAATATACATAATACAATAAGAATAGAAGCAATATTTATACCTTAAACGAGGTTGAGATTGAACAATTTCTCAACAAAAATGGGTGGCCGGATTTCACACCCAAAGTTTACTATTTGGGTTCGGATGACACTTAAAGAGGCTAAAAAATCAAAACTTTTTAGGTGTATGTTATTAAGTATCGAAAATGGAGGATTTTAAAAAAAAATGGGCTGAAATGGTTGAGAAATGGGGGAGATAGGGTGGGGAGAAGGTGGGTCGGCGAGGGTTTGGGCTGGAGGTTTTGCTCTCTGGTTTTTGCTGGGTGGGGAAATGGCTGAGTGAAATGAAGGAGGAAGACGAAGCCATAGGGTTTATACAGAGATCGACCCTATGGCGTCGGTTCCTTCATAGGAACCGACGGCATAGGGTACACGTGTCATGATCTCGTGTACCCTATGCCGTCGGTTCCTATGAAGGAACCGACGGCATAGGGTAATTCAGAAAAAAAAATAAAAATTAATTTCCAACCGCCTCTAAATGGTATAATGCAATTTTATACCTACGGTTTTTATCAAAAAACCGCCTCTAAATGTCAATTTCGAACATAGCGGGTATTTTCACACCCTTTATCTTCCCTTTTTATAAATGGGGTTGAAAAAACTGCCTCTAAAGGCTAACATTGTAGTAGTGAAGATGTACACTGGGAGAGAAGATCCTCTATCTCAACTCAAGTATTTTGAGATGCAAATGGTTGTACAAGGGGTGCGAGGAGACGTATGTTCTAGAATCTTCCCCGCAACTCTGTCAGAGGCCTCACAACAATGGTATTTCAAGTTGGCTCCAGGAAATTTTAATTCATGAAAAACCTTCTCTTCGGAATTCCATGCACAATTCTCTTCCTCACGCAAACTCCCATTGCATCTGGGAGATTTGGTCGAAGTAAAACAGCGACCAGGCGAGCCACTCCGGGCATACATCAACAGATTCATGACGGAAGCGACCAAGGTATCACGGGTAACCGAGGATGGAAAATTATCTGCGTTACTGAGGGGCATTGAAGTCCTTGGGAATGTCGGGAATGGCCGGGAATTTAGAATTTCCCAAAAATAGCCCTTTAGTGTTATTTATGTTATTTTAGTGTGGAGGGACAAAATGGTCTTTTTACCCCAATGATATTTTGTCTTCTAGTGATTTTATTAAATGAAAAATATATGTTAATTGTTTATTATTTGGCTGAAATGAATTGATATATGCTAAGTAGCTTTTATTTCATTTTACAAAAAAATCAACACTTAAAAAAAAAATAGAAAAAAATTTTCAAAACACTCTCTCTTTTTCCTCTTCACTTTCGGCCCTCTTGGAGAGCAAGGAGTTGGCCTTTTCCTTGAAATTTTGCTTGTGATTTCATCTCTCCTTAAGATTCAATTCAAGCTAGGTTAGCCCTTCTTCTTTTCTTTTAAAAAATTGTTGAATTTTGATGAAAATAGTTTAATGCATGCTTGATTTTTGCTATGTTGTTGCTGCTGTGTTTTGTTGATAATTTCAGAGATGTAAGCATGTTAATTTGAAGTTAATTAAGCTGTTAGTAACGCATGTTATTTTCCTTGTTTCAAGCTTGGAATTTTTAGCTCAAAAACATGAATTTTTAAAGAAATGTGTGAATCTGTTATTTGCTTGTTGTAGTTGGTAGATTTCATTTTCTGAGGGTTAATTATGCATGACTATGTAGGTTTAATCTAGTTTGATTGCATGTTAGTTGATTCTAACAAAGTTTGAGTTTTGTAACTCAAAGATTTGTCTTTAATGGTGTTTTGTGATTCTGTGAGTTCTGGGTGGTTTTGTTGCCTTTGAATGGTTATTTGGGTTATATGGAGTAGGTCTGGAAGGATTGAGTTGATTTGGGTTGGGTTTGGTTGAGTAGTGAATTTTTGAAAAATTCCTACGAGGAACCAGAATTCTGGTTGTGCAACCGGAATTCCGGATGAGGGTCTAGGAATTCTCAGAATCGGAATTCCGGTTGCAGAACCGGTCTACCGGTTGGGGAATTTTCAGAAACCCTAGTTTTCCTCGTTTTTATGATTTTGGGGGTATTGCCATGCTTTTTATCGATAGGGAAACTTTTAGTTCCTAGTTTAAGTCCCCGGGAAGTGATTTAGCGTATCACTTATCGTGTTGTGATTTTTATGGTTTGGGAGCCTATAATTCGTCGCGCAGATAGTTCCAGTCAGGTTGACCGGCACACCTGAATTCGGAATCCAGGTAAGATTAGTATAACAGTATGCATATGTAGATTACATATTTAGCGTGCATGTAGGAAGCCTGTTAGATTACATTAGCTATGTATGTTGGCTTCGAACCATCCAACTGTGTCACGTCGGTACAGGCTGGAGTATGACCAGCAGCCGGAGTATGACCGGTTTGACCGATCAGGCTGACACTTTGGTTGGTGGTTTCGTACTATTAACGTATCACGTCGGTACAGGCTGGAGTATGACCAGCAGCCGGAGTATGACCGGTTTGACCGGTCAGGCTGATACTGTAACACGTCGGTACAGGCTGGAGTATGACCAGCAACCGGAGTATGACCGGTTCGACCGATTAGGCTGTTACTTGTCAATAGTACCGTCCCTATGAACGTTCAAAACTCAGTACCGTGTTGGACACGACAGTTAGGGGGACTCAGTATCGTGTTGGACACGGCAGTTAGGGTTATGATCAGGGGTATGGGCGTCTGATCATGACCGAGTTTTATGTATGAATATTATTATGCTTTTCTTACTGAGTCTGTCGACTCACAGTGCTACGTTTATGTGTAGGTAAAGGCAAGGCTAGAGCTGATGGACCGTGAACGAGCCTATGAAGATTGTACATGTCGGGGCGGTTAGGCCTGGAGCATACGATCCTCGGGACAACAAGGCTAATTTTTGTAACTAGTCGCTAGGCGACACTTATTTTGTATGAACAGTAAACTTTTGTAAATGATTTTGTAATCGGGCTCCCGAGTCTTTTGTATAAATTTTTTTTAAGTTTAAATAAAAAGCAAAAATTTTTATTAATCACATTTTCCATAAATCTCGTTGATTAGCAACGAGCTGCACAACATCTTTAAAAATCACGTAATACGCCTATGTTAGTTAGGGTGTTACAATTTGGTATCAGAGCCGCGAGGTTGTCTTCCAAAGATCGTCACGACATGTATAATCATCATCAGCAGTTAGCTTGTTTCACGGTTCAGTAAGCCTTTATTGCTTTAGTAGTTTATTTATTATTTATGAATAAGAAAAGCCTGTTAGGAAGCATGTTAGTAGCCTGATAGTAGAATAGGCGCATGTTTCGTTTTTAATTTCCAAATTAAGCGGCATTAGTAAGCTCTCCTTGAATACGACCTGATATGCCAACTCTTGGTTTCGCAGGCGGTTCTGACTAGATGGACGCCAGGCGGACTACCAAGAGCCAGGGCAATTCAGTGGGGTCGAATCAAGGACAGGGAGCTCAGTTTCCCTCGCCAGTTAGGGGCCGAGGTAGAGGTCCCCGGGGCAGGGCTCGTAAGTTCTATTTCCCGCTTCAGGTTGTAGCATTCGTTGGTGTCGTGGCCGTAATTTCCATGGAACCGACAAAATTTCGTCATGTCCCTTTTGCTGGTATCTTTCTTCATGGGCCCGGGTTTCTTGTACGGAATTAGCGACTGAGTTGCTATATACACACTTTCTATATCCTCAGTTAGGATAGTGAATGCAGTGTGTTTGGCACGATCACGGGCAGTCTGTCTGGTTTTTTCGGCAAACTTTCCCTTCTTCCCGTTCCCTTGCTTGTGGTTGTTGGCTGAACGCCTGCCACTTGAGTTGCTGGCATATTGGGGAAGCTGGGCGGACGTTCTAGTAAAAGGAGCCTTCGTTTCTTTCGGCTTTTGCTCACCTTCTGCTCGCTGAATGGCTTCTTCGAGCTTGATGAAACCTTCGGCTCGGTCGAGGAAATCACTCATTGAGTCGACCGGTCCGTTCTTCCTTATGTGACAATGAGAAGTTCGTAGTTTATTGCGATGCATCCAGACAGGGTTTGGGGTGTGTGCTGATGCAAGCCGATCGGGTTATCGCTTATGCCTCCCGTCAGTTAAAGGATTATGAACAGCGATACCCGACTCATGATCTAGAGTTGGCCGCAGTGGTTTTTGCATTGAAGATTTGGCGGCATTACCTTTACAGAGAAAGGTGTAAAATCTATACCGACCATAAAAGTCTCAAGTATTTCTTTACTCAGAAGGATTTGAATATGAGACAAAGGCGTTGGTTGGAATTAGTGAAAGATTACGACTGTGAGATCCTCTATCACCCTGGGAAGGCCAATGTAGTGGCCGATGCCCTGAGCAGAAAAAGGTCCCGGGCAAGTAGCTAGTATGGTTCAGATCTCACCTCAGCTAGCGAAGGATATGATTAGATCCAGCATTGAGTTTGTGGTAGGTCAGCTTCACAACTTAACACTGCAATCTGATCTGTTGGAAAGAATAAAAGTCGCTCAGATGACGGATCCAGAGTTAGTGAAGATCAGAGATGAGGTGTTGGCTGGTCAAGCCAAGGACTTTTGAGTATCAGACAGCGGGATGCTTTTGTATAAAGCTAGGGTTTGTCTTCCGAATAGTGTGGAACTCAGGAATGAGATCTTTGAGGAGGCTCATTCTACCCCGTATTCTCTGCATCCCGGCACCACTAAGATGTACCAAGATCTGAAACTGTACTTCTGGTGGAGCGGTATGAAGAAGAATTTTGTAGAATTCGTATCAAGATGCCTCACTTGTCAGCAGATTAAGGCTGAACATCAGAGACCAGCAGGGTTGTTGCAGCCTCTAACCCTACCAGAATGGAAGTGGGAAGATATCACGATGGATTTTGTGGTCGGATCACCTAGGACCACGGGTTTGTTTGATTCCATCTGGGTAGTGGTGGATCGATTTACGAAATCTGCTCATTTTCTGCCGGTTAGAACAACATTTACAGTGGATCAGTTGGCAGAATTGTATGTCAGAGAGATAGTAAGACTTCACGGAGTACCGAAGTTTATAGTTTCGGACAGGGATCCGAAGTTCACCTCCAAATTTTGGCAGAGTTTGCAGCGAGCAATGGGTACAAAGCTGAAATTCAGTACAGCATTCCATCCTCAGACAGATGGTCTGTCTGAAAGGACAATTCAGATATTGGAGGACATGTTGCGAGCCTGTGTTATGGATTTTGAAGGCTCATGGAATAAATATCTACCGTTAATAGAATTTTCTTACAACAACAGTTATCAGAGTACGATAGGGATGGCTCCCTATGAACTGTTATACGGTAGGAACTGTAGATCTCCCATTCACTGGGATGAGACAAGGGAGAGGAAATACTTAGGTCCAGAGTCAGTGCAGCGGACCAATGAGGCAATAGAGAAGATAAAAGCTAGAATGCTTGCCTCACAAAGTAGACAGAAGAGTTACGCAGATCCGAAACGCAGAGATGTTGAGTTCCAAGTAGGGGACCATGTGTTTTTACGCGTATCTCCGATGAAGGGGATCAAACGTTTCGGGAAAAGAGGCAAGTTATGCCCTAGATTTACAGGACCTTTCGAGATTCTCGAGAAGATAGGTCAAGTGGCATACCCGTTAGCGTTGCCTCCAGCTTTATCAGCAGTTCACAACGTATTCCATGTCTAGATGTTGAGAAAATACGTTTTAGATCCCTCTCATATACTTAGTTATGAGAGCCTAGAATTGCAGCCAGACATGACTTATGAAGAACAGCCAGTGCAGATCAAGGATAGAAAGGATAAAGTCCTTCGGAATAAGACCATAGCATTGGTCAAAGTTCTCTGGAGAAACAGCAAGGTGGAGGAAGCCACCTGGGAGCTAGAGTGAGATATGAGAGCTCAATATCCAGAGTTATTCAGGTTAGATTTCGGGGATGAAATCCTTTTAAGGGGGGAATAGTTGTAAAGACCGCTTAGTTTAATTTGTAAATTAGTAGTTAATCACGTTTAATTATGAAATGATTTATAGCTATTTAAATAATTATTTATACTGTTATTATTGAATTCAGAGATGCATTTTTATGTCATGTAGTAGTTTTCATAATTTTGCATTCTGGTGCCCGGTATTTTGGAACTCGGCGTTTGGCTCAGTAAAAATCACAACTTAGTATGTTAGTAGTTTGGGACGGTTTATTTGACATTGGGAATGTCGGGAATGGCCGGGAATTTAGAATTTCCCAAAAATACCCCTTTAGTGTTATTTATGTTATTTTAGTGTGGAGGGGCAAAATGGTCTTTTTGCCCCAATGATATTTTGTCTTCTAGTAATTTTATTAATTGAAAAATATATGTTAATTGTTTATTATTTGGCTGAAATGAATTGATATATGCTAAGTAGCTTTTATTTCATTTTACAAAAAAATCAACACTTAAAAAAAAATAGAAAAAAAATTTCAAAACACTCTCTCTTTTTCCTCTTCACTTTCGGCCCTCTTGGAGCAGCAAGGAGCTGGCCTTTTCCTTGAAATTTTGCTTGTGATTTCATCTCTCCTTAAGGTTCAATTCAAGCTAGGTTAGCCCTTCTTCTTTTCTTTTAAAAAATTGTTGAATTTTGATGAAAATAGTTTAATGCATGCTTGATTTTTGCTATGTTGTTGCTGCTGTGTTTTGTTGATAATTTCAGAGATGTAAGCATGTTAATTTGAAGTTAATTAAGCTGTTAGTAATGCATGTTATTTGCCTTGTTTCAAGCTTGGAATTTTTAGCTCAAAAACATGAATTTTTAAAGAAATGTGTGAATCTGTTATTTGCTTGCTGTAGTTGGTAGATTTCATTTTCTGAGGGTTAATTATGCATGATTATGTAGGTTTAATCTAGTTTGATTGCATGTTAGTTGATTCTAACCAAGTTTGAGTTTTGGAACTCAAAGCTTGGTCTTTAATGGTGTTTTGTGATTCTGTGAGTTCTGGGTGGTTTTGTCGCCTTTGAATGGTTATTTGGGTTATATGGAGTAGGTTTGGAAGGTTTGAGTTGATTTGGGTTGGATTTGGTTGAGTAGTGATTTTTTGAAAAATTCCTGCGAGGAACCGGAATTCCGGATGAGGGTCGAGGAATTCTCAGAACTGGAATTCCGGTTGCAGAACCGGTCTACGGGTTGGGGAATTTTCAGAAACCCTAGTTTTCCTCGTTTTTATGTTTTTGGGGGTATTGCCATGCTTTTTATCGATAGGGAAACTTTTAGTTCCTAGTTTAAGTCCCCGGGAAGTGATTTAGCGTATCACTTATCGTGTTGTGATTTTTATGGTTTAGGAGCCTATAATTTGCCGCGCAGATAGTTCCAGTCAGGTTGACCGGCACACCTGAATTCGGAATCCAGGTAAGATTAGTATAACAGTATGCATATGTAGATTACATGTTTAGCGTGCATGTAGGAAGCCTGTTAGATTACATTAGCTATGTATGTTGGCTTCGAACCATCCAACTGTGTCACGTCGGTACAGGCTGGAGTATGACCAGCAGCCGGAGTATGACCGGTTCGACGGATCAGGCTGACACTTAGGTTGGTGGTTCCGTACTATTAACATATCACGTCAGTACAGGCTGGAGTATGACCAGCAGCCGGAGTATGACCAGTTTGACCGATCAGGCTGATACTGTAACACGTCGGTACAGGCTGGAGTATGACCAGCAGCCGGAGTATGACCGGTTCGACTGATTAGGTTGTTACTTGTCAATAGTACCGTCCCTATGAACGTTCAGAACTCAGTACCGTGTTGGACACGGCAGTTAGGGGGATTCAGTATCGTGTTGGACACGGCAGTTAGGGTTATGATCAGGGGTATGGTCGTCTGATCATGACCGGGTTTTATGTATGAATATTATTATGCTTTTCTTACCGAGTCTATCGACTCACAGTACTACGTTTATGTGTAGGTAAAGGCAAGGCTAGAGCTGATGGACCGTGAACGAGCCTATGAAGATTGTACAGCAAGGCTAATTTTTGTAACTAATCGCTAGGCGACACTTATTTTGTATGAACAGTAAACTTTTGTAAATGATTTTGTAATCGGGATCCCGAGTCTTTTGTATAAATATTTTATAAGTTTAATTAAAAAGCAAAAATTTTAATTAATCACGTTTTCCATAAACCTCGTTGATTAGCAACGAGCTGCACAGCATGTCTAAAAATAACGTAATACGCCTATGTTAGTTAGGGTGTTACACTAAACCTCTGGACGGTGAGGAACTGGGGATATACCTGGCGGTAACGGAGCATGCCATAAGCGCCGTACTAATTAGAGAAGAAGATGGCGTGCAACATCCAGTCTATTACATCAGTAAAAGACTCATCGAGGTCGAAGGCCGATATCTGTTGATAGAAAAGCTCGCCTACTGCATCATCTTAGCAACAAGAAAGCTAAGACCTTATTTTCAAGCTCATCCTGTTCGGTTGTACACCGACGAACCACTACGGCAACTACTGCAAAAGCCAGATGCCTCCGGGCGATTAGTCAAGTGGGCGGTGGAATTGGGGCAGTACGAAATCAATTTCCAACCCCGAACAACTATCAAAGGCCAAGCCTTGGCTGACTTTATGGTGGAATGCGCAGGAAAAACTGAAAGCATCCCAAAAGGTGATCCCGAGCCAACACCACAGCCGACCAGCACTGAAAGGAAGCCGACCTGGAAGCTTCACGTGGATAGATCGACCACAGATGAGCTATCCGGCGCAGGAATTGCCCTTGTCACACCTGGGCGGCAACATCTGCATGCAACGGTAAAATTTGGATTCAAAGTATCCAACAATGAGGCCGAATACGAAGCCCTAATCGCTGGACTCAAACTAGCAAAGGAAATGAAAGCCGAGCACATCGAGATCTGTAGTGACTCACAGCTAGTGGTTAATCATGTATCTGGCCAATACGAGGCTCGGGGAGAAAAAATAATAGCATATTTGAGCAAAATACATGATCTGCTCGCATAATTCAAAAGCTACAGCCTCAAGCAGATTCCAAGAGAGGAAAATACAACTGCTGATGCGCTAGCCCGTTTGGCGAGCAGCAATATAAGTGACAAGGCGAACCTGGTCCCGATCCAGTTTCTTGAAGAGCCTAGCATCACCGGCACGGAAGAAATCGAAATGATCGACACATCTCTGAACTGGATGACGCCAATAGCAGCCTATCTCAACTCCGGGGAACTCCCAGATAATCGAAATGAAGCTCGAAAAATGAGAAGAAAGGCAGCACGGTACATCATCGTAGACGGGATCATGTACAGAAGGGAATTCTCAATTGCATTGCTAAGGTGCGTCACACCAAATGAAGCTGCACGGCTTCTATATGAAGTTCACGACGGATTCTGCAAAAATCATGCAGCCAGACAAAGCTTATCAAAGAAAATTCTAAGGCAAGGCTACTTCTGGCCGATGATGATCGAAGATTCGAAAACTTACGTCAAGAAGTGCGACAAATGCCAGAGATTTTCAAAGATACCAAGGGCTCCGCCCAACGAGCTGACACAAATGCAAAGTCCGTGGCCCTTTGCCATCTGGGGCATTAACCTAATCGGGCAATTGCCTAAAGGTAAAGGCGGAGTGCAGTACGCGGTGGTAGCAGTCAACTACTTTACAAAGTGGACTGAAGCCGAATTACTCGCAACTATCACATGAAAGAAGGTTCAAGACTTTATAGTGAAGAACATCATATGCCGGTTCGGACTACCGTACAAAATAGTTTCAGACAACGGCAAGCAGTTCGACAGTCAATCTTTCATTGATTTCTGCGCTAACCATGGCATCATCAAAAGCTTCTCCGCAGTGGCACATCCATAAGCAAATGGTCAAGTTGAAGAGTCAACAAGACCCTGAAGGACACACTAAAGAAGAAGCTTGAAGATGCCAAAGGATATTGGCCGGAAGAACTCCCCGAAGTTCTATGGTCATACCGTACAACGAAAAAAACAACAACCGGTCAGACACCATTCTCAATGGCGTACGGTTATGAAGCTATGCTGCCCTTCGTACTCAAAACACCTTCCCACAGAAGGTTGACGTACGATCAAGGTACCAATCACATACTCCTTGCAGAATCACTTGATGAAATCGAAGAAAAACGAGCAACTGCAAACTTAAAGTTGCTAGCTCATCAACAAAAACTAGCTTGGTATTTCAACAAACAAGTGAAAGCTCAAAAATTCTTTGTGGGAGAGATTGTCTTAAGAAGGGTATTCCTAAACACCAAAGATAGCACGTCAGGCGTACTAGGACCCAACTGGATAGGACCTTATCAGGTGGTCGAGTTCTCGACTCTGGAGCATACAAACTTGGTAAGTATGACGAAAAAATGCAACTCATTTTAGTACCACGATACTGGAATGGAGAACAATTAAGGAAATACTACCAATGAGTACTCAGGTCGGGTAGACCACTTCAAAGTACTCAGGTCAAACAGACCATTTCCAAGTACTCAGGTCGGGTAGACCACATTAAAGTACTATTGAACATTCGCTATAAGTGAATGGCCTCTTGGGCGAACTCCGCGCAAAGGCTTCAGAAACAAAAGTACTCAGGTCTGGTAGACCACTTTAAAGTACAGTTTCTTATTTGTTTTATGTCATGATAAGCTAAAAAGATCTATTGGATCACTAGCTCTAATGTAAGTTACTACGGTAACAAATACATTTTCGATCAATAAAAGAATAAAGATAGTATTTCCAATTCTATTGAGTCGAAAAAATCATCATGATTATAATTTACCTAGAGTGCGTACAAAAGGTTCAGTCGAACCCAAAACACCGAACAAAAAAGCAATATATTTGCGAAAGACAAGTGACCAGGAGTCATACGTCTGCTCGGTCACTTGGGGGGCACCTATACCTGTACAAAGCATCTGGTAAACATAAAACAATCACAATTGCACTGCAATTATAAAGAGAGAATAAAATTCATTAAGGATAACAAGAGCTTAAAGTACCGGGATTAAAAGCTGCCCGGTCAGCCTGTTGTCCAAAAGATGAAAATTAATTCCAAGTTTAAAGACCGCTCGCCGGTCATGATGTCTTAAAGGCCTTACGGCCATATATAATATATATATAAACAGGAGAGATAGAAAGATCAATGTTCAAACAGCTAGAGTCCCAGGCTCTGGATTTGGTTCTTCGGAGTCGACTGGAGCAGGAGGATCTGTTGTTCGAGCAGGAGAAGCATCAGCAGCCTGGTCAGAAGCTTGGCTGGAAGTTGAAGCAGCCACCTCTTTCCCACCATAGGCAGCTTGGGCCGCGCAGTACTCGAGGTACATGTCCTTGGCGTGGCCCAAGTAGTCCAAGTTGGCCTGCGGATTAGCCTTCCAAAAATTGAAGAAGAGCTCGAGGCCGACAGTCTCCAAAGCATAAACCTTCTCCCTCAAGCGGTTCGCCTCGACCGCCTGAGCATCCTTATCATCCTTCAGCCGAAGGAGAACCTGCCGCAGAGAAGTTTTCTCATCCTGAAGACGATCAACTTCAACATATAAGGTCTCGATGGTTTCCTCAAAGCGATCAGCAGCCTCGAGGTCCTTTGTCAGCACGATGACCTTCTTCTCCGCGGCAAAAAGCTTCTTGTTGGCCTCACCCAACTCATGGCGAAAAGCTGCAGTCTCTGCCCTGGCCTCCTCAGCTTCCTTCTTGGTCAAGTCCGCTTCCGCCCTCAAGGTGTCGGACAGAGCCGTACTCTTAGAAGTAGCAGATTTAGCCCTGGAGTAGGTATAAGCCAACTTCAAACTGGCCTGCATAAAGGAAAAAGTCAGTACAAGAAGCTCAGTATGAAAAGCTAAAAGGGAAGTGTCGAAAAGAAAAGCCTAACCCTCGTAAGCTCCTTCAAGACTCCGCCCACCAACACATCCAGAGAAGAGTCGTCAGCACCAGCCAACTGCTCACTGACCTCAGGAACCAGCTGGTTCATGGATGAGCCATCATCTCCCTGCCCTTCTTGACCTCAGGCAGCACGGGCATGGGTGGAGTTGGTGCTTGCACCCATTCAGGAATCCTCCTGACTAGTTTGGACCCAGATGTTGGTGACCCAGATGTTGGTGCTTGCACCTCTCCAGAAGGCCTCTTCTCTAAAGAGCCGTCTCCTGCCTTGGACTTCTTGGCCGGAGGGGAGGCACTAGAGCCTCCGCTCATCCTCTTCCTTAAGGCGTTCATCATCTACCGAGACATGTCTGCACAGAGCAAAAATAACGTGGTTAGCAAAAACTAACAAAAAATACAAAGTATGAAAGTCAGGAAGCTGAAAAAGAAGTAAAGCATAGAGTGACTGTCCGCCAAGAAAGTCAGAAGTCCATCATCACCTCACATCGAGTTTATCTCAGCCATAACGACCTTCCCATTTCCAGCATATGGATGGGATGGCCGAACAAGTGAAATGGGCTCCCTTATGCGAATGCCATGTTCCACGAGCCTGGGCGTGGCTCGGAGTTTCTTCTTCCTCTTCAAAGGAGCCACCTGCTCAGCCTCAACCTCAGCCTCAGCTTCATCTTTAGGATTCATAGACTCGTGAGCATACTGCTTTACCAGAGCACCTCCCTTCAACTTAGCTTCACGCTAAAGTTGAATCAGCTCATTCTCCTTATGAGCTCATTCAGGCCCAGCAGCAACATATTTCCCCTTCTTCCCCGTCACGGACTTAGAAGAAAAGTCCTCTGGGTAGAGCCCGTACTGCACCAGATTTGCATCAGAGGTCAACTAGATAATATCCTTGTCTTCCGCCGGCAATCGGGCAAGCTTTTGAGCCCTATCCCTAAGGGTAAGGGTGAGGGAAGGACGGTGATACGTCGAAATCTGCTGAAACTGAGTCCAGGTGATGTTCGGATCCTTCACCATGAAGTAATCATCAACAAAATTCCCTATTTTGCTGATGGCCTTGTTGTCCATCTCGCTCAACCACTTGAAGGCTGGCTGAGAGAAGTAAAATTACCCCGACCTGCCTTGCTTGGGGGTAGACTTTAGGTCGAAGAACCAAGTGACCTCGTGGGGAGAAGGAGCGCCCCATCCCTGGGAAGCGTAGAGGACGAAGAGGGCGGACAAATACTTAATGCCCTTGGGAGTAATCTGGGCTGGGCAGAGGTCGAAGAAGTCCGCCACATCCCGGAAGTACTTGTGCAAGGGCATCAGCGCCCCTTGCTGGCCGTGAGCCACGGACCAGGCGCACATCCCCTTATCAGGGTTTGAGGCACGATTGTCGTGGGCGAGAATGAAGGAGTACAGCTCGCCCAGGTACCCATCCTGGTCGAGAGTGCGGAGGCGTGTCTCCGAAATCTTGGACAGAGGACTCACCCATCTAGTGCCCAAGGCACCCTGCCTCCTATGAGGAACCGCCTCAGCAAGCTCCTCGGTGACGTAGTCGACGCTCGCCACCAGGACATCCCCGTTAGCATCAACTGGTTGCCCAACCTCATTGTACTCCCCATAATTAGGGGGTTCAATCTCCTCCTCTCCCTCAACAGCTGAAGGGCTGCCCGAACGCGCTTCGTCCAGTTCCTCAATTTCTTGGACTTCAGCATCCCCCTCACGGTCCTCCCCCATTGGGACCGCCAAATCCTATTCGGCGTCGGGCAGGTTGGCAAGCCGAGCCACCTGGGGATCAGAAGCGTCAACAAGACGCATAGTTTTCTTCGTATGAGCCATCATTCTATGGCTGGGTACGGAATCAGAAGGAGGATTAGCACGAAGACAAGGATGGACTTCGTGCAGAAGTTGAAGCAGTTCCTGGTCGATTTGATGCTCAGGCTCCCAAGACTCACCAGGGTTCATCTACAAAAGACAAAACGCAAGTTGAGTGTTGGACGGCGTATCAAGCCAAAAAACAAGCAAATATGCCGACCAGGAGTACCCAACAGATTAAAAGAACGATCATGATCAAAGAAAAGTCTAAGCTCAAGAAGTCAGAACGGTCATGATCATGATCAAAGAACGATCTCGAACGGTCATGCTCGACACGTGTCCCCTTTCAAAGACGGAGCCAGCTCGGAATAAGTCTATTCGCAACCTTGGAGGTCCCGCACAGACTTGGGGGGCAAATGTTATCCCAAAATTGGCACTCTGACGTGGCATCACAAGAATGGTGACACGTGGCATCAACTTAGAGCACCTGGTCGGATGAACATGCCGAGCAGGATGCCTCGCTGGCATGCCCATGATGGAATACTCAATGAGCAGTGCAGAATGAGCAACACTTAGCGAATTCAACCAGGCACTTCGTGAGTCACCAGCTCAATCCATATAACTCAGGGATCAACTTGCGTGGATGTGGCATACACACGATCCCACGCCTTGTATGGGTTGTGGTCCTGGTCTGGTTGGTCCACTATATTGGGCAAAATCAGGGGCAACATTTACCCCCCAAGCCTTGTTTAATTTGTGAAATGAACAAGGCTTGTTCAGATGCCTCCGGTTGGCTCCTCGGTTTCCTGGCACGTGCTTCGGGCGCGTGAAGGTGTATTTAATGATCATCATTACTGTAGCGATTCACTTTTTGCAGGCGTTGATTCATTTCGTGCCCGTTAATTGATACGGCACATTAATGGGTGTCAGACGGACACTCAAGCGTTTCCACCTCTTTGATGACAAACCAAATCGGTCGTTGGATCTTAGGAATTCGAATCGTGTGCCTTCCCAACCGTATGATTTGTAGGTGATCGCGCCTGTTCCACATGCACTTCGGCCTATAAAAGCCACCATTCTCCCTTCATTTGGTTACTTTCAGACTTTCACCAAATTTTCTTCGAATTTTTGAGAGAGAAAGAAACCAGAAAACCCTCAAACACCATAGGTTTCTTACTAACCTTCCTTCGCTATTGTCAGTCAACGTTTCACTGTCGATCAACAACAACACCCAGTTCCAAAACTTTATGTAAGTTTTTCGCATCCCGTACTTTATTGCTCGTGTTTATTGCATGCTTCACTATTCATCTACTTTTTCTAGGTTTGATGTTTGAAGTTTCTGGGAATTTTTTGCCTTGAGTTTCTGTGTGATACGTTAGATTCCTCTTTTCTGGTTTTTGAGTTATTTTATTTCGCGTACTGTATATTTTTTCCAAGGCCCATCTTTTCTTTACGTGATGACCTTCAAGGGTTCAGAGAGGACTTTGTCTTTCTCGATTTTTACCCTTTTTTTTCTTTTCTTTTCTTTGCTTATTCGTAATGTCACCATATGTGAGATTCTTGCACCCGAATTTTGTCCAAGAAAGCCTTCTAAGGCTTTCTTGCTGACAAACGACTGGAGGGGGCCTCTTTCCAACGGTTAGGGGACCCCCAATCCCTTTTTTGACTTAGGGTTTGGTATGGGGCCTGACTGTTGGAATTTTAAATCTTTTTCAGAACCAAAATGTCTACATCCGGTTCCAAATCTTCCAAGAAAGGAGGAAAGCGCCTCGCCACCCTGGAAGAGGTGATAAGAGGTCCCGTTGCCCAGGAGGGGTTTAAGCCTCGTGCCACAGGGTGGGAAGCACCCGAGCTTCACTCTACCCTAACTTGCCCTCATCAGCTGGAGCACATTGTGGTGGTGGCCGGCATCAAGCATGCGACATCCGGGACGTACCACCGGCCGCGGGCGACGCGGAGACGCCCAATCACAATTATGGAGGCTTCGGAGCTTGGAGCCAAACGCATTTGATGACCAGGGCTATGCTTCCCCTTCAGGATTATTTTATTAATTTCCTTGTATTTGTCACCCTTGTGCCATACCAATTTATTCCACAAGCTTTCCGCCTTCTTTCAGGCTTGTTTATTTTTTACTCTGGCCGGGGCTGGGGCTCTCTCAGTCTGGCAGAGATATTGTATTTTTATGAACTCGTTTCTGTCCCCAAGAAGGGGGACAAACTTAAGGACGGATTTTATGGCTTCCGGGCCCACCCCTTAAATGAGGTTCCGGTCCCCTTCAACCAGCAAAAACATGTCAAGGAATATCGTCACTGCTTCTGCTTCTCCTCTGGGTTCCTGCCTATGGAACACCAGGAGCTTCTCACGGAGTGGGTTAGGATCCCTCCTTATGAGCAGATTGCGCCTACTCAGCTCTTCCTCCAACGGGCCAAGACCTTCACCACATATGACAAGAAGGACCTTGATGTCGGGTTGTTGGTCACGACGGAGAATTGCCAAAAGGCCAAGCTGATCATGGGGCATCAGTCGGTGGAGGACACCAACCATTCCAAGGTTATCTGCCCGAACGTAAGGGTTCCGACAGCGGAGAAGACATTCCGGGAGGAGATCATTGCCACGGAGGAAGATAAGTACCGAGAGTACCTCTTCTGGAAGGGCCAAGAGAAGGCTTACACTAAGGCCCAGGCGGCCGCTGGGAGGCCCCTTCGTATTGGGACCCCGGTTGAGAGGAGGGCCCAGGCAGCTGCCGGTAGGCCCCTTCATATTGGAAGCCCGGTGGAGAGGAGGGCCCCCATACCAAGGCCTACTGTCTAGGTGCCGAATACGGGGGCTCCCGATGCCAGCACTTCTGGTTCTGGTAAGTCCACTTTAATGATACATTACGCCCCTCCTGCTCATGAATATGTTAGCCTTAGGCCTATAGGGTTCGATGAACGTCTCCTTAGGTTTAGGATGCCCTCTACTCGGTGGGGGGATCACGCAAAGGAGTATTACTTCTCCAACTTAGGTGATTATTTAGGCCGGTTTCGGATGGGTTCGGAACCTCCGGTGCCCGTTCCCTTGGATCCTTTGGCCTATCTTTCTTCTAGCTGGTTCCGTCCCTAGGACAACTATCTCGGGGATGATGCAGCCAGTGTTAAGATTCGAGACATTGCTAGGGCCGAATTAGAGAGTCAGGGTAGGACTAGCTTGATTGCTTTTTAAGTGTTCACTGCTTTCACAGATATTCTAACACTTGACTCTTTTCTCTTGTTGCAGCAGCTGATCCCATGGAGGCAGTCTTGGCCACCCTTGCTGGAGCCCACAGTCCTGATGCTTCCCTTTTCCCCCTACTTCTTCCCAGATGGTCACCCTCGGGAAGGCTTCTTCCAGTGCCCCTCCGAACACTATTTACTTAGTGGATCAGGAGGAGGTACTTCTTGAGGAAGCTGAAGAAGGTGAAGAAGAGCAAGGGGCTCTTCCTGAAGAAGTTGAAGAAAGTGAAGAAGAGCAAGAGGTTGCTCTGGTGCGCAAGCGCAAAGGCAAGAAGGTAGGAGAGGAGTCTTCTAAACGCCCGCAGAGGGTAGACACTTCAGCCCCGAGTCATGATTCCGGGATCCCTCCCGAGGCGGAGGAGTTTACAATGCCTCACGGCATTGTGCTGACTCCGATCACCTGAGATGAGGAGAGGCAAGAGCTTCCGGTAGCCAAGTATAATTATGCCATCAACGAGTACACCCGCGGGGATGCTGAGGTGGAGGCCTTGAGGAGGATTTTGCGAGAGGAGGTGCAAAACTCTCTTAATGAGGAGAACTACCGGAATCTGTGGAATCTGAACCTAGACCCCCTGACGGATTGGTTCAACCGTTTCCTCGAGCCCACCTTGGCCCCTTTTGCCTCCGAGATTACCAGTGAGTACTCTCCCAGCTAACTCAGTGCGCGCCTAAGCGGTACGCTGCTTGTGCATCCTTGAACTCTGTCTACCAGGTTCAAGATCTCAGCCATGCCTTGGCTGCGGTAAGTACTTTGTGATTTATTTCTTTCCTCATTATTTTACTTAGGGCCTTCACTCACTCTTACTTCCTTTTCCAGATTACTGCAGAGGCCCGCCGCCTTTCCAAAACAATAATTAATCACGGCTTCGTCTTGTCCCAATTTAGGGGCATAGACGAGGTCGTGAAGATCCTGCAGGACTTGTCTGCTGAAAGGCGGGCGTTCCAAAAGGAGGCTGAGCGGAAGGAGGCTCTTGCTAAGGCCAAGTTCGAGGAAGAGGCTAAGCAAAGGGAAGCCCAGGCAGAGGCGATGATCTGAGAGGAGGTCCTTTGGAGGGATAGGCTGGAGGCGAAGCATCGGGAAGCGTTGAGGGCAGAGGGCGAGGCTATTGCCAAGGCCAAACGCGAGCTTCGGGAGGCCAAGGAGGCCTTAGACGAGATGGCCGCCAAGGTGAGCTCCTTAGAGGAATTGCGCAAGGCGGACTTGGAGAGCAGGACTAACTTGGCCATGGAGCTGAAGGAGCTCAAGGACTTTAAAGACCAAGCCTTGAAGAAGGCTAAGAAAGATGAGCTCCTCTCCCATGTTTCCTACAGTCGTTGCATCAAGCATTTCGATGACGGCGTCTACATGGCCTGGTCGACAAATTGTCAGTGTATCAAGATTGAGTTTTACCCAAAACCTGCAGAGATGATTGCCAAATACCAGGAGAAGAAGAAGAAGCTTGACACCATGCTTGAGGCGCGTATTGGTCCTCGCCTTCCTCCTCGCATTGATTAGGCCGTTCAGAATCAAGCCCATTTCAACCAAGATTTTTCTTATCTCTTTTTTTTTTATTTACAGCTATTTTGCTTTTGTTTAAGACAATCTTTATTTTAATAGCTGTTTTATATTCTAATGGGAGACAATGATTAAGGCCTGTCCCCGGGCCCTTTGTATATATATATTTTTTTTGACCTGTCCTCGGCGGCAAGATTTTTATATATATGATCTTTTTTGATGCATAATTTCTCTTTCTGGACCTGCCCTTTGGGTCAGGATATTTTACTTTTGGCTTGTTTTTTGTCTGTCCGTGTGGTATGCCTTAGTACCCCCTGAGTGGCATGAAAACTTAGTTTTGAAGGCACTCAGTTTTATTTAAAATATAGAGGTTGCATATACTTAGACGGTACAAACCCTTTAAACAAATCCTACGTTATACATTTGGACTATTGGTAATATTTTCGGAGGTGATCGGCATTCCAGGCCCTTGGCACAATGGTTCCATCCATCCTTTTTAGCTTATAAGTCTATTCGCAACCTCGGAGGTCCCGCACAGACTTGGGGGGCAAATGTTATCCCAAAATCGGCACACTGACGTGGCATCACAAGAATGGTGACACGTGGCATCAACTTAGAGCACCTGGTTGGATGAACATCCCGAGCAGGATGCCTCGCTGGCATGCCCATGATGGAATACTCAATGAGCAGTGCAGAATGAGCAACACTTAGCGAATTCAACCAGGCACTTTGTGAGTCACCAGCTCTATCCCTATAACTCAGGGATCAACTTGCGTGGATGTGGCATACACACAATCCCACTCTCGGTGTATACGGCCTCAATCCCACGATCCTAGCATTCAGCAATGATCACACGATCTTTCTGTTTATGTGCTTTGTAATGAGAGAGGAAACTCTTCCTCCTCAAGTTTACTGCCCTATAAATAGTGAGGAATGTTCATTGGGCAAGGAGGACGAAAAAAACAGAGATCATACGACGAAACGCCATAAGCTAAGGCTATCTAAGAATTATATATTCAGAGATACTATTGTAAGAGCTATAAGAAATGGAATCTTCTTCCTTATTCTTAAGTCAATACAACTAACGAGGATTAGGCTATTACCGAACTGCTCGGGGCTGAACCTCTATAAAATTTATGTGTCTTCGTATTATTATTATTTGCTTTATTACGTATTCTTACAACGACACATCATTTTATCGCTTATCAAAAAGACTCATTGTCGTTGGCTCAAAGCGAAGTCAACAGGTACCATCAAACTTTCCCTCAAACTAAAGAGTTTTTCATCTCGAAACTCTTAATTGATCTGCACCTCTTTTGCATTCTGGCTTTCTTCTATTTTGAGTCTTGAAAGATGATCAACAACTAGATTCTCAGTCTGCTTCTTGTCCTTTATTTCAATGTCAAATTCTTAGAGCAAAAGCGCCCACCAAATCAACCTTGGTTTTGCATCCTTCTTGGTCATAAGGTACTTAATTGCTAAGTGATCCGTATAAACTATCACCTTATTGTCAATCAGATAGGGCCGAAACTTATCGCAAGCAAACACAATTGCCAACATCTCTTTCTCCGTGGTGTCATAGTTCAGCTGAGCATCATTCAGGGTTCTACTAGCATAGTAGATGGTGTGAAACACCATGTCAACTCGCTGTCCCAAGACTACTCCAATTGCGTAGTCACTTGCATCACAAATCAGCTCGAATGGTAACTCCAAATTTGGTGAAGTAACTATAGGCACCAATATCAATTTCTCCTTGAGAACTTTGAAAGCTTTTAAGCATTCTTCCCCAAACTCAAAAGGAACCCCGTTAACAAGTAGATTGGATAACAGTTTTGAGATCTTTCAGAAGTCCTTAATAAATCTCTAGTAGAATTCAGCATGGCCCAGAAAGCTCTTTACTCCTTTTACAGAGACAAGAGGGGGTAAATTCTCTATTGTTGACACCTTGGCTCTATCCACCTCGATGCCTGCCTTTGATATCTTATGTCCTAGAGCTATCCCTTCTATTACCATGAAGTGGCACTTTTCCAAATTAAGAACCAAGTTTGACTCCTCACATCTGATTAACACTTTCTCCAAGTTCTCCAAACACTGATCAAAGGAAGAACCGAAAACTGAGAAATCATCCATAAAGATCTCTATACATGTTTCAATCAAGTCTAAAAAGATAGCCATCATACACCTCTGAAATGTTGCTAGAGCATTACATAGTCCAAATGGCATTCTCTTGAAAGCAAAAGTGCCATATGGACATGTAAATGTCGTCTTCTCTTGATCCTCAAGTGCTATGGCTATTCGATGGTAGCCAGAATAACCATCTAAGAAATAGTAGTACTCTTGCCTAGCCAACCGGTCTAACATCTAATCAATAAAGGGCAAAGGAAAATGGTCGTTCCTTGTTGCCTTGTTCAGTTTCCTGTAGTCAATGTAGATTCTCCAACCAGTAACCGTTCTTGTGATTAATTTGTTCTTCTCATTCTTTATCACTGTCATTCCCCCCTTCTTTCGTACTACTTGCACTGGCTAACCCACTTGCTATCTGAAATTGGGTAAGCCACTCCAACATCTAACCACTTGACCACCTACTTTCTGAAAACCTCTTTCATTGGTGGATTAAGTCTTCGGTGTGCATCAATAGTTGGTTTAGCATCCTCCTCCATTAAAATTTGATGCATAACTCTTGAAGGACTAATCCCATAATGTCAGCCAATGTCCACCCAATGGCTTTAGTGTGTGCCCGAAGTATTCTAAGCAACTTGTCAATCTCCACATCAAAAAGTGAAGATAACACTATCACTGGAAGCTTCTTGTCTTCTCCCAAGAATTCGTACCGTAAATGATTAGGAAGCACCTTCAGTTCTAACTCTAGTGGTTTCTCTGTAGATGGCACAACCTCCTTAGGCACAACCCCCAACTCTTCATAATACTTCCTATTCAATGGCCCATAGGAGTCGAGCCATTTTGCATACCCCATCACCTCCATCCTTCTTGCTGTGTCAACTCATCCTCAGTTAAGCTCAATTCCAAAGGATCTTCTATCAACTTTTTATTCTCCACAATAGTATCAATCAGATCAACAAAGAAACAATTATCACTTCCCTTTGGGAAAGTCACAGCCTTAAGTACATTAAGACCACTTCTTCCCCTTGCACTCGCAGCTTCAATTCACCCTTCTTAACATCAATCAATGCTTGACCAGTTGCCAAGAATGGTCTCCCAAGAATAATTGGGACATTGCTATCTTCTTCCATGTCCAGAACAATAAAATTAGCTGGGAAGATGAACTTATCAACTTTGACTAACACATCCTCAATGACTCCCCTTGGATGAGCTAGTGATCAATCAACCAATTGCAAGGTTACTGTAGTTGGCTTTGCCTCACCCAACTGCGATCTTCTGAAAACCGACAGAGGCATTAGGTTAATGCTAGCTCCTAAGTCACCCAATGAATTTATCCCTTCTATTCTCGCAATAGTGCAAGGAATGGTGAAACTCCCAGGATCTTTGAGTTTTCGAGGGAGTTTCTTCGGCAATATGGCGCGCTACAACCCTTGGTCAATGCCACTGTTTCATAGTCTTCCATTTTTCTCTTCTTTGACAAGATCTCCTACATAAACTTCACATAGCTATGCATTTGTTCCAAGGCTTCACCAAAAGGAATGTTGATGTGCAACCTTTTAAAGACCTCTAGAAATTTTGAAAACTACTTGTCTAGATTAGTCTTTTGGAGTCTTTGCAGGTACATGATCTTCACATGGTGATCTGTACTAACTGGTGGAGACACTTGTTTTGGTGCAAGACTTTCAGTAGTCTTCTTTTCTGTTGATATCGGTGCCGGTTGATCTTGAATCTCTTGTTCCACTGGTTGTGCCGCATCCGGCCCTTCATACTTCTTCCCACTTCTCAGGGTAATTGCCTTCCAGTTTTCTTTTGGATTGACCTCTTTTGTACTAGGCAAGTTCCCCTGAGGATAGGTTGTTATCTGAGTTGCCAACTGGCCCATCTGAGTCTGTAAGCCTTTAATGGATGATCTAGTCTCCGTCATAAACTGTAGCAATAAATCTCTCTGAAGACTAGAACTCCCACTAGAGCCTTGTTGTTGTGATTGTTGCTGGTTTTGCGTTTGGTTCTAATTTCTTTTCTGATAGAACCCACTATTCCTTCGACACCCTCCTTGATTGAACCCAAAGTTGTTGTTTTGAGAATAATTCCCAATGGCTTTTGCTTCATCCATTGGCAAAATATTCATATCAACCGGGCATTCCTCATAGGGGTGGGCGCCTCCACAGAGCTCACAAACAACTTGAGCCTATTTTGCCTGCACATCTATCAATTTTGTTAGGGCCCCTACCTGGGCTAACAGTTTTGTTATGGCATCAACCTCATGCATACCAGCCGCCTTCTTTGTCCTTTCAGTTGGCCATTGCTGATTTTTCAGGGCCATCTCTTGTAGCAGTTCATAGGCCTCATTTGCAATTTTCCTCATAAATGCGTTGCCAACTGCGACATCTATAAGTGTTCTAGTTTTACCAACCAGCCCGTTGTAGAAGTTGTGGACCAGCATACACTTCTCAAGACCATGATGAGGACACATCCTTATGAGATCCTTGAACCTCTCCCAAGCCTCATGGAGAGATTCATTGTCCAGTTGACAGAAATTATTAATTTATCCTCGCAGCTTAGCAGACTTTGCTGGAGGAAAGAACTTAGACAGAAAGTTCGTTGCCAAATCAGTCCATGTTGCTATAGAATTCAATGGCAAGGAGATCAACCAACTCTTGGCTCGCTCTCTAAGCGAGAATGGAAAAAGTCTCAAGCGGATGGAATCATCACAAACTCCATTGACTTTGAAAGTCTGACATAACTCCATAAAGTTTCACAAGTGCAGATTGGGGTCTTTAGAGGGAAGTCCACCAAACTGGACTGAAGATTGCCCCATTTGGAGAATGGCACACTAAATTTCAAAGTTGTTAACATCTACGGTGGGTGGTCTTATACAAGACTGGACCTCCGTAAGAGTTGGAAGAATGTAATCTCTCAGACTGCGACCATTTTCTTGATCTTCAACAGCACCTCCATTATTACCGTTGTTGCCTCCATTGTTACCGCCATTAGCATTCTCAGCCACGATTACTTCTATTTGAGCAGTTGCTGAAACTCTTTCTTGCCTCTTGTTTCTTCTATTTCTCCTACAATTCTTCTCAATTTCAGGATCAACCGGTAAAATGACACCATGTCCTTGACGTCGCATACACCTTCAATTCGTGAAATACACGAAGACAATTTTGAAAGAAACAAGTTAGCAATTAGCAAGAAAAATAAACCAAAGTAGAATTCAATGTAATCTTATGCAATATCAATCTTCAAATAATTTCCCCACAACAGTGCCAAAAACTTGTTACAAAAATTGTAAATAGTCGCAAGTGTACGCAATAAAGTAGTAAACTCACATAGGTGAGGTCGAACAACAGGGAATTGGATTGAATACCACTAGACTAAATTTATGATTCTATTTGGCAAACTAATAATTCTTATAATTAAAAGCAAAATAAAAATTTGAGAAACTTAAATAGACAAATAAAGATTAATCAAGATGAGAAAATAGGGTAGAGAATCCTGTTGATTTTTTTACCCAATTGTTAATGCCTAATCGCTATCCTTTTTCTTGATGTGAATGACAGATTATACAAATTAACCTAACTCTTTTCAAATCTTTAAGGTTCTAAATCACATCTTCTCTAATTAATCTCATAATTAGAATCACATGTAATCAACACTAAGCAATACTCTAATTGTCACATAGGTCACGCAAATACTTTCGTTTCAGATAAAACCTAGATTATCCAATTTTAGCATTCGCAATTCTCACTTTTCAGATTTTGAATTGAGATCATAGAACATGTAAAAGGTGATCAAGCTTAAACATGGAATTAACACAAATAGAGATAATTTCACAAATCAAGATAAAAGGAATGGCAATTGACATTGACTAGAGAAAACTTTAACCAACATTCATTATCTTCCCCAATTTGGAATTTAGTGCATGTTCAAATCCATAACCATTCCTAAAACAAAATTTAACATAAGAGAATTAAAAAGGAAGGAAGAAAGAAACCGTTGGTGGAATGAATCTTGGCCGCCACTCTGCTCCTCCTGTCGTTCTTGACTTCTTTTAGGTCTAAAATTTTGCTTCCCCTTTTCTCTTTCTCGTAGTTTTCTTTTATATTTTTCATCCCAGCTTTCAAAAGACGAAGTTAGCCTTAATCCGTACGGAACCTCAGTGCGGCCATGGATTCCCTCACCGCGGTGAGTGCCGATTTAGACGAGGCAGTGGAGTAGCTCGCCACGGCTACTGAGCCCATCTCGAAAGCACCTCTCTGCCAAATATTGGCCGCGACTGTTAATAAATACGCCGCGGCCAGAAGTGCACCAAATCTCGATTTTTCAATTTTTGTTTGCTTAATTTGTCCTTTATTGTACTTTTGAAACCTCAAAAGTCCGCAGCTATGGGAAACCTGAAAACATAGAGAACAAGCATAATTCTATCCTAAAACATTGAAAAACGACTCCATTTGTGACACGATACATAGGCTAAAATTAGCCTAACAGTCCAGGTCGTGGTCTTGGTTGCCCATCCGTTTCTAGTTTCGGTTCTAGTATCAAGTCACGGGGTACGGATCGAGTCCAAGCATCGATTCTCGAATCCCAATTCCCGAGGTGGGTCCTAGGTCCAGGTTTGGGTATGGGGTCGGGTCCCAAAAACCGATCCAAGTTCCGAGGCCCATGTTCTGGTCCCGGTTTGGGGGCCCAATTCCTAAGTCTGGGTCCTCCATCTATGTTTCGGTCCTAGGTCCTAGTCCAGGTCCATGTTCGTGTTCCAGTTCGGGTTCTGGTCTCGTGTCCCGGTCTGAGTCTAGATCCTGGTTTGGGTTCAGGTCCAAGTTCGAGTCCAAGTCCCAGTTTGGGTAGCGGTTTTGGGTCCCAGGTCCGAGTTTGGTTCTTGGGTCCAGAGTGCAGCCCGGATTATTAGGTTTGGGTTTGGGTCCGAGTCCCAGTCTGTCTCCAGGTCTCGGTCCTTGTTAAGGTCCCAAGTCACAGCTCCCGGTCTGGGTCCAAGTCCCGGTATGGGTTCTGGTTTGAGTTTAGGTTTAGGTTTGGGTCCTGTTCCAGTCCCAGGTCTGGGTTCTCATCCTAGTCCTGGTCCGATTATGATTTTGGGTCTCGGATCAAGGCTGGATCCCGATTCGAGTCTGGGTCTTGGTAGGTATTTGGTTCTGGGTCCTAGATTCAAACACTTACTACGGATCAGGTCAAAGCCTCAGGTCAAGATTTGGATCTCGGTCTTTGATCACGGTCTTGTTCTAGTTTGGGTCGCGGGTATCAGGTTGAGTCCTAAGTTTGGGTTTGGGTCTGGGCTTAGGGTTTTATCCCGGTAGTCAGGTGCTGGGTTTCGTGTCCAAGGTCGGGTCTTGTGTCTCGAGTCAGGGGTTGAGTTTTTGGTCTTAGTGCTAGTTCTAGGGCCCAAGTTTTGGGTCTAAGTCCCCCATCTAGGTTTGGATCCTTGGTTTTGGTCTTGGTCCAGGCTCGGGTTTGGGGCCCAAGTCCCCCATCTAGGTCACGGTTTGGTTCTCAAGTCCCAAGTTCGAGTCTTAGGTCCCGCGTCATGGTACCCATTCGGGTTCGAGTCCTAGTCTAGGTTGAGGGCTCAGTCCTAGTTTGGGTCTGGGTCCCACACCTGATCTCGGTCTAGGTCTGAGTCCCATGTTCAAGTTTGAGTCCCGGGTTCGAGTCTGAGTTCTAGTACAAGTCCGACTGTGGGTCTGGGTTTCGGTCCAGGTGTGCGTCTGGGTCGGGGTCTGGGTTTCGGTCTAGGTGTTGGTCCGGGTCTTGGTCTAGGTCTTGTCTGGGTATTGGTTCTGGTACGGGTCTGGGTTTTGGTCCAGGTCTTTGGTCACGGGTCACGGGTCCTGGGTTACAAGTTCTAGTTCGCTGGTCTTGGCATAATTCTAGGTCCAGGTTTGGGTCTGGCTCCGGTTATCGATCCGAGTCTGGGTCTGGGTCCGTGTTAAGTTTTTTTTGTCTAGAACAATTCTTATTCCAATGTCCTGATGCCAGTTCTTGTTCCAATTTTGGGTCCTGGGTCAAAGTCTGGGTTTGGGTCCATGTCTTGAAATGGTTCCAGGTTCAGGTATTGGTATGATTCAAAGATCCAAACACCAACTACGGGTTGGGTCCAAGCCCCGAGTCATAGGTCAAGATCTGAATCCTAATCTTGGGTCCTGGTCTCATTTCAATTCAGAGCTTGGGTCCCGGTCCGTGTTTGTGTTTGGGTCCGTGTCCGTCTTCGGGTCCGAGTTTGGGAAAGAGACTAAGGTCGGGTCTTGGGTCTCAGTGCCAATCCTGGGTCCTGATTGTCGTTCTAATTGAGGTTTGGGTCCCCAATCTAGGTTTCGGACTTGGGTCGAGGTCTGAGTCTCCAAACCCGGTTGGAGTCTTGGGTTCGGGTCTGGTTCCAACTCTGTGTGAATGACATCAAAAAGCTACTGTATTTGTGACCCGAAACATAGGCTAAAATTAGCCTAACAGTCTAGGTCTTAGAAGCACCAATTTCGAGTAGCTATCGTCATCGTAGGCGTACTCATCGAGGTTTCCCTCATAATCATCATCAGGAATTCCTTCTTCTTCCTCGGAGCCCTCAACTGCTCTTGAGGGTACGTCTTCCTCATTCGGGTCTTGAGCATCTTCTAGAGGGCGAGGTTGACGAGTGCTTCGAGTCTCCACCATTGTTGTAATGTATTGTGTGTTTACAGAAGCTTTCTTCAGCTCTCAATGAAAGCACCAAAATGTTGACCGAGGTTTTCGGCAACCAATAAAATAATAAAAGATTAAAGAGCTGTAAGAAATTAAGAGAAGGATTTTTACGTGGTTGGGGCGTTAATGAGCCTTAGTCCACGAGTCTGAATATTTATGAGTGTATTTAATACAGAGAATGTTTGTGGTGAGTATTTACTCTTCTTGCACTTATGCAACCCAAAATTCTCGACCCCCATTAATGAGCTTTGAGGGGGTATTTATAGTGTTTATGTGGGATGATTCCCAGAATTATAGTACATGTATTTTTGTAACTATCAATAAAGTTGGGTATTCCCAATGAATATACCATGGGTAATGCATGGTCAAATCCCTAGGTGTTGTAGGGATTTTATGTGGATTGTCCTTATTGCCTTTTGACTGATGTGATTCTTCAGAGTGTACCCGTCATTAGACTTAATGAATTTCATTCTCGATTTAGAATTGTCGTGCAATTGTGATTGTTTTATTTTTACCAAATTCTTTGTATAGGTATAGGTGCCCCCCAAGTGACCGAGCAAACGTATGACTCTTGGTCACTTATCTTTTACAAATATATTGTTTATCCGTTCAGTGTTTTGGGTTTGACCAATCCTTTTTTACGCATTGTATGGTATTATAAACATGCTGATTTTTTCGACTCAATTGAATTTTGAAATAACTATCTTTATTCATTTATTGATTGAAAAGTGTATTTGTTACCGTAGTAACTTACATCAGAGCTATTTGATCTAATCTGATCTTTTAGCTTAACATAAAATAAAACAAATTGCAGACATAAGAAACTGTACTTTAAAATGGTCACCCCACCTGAGTACTTTGTTTCTTTTATCGAAACCTTTAGGCGTAGTCTGCCCAGAAGGCCATTCACTTAAAAGCAAATGTTCATTTTGTACTTAAAGAGGTCATCTGACCTGGTACTTTATTGGTAGTATTTTCTTAAATGTTCTACATTCCGGTACCGTGGTACTAGAATGAGTTGCATTTTTTTGTCATACTTACCTACCTTGTATGCTCTGGAGTCGAGAACTTCGACCACTTGATATGGTCCTTCCCAGTTAGGTCCAAGTACACTTGTCGTACTGTCTTTGGTGTTTAGGAATACGCTTCTTAGGACCATATCTCCCACGAAGAATTTTCGAGCTTTCACTTATTTGTTGAAATACTGAGCTACTTTTTGTTGATGGGCCATCAACTTTAAGTTTGTTGTTGCTCATCTTTCTTCGATTTCATCAAGTGATTCTGCAAGGAGTATGTGATTGGTACCTTGTGTTGGAAATTATTTTACCAGGATCTTATATCTACTCACAAGTATGTTTATTAACACCCTAAATATGAACTTTCTAAAACGATGAAATAAAGACATATAAAGTTTAGTAAACCTTACATTGGGTGCAGCGGAATATAATGACTCCTTCCGTTCAGATATCTAGCCCTTGATTCCTTTCTATAGAAGAGCATTATCAATATCTGAACCTGGATCTCTTTCTCTGAATCTTTGATGCTGAAACTCCTTCTTGCTGAAAGTCTTTCTTCACGATCTTCCTCACTATGATTGAGGTATCACTTGCTGTGTGTGGGCACTACTCATACACTAAGGATTTCGAAATTTGAGGAAGAAGAAAGAGAGAGTGGGTTCGGCCAAAGATAGGGAGAGAGAGACTCAGTTTTTTCTGAATCAGAAGTGTCAGAAGAAAAGTGTAATTTTCCTGATGCCTTCACTATCTATTTATAGCATTCCACTAGGGTTAGGTTTGAATTATTTGACATTAAAATAATAAAAATATCAGAGGGAAAACCCTACAAAAGTGGTCGGCCCTATACATGTGGATTTGGGCCTCACTTTTTGCAATTTTGCAGTTTTATCTTTTCTGCATCTGATTTTCTCAAAAACGCAAATTTCCAAATTCAACCATTTAAATGCCAATTCCAACTATTTAATAATTATTAAATAATATTGTCATTTATCATATTTATTAATTGAACCATACAAAGTATCATAATTAACAAATATGCCCCCTATAAACTCTTTCTTTACAATTTCGCCCTTACTTAGTGAAAAATTCACAAATAGACATAGTCTAAATTGAGAATTATAATTGATTAATCAAAACCAATTATGTGAGTCTTACAAGCAATATTATCTCAACTAGTGCGGGGACCATGGGTCTATGTAACCGAGCTTCCAATAAGTAGATCAAGAATTTAGCACTAAAATTCACTAACTTATTAATTCTTCGTTGAATCCACGCGTAGAACTTAGAATTGCACTCTCAGTATACAGAATGCTCTATATGTTCCACCATATAGACACATCATTAGTTATCCATTGTTATAATCCTAATTTGATCAATGATCCTCTATATGAATGATCTACACTGTAAAGGGATTAGATTACCGTTACACCCTACAATGTATTTTATCCTTAAAACACTTGACCCCGTATAAATGATATTTTAGCTTATGTGAAATGAGTACTCCACCATTTATGTTCGTTTGGTCAAGCTGGAAGGAGATCATCCTTTGCTTACTATTCGCAAGATAGAAGTTATAGATTCCATGTTTATGATAGCGCTCCCACTCAATTGCACTACCGTGTTCCCAAAATGTACGTATCACCCTGACCTAAAAGTAGGCTTAACTAACACATCAAAGAACACGAATAGCCTCTCGAGATTGAGCCTAATCATTAAGATCATTTGATCTAGGATCAACTAGGCGATATTGACTTGAATAGATATTACGGTAAGTTTGATAAATCTAAGTCAAAGTTCAATATCGGTCCCTTCCGATGCATACTCCATGCATCCAACCTGAGCTTTACTTTAACCAATGCTCTAGAAAGAACATAGCACTTCTCCAAATGCAAGTAAACTCTGTTGTAGATTATCATATCAGTAAAACCCTATGTCTGATAAATCTAGGAATCTTTATTCACATAGTCATGTTTACTTTCCAATGTGTTGACGACACAATAAACAGGATCAAGTATGTGAAAAGGGTTTCAGATGAATTTATACATTATGTACATATAATCATGAAAGAAATCATGTGAACCATGCAACATTAAATGTTATTTCTGATCTATATTAATAAGTAAATCTTATTATATTGAAATGAGTTTTATTTAGGGCATAAAACCCAACAAACTCCCACTTGCACTAATATAAAACAAAAAGTGTGTTTCAAATAATCTCAACACCTTGATATACAAATCAATTGTAGTAGTAGTAAACTCCTCGTAATAGGACCTGAAAGGTTGAATTAAACACAACCTTTTCTCCACCATTACTCTTCCTTTAATCACAAAATCATTGATAATGTGAAATTCCTCTCGATATGTCTACTCTCTTGGGATACTGGATTCTATATCTTTGGCAAGTACTTTTGGTTAATTAGGAAATTAACACTAGTAGTTTAAGGCAATTTGGAATGATGCCAAAAATGTATAGAACTTTCCTTAGACTGAATAAGTACATTTCCTGCAACCTTAACATTCAGTCCCTCTCTGGTAGACCCAGAGACTTCAGATAGGTTTTTAAACTTCTCCAAAATCACTATTCAACCCCCAGAGTAACCACCATCTTATCAGAAAGATTTACTAGCACAAAGGCAAATTTCGAAATCTGATGTGCTGTAGTCTAAGAGTTTTAAACACACTCTTATAGACTAACATATAGTTCCTCTTCTTAATCTTAGGATTTACTTGATTGTCTTCCAATGTTCTTCTCCTGGATTAATTTGATACCTACTCATTACTCCCACTCAACAGCAGATGTCTGGTCTAAGGCATACAAAAGCATATCTAAGACCTCTCACTGTTGATATAAGAAATTCTGTCATGGCTTTATCTTTTCTGGAATAGTTGAGACTTTTCCTTAGATAAATAAAATCTATACCAAAGAAGTTGTGAAGCCTCTATAGATTGCCATTAGAAAGAAAATGCTTCAGCATCTTACTAAAGTAAGTTGCTTGCATTAGAGTAAGTAATTACCAGGTATACCACAAGCCATAGGTTTAGATAAACTCAAACCTATAATACTAGGAACAGGAAGTTTGTTAAGTCCATAGAATAGACTTATTAACTAAAATCTTCTTTTATGTCCTTGTAATAGAAAACTTAAGGTTATTCCATGTGAATGGATAAAACCATAGTTCTATTGGCTTTTCTTCTTAGTTTCTTATCTTGACAATCCATTACTTGTTTAAACTCACAATGGATTTTAATCACTAGTGTCTCCCAAGTCATAAGAAGGTGAGTTCCTAGAAACTCTCCCACTACGACGAGGTACCGTGAATTATGTCTAAGAAAACTAAATGGTATGGATCTCTTCGGTTGTGACAAGACAACAGAGGCAGTGGGATCATCATATATCAAATAAGATGATAGAACACTTTTGGAATCAAGAATTAAATATCTCCTTTATTTGCTACTTGTTTTCAGACTTAGTCATTATCTTAGAAAAGTAGTATTTGTTTGAACAAACACTTTCTTATCTATTGACAATGGGATGGTCCACCCCTAATCACTTAGAATAGCTAACAAACCATGGTTAACAGTTCTAGCTTTTCTTAAGATTTTGATTAGGTCATCCATGAATCTAGTAATGATTTACGTTAAGTACCCAACCATTACATCATTCTGAAATTGTATTACCATAGAAGGATTTAGGCAACGACTAGTAACTAATCATCAATATGCAACTCAAAATTTCTGGGGAGGTAAGTTTGGATATAATTCAAAAATCAATTTAATGATCTTTGAACTGCATATCTACTAACTATTTCTCCACCCCTATCAGTTCGCAAGATCTTTAACCACTTACCTTAATGGTTTTAACCATTGCTAGAAATTAACGAAATTTTTCAAACATTTCAATTTTCTTTGCTAAAAGGTATAATCTAGAGTTATCGTTTTAAGAATACAACGAAAAACTCATATCCACCCCTGAATGTACATCCATCTGCGAATGAGATGAACTACTTTCAGTGGATATAGGCATATTAACTCTTTGCAGAGATTGATCTTGTCAAATCCACTATCAACAAGATACAAATGCCATAGATTAAAAAAATGTGGTAGTGTCTATTGATGACATAGGTTTAGTTACATCAAAGAGTTCTTAGAATACTGCAAGTGGATCATGGTCACAGAATACCTAACTCATATTCCATACAGTTTTAATCCATTAATAGAAGATGGATATTAAACACTTGAGAAAGCGTAACTGTATTGTATTCTGAAATTAGAAATATAAGAAAATTTCTATTTGGAATCTAAAATTAAAGTCAAAGATTTAAATTTATACCAAATATAATGAGTAATTCTATCTTGGACCAGCACTACTAATACAAACTCTAAGTCAGATTTGCCCATACAAGTAGGAGATTTCTAAGATTGAGGATTTATATCAATTGGGAATAGAATATCGGGATTATAATCATATGCGTCATTTAATTTCTTAAGAGAAAATATAATGACATGAAATGATTTATAGACCATTCATCCAATGATATATTATTGAGCTAATTCAAAATGAATAAGCTAAGAGGAATTAGGATAATTTCGTTTACAAATAAGAATCCAACGATGCTTCGATTAGCGAAAGACAAAGTAATCTTATTTATGTAATCTTCTTGTTTCATATTGTAAAAATACTAGTCGAAGGTGTCATCAATTGATGAACAGCTAGATGTTGCATATACAATATTTATCTTTCGAGATCTTACACTATTATGTATGTCTAATGGTGAAAATCCATTAGGGATTTATCTCATTAGAAAAACAAACATGTTAGACCAACAATGAAGATTCGAAATTAAACTACAACTTAATAACAGAAAATAACATGGTTCGATATAAATTCATACACAATTCAGAAATTATAAACACATAGCAAGTAGGAATGACTAGTGAAAATACTAAAACATACAATCCTAAATAATTTCCAAGGTTTTCAACAAACTGATACAGTGTCCCGGTAGGCGAGAGTCAAAGTATCATTTATTGAATAGAGTTGTCAGCTCATCTAAAATAGAAACCATTCTAGCAACCTTTTATTCAATCAAAATAAGAATCCAACGTTGTCTCGGTAGGCGAGAGTCAAGGTTATTCTTATTTTATGAGCTTCCACCATTGTTTCATGTTTTATGAGTTTATCTCTAAGTAGTCACCGTAGGGGAGAGTCTAAATAGAGACGAAAACTCACAAAACACTTATCAAATGAAATTTTACGGTGTTAAATGCGTTCAACGAATAACCATCCATAGGGGGACGAAGTCTAGCGTCTCGAGGTTATATTGAAAACATTTAACTTTTCTAAGACCAACAATGGAGATCGAATATCTTAATAATAATCAAGCTCATTATTTAAAGTGAGTTGTATTTTCTTTGATTCTCTTTATTTAATTTATTTATTTTAAATATATATTTATTTAAAATTTCCAATTTAGAATGAAAAATTCTAAATATAAATTTTAATTTAATATTTATAAATTTTACTTAGATGGATATGAAAATAACATGAATTATTTCCATCTTAGTAATAATTTCCAATAAATATTAGAAAAATATTCAATTTAAGTTGTTACAAAATTAATTTAAATTAATTTACAACTCAAATTTTATTTTCTATAAATATATATTGCATTTCGAAAAATTAAAGTATTCCAGGACACAATTTTCAAAAATGCATGTTAAAATAAAAAATTAATCCTGGAAAAATTATTCTAATTTAATGTTGGCCCAAAATTAATTAATAAAATTAATTTACAACAAAAAATATAATTTTTCTATTTAATTAAATATATAAGAAAAATTTCAAATATTTAAGTATGATGATGAAAATCAACTTAAATATTAATTTTCTATTTAATTAAATACACTAGAAAAATACTTCAAGCAAAAATATCATCTATCTAGATTTTTCTTTGACTAATTAATTCAATTTCTAATAATATACTTTAATTCAATTTATTTTAATTAATCATTAAATGAAAAAATTATTGATTTAAGTTGGTCCAAAATTAAAATAAATAATTTACAACTTTAATCTATTTTTCAAATAAAATTCGAAATTCCAGCATTTAAGAAATGCAATTTCGAAATTTGATTAATAAAATAAAGAAAAAAATATATTTTGAAAATTATTTAAATTTAGTTGAAAAAATAAATTTCAACTAAAAATAATTTTCTATTTAATTAAGTGTCATGAAAAAGAAATATTTAAGTATGATGATGAGAATCAACTTAGATATTTAATTTTCAAATTAATTAAATGTATTAAATTCAAGAAATAAATAATTAGGTGTAGAGAAGGCTTAATTATTAATCTCTAGTTTAATACTAGGAAAAATATACTTAAAATAAATTGTACCAAAATTAATTATATAAATAATTAATTTCACAATGTATAATATTTTCCTTTTAAATATTAAAAATAATAAGTAGTCTAGAAAAAACTATCTAGAAAATATCTTATTTGACTAAGTATCTTTTCCACAAAATTTGAAAAAAAATATCTAATTAAGGTTGTATTAGAAAAAATCTAGAACCTAAATATTTTTCAAATTTAAATTTAATTAAATATCAAAAATTAAGTTGTAACCACTTAATTTGAAAATATTCCATTTTAAGTTAATATTCGAAAAGATATTAACTTAAAAAATATCTAAAGAATCTTAATAACCAATGCCTAAAATTACTCAACTTAATTTTGAAATTTTAAATCCAAAAGATATTCAGATTTAAGTTGGTTAGTTGAAGATAACTAAATATCAACTTAAATAGGAATATTTAATGAAAAATTTAAATTAAGCTCCAGAAAGAATCTAGATGGTTATAATTCTATATTTAATTAAATACAAGAAAATACATATTGTTTAGCTTAGAATAAAAAATTCTTTAAACTATAATTTTCTTAAATTAATTTCAAAATAAATGAAATTAATTATGTTGCTAATCAATTTTATTAGGTTAAACTAGTTTAATTAACCTAGTACAGTTATTCAAATCAGGCAAATGGGCCTTCACAATTGGGGTGGTTCATGTGAGGGGGTGCTGGGTTCAGTATGTCGTACCCACTACTATGGCTCTAAACTCTCACACAAGGCCCAAAAGAGAGGAATTTAACCTTAATAAGAACAACTGTTATTAATTGAATAGGCCCAAAAACTAAATGGGCCTAAATAAATTCTATCAACAACTATGATAATTTATTTTAGCAACAGCAATCTATATGCATCTATAATAAAATTAAACACATAGGCTCACACAGGCACACTTTGGATGGGTCCTATCATGTTGCTAGGTCATACACAGATGAAAGAAGATTGTAAATATACCTGTTACAAATTATTAACTTGACCAAGGGAGCCATCAGATCATTAGATCTGGCAAAAAGTAACCATGGCTATTTGCAATCAAGTAATAATAGGTTTTGAAAACTTACACACAAGCTAAAACACATACTCCTGCAACAAGGTTAGCTGGATAGTTGGATATAGGATTTATTTAATTTTAAATTAAATTATTAATTTCGAAATAATTAATAAAATAAATAAAATATTTATTTTCAAAAATTTAAAATAAAATTTGAAATATTCAAAATTTAAAAAAAAAAATTAAATTTAAAATTAAACCTACAATTTTGAAAAATTAGGTTTCAACCAACCTAAATATCATTTCAAAATTTGCTAACTACTTTTAAAAATTAAAAGTTATTTTATAAATAAAATTAAATAAAAAATTAAAAAAGATAAATGAATATCTTTTTCAATTTAAAATGTAATTTAAACAAAATTTAAAAGTTAGCAAAATATCTTACATCTATTTAAAATTACATGATTATTGTTATCTTATTTTAAATTTAAATAAGGTCAAATTATTTTAAAAAAAAATTAATTTAAAATATTAAAATCTGACCTTAAATTTAAAAATAAGATAAGATATAATCAAATTTAAAAATAAGATAGATTATTAAGCAAAAAAGATAGATACTAACTATTTTCAAATTCAAATTACACTAATATCTTTAATTAAATTTAAAAAATATTAAATTAATTCAAAATGATAATTAGAATTGAATTAGGAATAGTAATAGTATAAATACAGAACTACACAAAAAATCGGAAGTTAATTCCATGAAAAAGCATGAAAAAACGAAGAAAAACGAAAAAATTGTGAGCTGTACGGACAGTTTTCGCAATCACAGGAAAATTTCAGTAGAGCTCCGATTTTTTTCGAATCTTCAAAAAATCATAACTAATTCAAATTAAATCGAAATTGAGTTCTGTAAAAAAGTAACTTTCTTAATTTTTTCCATACTATCCAATAAAAATAATTCCAGAAACAGAATCGCAATTATGTTTCATGAAAAATTTACAAACATCAATCAATCATCAAATAACACTCAATACAACATGATACCATCCAAAAACAAACAAACAATCGTTTTAAAGTCCAAATTTCTTGCAAGTAAATCAATTGCCATGGCTCTGAGGCCAATTGTTAGAAATTATTTTACCAGGATCTTAGATCTACTCACAAGTATGTTTATTAACACCCTAAATATGAACTTTCTAAAACGATGAAATAAAGACATATAAAGTTTAGTAAACCTTACATTGGGTGCAGCGGAATATAATGACTCCTTCTGTTCAGATATCTAGCCCTTGATTCCTTTCTGTAGCAGAGCATTATCAATATCTGAACCTGGATCTCTTTATCTGAATCTTTGATGCTGAAACTCCTTCTTGCTGAAAGTCTTTCTTCACGATCTTCCTCACTATGATTGAGGTATCAATTGCTGTGTGTGGGCACTACTCATACACTAAGGATTTCGAAATTTGAGGAAGAAGAAAGAGAGAGTGGGTTCGGCCAAAGATAGGGAGAGAGAGGCTCAGTTTTTTCTGAATCAGAAGTGTCAGAAGAAAAGTGTAATTTTCCTGATGCCTTCACTATCTATTTATAGCATTCCACTAGGGTTAGGTTTGAATTATTTGACATTAAGATAATGAAAATATCAAAGGGAAAACCCTACAAAAGTGGTCGGCCCTATACATGTGGATTTGGGCCTCACTTTTTGCAATTTTGCAGTTTTATCTTTTCTGCATCTGATTTTCTCAAAAATGCAAATTTTCAAATTCAACCATTTAAATGAAAATTCTAACTATTTAATAACTATAAATAATTATTAAATAATATTGTCATTTATCATATTTATTAATTGAACCATACAAAGTATCATAATTAACAAATATGCCCCCTATAAACTCTTTGTTTACAATTTCGCCCTTACTTAGTGAAAAATTCACAAATAGACATAGTCTAAATTGAGAATTATAATTGATTAATCAAAACCAATTATATGAGTCTTAAAAGAAATATTATCTCAACTAGTGCGGGGACCATGGGTCTATATAACCGAGCTTCCAATAAGTAGATCAAGAATTTAGCACTAAAATTCACTAACTTATTAATTCTTCGTTGAATCCACGCATAGAACTTAGAATTCCACTCTCAGTATATAGAATGCTCTATATGTTCCACCATATAGACACATCATTAGTTATCCATTTTTATAATCCTAATTTGATCAATGATCCTCTATATGAATGATCTACACTGTAAAGGGATTAGATTACCGTTACACCCTACAATGTATTTTATCCTTAAAACACTTGACCCCGTATAAATGATATTTCAGCTTATGTGAAATGAGTACTCCACCATTTATGTTCGTTTGGTCAAGCTCGAAGGAGATCATCCTTTGCTTACTATTCGCCAGATAGAAGGTATAGATTCCATGTTTATGATAGCGCTCCCACTCAATTGCACTACCGTGTTCCCAAAATGTACGTATCACCCTGATCTAAAAGTAGGCTTAACTAACACATCAAAGAACACGAATAGCCTCTCGAGATTGAGGCTAATCATATCAGGATTAAGATCATTTGATCTAGGATCAACTAGGCGATATTGACTTGAATAGATATTACGGTAAGTTTAATAAATCTAAGTCAAAGTTCAATATCGGTCCCTTCCGATGCATACTCCATGCATCCAACCTGAGCTTTACTTTAACCAATGCTCTGGAAAGAACATAGCACTTCTCCAAATGCAAGTAAACTCTGTTGTAGATTATTATATCAGTAAAACCCTATGTCTGATAAGTCTAGGAATCTTTATTCACATAGTCATGTTTACTTTCCAATGTGTTGACGGCACAATAAACAGGATCAAGTATGTGAAAAGGGTTTCAGATGAATTTATACATTATGTACATATAATCATGAAAGAAATCATGTGAACCATGCAACATTAAATGTTATTTATGATCTATATTAATAAGTAAATCTGATTATATAAAATGAGTTTTATTTAGGGCATAAAACCCAACACCTTGATCGTACGTCAACCTTCTGTGGGAAGGTGGCTCGAGTTCGTCAGGCTACATAACTTCATGACCGTACGCCATTGCGAATGGTGTTTGTCCGATTGCCATTTTTTCCGTTGTACGGTATGGCCATAGAACTTCAGGAAGCTCTTCTGGCCAATTTCCTTTGGCGTCTTCAAGTTTTTCTTTAGTGTATCTTTCAAGGTTTTGTTGATTGCCTAAACTTGACTGTTTTCCTTAGGATGCGCCAGTGCTGAGAAACTTTTGATAATACCATGGTTTGCACAGAAATCAGTGAACGATTGGCTGTCGAACTGCTTGCCATTGTCTGAGACTATTTTGTACGGTAGTCCGAACCGGCATATGATGTTCTTCACAATAAAGTATTGAACGTTCTTTGATGTAATGGTTGTAAGTGGTTCGGCTTCAGTCCATTTATTAAAGTAATCAACCGCTACCACTGCATACTGCACCCCACCTTTACCTTTAGGTAATTGTCCGATCAGGTCAATTCCCCAAATAGCAAAGGGACACAGACTTTGTATCTGTGTTAACTCGTTGGGTGGAGCTCTTGGTATCTTTGAAAATCTCTCACATTTGTCGCGCTTCTTAACATAGGCTCTCGATTCTTCGATCATCATTGGCTAGAAGTAAGCATGCCTTAGAATTTTCTTGGATAAGCTTTGTCCGGCGGCATGATTTCCACAGAACCCATCATGAACTTCAGAATGGAGTCGTACAGCTTCGTCTTGAGTGACACATGTGAGCAATGGCATCGAGAATCCTCTTCTGTACATGACTCCCTCTACTATGATTTACCGTGCAGCTTTCCTTCTCATTTTCCGAGCTTCATTTTGGTTATCTGGGAGTTCTCTAGAGTTGAGGTAGGCTGCTATTGGCGTCATCCAGTTTGCTGAATTCGCTAAGTGTTGGTTGCTCTGCACGGATTGCTGAATACTTTGCTTTGAGCGTGCCAGCGATATGTTCTGCTAGGACTATGCTTCCCGAGCAGATATTCCAAGTGGATTCCACGTGTTACCATTCATGAGATGCCACGTCAGAGTGCAAAAATTAGGATAACAGGGCTTGACCAAACCTTTTGTACGCACTGGATGGTAAATTAGCAACATGTTAGTAAATTCGACTCAATTTGAATTTTGAAACAAACATCATTATTCATTTATTAATCGAAAATGTGTCAATTACAGTGGTAACTTACATCAAAGCTATTAATTTGATGTAATCTGATCTTTAGCTTAACATGAAATAAAACAAATTGCAGAAATTAAATATTGTACTTTAAATTATGGTCATCCGACTTGAGTACTTTATAATTTTATTCGAACCTTTAGGCATGGTCCGCCCAGAAGGCCATTCACTTAAGAGTAAATGTTCTTTTGTTTAGTACTTGATATGGTCATTCGACCTAGTACTTCTATTGGTAGTATTTTCTGAAATGTTCCCCATTCCAATACCTTGGTACCAGAACGAGTTCCATTTTTTCATCATACTTGCCTAATTTGTATGCTCCCGATTTGAGAACATCGACCACTTGATATGGTCCTTCCCAGTTAGGTTTGAGTACACCTGTTGTACTGTCTTTGGTGTTTAGAAATACTCTTCTTAGGACCATATCTCCCACAAACAATTTCCGAGCCTTCACTTGTTTGTTGAAATATTGAGCTACTTTTTGCTGATGGGCCATCAGCTTTAAGTTTGATATGGTTCGCTTCTCTTCAATTTCATCAAGTGATTCAGCAAGGAGTACGTGATTTGCTTCTTGGCTATACATCAGTCTTCCGTGGGATGGTGGCTCGAGTTCTACGGGCAACATTGCTTCATATCCATATGCCATCGAAAATGGAGTCTGTCCAGTTGCCATTTTCTCAGTTGTTCGGTACGACCATAGGACTTTAGGAAGTCCTCCGGCCAGTTTCCTTTAGCATCCTCAAGTCTTTTCTTTAGTGTATCCTTCAATGTCTTGTTGACTGCTTCAACTTGACCATTTTCTTATGGATGCGCCACTGCGAAGAAACTTTTGATGATACCATGGTTCACACAAAAATCAGTGAAGGACTGGCTGTCAAACTATTTGCCATTGTCCGAGACTATTTTGTACGGCAATCCGAACCGGCAGATTATGCTCTTCACAACAAAGTCTTGAACTTTTTTGATTTAATGGTTGCTAGTGGCTCGGCTTCCATCCATTTAGTAAAGTGATCAACCACATTCACTGCATAATGCACTCCACCTTTTCCCTTGGGTAATTTTTCGAGCAGGTCAATTCCCCAAAGGGCAAAAGGCCACGGACTTTGCATCTTAGGTAACTCATTGGGCGGAGCTCGCGGTATCATTGAAAATCTCTAGCATTTGTCACATTTTTTAACATAGGTCTTGGATCTTCGCTCATTATCGGCCAGAAATAACCTTGCCTTATAATTTTCTTAAATAAAATCTGCCCGGCAGTGTGGTTTCCAAACAATCCATCATGCACTTCAGACAAAAGTCATACAGCTTCTTCTTGGGTAACACATCTGAGAAATCGCATGGAGAACCCTTGTCTGTACATAATTCCCTCTACTATGATGTAACGTGTAGCCTTCGTTCTCATTTTTTGAGCTTCATTTCGAATATCTAGGAGTTCCACAGTGTTGATGTAGGTGGCTATCGGCGTCATCCAGTTTGGGGAAGCATCAATCATTTCGATCTCTTCCGTGCCAGTGATGCTAGGTTCCTCGAAGAACTGGATAGAAACCAAATTCGCTCTATCACTTACATTACTACTCGTAAGCCGAGCTAATGCGTCAGTAGTCGTGTTTTCTTCCCTTGGAATTTCTCTAGAGCGTAGCTTTTGAACTGTGGAAGCAGATCGTGTATTTTGCTCAAATATGCTATCATCTTTTCTGCCCAAGCCTCGTATTCTCCAGATACGTAATTTACCACCAGCTGTGAATCACTACAGATTTCAATATGTTCGGCTTTCATCTCCCGTGCTAGTTTTAGACCGGTGATCAAAGTATCATATTCGGCATTGTTATTGGATGCTTTAAATCCATACTTGACTGCAGCATGCAGGTGTTGGCCCCCAGGTGTGACAAGGGCAATTCCTGCAATGGATAGTTGATCTGTAGCCGACCTGTCCACATGTAATTTCCAAGTCGACTTGTCTTCACTGTTACTTGGCTGAGGTATTTGTACTGGCTCGGGGTTGCCTTCCGATATGCTTTCTTCCTTGCCTGTGCATTCTACTACAAAGTCTGCTAAGGCCTGGCATTTGATTGCTGTTTAGGGTGAAAAAGTAATTTCTTAATGACCCAGTTCTACCGTCCACTTCTGTAACTATCCAGAGGCGTCCATCTTTTGTAATATTTGGCAGAACGGTTGATCTATGTACACTCAAACAGGATGAGCTTGAAAATAGGGCCTTAACTTTCTTGTTGCTAGAATCAGGCAGGAAGGGAGTTTCTCTATCAATGGGTATCGGCCTTCGGCCTCAATAAGTGTTTTACTAATGTAATAGACCGGATGTTGTATATTGTTCTCCTCTTTGATCAGCACGGCACTTGCAGCATTCTCAGTGATAGCCAAGCATATGCCAAGTTCTTCTCCATCTAGAGGTTTCAAGAGTACGAGAGGTTTTGCAAGTTGCGTTTTTACCACATGAAAAGCTATTTCACATTACTCCATCCACTCAAATTGCTTGTTTTCTTGCACGACTTTGAAGAATGGAACACACTTGTTTGTTGAACTTTGTACTTCCTTGGTTCTGGTTGACGATTTCATATCCAGGAGGGCTTGAAGCTTCTCCAGATTGGCTTCAATTCCTCGGGGGCTAACAATAAAGCCCAGAAACTTACCCTAGCTTTCTCCAAAGTAGCACTTTAAGGGAGTGAGTTTCATGTTGTATTTCCTGAGGACTTTGAAGCATTCGTCCAGGTCATCTATGTGCCCCCCAGCATTCCTACATTTGACGAGCATGTGATCCACATATACTTCCATGTTTCGCCCGATCTAGGCTTTAAACATCTTGTTTACCAATCTTTGCTATGTGTCTCCATCATTTTTGAGACCAAGTGGCATGACTTTATAGCAATATAGACCTATATCTGTTCGGAAACTTGTATGTTCTTTGTCTGGTGGACGCATTTTAATTTGGTTGTACCCCGAATAAGCGTCCATGAATCCCAATATTTAGTGTCCTACTATTGCGTCCACAAGCTGATTGATTTTTGGAAGTAGAAAACAGTCTTTGGGCCACACCTTGTTGAGGTCTATGAAATCAATACACACTCGCCATTTTTTTTCGGCTTGGATACCAGTACGAGATTGGCAACCCAAGCCGGGTAGAAAGCTTCAATTATGAAGTTGTTATTTTGTAGCTTCTCTACCTCTTCCTTTAGTGCTAGAGCTCGCTCTTTGTCCAATAGCCTTCGCTTTTGTTGAACTGATCGGAAGTTGGGATCAATATTTAGGATTTCAAAATTAGAGAGGGATCAATCCAGACCATATCCTCATGTTACCTGACAAAAACGTCATGGTTTGCTCTCAAAATTTTTGTCAATGCTGATTTTACTTCGAGCAATAAACCTTTTCAAATTTTAAGCTTCTTGGTAAGAACATCTGGATCGATCTCTTATGTGCCAATGATGCTAGGTTCTTTGAGGAACTTGATAGGAACCAAATTTGCTCTATCACTTACATTAATACTCTCAAGCCGAGCTAATGCGTCAGCAGTCATGTTTTCTCCCCTTGGAATTTGTCTGAGAGCGTAGCTTTTGAAATGTGCGAGCAGATCGTGTATTTTGCTCAAATATGCTATCCTCTTTTCTCCCTGAGCCTTGAATTCTCCAGATTCGTGATTTACCACTAGCTGTGAATCACTACAGATTTCAATATGTTCAGCTTTCATCTCCCGGGCTAGTTTTACTCCAAAAATCAAAGCTTCTTATTTTCGGCCTCGTTATTGGATGCTTTAAATCCAAACTTGACTGCAGAATGTAGGTGTTGCCCCCCACGTGTGACAAGGGAAATTCCTGCACCGAATAGTTGATCTATAGCTGACTTTTCCACATGTACTTTCCAAGTCGTCTTGTCTTCACTGTTACTTGGCTGAGGTTTTTGTACTGGCTCGGGGTTGCCATCCGATATGCTTTCTTCCTTGCCTATGCTTTCTACTACAAAGTCTGCTAAGGTCTGGCCTTTGATTGATGTTCTAGGTTGAAAAGTACTTTCATATTGACCTAGTTCTACCGCCCACTTGAGTAGCTGTCCAGAGGCGTCCGACTTTTGTAATATTTTGCATAACGGTTGATCTGTGTACACCCGAACAGGATGAGCTTGAGAATAGGACCTTAACTTTCTTATTGCTAGAATCAGGCAGTAAGTTAGTTTCTCTATCAATGGGTATCGGGCTTCAACCTCAATAAGTCTTTTACTAATGTAATAGGCCGGATGTTGTATATTGTTTTCCTCTTTGATCAGCACGACACTTACAGCATGCTCCGTGACAGCAAAGCATATGCAAAGTTCTTCTCCGTCCAGAGGTTTCGAGAGTACAGGAGGTTTTGCAATTTGCATTTTTAGCTCTTGAAAAGCCTTTTCACATTCCTCTGTCCACTCAAATTGCTTGTTTCCTCGTAGGACGTTGAAGAACCGAACACACTTGTCTATTGATTTTGAAAAAAATCTACAAAGCGCGGTGATCTGACCAGTCAAACTTTGTACTGCCTCAGTTATTGTTGGCCATTTCATATCTAGGAGGGCTTGAATCTACTCCGGTGGTTGTAATTCCTCATGTGTTGACAATAAAGCCCAGAAACTTACCCGAGCTTACTCCAAAGGGGCACTTTAAGGGATTTCATTTCATGTTGTATTTCCTGAGGACTTTGAAGCATTCGTCCAGGTCATTTATGTGCCCCCCATCCTTCCTGGATTTAACAAGCATTTCATCCACATATACTTCCATGTTTCGTCCGATCTGGTCTTTAAACATCTTGTTTAACAATCTTCGGTATGTGGTTCTAGCATTGTGGAGACAAAAGGGCATGACATTATAACAATATAGACCCATATCTTTTCGGAATTTGTATGTTCTTGGTCCGGTGGATGCATTTTGATTTGGTTTTACCCCGAATAAGCGTCCATGAAGCTCAATATTTCGGGCCCTGCTGTTCCGTCAACAAACTGATCGATTCTTGGAAGTAGAAAATACTCTTTGGGGCACATCTTGTTGAGGTTTATGAAATCAATACACACTCGTTATTTTTGGTTTGGCTTGGGCACTAGTACGGGATTGGCAACCCAAGCCGGGAAGAAATATTCAATTATGAAGTTTTTATTTTGTAGCTTCTCTACCTCTTCCTTCAACGGTAGAGTTCTCTCTTTGTCCAATAGCCTTTGCTTTTGTTGAACTGGTCGGAAGTTGGGATCAATATTTAGGACGTGCAAAATTACAAAAAGATCAATTCCAACCATATCCTCATGTGACCAGGCAAAAATGTCAAGGTTTGCTCTCAAAAATTTTATCAATGCTGATTTTACTTCGAGCAACAAACCTTTTCAAATTTTAAGCTTTTTGGCCGAAACATCTGGGTCGATCTCTTCTGTGCCAGTGATGCTAGGTTCTTCAAGGAACTTGATAAGAACCAAATTCGCTCTATCACTTACATTACTACACGCAAGCCAAGCTAATGCGTTAGCAGTCGTGTTTTCTTCCCTTGGAATTTGTCTCAGAGCGTAGCTTTCGAACTGTGAGAGCAGATCGTGTATTTTGCTCAAATATGATATCATCTCTTCTCCCTGAGCCTTGTACTCTCCAGGCTAGTTTTACACCGGAAATCAAAGCTTCATATTTTCGGCCTCGTTATTGGATGCTTTAAATCCAAACTTGACTGCGTCATGCAGGTGTTGCCCCCCAGGTGTGACAAGGGAAATTCCTGCACCGGATAGTTGATCTGTAGCCGACTTGTCCACATGTACTTTCCAAGTTGTCTTGTCTTGACTGTTACTTGGCTGAGGTATTTGTACTGGCTCGGGGTTGCCTTCCGATATGCTTTCTTCCTTGCCTGTGCTTTCTACTACAAAGTCTGCTAAGGTGTAGCCTTTGATTGTTGTTCTAGGTTGAAAAGTAATTTCATACTGGCCCAGTTCTACCGCCCACTTGAGTAACTGTCCAGAGGCGACTGGCTTTTGTAATATTTGGCATAACGGTTGGTCTATGTACACCCGAACAGGATGAGCTTGAAAATATTGCCTTAACTTTCTTGTTGGTAGAATCAGGCAGTACGTGAGTTTCTCTATCAATGGGTATCGGCCTTCGGCCTCAATAATTCTTTTACTAATGTAATAGACCGGACGTTGTATATTATTTTCCTCTTTGATCAGCACGGCACTTAGAGCATGCTCCGTGACAGCCAAGCATATGACAAGTTCTTCTTCGTCCAGAGGTTTCGAGAGTACATGAGGTTTTGCGATTTGCATTTTTAGCTCTTGAAAAGCTTTTTCACATTCCTCTGTCCATTCAAATTGCTTGTTTCCTCGTAGGACGTTGAAGAACGGAGCACACTTGTCTATTGACTTTGAAACAAATCTATTTAGTGCGGCGATCCGACCAGTCAAACTTTGTACTTCCTTGGTTTCAATTCCTCGAGCGTTGACAATAAAGCCCAGAAACTTAGCTGAGCTTACTTCAAAGGAGCACTTTAAGGGATTGCGTTTCATGTTGTATTTCCTTAGGACTTTGGAGCATTCGTCAATGTCATTAATGTGCCCCCCAGCCCTCCTGGATTTAAGGAGCATGTCATCCACATATACTGCCATGTTTCGTCCGATCTGGTCTTTAACCATCTTGTTTACCAATCTTTGGTATGTGGCTCTAGAGTTTTTGACACCAAAGGGCATGACATTATAACAATATAGGCCCAAATCTGCTCGGAAATTTGTATGTTCTTGGTCCGGTGGATGCATTTTTATTTGGTTGTACCTTTATTAAGCATCCATGAAGCTCAATATTTCGTTCCTTGCTGTTGCGTCCAAAAGCTGATTGATTCTTGGAAGTAGAAAGCAGTCTTTGGGGCACGCCTTATTGAGGTCTGTAAAATCAATACACACTCGCCATTTTTTGTTCGGCTTGGGTACAAGTACGGGATTGGCAACCCAAGCCGGGTAGAAAGATTCAATTATGAAGTTGTTATTTTGTAGCTTCTCTACCTCTTCCTTCAGGGCTAGAGTTCGCTCTTTGTCCAACAGCCTTCCCTTTTGTTGAACTGGCAGATGTTGGGATCAATATTTAGGACGTGCAAAATTACACAAAGATCAAGTCCAACCATATCCTCGTGTGACCAGGCAAAAACGTCCAGGTTTGCTCTCAAAAATTTTATGAATGCTTATTTTACTTCGACCAACAAACCTTTTCAAATTTTATGAATGCTTATTTTACTTCGAGCAACAAACCTTTTCAAATTTAACGAGCATGTCATCCACATATACTTCCATGTTACATCCGATCTGGTCTTTAAACATCTTGTTTACCAATCTTTGGTATGTGGCTCTAGCAGTTTTGAGACCAAAGGGCATCACATTAAAGCAATGTAGAACCATATCTGTTTGGAAATTTGTATGTTCTTGGTCCGGTGGACGGATTTTCATTTGCTTGTACCCTGAATAAGCGTCCATGAAGCTCAATATTTCGTGCCTTGCTATTGCATCCACAAGCTGATTGATTCTTGGAAGTAGAAAACAGTCTTTGGGGCATGCCTTGTTGAGGTCTGTGAAATCAATACACACTCGGCTTTTCAAATGTTAAGCTTTATAGCCGGAACATCTGGGTCGATCTCTTCTGTGCCAGTGATGCTATGTTCATTGAGGAACACTACTACAAAAGACACTTTTGATGTCATTTCAAGTTTCATTTAATTTTAAAACTGACACTAAAAAATACTCTTAGTTTTAGGTGTCGGTTTAAAACTGAGATTTAAAAAATTCAATTGTGTCGGTCAGTAAACCGACACTAAAGCCTAAACTGAGATTTAAAAGAATTAAAAAAAAACACACCTATATGGTCTCGTTTTATAACCGAGACTTATTCTCTTAAATCTCGGTTACAAACCGAGACCAAAGGGAATGAAAACATAAAATCCAAAATCAAAACAAACCCCCCTACGCCTCATCTCATTTCTCTTGTCTTCTTCCCCAAACCAAAACCCTATTTCCCATTCGCGCCTCACCCTCCACCTTTCCTCTCTCTCGTTCTCTCTACCAGACCAGCTCTCTCAACCCAGTTTCTCTCTCTGTTTCTCGACCTATCTCACCCTCTCTTCTTCGCGGTTCCTAGTACGACTATGATGAGCTATCATCGTCGGCTAAGGGCTCGAACAGGAGCCACCAAGGACCTAGTTGACTCTCAACCTTGAGGAAAAATGGAGCTTCTTCCTCCCATACCATAATTTCTCTATCTCCATCATTCGCCTCAGTCTCGGCCTGACATGATTTACCACCTTCGGCTGTTGTTCACCAAGGAATAACCATGGATGATCTTCCTGTGCTCTTGAAACCCAATGTTGAATGGGTCTTGTGTCCTCTCTCATCTCTCTTGATTTTTTGGCAGAGCCACGATGGTCATGATGTCGAATGGGTCCCGAGCTCTTCTCTTCCATTTTCCTCTGACGAGACCTGGTGCTCAGCTGCCTTTCATGGAGGATAAGAATTACATGCTCAGATCTAAAAATGAATCACGGTTCTAATATATTTTATCTATCCTGTTTTGTAACTAGATGTAGTTTAATGTATTTCTTGATAATTCTCTTTAATTTGGGTTTTGAAAATTGTTTAATTTTGATAAAATTAAACTTTTTTCCAGCTTTTGTTTGAAATTTGAGTTATGAGTATCTGATTATGGGAAACAAATAGATCATAAAATATAAAGTTTCCAATACATTATGTCTAGTAACTGTTCTTTAGTGTTAAATCTTGTGTGGATAAGTATGACACTACATTACATTGATGAAGCTTTAGTTTGTAAACTTTAGCTTGAAGTGAAGATAAAATCTTCAATTAAAAACATGGAGAGTTTGTAATTTGTTATATACATGTATTCTCTCCTAATTGATTGTTCCTAAAATGCTATAACATTTTTCTTCAATCCTACAACCTATCTTGATCAGTGTTTTATCAGCCAAGTACTTGATTGATCAAATGGCTTGGTCTAGAAGTATAAGTGCTAGATTATCAGTCAAGTGCTACTGAAAGTTCATACCAGGGTTAGATCACTTTTTCATTTTTCTTGCTTATTTTTTGTTAGTGAAGCTTGCATTAATGTATGAGTAGAAGTATAATTTCTATGAAAATATTTCTGAGAAGGTTGTTTGTCCTAATTAGAAAAGCCAAGAAATGATATGTTTCCCTTTCAGTATTAATTTGTTTCCACTAATTAAATCTTATTTTAAGCTTTAAGTTTCTAACACAATTTTCATTTTAATTGGCACACTCTAACAGTGGATCCATGAATTGAGGCAATATGCTCCAACCGTCCCTATTGTGCTAGTGGGAACATAACTTGGTATATTTCAAAATGTTGACCACATTGGTGAACTACTGGAAAGCTGGTGTTTGTTTATGACTTTTTGTGGATGCTTTCAAACTAGGTAGCTAGTCTAGATTATACTTTTTCTTCACCTATTTTTTTAGTTCCTAAGTTGTTCAAGGGTGTGAATACTCCCATTTAGCAAATAAGTATTTGATTTTTAACCATTCCATTGTTTTGATTTTGAAAAGATGTAGCGTGATTTTTCATTGTATGCCTTGGTAAATGTCTACAAATATTTGCAAGCAACTCAAGTGTAGAGGATAATGTTCGAATTTATTTTACTAGGATCTTAGATCTACTCACAAGTATGTTGTTTAACACCCTAAATATGAACTTTCTAAAACGATAAATAAACACATATAAAGTTATGAAAACCTTACATTGGTTGCAACGGAATAATGTCTCCTTCCACTCAGATCTCTAACCCTTGTATCCTTTCTGTCACAGAGTATTATCAAGATCTGAGCCCGAATGTCGTTCTCTTTGTGTGTGATCCTTCACAGTCTTCCAATTTATGATGGAGGTACCACTTGCTGTGTGTGGGCACTACTCTATCACTGAGGGTTTCGAAACTTAGAAGAGGAAAAGAGAGAGGGTTGGTTCGGCTATAGAGAGGGGGAAGGCTCAGTTTTCTAAAAAAGTAATTTTTCTGATTTTTTGACAAAAAGCATTAATTTGACAGAGCCATCACTTTCTATTTATAGGCAACTACTACGTTTAGGTTAGTAATTATTTGGCATTAAAATAATAAAAATATTAATTGGAAAAACAAGCTTAAGTGGCCGGCCAAGGTGTCTAATGGGCCTCACTTGGTTTTTGTAGTTTTCACAATTTTTATTTCTATTTTCTCAAAAATGTCAATTTTCCAATTCTAACCTTTTAAATGCCAAAACTAATTATTTAATAACTAAAATAGATTATTAAAGAGTAATTTGCGGCATAAATACCTAAGTTATATGCCGAGTAGCAGATAAATACCTAAGTCTTATTTTTGGCGGTAAAAATACCTTCCGTCACACTCTTGGAACTTCTGTAGGTACCTCTCCGTTATGTGCCAGATTAGTGTCTACGTGTCACTTGTTCATTAGTCCATGTCATTATTATTTTTTATTTATTATTTAAATGTTTAAAAATGATTTTAAAAATATTAAAAATAAACAAAAATAAATATAATCAATATTTTTTATCATTAATTCTTATATATTTAAAAATTAAATAAAACTTATTTTTTAAAATAAAAAAATTACACAATTAACAAACACATAGTCATAGTCTTCTTCATCATCGTCTTCTGAGAACTAGAGGTGCAAACGAGAGAACACCCCCCATCGTCATCGTCTTCTTCCTCCTCAGCAACAACAGCCCTATTTCACATACCATATCTGCTAAAATCACAGAAAAGAACAAAACTTAGAACCTCAAATCGTCTTCTCCATTGTGTTCTTCATCTCCCTCACCATCGTCTTCAACCAAAAATCTCAAAAAAATTTCTCAGCCAAAACCATTCACAAACATTCTCACTAAGAGAAAACTGATCTAACCAATTTTAGCATCAGTACTTGGTGGTTTGGTTGTGACTTTGTTGATAGCAGTGGCTGTTTTTGTTGTCTTGAAAAAGAAAAAGATCCCAGGTAAGTAATTATAAGATTGTATATTTTATATAAGTCTATTACAAATGAACAAGCAATTAATATATAGAAATTAATTTTGTAGCTTTATTTAATAAATTTATTAAAACATTAAATATTGCAGATCCCAGTGCTTAAAAGAATGCATTTGAATCCTCAAAACGACAATTACAAACAATTTTGAGCGAATTCTTGGAAAAGGGGGATCTGGAACCGTTTACCATGGCTTGATAGATGACAATACTCAAGTAGCTGTGAAAGTGCTTTCTTCTACTTCAATTCAAGGTTAACAAACTCTACTCAAATATCCCAAAACTGAAAAAAAAAACCAGTAAATTTCTCCCACAAAAATTCTCATCTATAATATCATGAAAAAGAAAATATAAAAGGTAAACAAAATACCAGCACTCAAGCATCCCAGATCCATCCAAATGCCGTCCTCTTGTGCGATTTTCTTGACTGTACAGAAACATCATCCAGTCCTCTTGTGCGATTGCAACATCATCGTCATCCTCTTGTGCGATTGCAACCCCAACACTCAAGCTTCCCAGATCCATCAAGATGCCCCGATCTCAACCTTGTTGTCCTCTTGTGCGATTGCTCTGTCCGGCTTCGAGCAGAGAGAAATCGAGAAAGAGAGGGACTAAGAGAGTGGATCCAGAAAGAGAGGGATTGAGAGAGTGGAGAGAACTCAAGCGAGATCGAGAGGGAGAACAAGCTTCGGTGGGAATCTCGTCCATCGGTTGTGGTAGAATGCCTCACCGAGGTCGGGCGGAGGTGCGCCGGAGATGATACCTGTGAGAAGAGAGAGGAGGAGGTGATAGGTTAGGTTGAAGATGAGAAAGGAAGAAGACGGATAGAGAGAGAGAGAGTAAAAGGAAAAAAATATTTATTTTCTTATTTTTTATAATTTAAAATTAATTTTTAAAATATTAAATTATTATTTAAAATAAAAATAAAAATAAATCTACCTGCACCAATCACAACGTGCCATGTAGGTACTGACCTGGCACTTAACGTCCAGGTACCTACGGAAGTTCCAAGACCCTAACAGAAGGTATTTTTACAGCCAAAAATAAGACTTAGGTATTTATCTGCTACTCGACATAAAACTTAGGTATTTATGCCGCAAATTACTCATTATTAAATAATATTGTCATTTAATTTAATTATTAATTAGACATATAAAGTCTATTAATTAATAAATAAACCTAGAATCTCTTTTCTTTACAATTTCACCCCTACTTAGTGAAAATTCACAAATTAGACATAGTCTAACTTTAGAATTATAATTGATTAATCACAAATCAATTATTGAGTCTTACAAGAATTATAGTCTCAACTAGAATGGGCACCACGGATCTATATGCTGAGCTTCCAATAAGTGAACCGAATTTACTAAGTAAATCCCTACTTATTAATTCCTCGTTGAATCCACTCTTAGAACTTAGAATTGCACTCTCAGACTTATATAGAGCATATTATATGTTCCACGATATAGATATGCTATCTCATTTAACCATTGTTATAATCTTATTGTGATCAAAGATCCTCTATATAGATGATTTACATCGAGATGGGATAATTTTACCGTTCTCACCCCTCAACGTATTTTTCCCGTTAAAACACTTAGCTACCTGTAAATGATGTTCAGTGATCTAAGAATTAGTCACTTAAACAAGAGCTCATCCATTTACTTCTATTTAGCTAAGTTCGAAGGGAATCATCACTTGACTTCTATACACCAGTAGAAGCTATAGATTCCATATTTATGTTCAGCACTCCCACTCAATCATACTATCATGTTCCCAAAATATACGTATCACCCTGACCCAAAAGTAGGCTTAACTAATAAATCAAAGAACATGAATAGTACTCCTGAGTTGAACCTAAGCATATCAGGATTCAGATTCTTTTAATCTTAAGATCAACTACTGATATTGACTTAGAAAGATATGACGGTAAGTTTATAATATCTTAACTAAGTTGCAATATCGGTCCAGTCCAATGTATACTCCATACATTCGAAACTAGTATACTTTACCTTTGTCCTAGAAAAAACATAACACTTACTCCAAGTGTAAGTACACATCATCGCTGATTATCACATCAGTGTAAATTCAAAACACTAATGAAATAGGGACTTAGTCTTTTGATTCATATGATCACAATCACATTCCACTGTGTTGACGATACTGTAATTGTGAATAAACATATGATCTGGACTTAACAGATTTTGTGTGTAAATGTAATAAACATATTAAACCATTAGCATGTAAAATTCATGCAAACATAAATCAATTCAAATTTCTTATATTGATAACTAATCAGATTGTAAAGGGTTATATTTAGGGCACAAAACCCAACAGATAAATGACCAGTTTGGTCAAAATCTATATTTCTTTCAAAAAAAAAATGTTGACCACATTGGTACTAGCTAGGAAGAACCATTTAAAGTTTAGCCAAAATTTTGAGTTAAAATATAAATTTATGTTGCTAATGCAGATTTGAGGGATGACAAACAGTACCTGATTGATCATCCTGGTGCTACTCCAATCATATCAGCACAGGCAAGTCACTCTCTCTTACATTAAAAGAGACAAGATAATAAGAAAAGATATAGAGAGAAAAGGAAGAATCTTTCTCTTTTTTTTTAATATTTTTTTCCTTAAAAAAATTATTTTATTTCTAATACCATGGAGTAGATGATAGCTTATGGTTCAATATTGTTGCAGGGTGAAGATCTAAAGAAGGCAATAGTAGATTTGAATGAACCATAACTATGATTAATGATCACAGTTCATAGTAGCAATAACATATATTACCTTAATAAATTTGTTATGTATTTTTATAGTGAATAAACACGTTTATTATTTTATGTAGAATAATAGTAGTTTTTAATAATATGCAATTAACAAATTATTTTAATTTATTGTAAATAATATTTTTATTATGCTTCTAAATTCTTTTTGTTGATTTTTAGTATTTTTTTTTTTAATTTTTTCAATTCCCTTAAGTCTCAGTTTTAAACTGACACTAAAAGGTGTTTAAGTGTCGGTTATAAAATGACACAGAAACTCAATGGTTTCGGTTGTAAACCGACACTAAAAGAAAAAACATATATGTATACTTTAAGTGTCAGTTATAAGACGACACCAAAACTCAATAGTGTCGATTTATAACCGACACCAAAAATTTGACTTTTTGTCATTGTAGAATAGGTGTCGATTCTATGAACTGACACTAAAAGTATAAGTGCTAGTTTAAAACTGACACCAAAAGTACAATTTGTAGTAGTGGAACTTAATAGGAACCAAATTCGCTCTATCACTTACATTACTACTTGCAAGTCGAGCTAATGCGTCAGCAGTCGTGTTTTCTCCCCTTAAAATTTGTGTGAGACCGTAGCTTTTGAACTGTGCGAGCAGATCGTGTATTTTGCTCAAATATGCTATCATCTTTTCTCTGTGAGCCTTGTATTCTCAAGATTTGTGATTTACCACAAGCTGTGAATCACTGCAGATTTCAATATGTTCGGCTTTCATCTCTGGGCAAGTTTTACTCCGGCGATCAAAGCTTCATATTTGGCGTGGTTATCGGATGCTTTAAATCCAAACTTGACTGCAGCGTGCAAGTGTTGGCCCCAGGTGTGACAAGGGAAATTCTTGCACCGGATAGTTCTGTAGTCGACCCATCCACATGTAGTTTCCAAGTCGGCTTGTCTTCACTGTAACTTGGCTGAGGTATTTGTACTGGCTCGGGGTTGCCTTTTGATATGCTTTCTTCCTTGCCTGTGCATTCTACTACAAATTTTGCTAAGGCCTGACCTTTGATTGTTGTTCGGGGTTGAAAAGTAATGTCATACTGACCCAGTTCTACCGCCCACTTGAGTAATTGTGTAGAGGCATCCGACTTTTGTAATATTTGGCGTAATGGTTGGTCTATGTACACCCGAATAGGATGAGCTTGAAAATAGGGCCATAACTTTCTTGTTGCTAGAATCAGATAGTAAGTGAGTTTCTCTATCAATGGGTATCAGCCTTTGGCCTTAACAAGTCTCTTACAAATGTAATAGACCGGATGTTGTATATTGTTTTCCTCTCAGATCAGCACGGCAATTACATCATGCTCCGTGACAGCCAAGCATATGCCAAGTTCTTCTCCGTCTATAGGTTTTGAGCGTACGGGAGGATTTGCAATTTACATTTTTAGCTCTTGAAAAGCTTTTTCACATTCCTCTGTCCACTCAAATTGCTTGTTTCCCTACAGGACGTTGAAGAATGGAACACACTTGTCTGTTGATTTTGAAACAAATCTACTGAGTGCGGCGATCCGACCAGTCAAACTTTGTACTTCCTTGGTTCTTATTGGTGATGTCATATCCAAGAGGGCTTGAATCTTACCCGAGCTTACTCCAAAGGAGCACTTTAAGGGATTGCGTTTCATGTTGTATTTCAAGAGGACTTTGAAGCATTTTTCCAGGTTATCTATGTGCCCCCCAGCCTTCCTAGATTTGAGGAGCATGTCACCCACATATACTTCCGGGTTTCGTCCGATCTGGTCTTTAAACATCTTACTTACCAATCTTTGGTATGTGGCTCTAGCATTTTTTAGACCAAATGGCATTACTTTATAGTAATATAGACCCATATATGTTCGGAAACTTGTATGTTCTTGGTCCGGTGGACGCATTTTAATTTGGTTGTACCTCGAATAAGCGTCCATGAAGCTCAATATTTCATGCCCTACTTTTGCGTCCACAAGCTGATCGATTCGTAGAAGTAGAAAACAGTCTTTGGGGCACGCCTTGTTGAGGTCTATGAAATCAATACATACTCGTCATTTTTTGTTCAGCTTGGGTACACGTATGGGATTGGCAACCCAAGCAGGGTAGAAAGCTTCACTTATGAAGTTGTTATTTCGTAGTTTCTCTACCTCTTCCTTCAGGGCTAGAGCTCGCTTTTTGTCCAATAGCCTTCGCTTTTGTTGAACTGGTCGTAAGTTGGGATCAATATTTAGGATGTGCAAAATTACAAAATGATCAATTCAAACCATATCCTCATGTGACCAGGCAAAAATGTCAAGATTTGCTCCCAAAAATTTTATCAATACAGATTTTACTTCGACCAACAAAACTTTTCCAATTTTAAGCTTTTTGGCCGGAACATGAGGGTGGATCTCTTCCGTGCCAGTGATGCTAGGTTCTTCGAGGAACTGGATAGGAACTAAATTCGCTCTATCACTTACATTACTACTTGCAAGCCGAGCTAATGCGTCACCAGTCGTGTTTTCTTCCCTTGGAATTTGTCTGAGAGCGTAGCTTTTGAATTGTGCGAGCAGATCGTGTATTTTGCTCAAATATGCTATCATCTTTTCTCCTCAAGCCTTGTAATCTTCAAATACGTGATTTACCACCAGTTGTGAATCACTGTAGATTTCAATATGTTCAGCTTTCATCTCCCGGGCTTGTTTTACACCGAAAATCAAAGCTTCATATTCGGCCTCGTTATTGGATGCTTTAAATCCAAACTTGACTACAGCATGCAAGTGTTGCCCCCCAGGTGTGACAAGGGAAATTCCTACACCGAATAGTTGATCTGCAGCCGACTTGTCCACATGTACTTTCTTCCTTGCCCGTGCTTTCTACTACAAAGTTTGCTAAGGTCTTGCCTTTGATTGCTGTTCTAGGTTGGAAAGTAATTTCATACTGACCAGTTCTACCGCCCACTTGAGTAACTGTCTAGAGGCCTCTGGCTTTTGTAATATTTGGCGTAACGGTTGGTCTGTGTACACCCGAACAGGATGAGGTTGAAAATAGGGCCTTAACTTTCTTGTTGCTAGAATCAGGTAGTAAGTGAGTTTCTCTATCAATGGGTATCGACCTTCGGCCTCAATAACTCTTTTACTAATGTAATAGACCGGGTGTTGTATATTGTTTTCCTCTTTTATCAGCACGGCACTTACAACACGCTACGTGACAGCCAAGCATATGCCAAGTTCTTCTCCGTCCAGAAATTTCCAAAGTATAGGAGGTTTTGCGATTTGCGTTTTTAGCTCTTGAAAAGTTTTTTCACATTCCTTTGTCCACTCAAATTGCTTGTTTCCTCGTAGCACGTTGAAGAACGGAACACACTTGTCTGTTGATTTTGAAACAAATCTACTGAGTGTGGCGATCCAACCAGTCAAACTTTGTACTTCCTTGGTTCTTGTTGGTGATTTCATATCCAGGAGGGCTTGAATCTTCTCCGGATTGGTTTCAATTCCTCGGGCGTTGACAATAAAGCCCAGAAACTTACCCGAGCTTACTCCAAAGAAGCACTTGAAGGGATTGAGTTTCATTTTGTATTCCAAGAGGACTTTGAAGCATTCGTCCAGGTCATCTATGTGCCCCCCAGCATTCCTAGATTTAACGAGCATGTCTTCCACATATACTTCAATGTTTCGTCCGATCTTGTCTTTAAACATCTTATTTACCAATCTTTGGAATGTGGCTCTAGCGTTTTTGAGACCAAAGGGCATGACATTATAGCAGTTTAGACCCATATTTGTCCGGAAATTTTTAAGTTCTTAGTCCAATGGATGCATTTTTATTTGGTTGTACCCCGAATAAGCGTCCATGAAGCTCAATATTTCGTGCCCTGCTGTTGCGTCCACAAGATGATTGATTATTGGAAGTAGAAAACAGTCTTAGGGGCACGCCTTGTTGAGGTCTATGAAATCAATACACACTCGCCATTTTTTGTTCGGCTTGGGTACTAGTACGGGATTGGCAACCCAAGCTGGTTAGAAAGATTCAATTATGAAGTTGTTATTTCGTAGCTTCCCTACCTCTTCCTCCAGGACTAGAGCTCGCTCTTTGCCCAACGGCCTTCGCTTTTGTTGAACTGGTCGGAAGTTGGGATCAATATTTAGGACGTGCGAAATTACATCCATTCCAATCATACCCTCATGTGACCAGGCAAAAATTTCCAGGTTCGTTCTTTACTGGACTCGGTGTCGTCCCTGGAATGGAAAAACCACTGGTTTTACTTTGTGATAACATTGGAGCCATAGCCAAAAGTAAGGAGCCTCGAAGCCACAAGAGAAGTAAGCATATCGAAAGGAAGTATCACGTCATGAGAGAATATGTGGCAAGAGGGGATCTACTGGTGGAAAAAGTTGACACAGAGGACAACCTAGCTGATCCATTCACGAAAGTCTTAGCAGGAACTGCATTTGAAAAGCACTGTCATAATTTAGGATTAATTAAAATGTATTGATTTTTTTATATAATTGCAAGTGGGAGTTTGTTGGGTTTTATGCCCTAAATAAACTCCAATTTCAATGTAATCTTTATCTTTTAAATATCAATACAGAAACAGAAGTATTTTTATCACTCATTTGTGTTTTATTTGGTTCATGTTATCATTTACTTGTTTATTTGATTTATAAATTCATCCAAATCCATCTCACATTTACATTCTTGTTTATTGTGTCATCAACATAGTGGAAAGTAATCAAGATTATGTGATTAAATATATATTCCTAGATTTATCAGTACACAGGGTTTAACTGATATGTGAATCTACAACATAATTTACTTGCACCTTGGATACGTGTTTTGTTCTTTCTAAGGCATTCGTTAAAGTAAAGCTTGGGTTGGATGCATGGAGTATGCATCGAAAGGGACCGATATTGAACTTTGATTTAGATATATTAAACTTACCGTAATATCTATTCAATTCAATATCACCTAGTTTATCCTAGATCAAATGATCTTAATTCTGATATGGTTAGGTTCAATCTCAGGAGTATTATACATTTTCTTTGATTTGTTAGTTAAGCCTACTTTTTGGTCAGGGTGATACGTATATTTTTGGAACATGGTGGTGCAATTGAGTGGGAGCGCTAAACATAGATATGGAATCTATAGCTTATATCTAGCAAATAGAAGTGAAATCATGATTTCCTTCGAGCTTGGCTAAACAGAGATAAATGGTTGAGTACTCATTTCAGTTCACTGAAATATCATTTATAGGTGGCTAAGTGTTTTAAGGATAAAATACATTGAAGGGTGTAACGGTAATTTAATCCCTATACAATGTAAATCATCTATAGAGGATAATTGATTTTTGGGATTATATCAATGGATAATTGATAGTGTATCTATATCGTTGAACACATAGAGAAATCTATATAACTCAGAGTGCACTTCCAAGTTCTATGCGTGGATGCAACAAGGAATTAATAAGTCAGTGAAATTACGTGGTAAGTTCAGGGTCGGCTTATTGCAAGCTCGGATATATAGGCCCATGATCCCCATACTTGTTGAGACAATAGTACTTGTAAGACTCAGCTAATTGATTTTGATTAATCAATTATAATTCTATAATTAGACAATGTCTAGTTTATGAATTATCACTAAACAAGGGAATTGTGAAGAAAGAGTTTCTAGGGTTCATTTGTTAATTAAGAGACTTTGGTTAGTCTAATTAATAAATATATTAAATGACATTATTATTTAATAATTAATTTTTAGTTATTCAATAATTAGAATTGGCATTTAAGTGGTTAAATTGAAAAATTGGCGTTTTTGAGAAAATGAGACGTAGAAATGATAAAATGGCAAATTTACAAAAGTGGGGCCCATTATCCTTTACATGGCCGGCCACTTATGTAGCCTATTTATCATTTATTTTTTTATTATTTTAATGTCAAATAAATCTAACCTAACCCTAGGTGTTTTGCTATAAATAGGTAGTGATGGCTTCTGGAAAAAGATGATGCATCTCATTCCTTCAGAGAAAAACTCAAAGCCTTCTTCCTAAACCTAGTCGCCACCTTCTCTCTCTTCCTCTCTTCTGAAAACCAAACCCTATAGTGAGTGAGTGAGTGCCCGCACACATCAAGTGGTATCTTAATCATAGTGTGGAAGATTGTGAAGAATTCAGATTCAAGAGAAGGACATTCGGGCTCAGATCTTGGTGATACTCTGCTACAGAAAGGATACAAGGGTTAGAGATCTGAGTGGAAGGAGACATTATATTCCACTGCAACCACTGCAAGGCTTCTCATACTTTATATGTGTTTATTTCATATCGTTTTAGAAGTTCATATTTAGGATGTTAAATAACATACTTGTTAGTAAATCTAAGATCCTGGTAAAATATTTCCAACAACTGGCCTTAGAGCCATGGTAATTGATTTACCTTCAAGAAATTTGGACTTAAAATGATTTGTGTGTGATTTGGATGGTTTCATGTTGATCTGTGTGTTATATGATGATTGATTGATGCTTGTGAAATTTTATGAAAAGAAATTAAATTTTCGTTTCTGGAGTTATTTTTTTTTTCGATAGTTTGGAAAAAATTAAGCAATTCACTTTTTTACAGAACTTAATTTTGATTTTATTTGAATTAGGTATGATTTTTTGAAGTTTTGAAAAAAGATAGGGTGATGAATTGAATTAGTTATGATTTTTTGAAGTTTTCAAAAAAGATAGGTTGATGACACACCCTCACGAGCGCGAACCTGAGCTTCACTCGGTCAGCAGCGTGTTCGGACAGCCCCTGTCCGAAGAAACACGCTGAGGGATGTCTGAAATCCCTTCCTCCGCACGCGGATAGGCTGCGTGCAGCCTCTAGTGCCGAGGTTCCTCAGCTGTGTCACCCAGTGAGCGCGCGCACAACTCTAACTATTAATTTCATGCTTTTTCATGCTTTTTCATGGAATTAATTTCTGATTTTTTGTGTAATTTTGTATTTTGATTTTTACATTTTATATTTCAAATCTAACTATCATAATTAAATTAATTAGTATTTTTTAAAATTAATTTAAGATATTAGTGTAATTTGAATTTGAAATTGGTAAAAATCTATCTTTTTTGCTTAATTAATTATTTTATTTTAAAATTTGATTATTTTGTCTTATTTTTAAATTTAAGGTCAGATATTAATATTTTTTAAATTATTATATCTTTTTTAAATAAATTGACCTCATTTAAATTTAAAAGATGATTATTTTTATCATGATATTTTGAATAGAAATAGGATATTATGCTAACTTTTAATTTTTATTTTTTTATTTAAATTAAATTATAAAAATCAGAGTAAGGATATTAAATTATCAATTTTATTTTATTGAATATTTAATTTATAAAATAACATGAAATGTAAAACATAATTAGCATTTTTTTTTTTTGAAAAAAATATTTAGGTTAGTTGAAACCTAATTTTTCAAAATTATAGATTTAATTTTTATTGTTATTTATTTATTTATTTAAACAGAAATTTTTTTTATTATTATTTTTTTTTTGAAAATTATTAAATAAATCCTATATCCAACTATCCAACTTGTTGCAAGAGTATGTGTTTTAGCTTGTTTGTAAATTTTATAAAACCTATTATTGCTTGATCTGAATTGCCATGGTTAACTTGTTGACAGATCCAATGATATGATTTTAACACATGGTTCAATTGTCAATAGGTCAAGAAAATAATTTATTACAGGTAAATTTTACATTCTTCTTTCATCTGTGTATGACCTATTAACGTGATAGGATCCATCCAAATCTGTGTGCCTGTTTGAGCCTATATGTTTACTTTATGTTTAGATGCATATAGGTAGTTCATTTAATTTTTAATTAAGATGGACTAGGTTGCTAAATAAAATGTCACACCATGATAGATTTTATTTAGTTCCATTTAGGTTTTTGGGCCTATTCAATTAATAACAGTTGTTCATTTTAAGGTTAAATTCGAATTTGCTACCGCCACCGGTAGATGGGCACTGAAAGTTATCGTTGGAGGCCCACACATTCCTGGACATTCGGGCAAAGCTCGGGAGAGGTATGCCCGAACAGCGCAGTACGAGCAAGAAGAAGTTATCCTGGCTGTGGAAGAAAGGAAGTCCAAAATGTTAGAATATGTTTTACCAGGATCTAGATTTACTGACAAGTATGTTTCATTAACATCCTAATATGACTTTCTAAAACAATGAAATTAAACACATATAAAGTTTTAGAAAACCTTACATTGGGTGTAGCAGAATAATATGTCTCCTTCCGCTGAGATCTCTAACCCTTGTATCTGTCCCAGAGTATCACATAGATCTGAGCCCGAATGTCCTTCTCTTCAGTTTGGATTCTTCACAATCTTGCAGACAATGATTAAGATACCACTTGATGTGTGTGGGCACTCACTCTATCACTCAAGATTTCGAAAAATTGAAGAAGAAAAGAGGGAGAGAGAGGTTCGGCTATAGAAAATAGGATAGGAGGCTCAATTTTTCTGAAGGCAAAAATTCATCTGATTTTCATTCACTTCACACTTTTTTAAGTGTGAGCCATCACTATCTATTTATAGGTAACCACTAGGTTTAGATTAGGAATTACTTGGCATTAAAATAATGAAAATATTAATTTGAAAAAGCCTCATAAGTGGCCGGCCATAGAGTAATAGGCCCCACTTGGTGTTTTCCAATTTTGACAATTTTCACTTCTATTTTCTCAAAAATGTCAATTTTCCAATTCTAACCTTTTAAATGTGAAAACTAATTATTTAATAACTTAAATTAATTATTAAATAATATTTTCAATTAATATATTTATTAATTAGACATAATAAAGTCTTCCAATTAATAAATAAAACTTAGAATCTCTTTTCTTCACAATTTCTCCATTGCTTAGTGAAAATTCATAAACTAGACATAGTCTAATTTTGAATTATAATTGATTAATCAAAATCAATTATTTGAGTCGTACAAGCAGTATGGTCTCAACTAGAATGGGGACCATGGGCCTATATTACTGAGCTTCCAATTAGCTGAACTAGAATTTACCAAGTAAATTCTCTAACTTATTAATTCCTTGTTGCATCCACTCATAGAACTTAGAATTGCACTCTCAGTCATATACAACGCTCTATATGTTCCACCATATAGATACGCTATCACATTTAACCATCATTATAATCTCAATAATCAAAGATCCTCTATAGATGATTTACACCGAGTAGAAATAAATTTACCGTTTCACTCCTCAATGTATTTTATCCTTTAAACACTTAACTTCCTGTAAATGATATTTTAGTGAAATATAATCACTGAAATAAGAGCTCTTCCATTCACATCTATTAAGCCAAGCTCGAAGGAAATCATCGTTTAACTTCTAAGTACCTATAGAAGCTATCAATTCCATACAACGGTAAAATTATAATATCTTAACCAAGATCAATATCGGTCCAGTCCAATGTATACTCCATACATTCGAAGCTAGTATACTTTGCCAATGTTCTGGAAAGAACATAACACTTATGCAAAGTGTAAGTACACTTCATCGCTGATTATCACATCAGTGTAAATCCAATGCTTTGATGAAACAGGGACTTTGTCTTTCGAAGCATATAATCACAATCACATTCCACTGTGTTGACATCACTGTAATTGTAAATGACTATATGTTCTGGACTTAATAGATTTTGTACATATATTAAACCATAAACATGTAAACATAAATGACTTCTAATCTTTTATTGATAACAAACAAGATTAAATTGTAATGAGTTTTATTTAGGGCAGAAAATCCCAACAAACTCCCACTTTCACTAACATAAAACAAGTTGTGCATTTCAATCAATCTATTGTCTCGATCTTTAGATCAAGTGTAGTATATTTGACTCATCCCAAATTTGTGGAACTATGTTCATAAAAAATTATGCAACATCCTTTACTATATGCATTACTCATCAAGGGATACTGAAATCTTCACTGCTTATTAAGTACATCTGAATAAACAGAAGACATATCTCTCATTCTTTTAAAGAATGAAATAGAGATAATACAACGTAGAATTTTCTTCCGTTGAATAACTTTCTGGTAATTTTTGAATTTACAAAGTTATATATCTTCACTGATGGAGCATGAATTATTATAGATGGGTTTTTACACTCTTCTAGAATAACTCCTCCACCCCCAGAGTAACCACCATCTCAGATTCTTTATAAGTTGGAGTAGATATAAGGACTTGTAATATATACATTCCTATTATCTCACATATAGGTCACTTTCATAAATCTTGCTTGACTGTCCCTTAATGTTCCTTGTATGATTACATCTCAGATGGCTCCCACTCAATAGTAGGAATCTGGTTAAATTCATACAATAAAGTACATTGAACCTCTTACTATTGTTTTGAGGGATGTCTTGTTGTGACATATTGTCTTAGTCTGAAACTATAAGTTCCTTCTATACTAAGTCATCAACATAGCAATCTAGTATTAGCATTAATGCAAAATACTTGCTAGATATTAAGTAATCAATAGAGATACCATAAAAAATTTATGAGGATTAGGAATTTTTGCCCAAGTCATTCGAATAGACCATGCTAGAATTCTCCTATCTTATTCTCATAATTCTGATAAGTTATTTCTATCCAAATGAATGGTTAGATTTACTTTCTCAGTTGTGTTCTAAAGTTCCTATCGCTAGTGTCAACCAAATGAAGATGGGTTAAGAATTTTGAAATTCTCCCACTCAAATAAGGTAGTGTGATACAATGTCAAAGAACTTTATTGGTATCAATTTCTTTTACAACAGTAATATATTAAATGGAACATAAATCAAGATCAACAATATATTCTGATAATTTGCTAATTCATTATATTACATCCATGTTTAAAAATATGTGTGACAAAGAGTACTGTGGTGTATTAAGTATAGTCCAAAGTTCAAAATGAACTACATATTTCAATAGTATAGTCCACCCCTAAGTATATAGAGATTATGATCCACCCCTAAGATTTCAAGCTTCATCTTCATCTTGGACTAGCTCCACCCATCTGTCCAACGATCCGATTCAACTCGCTAAGATAGCATCCAAGCTCAAGCAGCTGGAGTTGAAATAAGAAGAAAAACAAATAAACATGGTTAGTAGGTCCAGAATTAATAATCTAAGTGGATAATAATTCTCTAAAACTCATCAGTTTATATGAAAAGAAATACCTTGTTTCTTTGCTAGAAATTTAGGACATTGGGATTTCCAGTGGCCCTTTTCATTGCTTTAGAAGCATTTTACTTTTGGTGTATCACCAGAAGTAGCAACTTTTTTCTTTTTAACTGTTTTCACAGCTTGAACAGGCTTCTTGCTATTCTTCCACTTCTGCTTGTTCTTGGGTTTGGAAGTAGAGGCAAAGTTTGTGTCAGCCTTAGCCGCCCCATTAGCATTTCCAGAATTATGGGCTTCAGATCCTTTCTTTTGTGGTCCTCCAATCAAATTTTCAAATGTCTTAAGGTCGTTAACCAACTCGTGAAAGTCTTGTTCCTTCTTATTCATGACATAATTTGAAGTGTAAGGCAGAAAGGCTGGAGTGAGACTATTCAAGATTAGACTCACTTGAGTTGTCTGATCCATAACAGCTCCGTGATTCTGAGCTTCTTGGAATAACTTGTCATTTTGGAGAAGGTGATCATTTCACGTTCTGAAGAGGAGTCATCCATGCATTGATAAAATTCCTCGTCGCTTCAAAGCGAGATTGAATTGATGCCATCTCGAACAGGTCAGTTAACTGGTTCATGATTTGTGCAGCCGTGTCAGTGTTGGCGAACCTTGTTTTCAAGGTGTCAACCATACTGGAAAGCATGATGTATCGAGCTTTGTTGTTGGCATTCTGCCAAAGCTCGTACTTCTCTTTTACAGCTTTTTTTGCATTATCACCCAGCTACTAAGGAGACGGTTCAGTTAACACAAACAGGGAATTTTCACCAATGAGAGCAATGTTAATGTTCTCTTATCATTTGGGAAAGTTAGATCCATTCAGCTTATTATCATTCAACAGTGACACCATGGGATTGGTCATTGTCATGTTGGATACTACAAATAACAATAAATAGAAATCAAGTAAGGTTCAAACACAAAATCTCATTCAGAAATTATTAGCACATAGCAAGTAGGAATGACAAGCCAAAATACTAAAGCATACAATCCTAAATAATTTCCAAGGTCTTCAACAAACTGATATCAATGTCCCGTTTAGGCGAGAGTCAAAGTTACCATCCATTGAATACAGTTGTCAGCTCATCTAAAATGATAAACATTCTAGCAACCTTTTATTCGATAAGAATGAGAGTTCATCGTTGTCCCGTTTCGGCGAGAGTCAAGGCTATTCTATCTTATGAGCTTCCACTATTGTTTCATACTTTTGTAACCCTTATTAAAAGTTGCCACCATTAGGGTGATCCATACTAAAATAAACACTTACAAAAAGTACTTATCTTTCGAGATTCTACAGCGTGAAATTGCTAATGAACGTTCCTCCATTAGGGAGGATTACTCACTAAAACAATAAATATGTAAAACCAACGATGGAGATCGAATATCCCAATAATAATAAAGCTCATTATTTAAAATGTATTTTCTATAAATATTTATTTCAATCTATTTATTTTAAATATATATTTATTTTATTAAAATTTCCAATTTAGAATAAAATTCTAAATATAAATTTTAATTTAATATTTATAAAATTGTACTTCGATGGATATGAAATAAAAAGAATTATTTCCATCTTAGTAATAATTTTCAATAAATAGTTAGAAAATTATTCAATTTAAGTTGTATCAAAAATTAATTTGCAACTCAAATTTAATTTTCTATAAATATATATATTGCATTTCGAAAAAATAAAGTATATAAAAATATAATTTTCGAAATTGCTCTAAAATAAAATAAAAATAAATCCTGAAAAAATTATTCTAATGTTATGTTGGTCCAAAATTAATTAATAAAATTAATTTTCAACTAAAATAAAATTTTCCTATTTAATTAAATATAAAGAAAAATTAAAATATTTAAGTATCATGATGAAAATCAACTTAAATATTAATTTTCTATTTAATTAAATACTACTAGAAAAATACTCCAAGCAAAACAGATAATATCTATCTAGACTTTCATTTACTAATTAATTCATTTTCTAATTATAATATTTTAGTTCATTTATTTTAATTAATCATTAAGTGAAAAAATCATTGATTTAAGTTGGTCCAAAATTAATTAAAATAAATAATTTTTTTTTTTTAAAAAAAAAAACAAAATTTCTTGCATAATTAAATGCAATTTCAAAAAATGATTAAAAAATAAAATTTAAATATAATTTGAAAATTATTTAAAATTAAGCTGTTATAAAAAAAATTTCCAACTTAAAATAATTTTCTATTTAATTAAATGTCATGAAAATAATAATATTTAAGTATCATGATGAAAATCAACTTAAATATTTAATCTTCAATTTAATTAAATGTATTAAATGCAAGGATTAAATAATTAAGTACAAAAGAAACTCAATTATTAATTCTAATTTAATACTAGGAAAATATTTTAAAAAAAATAAGTTGGTCCGAAATTAATTAAAGTAAATAATTAATTTTCAACTTAAAATATTTTCCTAATTAAATATTAGAAAAACTAACTAGTACTACAATTGAAAAACTAATTGAAAAACTAATTGAAAAACAAATTTATATGGTTAGAATATTTTATTAAAATAATAAAATAAAAGAAGTTTGAAAATTTATGGTTTGAAACCCTAAAAATTCTACTCAAACCTTAACTAACCAATCTTTTAAAATTTCATGTTATTTTTGCCAAAATATAGTTTTAATAAAAAAAAAAGTCTAATAAGATAAAATGTTAAACCTACATATTCCTAATCTTATAATTTTAATTAAGAAAATATATTTTAAAAAATAACAAATTTGAAAAAGATATGGTATGGTTAGCAAACTTTGAAATTTTGAACAAGATTATTTTAAAGATAATATTTTAATATCAAAGCAAGATCATTCAAATTTTTTTTTTTTAAAAAAGTAATCTCTGATCTTATAATTAAAATAAATAAAATAATCTAAAATTTTAAAAATAACCATAAGGCTCCTTTTGTGAGAAATCCAATTTTCAAAATTCAAAGCCTACTAATATCTAAAACTAATTTTAATTAATAAAGTAAAATAATAAAAATTAGTTTTATTCTGAAAATTAGATTCTACATAAAATTCTACCAAAAATTGGCTTTTGTTTCAATGAAAAACGATTTTTGAATCAAAAGATATGAAGAAAGCAAGTTTGAGGCACAGGGGTATGCATTGCATACCCCTACGCGTGCGGAGAGCAGGGATTTGGCCGAGGCAGAGGCTGCAAGCAGCCTCATTTCACCGAGGGAGCTCGGTGCTACAACCCTTCAGACAGGAGCTGTGTCTGAGAAACCTCGGTCAGCACTGTCTGAATTGCCGTGCGTGTCCGAGCGAATCCGAGGCTTGTGCGCGCGCGTGAGTGACTAAAATCCTGATATTTTTGTTCAAATTCAAAAAATCATATCTAATTCATTAAAAATCCAAATTATGTTCTGTAAAAGCCTAAATTTATTAATTCTTCGTCTACTTTCCAGTAAAAAAAAATTCCAGATCGAAATAAAAAAAAAAAATTCAGTAACATACATTACGATTTCTAAACTATTATCACATAAGCAGATAAACCACATGAAACCATCCAAATGAATGCAAATCATCATTTTAATTCATATTTCATGAAAGTTAATCATTACCATGGCTCTAAAGCCAGTTGTTGAAATATATTTTACCAGGATCTAGATTTACTAACAAGTATGTTTCATTAACATCCTAATATGAATTTCTAAAACAATGACATTAAACACATATAAAGTTTCAGCAAACCTTACATTGGGTGCAGCGGAATAATATGTCTCCTTTCGCTCAGATCTCTAACCCTTGTATCGTTTCTTTCGCAGAGTATCACCAAGATCTGAGCCCCAATGTCCTTCTCTTCAGTTTGGATTCTTCACAATCTTCCAGACTATGATTGAGATACCACTTGATGTGTTTGGGGACTCACTCTATCACTCAAGGTTTCGAAAAATTGAAGAAGAAAAGAGGGAGGGAGAGGTTCGGCTATAGACAATAGGATAGGAGGCTCAATTTTTCTGAAGGCAAAAATTCATCTGATTTTCATTCACTTCACACTTTTTTAAGTGTGAGCCATCACTATCTATTTATAGGTAACCACTAGGTTTAGGTTAGGAATTACTTGGCATTAAAATAATGAAAATATGAATTGGAAAAAGCCTCATAAGTGGTCGGCCATAGAGTAATGGGCCCCACTTGGTATTTTTCCAATTTTGATAATTTTCACTTCTAGTTTCTGAAAATCGCCAATTTTCCGATTCTAACATTTTAAATGTCAAAACTTATTATAAATAACTTAAATTAATTATTAAATAATATTTTCATTTAATATATTTATTAATTAGACATAATAAAGTCTTCCAATTAATAAATAAAACCTAGAATCTCTTTTCTTCACAATTTAGCCCTTGCTTAGTGAAAATTCATAAACTAGACATAGTCTAATTCTGAATTATAATTGATTAATCAAAATGAATTATTTAAGTCTTACAAGCAGTATGGTCTCAACTAGAATGGGGACCATGGGGCTATATTACTGAGCTTCCAATAAACTAAACTAGAATTTACCAAGTAAATTCCCTAACTTATTAATTCCTTGTTGCATCCACTCATAGAACTTAGAATTGCACTCTCAGTCATATAGAACGCTCTATATGTTCCACCATATAGATACGCTATCACATTTAACCATCGTTATAATCACATTGAACCTAAGCATATCAGGATTAAAATCTTTTGATCTAAGATCAACTAGTTATATTGACTTAGAAAGATACAACGGTAAGATTATAATATCTTAACCAAGATCAATATCGGTCCAGTCCAATGTATACTCCATACATTCGAAGCTAGTATACTTTGCCAATGTTCTGGAAAGAACATAACACTTATGCAAAGTGTAAGTATACTTCATCGCTGATTATCACATCAGTGTAAATCCAATGCACTGATGAAACAGGGACTTTGTCTTTCGAAGCATATAATCACAATCACATTCCACTATGTTGACATCACTGTAATTGTAAATGACTATATGTTCTGGACTTAACAGATTTTGTACATATATTAAACCATAAATGTAACACCCTAACTAACATAGGCGTATTACGTGATTTTTAAACATGCTGTGCAGCTCGTTGCTAATCAACGAGGTTTATGGAAAAACGTGATTAATTAAAATTTTGCTTTTTAATTAAACTTATAAAACAATATTACAAAAGACTCGGGATCCCGATTATAAAATTATTTACAAAAAGATTTAACTGTTTAACTGATACACAAAATAAAGGTCGTCTAACGACCGGTTACAAAAATCAGCCTCGCTGTCCCGATGATCGTACGCTCCAGGCCTAACCGCCCCGACATGTACAATCTTCATAAGCTCGCTCACGGTCCATCAGCTTTAGCCTTGCCTTTACCTACACATAAACGTAGAACTGTGAGTCGACAGACTCAGTAAGAAAAGCATAATAATACTCATACATAATCCCGGTTATAATCAGACGCCCATACCCCTGATCATAACCCTAACTGCCGTGTCCCACACGATACTGAGTCCCGCTACTGCCGTGTCCAACACGGTACTGAGCCACTACTGCCATGTCCAACATGGTACTGAGTTCTGAACGTTCATAGGGACGGTACTATTGACACGTAACAACCTGATCGGTAGAACCGGTCATACTCCGGCTGCTGGTCATACTCCAGCCTGTACCGACGTGTTACTATATCCACCTGATCGGTCGAACCGGTCATACTCCGGCTGCTGGTCATACTCCAGCCTGTACCGACGGGATACGTCAATAGTACGGAAGCACCAACCAAGTGTCAGCCTGATCGGTCGAACCGGTCATACTCCGGCTGCTGGTCATACTCCAGCCTGTACCGACGTGACAGGGTTGGATGGTTCGAAGCCAACAGACATAACTAATGTAATCTAACAGGCTTCCTACATGCACGCTAAACATGTAATCTACATATGCATACTGTTATACTAATCTTACCTGGATTCTGAATTCAGGTGTGCCGGTCAACCTGACTGGAACTTTAGCTGAGCGGCGGATTACAGGCTCCTAAACCATCAAAATCACAACGCTATAAGTGACACGCTAAATCACTTCCCGGGGACTAAAACTAGGAACTAAACGTTTCCCTATCGATAAAAAGCATGGCAATACCCCCTAAAACATAAAAACGAGGAAAACTAGTGTTTCTGAAAATTCCCCAACCGGTAGACCGGTTGCCCAACCGAAATTCCGGTTCTGGGAAATTCAGGACCCCCATCCAGAATTCCGGATGCACAACCGGAATTCCGGTTCCTCGCAGGCAGCAACAATCAAATTTTCATATCTCAACCAATTCAACCCCAAAATTATTCAAACTTTCCAGACCTGTTCTATACCTTCCCTAGAACATATCCAAGGCATCAAAACAACCCAGAAACCTCAAACACGAAAAATGCCATTGGAGCTCAAGCTTTGAGTTCTAAACTCAAACTTGAGCAAAACCACCTAATCATGCATTCCACTAGCTTAATTCTACTTAATCAAGCTTATCTAAGCCTCTGAAAACAATTAAAAACAATAACAACAACACAGCAACAGATTCACAACATTTTCACCAAAAATCACATTTTGAGCTAGAAATTCTAAACTTGAAACAAGGTACTATACATGCATTTCTAATAGCTTAATTAACCTCAAAATAACATACATACATCCCAGAAATTAACCATAAAACCCAGCAGTAACAACAACTAAGAATTCATGCATGCATCACCAACTTTTCATCAAAATTCAACAAAATATAAAGAGAAGTTACAAGAGCTAACCTAGCTTGAAATGGACCTTAAAGAGGGATGAATTCACAAGTAAAACTTCAAAGAAAAAGCCAACTCCAAGCTGCTCCAAAGTGGCCGAAAATGAGAGGAAAGAAAGAGAGGTTTTGAAAGCTTTTTCTCAAATTTTCTAAGTGTTGAGTTTTTTGTGAAAATGAGTAAATGAAAACAAAGCCACATATACTATTTCATTTCAGCCATTAATTAAACAAATAACATTTATTTTTCAAATAATCAAGTTACTAAAGACAAAACACTAATGGGGCAAAAAGACCATTTTGCCCCTCCACCTTAAAACCACATAAATTATACTAAAGGGGTATTTTTGGGAAATTCTAAATTCCTGGCCATTCCCGACATTCCCAATGTCTAAAACCCGTCCCCAAACTACTAACATACTAAGTTGTGATTTCTATTGAGCCAAACGCCGAGTTCCAAAATACCGGGCACCGGAAATGCTAAATATGAAAACTACTGAATAACATAACCATGCATTTCTAAATTCCATAAATAACAGTATAATAAATTATTTAAATAGCTATAAATAATTTTCATAATTAATCATAAACACAGCTAATTTCCAAATTAACTAAGCGGGCTTTACAACTATCCCCCCCTTAAAAGGATTTCGTCCCCGAAATCTAATTTGAATAACTCTGGATATTGAGCTCTCATATCTGACTCTAGCTCCCAGGTGGCTTCCTCCACCTTGCTGTTTCTCCAGAGAACCTTGACCAATGCTATGGTCTTATTCCGAAGGACTTTATCCTTTCTATCCAGGATCTGCACTGGCTGTTCCTCATAAGTCATGTCTGGCTGTAGCTCAAGACTCTCATAACTGAGTATATGAGAGGGATCTGAAACGTATTTTCTCAACATCGAGACATGGAATACGTTGTGAACTGCTGATAAGGCTGGAGGCAATGCTAACCGATATGCCACTTGACCTATCTTCTCGAGAATCTCGAAAGGTCCTGTAAATCTAGGGCATAACTTGCCTCTTTTCCCGAAACGTTTAATCCCCTTCATCGGAGATACCCGTAAAAACACATGGTCCCCTACTTGAAACTCAACATCTCTACGTTTCGGATTTGCGTAACTCTTCTGTCTGCTCTGTGAGGCAAGCATTCTAGCTTTTATCTTCTCTATCGCCTCATTGGTCCGCTGTACTGACTCTGGACCTAGGTATTTCCTCTCCCCTGTCTCATCCCAGTGGATAGGGGATCTACATTTCCTACCGTACAACAGTTCATAGGGAGCCATCCCTATCGTACTCTGATAACTGTTGTTGTAAGAAAATTCTATCAACGGTAGATACTTATTCCATGAGCCTTCAAAGTCCATAACACAGGCTATCAACATGTCCTCCAATATCTGAATTGTCCTTTCGGACTGACCATCTGTCTGAGGATGGATTGCTGTACTAAATTTCAGCTTTGTACCCATTGCCCGTTGCAAACTTTGCCAAAATTTGGAGGTAAACTTCGGATCCCTGTCCGAAACTATAGACTTCGGTACTCCGTGAAGTCTTACGATCTCCCTAACATACAAATCTGCCAACTGATCCACTGTGAATGTTGTTCTAACTAGCAGAAAATGAGCAGATTTCGTAAATCGATCTACCACTACCCAGATGGAATCATACAAACCCGTGGTCCTAGGTAACCCGACCACAAAATCCATCGTAATATCCTCCCATTTCCATTCTGGTAGGGTTAGAGGCTGCAACAACCCTGCTGGTCTCTGATGTTCAGCCTTAATCTGCTGACAAGTGAGGCATCTCGATACGAATTCTACCAAATTCTTCTTCATACCGCTCCACCAGAAGTACGGTTTCAAATCTTGGTACATCTTAGTGGTGCCGGGATGTAGAGAATACGGGGTAGAATGAGCCTCCTCAAAGATCTCATTTCTAAGTTCCACACTATTCGGAACACAAACCCTGGCTTTATACAAAAGCATCCCACTGTCTGACACTGAAAAGTCCTTGGCTTGACCAGCCAACACCTCATCTCGGGCCTTTACTAACTCTGGATCCGTCATCTGAGCGACTTTTATTCTTTCCAACAGATCAGATTGCAGCGTTAAGTTGTGAAGTTGACCTACCACAAACTCAATGCTGGATCTAACCATATCCTCTGCTACCTGAGGAGAGATTTGAACCATACTAGCTACTTGCCCGGGACCCTTTCTGCTCAGGGCATCGGCCACTACATTGGCCTTTCCGGGATGATACAGAATCTCACAATTGTAATCTTTCACTAATTCCAACCAACGTCTCTGTCTCATATTTAAATCCTTCTGAGTAAAGAAATACTTGAGACTTTTATGGTCGGTATAGATCTCACACTTCTCCCCGTAAAGGTAATGCCGCCAAATCTTCAATGCAAAAACCACTGCGGCCAGCTCTAGATCATGAGTCGGGTATCGCTATTCATAATCCTTTAACTGACGGGAGGCATAAGCGATGACCCGATCGACTTGCATCAATACACACCCCAAACCCTGTTTGGATGCGTCGCAATATACTACGAACTTCTCCTTGTCCGAAGGTAAAGCTAGTACTGGAGCGGTAATCAACCTCTGTTTTAGCTCCTGAAAACTAGCTTCGCACTTGTCTGACCAAATAAATCGCTGATTCTTCTTTGTAAGCTCGGTTAGGGGCATTGAATCTTAGAGAACCCTTCGACGAACCTACGGTAGTACCCAGCTAAACCCAAGATGCTTCTAATCTCTGTCACTGTCTTCGGTCTTGGCCAATCCCTGATGGATTCAATCTTCTCGGGATCTACCTTGATCCCATCTTTGCTCACAATGTGCCCTAGGAAGGACACCTGAGATAGCCAGAACTCACATTTCTTGAACTTGGCATAAAGCTTATGTTCTCAAAGCCGTTGTAGTACCATCTGAAGATGTAACTCATGCTCCTCTTCTGACTGAGAGTACACGAGGATGTCGTCGATAAACACAATCACACAGATATCGAGGAAATCCTTGAATACTCTATTCATCAGGTCCATGAATGCTGCAGGAGCATTGGTTAGTCCGAATGACATAACCAGAAATTCGTAATGTCCATACCTAGTGCGGAAAGCCCTCTTCGGAATGTCCTCCTCTCGGATTGTCAACTGATGATAACCCGAACGGAGATCAATCTTAGAAAAGACCGTCTTCCCCTGAAGCTGATCGAATAAATCATCGATCCTAGGTAATGGATATTTATTCTTCACCGTTAGCTTGTTCAACTCCCTGTAGTCGATGCACATCCTCATAGATCCATCTTTCTTCTTGACGAACAAAACCGGGGCTCCCCAGGGTGACACACTGGGCCGAATGAACCCTATGTCAAGCAACCCTTGGAGCTGAATTTTTAATTCCTTAAGTTCAGCTGGAGCCATTCTATACGGGGCTTTGGAAACCGGTGCCACCCCTGGTGCCAAGTCAATCACGAAATCAATCTCCCGCTGAGGTGGTAACCCTGGAAGTTCTTCGGGAAAAACATCCAGAAATTCCCGAACCACCCTGATGTCCTCTGGCCGAATGGTATCTGGCCGAGTGGTGTCCACCACCACGGCCAGAAACCCTAAGCAACCGCCGTGCAACAATTCCCTAGCTGACATAGCCGAGATCATCGAGATCCGAGATCCCTGAACTGAACCAACAAATACAAACGGTTCTTCACTTTCCGGTTGGAAGACCACCATCTTCCTTTTACAATCAATGCTCGCCGAATATTTAGATAGGAAATCCATTCCTAAAATAATATCGAATTCGACTAAACTCATCTCTATCAGATCAGCACTTAACTCTCTACCATCTATCCTGATCGGCATAGACCTAATCCACCTATTGGAGATAACCAATTCTCCGCCAGGTAACAGGGTTCCAAACCCTGATTCATATCTATCATACGGTCTACCCAATTTACTAAAGACTCTGGCCGCCACATAAGAATGTGTAGCCCCAGAATCAAACAGCACTGAATATAGCGAGTTGTTAATAGAAAGCTGACCTGTGACAACTGATGGGCTGGCATCTGCATCAGCCTGCGTGATAGCGAACACCCTGGCTGGAGTGGGTATCGCTGGAGCTCTCGGTGCCTCTGATCGGAGCTGGGGACAGTCCCTCTTGAAGTGTCCGGGCATGCCACAGTGAAAGCATCCCTGACCTTTGCACTCACCCCGATGGTGCCTCTTGCAGCTAGGGCACTCGGGATAGGAGAAGCGGGTCTCAGTACCACCAGGACGACTCCCTCTGTTCTGGTTCCCCCGGAACCTCTTGTTCTGACTCGAGCCACCGGAAGCAGTGGGTGCTCTCTTCCTCTGATCAATGGCCGAACCACTACTCCCCCTGCTAAAACCTGATGCAGGAGGGGTAGGAGCCCCGCCACTCACCAGAGTACTGGCTGATTCTGACATACACCCAACTGCGCCCTCAGCTCGCAGTGCCTTCTCCACCCTCTGAGCATAGGTGGTGCTGTCGTCCATGGTAATCATCAAGTCATGCCTGATCTTGTCATTCAGCCCGTCAAGATACTTCTCCTTCTTGCTGAAGTCGGTCGGCACAATTCCCGAGGCTAACCTCGCCAACCGATCAAACTGAGTAGTATACTCAGTGACGCTCATGTTATCACGCTGGGTCAGGTGAGCGAACTCTTTCCTCTTGGCGCTTTTGACCGCCTCATTGTAATACTTTACGTTGAAGAGTTCCTGGAACCTTTCCCAGGTCATGGTGGTGACGTCATGGATCTGAGACACCATGTCCCACCAGACCAGAGCGTCCTCCTGGAACTGGAACGTGGCGCACACCACTCTGTCGTTACCGGTGACACCCATGAAATTCAGGATCTTGGTAATCACCGTCAGCCACTGCTCGGCTTTCATCACGTCCGGACCTCCCAGGAAAACCGGAGGTGCTTGCTTCCGGAACCGCTCATACAAGGGTTCCAATCTATGGGCCGCCACCACTATCTCGGCACAGGCGGCGAGGCGGGTGCCACCGGAACTACGGCTGCACTGTACTGCAGGAGCACCCTGCTGTCTCAACCTCTGAATCTCGAGGTCTTGCTCTTCGATCCGAGCTTGCATCTCCGCAAACTGTAACTCCCAATTCTGGGCTCCCTGATCGGCTGGGGGAGCCTGGGCAGCCTGTGGCGGGTTCTCATCACCCCGACCACGAGCCCTGCCTCGGGGACCTCTACCTCGGCCCCTAACAGATGGGGGAAACTGAGCTCCCTGACCTTGATTCAACCCCACTGAGTTGCCCTGACTCCTGGTGGTCCGCCTGGCGTCCATCTGATTAGAACCGCCTGCGAAACCAAGAGTTGGCATATCAGGTCGTATTCAAGGAGAGCTTACTAATGCCGCTTAATTTGGAAATTAAAAAACGAAACATGCACCTATTCTACTATCAGGCTACTAACATGCTTCCTAACAGGCTTTTCTTTTTCATAACTGAATAAAATAAACTACTAAAGCAATAAAGGCTTACTGAACCGTGAACCGAGCTAATTGCTTAAGATGATTGTACATGTCGTGACGATCTTCGGAAGACAACCTGGCGGCTCTGATACCAAATTGTAACACCCTAACTAACATAGGCGTATTACGTGATTTTTAAACATGCTGTGCAGCTCGTTGCTAATCAACGAGGTTTATGGGAAAACGTGATTAATTAAAATTTTGCTTTTTAATTAAACTTATAAAACAATATTACAAAAGACTCGGGATCCCGATTATAAAATTATTTACAAAAAGATTTAACTTTTTAACTGATACACAAAATAAAGGTCGTCTAACGACCAGTTACAAAAATCAGCCTCGCTGTCCCGATGATCGTACGCTCCAGGCCTAACCGCCCCGACATGTACAATCTTCATAAGCTCGCTCACGGTCCATCAGCTTTAGCCTTGCCTTTACCTACACATAAACGTAGAACTGTGAGTCGACAGACTCAGTAAGAAAAGCATAATAATACTCATACATAATCCCGGTTATGATCAGACGCCCATACCCCTGATCATAACCCTAACTGCCGTGTCCAACACGATACTGAGTCCCGCTACTGCCGTGTCCAACACCTGCATCGAGCCACTACCGCCATGTCCAACATGGTACCGAGTTCCGAACGTTCATAGGGATTCGGTACTATTGACACGTAACAACCCGATCGGCCGAACCGGTCATACTTCGAGCTGCCGGTCATACTCCACCTCGTACCGACGTGTTACTATATCCACTCGATCGGTCGAACCGGTCATACTCCGGCCGCCGGTCATACTCCACTCGTACCGACGGGATACGTCAATAGTACGGAACCACCAACCAAGTGTCACTGATCGGTCGAACCTGGTCATACTCCGCCGTCGGTCATACTCCAGCCTGTACCGACGTGACAGGGTTGGATGGTTCGAAGCCAACAGACATAACTAATGTAATCTAACAGGCTTCCTACATGCACGCTAAACATGTAATCTACATATGCATACTGTTATACTAATCTTACCTGGATTCCGAATTCAGGTGTGCCGGTCAACCTGACTGGAACTTTAGCTGAGCGGCGGATTACAGGCTCCTAAACCATAAAAATCACAACGCTATAAGTGACACGCTAAATCACTTCCCGGGGACTAAAACTAGGAACTAAAAGTTTCCCTATCGATAAAAAGCATGGCAATACCCCCTAAAACATAAAAACGAGGAAAACTAGGGTCTCTGAAAATTCCCCAACCGGAATTCCGGTTCTGGGAAATTCAGGACCCCCATCCGGAATTCCGGATGCACAACCGGAATTCCGGTTCCTCGCAGGCAGCAACAATCAAATTTTCATATCTCAACCAATTCAACCCCAAAATTATTCAAACTTTCCAGACCTGTTCTATACCTTCCCTAGAACATATCCAATGCATCAAAACAACCCAGAAACCTCAAACACGAAAAATGCCATTGGAGCTCAAGCTTTGAGTTCTAAACTCAAACTTGAGCAAAACCACCTAATCATGCATTCCACTAGCTTAATTCTACTTAATCAAGCTTATCTAAGCCTCTGAAAACAATTAAAAACAATAACAACAACACAGCAACAGATTCACAACATTTTCACCAAAAATCACATTTTTGAGCTAGAAATTCTAAACTTGAAACAAGGTACTATACATGCATTTCTAATAGCTTAATTAACCTCAAAATAACATACATACATCCCAGAAATTAACCATAAAACCCAGCAGTAACAACAACTAAGAATTTATGCATGCATCACCAACTTTTCATCAAAATTCAACAAAACATAAAGAGAAGTTACAAGAGCTAACCTAGCTTGAAATGGACCTTAAAGAGGGATGAATTCACAAGTAAAACTTCAAAGAAAAAGCCAACTCCAAGCTGCTCCAAAGTGGCCGAAAATGAGAGGAAAGAAAGAGAGGTTTTGAAAGCTTTTTCTCAAATTTTCTAAGTGTTGAGTTTTTTGTGAAAATGAGTAAATGAAAACAAAGCCACATATACTATTTCATTTCAGCCATTAATTAAACAAATAACATTTATTTTTCAAATAATCAAGTTACTAAAGACAAAACATTAATGGGGCAAAAAGACCATTTTGCCCCTCCACCTTAAAACCACATAAATTATACTAAAGGGGTATTTTTGGGAAATTCTAAATTCCCGGCCATTCCCGATATTCCCAATGTCTAAAACCCGTCCCCAAACTACTAACATACTAAGTTGTGATTTCTACTGAGCCAAACGCCGAGTTCCAAAATACCGGGCACCGGAAATGCAAAATATGAAAACTACTGAATAACATAACCATGCATTTCTGAATTCCATAAATAACAGTTGTTGCTCCAAAATTCGCCCAAAATACGTGGACCAGTCACGAGGGGACACGTGGATCAGATAACTTGGAAAGATTTGCCAAGTCTCTTTATGCCTCCAGGAAGCGCTATTCGCATAGGTCCCGGAGGATATACCCGGAGTACAAGGTACTCCCGGAAGCTAGCATAGCATGGAGGCACTCCGGGATGTGTCAGGTCTCTCCCGAGAAATCAAGTCGCATTTAATGCTGCATGGGAGGAAGCGTGTTGGGACTGTAACACGCAATAAAGTCTGACGGCACAACCCCCAAACAGCAGCGCTACAGTAATGATCATTTAAGTCTAGCGACGGCTATTCTGCGAAGAGTCACGTCAATCATAAGACAAAAAGGACATTCTCCATAAAAGCCCTACAACACCTAGGGATTTGACCATGCATCACTCATGGTATATTCATCGGAAATGCCCAACTTTATGGATACTTACAGACACATGTGTAAGAACAATTCTAGGGATTACCCCACCAAAACACTATAAATACCCCCTCAAAGCTCATTTAATGGGGTCGGAAAATCTTGGTTGCAAAAGAGCAAGAAGAGAAAAAACTCACCAAGAACATTCTCTGTATTTAAGAGAAAAACATTCTCTCAAGTGTAGAATCTGTATTAAATACATCCATTAATAGCAGTGGCTCGTGGACTAAGGCTCATTAACGCCCCAACCACGTAAAAAGTCTTCATCTCACTTTCTTACAGCTCCTTATTAAAATTATATTTTAACAGTTGCCGAAAACCTCGGTCAACATTTTGGTGCTTTCATTGAGAGCTGAGGAAAGCTGCTTCACAACAAGCATTTAACTTCACGATAATGGTGGAGACAAGAGCTACACGTCATCCTCGCCCTCTAGAAGACGCTCAAGATCCCAATGAGGAAGATGTAGCCTCAAGGGCAGCAGAGGAGTCCGAGGAAGAAGAAGAAATAGTTCCCGATGAAAACCACGAGGAACACCTCGACGAGTATGCTTATGATGATGGAAGCTACCAAGAGCTGGTGCTCCTCAGACGAAAAGCTATCGATCATGAAGCTGAGATCGAAGCTCAGAAAGTGCAAAATCAAAAGATGCATGAAGTGATGCTAGCCATGCAGAAAGCCATGGAGGCAGCTGGCATTCACGTGCATCCTAAGGCGATGGCCGCTGGACTCGACGGGGAGCCAGCGACGTCTTCGCCTAATTCCCAGCAACAAAGGCCTAGGGAACCTAGCCCCATAAGGCACCCTGCTGAGGAAAACCAAACAAAAAACCCCACTTCTGCCCCTGGTAGAAAGAAAAAGGCGCAGGATCCGCGAAAGGTCCGCTCGGATTTCCCTAAAGGGAAAGGTCCGCAGAGGGGCAAGCCCCAAAGAGGGAGTCTTGGCCCTCAGGATCGAGGGGACCGGAAAAGCGTTTCCGTGCACCAGGAACCAGGGGGTAGAGGAAGAGGAGGGCAGAGATGTCCACCCATTGATCTGAGAAATCAAATCAATGGGAATCAAGGTGACCTCCGGGATCACCTTGACCAAAAAAGATACAGACCCGTAGCCTCCTCGGGTACTGTAAACGAAGGGATTATGGCAGAACTTGCCATACTCCGAAAAGATATTGCCCGAGTCTCCCGGAGGCAGAAGGGAGATGACTCCGACTCGGACAGTGAGGATCGGGAGCCTTGTGCTAAACATATCCTGGAGGCGGAGCTCCCTAAAAACTTCAAGATGCCCGAAATGGCGGCATATACTGGGAACTCTGACCCCAGTGATCACTTGTCACGATTCAACCGAGTCATGACAGTCATGCGGGTCAGCAATGACGCCAAATGCCTATGCTTCCCCCTCACTCTGAGCGGTTCGGCAGAGGAATGGTTCAAGAAATTGGAACCAGGATCGGTGGGATGTTGGAACAAACTCCAAACCAACTTCCGGAGACAATTTGTCGCCGCCAGGAAGGTCAACTTGGAGGTTAGTGCCTTGACCAACATCAAGCAACTGCCCACCGAGACCTTGAAGAATTACATCAAGAGGTTCCGAGAGGAAGCCTCGAAGACCAAGAAGGTCGACGACGGACAACAGCTTGCGCTTCTCCAAGCAGGAATCCGCACTGGGACTCCCTTCTGGAACGAATTACAGCAAGAAGGCGCTGCTAGCCTTCAGGACTTCCAGAAGCGAGTCCAAAAATATATTAACCTCGAAGAAGCCCAGATCGTGGCTTACGGAGGCTATTATCCCACCGGGATAGCAGGATACATGCCAGGAGTGCCGCCCTCGGGTACTGTCCCGACCGCGACCCCTCCGGTAAGTGGCATACAGTTTTCTGCTACTCCCGGATACAGCCAGGGCCAAGCTTTGCCCCCGGCATCTTCCCATTACGGCAACCCGTCCGGGGTGAATGGACGAGCTCCTTCACAGTCTGCCCCCACTGCTAGCTTAACAGGCCCTACCCAGGGGTCGAGAAGCAAAAGGTCTTCCAAGGGCAGCACCCGAACGGGAGAGAAGCGCCAAAAGAAGGGGTACACACCCCAATACACTCAGTACACAGAGCTCACGGACTCTCAGGAACGTGTCTATTTTGCCACAAGGCAGAATACGCACTACCGGAGACCCCAGCCATTGTACAGAGACAGCTCTCGGAGAGATCCGAGTAAAAGGTGCGAGTACCACAACGACATTGGCCACAGCACCAATGAGTGTAAAAATCTCAAAGATGAGATTGAGAATCTGATCCGTTTGGGCCACCTCTATGAGTGGATCAAAAATAGGTTGCCCCACCTTAACCCGGGGCAGGTGGCAGGGGGTATGCCTTCGGGAACACCAGGGGGTACAGCAGGAGTATTGCCTCCAGCTGCTCCCGCAGGTGACACCCAGCATATACCCGGACTACCGCCCCGGCCTAATGGACGGGTAGCCATGATCTCCGGAGGTCCCCATATCGGGGGAAACACTCGAAAGGAGCGAAAGAGATATGCCGAGGCCGCAAGACACAGTGAGGTGTGGGAGGTCACTCAACTCCCAGCTCAAAGGCCTCGGCTAATGGACCAACCCATTACGTTCACGGAAGAAGACGCCAAGACGGTGCGCTTTCCTCATCACGACCCGCTGGTCATAGAGACCCCCATCGCAAATAAAGTGGTGGCTAGGGTCCTGATTGACAATGGAAGTTCCGTGAACTTGCTCTTCAAGGAAGCCTTCATTGCGATAGGGTTGACCGACCGGGACCTCTCTCCTAGCGGATCGCAGCTCACAGGGTTTAACGGGACAACGCTAATCCCGATGGGAAAAGTCAGGCTCCCAGTTACCCTGTGCCCGGATACCCCCCAAAGCACATTCAAGTATTGCACCTTTGTGGTGGTAGACTGTCCAACAGCCTACAACGCAATCTTAGGCCGACCGGCCCTCGTCGACTTTGGTGCAATAACTTCAATCCGACACCTATGCCTAAAATTCCCTACCCAGGAAGCCGGAGTCGGAACGGTGAGGGGAAATCAAGGAGAGGCCAGGCAATGTTACAATGTTGCCACCCACTTGCCAGTACTCATGGTCCGGGGGCCCCCTGAAATAGAGAAGGCTGAAGAAGACGAGCTGGATCCTCGCATAGGATCCGAAAGGGTCGTAGAACCAATGGAGGACGTCGAAGAGATACCAGTGTGCGACGACGACTCCACCAAAGTACTCCGGATAGGGAGAAGCCTAGATCCGGAGGAAAAAGATAAAATAATAAAAACACTGAAGGGTGCCATTGACATTTTTGCATGGCGCCAAGAAGATATGACCGGCATCAGCCCTCATGTCATCACCCATGTACTCAACGTCAACCCGGACATGCCCCCTGTACAGCAAAAGAGACGCCCGCTCGACTCGGTGAAAGCCGAGGCCTTAGAGAAAGAGGTGGATAAACTTTTGTCCAATAGCATGATCCGCGACGTATACTATCCGGAATGGCTGGCCAATCCGGTCCTGGTGCCCAAGCCAAACGGGACTTGGCGGGTTTGTATAGATTTCACAGATCTAAACAAAGCCTGCCCAAAGGACTGCTTTCCGCTGCCCAGGATCGACCAGATGGTGGACGCCACGTCCGGATTTAAACTGCTATCTTTCATGGATGCCTATGCTGGGTACAACCAAATAAAAATGCATACGGCAGACCAGGAGTGCACTAGCTTCAGGACCGATAAGGGGGTATACTGTTACCTAGTCATGCCTTTCGGACTGAAAAACGCCGGAGCAACCTATCAAAGAATGGTTAACCGGATGTTTAAAAGCCTCCTGGGACGAAACATGGAAGTATATGTAGACGACATGCTCGTCAAATCCAAAGCATGCAACAGCCATGCAAGCGACCTAGAGGAATGTTTCGAAGTCGTCCGGAGATACGGCATGAAACTCAACCCGAAAAAATGCACCTTCGGGGTCAAGTCGGGGAAATTCCTGGGCTTCATTGTCAGCCAAAGAGGGATCGAGGCAAACCCGGAGAAAATCCAAGCTCTCCTGGACATGCCATCCCCCAAGAAACATAAGGACGTGCAAAGTTTGACCGGGAAGGTAGCCGCACTGAGCCGCTTTATCTCACGGTCCACGGACAAGTGCATACCCTTCTTCAACATACTGAAGAAATGTCAAAAGTTCGAATGGACAGATGAATGCGAGGAGGCATTCAAAAGGTTAAAAGACCACATGGCTAAGCCTCCTATTCTGTCAAAACCCGTCCTTGGAGAAGATTTGTTCCTTTACTTGGCCGTCTCCGAGCATGCGGTCAGTGCTGCACTAGTCCGGGAGGAAGAAAAAATTCAGCACCCCGTGTACTATGTTAGTAAACGCATGGTAGGGGCCGAGACAAGGTACCCGGTTATTGAAAAGTTAGTATTCTGCCTCCTGATGGCATCACGGAAGTTGAGACCATACTTCCAAGCCCATCCGATCAGAATTTTGACCAATCACCCACTCCGGCAAGTTCTCCAAAAGCCCGAAGCATCCGGAAGACTCCTCAAGTGGGCAATGGAGCTGAGTCAGTTCGACTTACATTACGTGCCCCGGATTTCCATAAAAGGCCAAGCCTTGGCGGACTTCATCACCGAATGTAATGAAGCCGAGGCAACAGCCAATACACCGGAGCCACCCATCCCCACTTGGAGAGTATTTGTGGATGGAGCTTCTAATGAAAACGGTTCAGGAGCCGGAGTGGCTATGATATCACCTACTGGGTTGCGGCTCCAGGCAGCACTCCGATTCAACTTCACAGCTTCGAATAATGAAGCCGAATATGAGGCCCTGATAGCAGGGCTAAAATTGGCTAAAGCTGTAGGAGCCAAGAGGGTGGAAGTCTACAGCGATTCTCAGCTGGTCGTAAACCAAGTTTCCGGAGAATACCAAACTCGCGGCGAGAGGATGGCCGCGTACGTAACAATAGTCCGAGAACTGCTCCACGAGTTCACGGACTATAAAATAGAAAGAATCCCCCGAGAAAAGAACGCTCACGCGGACTGTCTGGCTAAGTTAGCCTCGGACAGCGAAATCGAAGAGCTGGGGGTAGTACCAGTGGAACGTTTGGCAGAGCCAAGCATCAAAATAAAAGAGACCACACAAACGGTTGGGCAAGAACCCAGCTGGATGGTCCCCATCATAAAATACATAACCACAGGTGAGTTGCCCCAAGAGAGGGCACTGTCTCGAAAGATTCAGTATCAGGCTCATCGTTATGTAATGATGGATCAAATTCTCTACCGAAGAGGACTCAGCATGCCTTATTTAAGGTGTGTATCGGACCCTGAAGCTAGACAAATCATGCTGGAGGTCCACGAAGGGTTCTGTGGAGATCATACGGGAGGACCCAGCCTCTCAAAGAAAATATTGAGGCAGGGATACTTCTGGCCAACAATGAAAAAAGATTGTATAGACTATGTCCAAAAGTGTGACTCGTGCCAAAGGTACGCGAACATACCGAGAGCTCCTCCAAATGAGATCACTCTGATGACCAGCCCCTGGCCCTTCGCGGTCTGGGGCATAGATCTCATCGGGTCTCTACCTACGGGAAAAGGAGGAGTAAAGTATGCAATAGTAGCAGTAGACTACTTCACCAAGTGGACAGAGGCTGAGCCTATGAAGACAATAACCGCTAAGAAGGCGTTGGACTTTGTTATCAAAAACATAGTGTGTCGATACGGCTTACCTCACAAAATAGTCTCAGACAATGGAAAGCAATTTGATTGCGAGGAATTGACTGACTTCTGCAACCGACACGGAGTAGTGAAAAGCTTCTCCGCGGTAGCCCGGCCTCAGACAAACGGCCAGGCGGAAGCAGTCAATAAAATCCTAAAGGTCACCTTGAAAAAGAAGCTGCTGGCTTGTAAAAATAACTGGCCTGAAGAATTGCCAAGGGTATTGTGGGCCTACCGGACGACCCCCAGAACCACAACCGGTCACTCGCCGTTCTCAATGGCGTACGGTTGTGAAGCAATGGTCCCGGTGGAAACATTATTCCCATCCCACAGGAGGACGACTTACGATCCGGCCAACAATCAGGCCCTGCTCCAAGAAGCTCTGGATCAAGTCGAAGAACTCCGGGATGAGTCCCAAATACGGATGGCCGCTTATCAAAAGAAGGTGACCAAGTATTTTAACTCCAAGGTTAAAATCAGAAAATTCGCTATTGGGGATATGGTCCTAAGAAGGGTTTTCCCAGCCACCCAAGAACCCGGAGTGGGGGTACTTGGACCAAATTGGGAAGGACCATATGAAATCGAGGACGAGATCGGTTCTGGCACTTACAAACTAAAAAGAATGGACGAAACTACTGTCCCGAGAGCCTGGAATGCCGATCACCTCAGAAAATATTACCAGTAGCGAATTAAACTTAGATTTTGTTCAAAGGGTTTGTACCGTCCAAATGTATGCCTCCTTTATATTAAATAAAACTGAGTGCCTTAAAAACAAAGTTTCTATGCCACTCAGGGGGGTACTAGGGTATACCGCACGGACAAACAAAAACAATCTAAGTAAAATATCCTGACCCAAAGGGCAGGTCAAGCTAAGTAAATATCCTGACCCAAAGGGCAGGTCAAAAAACATGCGCAAAAATAAAGAGCGTAAGTATGAAAACCCTGAGCCAAAGGACAGGTTGAAATATATAAGTGTGAAAAAAGATCGCATATATATATAAATAAAAAAAAAATATCCTAGCCCGAAGGGTAGGTCATACACATGTAAATGGCCCGGGGACAGGCCTTAAATTGTCTCCCCTTCAAATAAAAGCTGCCGCCTGTATGTAAATTGTTCTAAGGCAGCAGCAAGCATGTACAAACAAAAAAAAAAGAGTTATAAAAAGAACGGGTAAAATCTGGGTCAATACTATGGCAGCTCAGTCAGCCCGCGGTGGAAGACGAGGTCCAATCCGTGCCTCAAGCTCAGCATCAAGCCTCTTCTTCTTTTCCCGAAAATTTGGCAATCATGTCCTCGGGTTTGGGATAAAAAGTGAGCTTGATACTCTGATCGTTGGTGGCCCAAGCCATGTAGACACCATCGTCAAAGCGCTTCGGGCACCGGGCGCAGGAGACAGGAGAAAGGAGCTCGGCCCTCTTGGCCTTCCTGGTAGACTGATCTTTGTAGTCCCGAAGCTGCTTCAACTCCGCAGCTAGAGCGGCCTTGGATTCGATATCCGACTGGTGAGTCTCCTCTAGGGACCTCACCTCGGCGGCCATTTCATCCAAAGCCTCCCTGGCCTCCCGAAGATCTCGCCTAGCCTTCTCGGCAGCCTCGGTTTGAGCCCTTAGTTCCTCCTGATGATGGGCCTCCAACCTGCCTCTCCGCTGGGCCTCGGCCTGGATCATGGCCTCCGCCTGAGCCTCCCTCCGGATGGCCTCCTCTTCCTTGGCCTTGGCCTTCTCTTCCTTGGCCTTGGCCGCTGCTTCCTGACGCTCGGCAGCCTCCTGGTAGATCTGCCTCTCCGCTGTGAGGTCTTGGAGGACCTTCCTGACGTCGTTCATGTCCCCAAAGTCGGACAGAGCGAAGCCATGGTTTATAATGTTCCTGGAGAGGCGACCAGCCTCAGCAGCAAGCTGAACCATAACGAGGCATAAGAAAAAATTTCTCAAAGGAAGAAAACAAAATACAAACAACAAAAAGGAAACGCAAAAAATTGCAAAGTACTTACCACTGTGAGGGAATGGCTGAGATCCTGAACCTGGAAGATGGAGTTCAGGGAAGCGCAAGTGGCAAACCGTTTGGGCGCACAGCGTGTAAGCTGAGAAGCGAACTCACCGGTCATTTCCGCGGCAAAGGGAGCCAAAGTGGGCCCTAGGAGGGGACGGAACCAGTCCGTTAAAGGGTCCAAGTTGAGGTTCCACGGATCATGATAGTCCGAATGATTGATACTCGCCTCAACCTCAGCCCGCAGAATCCTCCTAAGGGCCTCCACCTCGGCATATCCCCGGGAGTACTCGTCCATAGCGTAGTTGTGTTTGGCTATGCGAAGCTCCTGCCTCACCTCATCCCCCGGAATCGGGGTAAGATCAATGTGAGGAGGAGCAGGATTTTCCTCCATCGGAGAAACCCCGCCGTCTAGGCCATGAGCGGGAGTGTCGGCCCTCCGAGGCCTCTTCGGCTCGTCCTGGGCAATCATCTTGCCCTTACGCTTGCGAATCAGAGCCACTTCAGGCTCCTCCTCGTCCTCCTCTGCTACCACTGGAAGGGCTTGAGGCTCTCCAGCACCCTCGGCGGCTTCCTCCGAGAAGTCCCACCCTTTCCCTTGGCCTTCTCCCGGAAGCACCTCCTCGTCATCCACTAAGTCAATGGTTTCGGGAGGAGCGCCGGAAGGAACCTTCAAGGAAGGTGCCGGGGGAGAGGGGGTGAAAGCCGGAGGAGCCACCGGAGTATGGACCCCGGCAAGCTGTTCCAGGATGGCATCCATGGAGGTACCTGTTCCAATAAAATAAGCAAGTGTTAGAAGTCCGTGAGAAACTGCTTACAAAAGGTGCAGCAAATAAACTACTCCTACCCGGACTTCCTAATTGGGCCCTAGCAAAGTCCCGAACTTTAATGCTGGCAGCATCATCTCCGAGATAACTGTCCGAGGGCCGAAACCAGCTGGACGCTATGTAAGCCGACGGACCTAAGGGAATAGGTTCCGGAGGGCCGGGGCCCATCCGGGACCGACCTAGGTAATCTCCTAAGTTTGTAAAATAAAATTCCTTCAAATGATCCCCCCACCGGGTCGACGGCATCTTAAACCTACGGAGACGCTCGTCGAACCCTATGGGCCTACGACTGGTATATTCATCAACGGAAGGGACATAGTGAATTATCAAGGGAGACTTACCACCAGCACCGGAAGTGCTAGCACCGGGAGCACCCGAGTTTGGTTCAGGGGCTGAAGGCTGAGGCCGGGAAGTCTGGTCCTCAGAAGAACCTTCAAGACGAAGGGGCCCCCCGGCGGAAGGACCCCCAATCTCTTCTTGAAGAATCTTGTCAAAAATTTTGCCTCGGACTTCCCGCCGATGGCTTGGCTCCTTCGCACCACCGGACTCCCCACGCGAAGCCCTCTCCCAGAGGCAGCCTGGGCCTTAGAATACGCCTTCTCCTGGGCCTTCCGGTAGAGATAATCTTGGTACTTCTTCTCTGCCGTAGCAATGAGCTCATCCCGGAAGGCCTTCTCCGCAACCGGCGCCCTCACATTAGGGCAGATGACCTTGGAGAGGTTGGAGTCATCCACGGATTGATGAGAAAGGATAAGTTTAGCCTTTCTGCAATTCTCCGTGGTGACCAGGCCCCCGACATCAAGATCAGCATGGTCGTAGGAGGCGAAGGCTTGGGCCCTTCGAAGGAAAGCCTGAGTGGGGAGCGTCCGCTGGTAAGGTGGGATCCGCACCCAGTCCGTGAGAAGCTCCGGGTGGTCCACGGCCCTGAACCCGGACGAGAAGAAAAATCGGTGGCGGTACTCCTTAACGTGAGTCTGCCTATTATACGGAACCATCCCCTCGTTAGCAGGGTGGATCCGGAACCCATAAAAACCATCCTTAAGTTTGTCCCCTTTCTTGGGGACGGATACAAGTTCATAAAAATACAAAATTTCCGCCGGGCTGGGAGACCCCCAGCCGCGGGCGGTGTAAAAAATAAATAAGCCTGAGAGCAGGCGATAAGCTTGAGGAATAAGTTGGTATGGCGCAAGGCCGACAAATACAAGAAAATTAATAAAGTAATCCTGGAGCGGGAGCATGGCACCGGCCATCAAGTGGGTCTGACTCCAAGCCCCGAAGCCGTCATAGTTGTGATTAGGGGTCTCCGAGTCACGAGGAGGCCGGTGGAAGGTCCCTGAGGTAGAGGGTTTGATCCCAGCCACATTAATGATGTTCTCTAGCTGGTGAGGGCAAGTCAGGGTCGACCGAAGCTCGGCCGCTTCCCAGCCAGTGGCACGGGACTTGTACCCTTCCTGGGCCACAGGTCCCAGAGAAACCTCCTCCAGGGTGGCTATGTTTTTCCCTTTCTTCTTCGAAGATTTCGAGCCGGAAGCAGACATTTTATGTTCTGAGAAAGGCAAAAAGAAAAAACCCAGCAGTTAGGCCCCATACCAAACCCTAAATCAGAAAAAAGGGAGTGGGGGTCCCCTAACCGCTGGAAAGAGGCCCCCTCCGGACACGTGTCACCTGGGAAACTCAAGAGAGAATCCCTGAACAAGTGTCGGGTGCAATAAAATCGCAGAAAAGTGGTTTTGCAAAAAGGAAAAGAAAAGAGAAAAGCCTTCCTATGCCCTAAGCAATTGCTAATCGAAGAACACATGGTCTTCTTCAAACAAAGATGTACGCCTACAACAGAGGCATGACAATGGCGACTCTACAGCTAACACAGTAAACATAAAGCATAACTCGAAGAACTCAAACACTCACACACCCAGAAGTCTCTAAGTGCGAGCCCAGAAAACAAACAAAGTAAATGTAAGCACGTCATTATTTAAAGATGCAAGAAATTTACAGCTGATTGTTGAACTGGGGGTACTGAGTACGGTTGAGTGAGAGTTGAGAAGCGCTGGCAAAACCAAACACTGGAAAATTAAAAAGAAGTGTTTAAGTGTTAAAGCAGTTTGTGCTACTTTGAGGAATTTTCTCTTTGAGAAATTCGAGCAGAAATGGCAAGGAATGGAAAGTAACCGAAATGAAGGAAAGGTGGTGGCTTTTATAGGCAAAAGTGCATGAGGAACAGGCGTCTTCACCTACCAATCGTACGGTGGGGGAAACGCGCGATTCGAATTCCCAATAAATCAACGGACCAGATCAATCTACCATTAAGGCGGTGGAAACGTTTGAGTATCCGTCTGACACCATCAATGCGCCGCATCAATCATGGGGCGTGAAACGAATCGACCTCTGCAAAAGTGAATCGCCGCATTTAATGCCATTATTAGACACACCTTCACGCGCCCCCAAGTCGTATCAGAAGACCGAGGAGGCGGCTGGAAACATTCCTGCGAACAAGCATATTGCTGCATTAAATGACATCATTTAATGTGCCCCCACGCGCTCGAGGCTCGAGATAAGGAAACGAGGGGTCAACCGGAGACACTTGAACAAGCCTTGGTTTATTTTTACTAAGTAAACAAGGCTTGGGGGGTAAATGTTGCTCCAAAATTCGCCCAAAATACGTGGACAAGTCACGAGGGGACACGTGGATCAGATAACTTGGAAAGATTTGCCAAGTCTCTTTATGCCACCAGGAAGCGCTATTCGCATAAGTCCCGGAGGATATACCCAGAGTACAAGGTACTCCCGGAAGCTAGCATAGCATGAAGGCACTCCGGGATGTGTCAGGTCTCTCCTGAGAAATCAAGTCGCATTTAATGCTGCATGGGAGGAAGCGTGTTGGGACTGTAACACGCAATAAAGTCTGACGGCACAACCCCCAAACAGCAGCGCTACAGTAATGATCATTTAAGTCTAGCGACGGCTATTCTGCGAAGAGTCACGTCAATCATAAGACAAAAAGGACATTCTCCATAAAAGCCCTACAGCACCTAGGGATTCGACCATGCATCACTCATGGTATATTCATCGGAAATGCCCAACTTTATGGATACTTACAGACACATGTGTAAGAACAATTCTAGGGATTACCCCACCAAAACACTATAAATACCCCCTCAAAGCTCATTTAATGGGGTCGGAGAATCTTGGTTGCAAAAGAGCAAGAAGAGAAAAAACTCACCAAGAACATTCTCTGTATTTAAGAGAAAAACATTCTCTCAAGTGTAGAATCTGTATTAAATACATCCATTAATAGCAGTGGCTCGTGGACTAAGGCTCATTAACGCCCCAACCACGTAAAAAGTCTTCATCTCACTTTCTTACAGCTCCTTATTAAAATTATATTTTAACAGTTGCCGAAAACCTCGGTCAACAACAGTATAATAAATTATTTAAATAGCTATAAATAATTTTCATAATTAATCATAAACACTGCTAATTTCCAAATTAACTAATCGGGCTTTACAACTGAAAGTCAGTAGTCCCGTGATCCGTAAGGGGAAACACCGGGTAAGCTGTGCAATCCCACACCGCCTGGGGAAGGTCAAGTGGGATGATTCTAAGACTGTGTAGGTATGGGACTACATAGTTGAAGAGAGCTTAAATGGATTGATTGGTACTACCTATATCAACAAGGTGCATCTTGTTTTTCGGTAGCCCATCACGAAAGAACTCCACAGTTAAGCGTGCTTGACCTGGAGTAATTTTAGGATGGGTGACCTCCTGGGAAGTTTTCCCAGGAAGCGTGCGAGTGAGGACAAAGCATGCTGGAAACACTCGTGTTGGTCTGTAGGGTCAGTCGTCAATCCAGGAAGCAGCCAGAGTGGCGTACTCGTGTATAAGAGCCATTCATTCCGTGGGTGTAAGGGCCCAATGGAGGCTTGAAGCGGGGACGTTACAAATGGTGTCAGAGCCTTGACCCAGCCGGAAGTGTGGTCGACGAGGACGTCGGACCCCGTAAGGGGGGGTGATTGTGACAGTCAGTAGTCCCGTGATCCGTAAGGGGAAACACCGGGTAAGCTGTGCAATCCCACACCGCCTGGGGAAGGTCAAGTGGGATGATTCTAAGACTGTGTAGGTATGGGACTACATAGTTGAAGAGAGCTTAAATGGATTGATTGGTACTACCTATATCAACAAGGTGCATCTTGTTTTTCGGTAGCCCATCACGAAAGAACTCCACAGTTAAGCGTGCTTGACCTGGAGTAATTTTAGGATGGGTGACCTCCTGGGAAGTTTTCCCAGGAAGCGTGCGAGTGAGGACAAAGCATGCTGGAAACACTCGTGTTGGTCTGTAGGGTCATTCGTCAATCCAGGAAGCAGCCAGAGTGGCGTACTCGTGTATAAGAGCCATTCATTCCGTGGGTGTAAGGGCCCAATGGAGGCTTGAAGCGGGGACGTTACAATAAACATGTAAACATAAATGACTTCTAATCTTTTACTGATAAAAAGCCAGATTAGATTGTAATGGGTTTTATTTAGGGCATAAAATCCCAACACAAAATTCCACGAGCAGGACGGCCTACCATAACCTTCAACGATGAAGACGCTGTTAAAATTAAATTTCCGCACAATGACCCGCTGGTCATGGAAGTCTAGATAGCCAATAAAATGGTGGCCAGAACCATGATTGATAATGGAGCCTCTTCCAATATTCTTGTTCAAAACTTCTTATGAAAAGATGGGACTCCAGCTCAAGGATGTAACCCCATGTCTCCTGCCTGTCTATGGTTTCTCTGGTCATGGAGTCGCACCTCTAGGACAAATTTGTCTACCCCTCACTATGGGACAAGCTCCGACGAGCATGACTATCATGCCACAGTTCCTGTTATTAAATGTTCCTTCAACTTTTAACGTAATGCTAGGATGGCCGGCCTTGTATGACTTAAAGGCTGTCACATCTATATTCCACTCATGCATGAAGTTTCCAACGTAGAATGGGGTAGGGTGTCTAAGAGGAAACCAGCAGATTGATTGGGAATGTTATAACGTTGTAGTGGCCAAGGCTAAGAAGGAAGTATCCTCCAACCAGAGCACGACAAGGGAAAAAACATTTCTATGTAGGGAACTTCCCAAGGCGGGAATGAAGATGTGGATCCTCGACTTGGGGACCCAAGCAGTAATGTTGGACCTGTGGAAGAGTTAGAAGAGATCGAGATCGATCCAGATATCCCAACCAGAAAGCTAAAGATCGAAAATGGTTTTTTGCTCGAAGTAAAATCAGAATTGATAAAATTTCTGAGAGCAAACCTAGACGTTTTTGCCTGGTCAAATGCGGATATGGTTGGAATTGATCCTTCTATCATTTCACACGTTTGAATATTGATCCCAACTTCCGGCAAGTCCAATAAATGCGAAGGCTACTGGATAAAGAACGAGCATTAGCCCTGAAGGAAGAAGTAGAAAAGCTACACAACAACAATTTTATAATTAAAGCTTTCTACCCAGCTGGGGTCACAAATCCCGTATTGGTGCCCAAGCCGAACAAGAAATGGCGAGTCTGTATTGATTTCACAGACCTCAATAAAGCATGCCCCAAGGACTGTTTTCCACTTCCAAGGATCGATCAGCTCGTAGATGCAACAGCAGGGCATGAAATATTAAGCTTCATGGATGCTTACTCGGGCTACAATCAAATCAAAATGCATCCACCAGACCAAGAACATACAAGTTTTTGAACAGACATGGGTCTATATTGCTACAAAGTAATGCCGTTTGTGTTGGGTTTTATGCCCTAAATAAAACTCTTTACAATCTGATTAGTTAATGTAAGAAATTTGAAGTGATTGATGTCTGCATGAATTTTACATGCTAATGGTTTAATATGTTTATTGCATTCATACAAACAAAATAAGTTAAATCCAGATGATATGTTTATTCACAATTACAGTATCGTCAACACAGTGGAATGTCATTGTGATCATATGAATCAAAAGACTTGGTCCCTGTTTCATCAGTGTTATTGGATTTACACTAATGTGATAATCAGCGATGATATATACTTACACTTGGAGTAAGTATTGTGTTCTTTCCAAGACATTAGTAAAGTATACTAGTTTCAAATGTATGGGGTATACATTGGACTGGACCGATATTGCAACTAAGTTAAGATATTACAAACTTACCGTTATATATATCTTTCCAAGTCAATATCAGTAGTTGATCTTAAAATTAAAAGAATCTAACTCCTGGTATGCTTAGGCTCAACTAAGGAGTGATATTCATGTTCTTTGATTTATTAGTCAAGCCTACTTTTAGGTCAGGGTGATACGTATATTTTGGGAACATGATAGTATGATTGAGTGGGAGTGCTGAACATAAATATGGAATCTATAGCTTCTACTGGTGTATAGAAGTCAAGTGATGATTCCCTTCAAGCTTAGCAAATAGAAGTAAATAGATGAGCTCTTATTTAACTGACTAATCATTAGATCACTAAACACCATTTAGAGGTAGCTAAGTGTTTTAAGGGGCAAAATACATTGAGGGGTGAGCACGGTAAAGAAATCCCATCTCGATGTAGATCATCTATATAGAGGATCTTTAAATCACAATAAGATTATAACAATGGTTAAATGAGATAGCATATTGATATCGTGCAACATATAATATACTCTATATAAGTCTGAGAGTGCAATTCTATGTTCTAAGAGTGGATTCAACGAAGAATTAATAAGTAGGAATTTACTTGGTAAATTTGGTTCACTTATTGGAAACTCAACATATAGATCCATGGTCCCCATTCTAGTTGAGAACATTCTGCTTGTAAGACTCATGAATTGATTCGTGATTGATCAATTATAATTCTAAAGTTAGACTATGTCTAATTTTATGAATTTTCACTAAGCAAGGGTGAAATTGTAAAGGAAAGAGATTCTAGGTTTATTTATTTATTAATGGACCTTATATGTCTAGTTAATAATTAAATTAAATGACAATATTATTTAATAATCTATTTTAGTTATTAAATAATTAGTTTTGGCATTTAAAAGGTTAGATTTGGAAAATTGGCGTTTTTGAGAAAATAGAAATAAAATTTGATAAAACTGCAAAATCAAGTGGGGTCCATTAACACACCATGGCCGACCACTTATTGTGGAATTTCAAATTAATAATTTCATTATTTTAATGTCAAATAATTCCTAACCTAAACCTAGTAGTTGCCTATAAATAGATAGTGATGGCTCAGTCAAATAACAAGTTTTCATAAGCCTTTCTGACAGAAATTTCTCTCTCCAGAAAAACTGAGCCTTCCCCACTTTCTATACCTGGCCGAAATCATCCTTCTCTTTTCTTCTTCATAAATTTCGAACCCTAGTGAAAGAGTGAGTGCCAACACACAGCAAGCAGTAACTCAATCATAGATTGGAAGACTGTGAAGGATCAAACTTAAAGAAGAAGGACATTCGGGCTCAGATCTTGATTATACTCTGCTACAGAAAGGATACAAGGGTTAGAGATCTGAGCGGAAGGAGACATTACTTCCGCTGCATCAATGTAAGGTTTTCTTAACTTTATATGTGTTTAATTTATCGTTTTAGAAAGTTCATATTTAGGGTGTTTAAACAACATACTTGTGAGTAGATATAAGATGCTGGTAAAATAAATTCCGCTGCATCAAGGATCACTCTCGCCTAAACAGGACACTGATATCAGTTTATTGAAAAACCTTGGAAATTATTTAGGATTGAATTTTTTAAGTATTTTCTCATATCATTCCTACTTGCTATGTGCTTATAATTTCTGAATTGATTTTGTGTTAAACCATTATCAATTTCTATTATTTTGTAGTATCCTGTATTATCAAAATGAATCCCATGTTATCACTGTTGATTGAAAATAAGCTGAATGGATCTAACTTTACATAGTGGAATGAGAACATTAATATTGCTCTTATAGGAGAACGTGCCTTGTTTGTTTTAACTGAGCCGTTGCCTGAAGTGCCTGGGGACAATGCATCCAAAGCTGTGAAAGAAAAGTATGAGCGTTTGCAAAAAGCAAATGACAAAGCTCTATAGTTTATGCTTTCTAGCGTGGTTGACACCCTCAAAACTCGGTTTTCTAAAACCGAGAAGGCTGCTGAAGTTATGACAAAGTTAAATGAGCTATTCAATAAGGCATCATTTCAGTCACGCTTTGACGCGACTAAGAAGTACATTAATGCACGGATGGAAGCTAATCAAAACGTGCGTGACCATGTTCTCCTCATGTCAAGTTATTTCCAAGAAGCCCAGGATCATAGTGCTGAAATGGATAGTGCTACTCAAGTAAGCCTTATCTTGAATAGCCTAACTCTAGCATTTCTACCATACACTTCAAATTATGTCATGAATAAGAAGGAAATTGACTTTCATGAATTAGTCAATGACCTTCAAACTTATAAAAATTTAATTGGAGGACCTAAGAAGAAAGGGAGTAAACCTCACCATCCTGGGAATGGTAATGGGACAATGAAACCTGAAGCAAATGTTGCCTCTGCTTCGAAACCCAAATCGAAGAAGAAGTTGAAGAACACCAAGAACCGAACAAAAGGCATGAAGAATAAAAAGGCTACTCCTTCTGGTGATGCTACACTTAAAGGAAAGTGTTTCTACTGCAATGAAAAAGGTCATTGGAAACCCCAGTGTCCTAAACTTCTTGCAAAGAAACAAGGTATTTCTATTTATAAACTTTAAGAGTTTTAGTGAATTATTATCCAATTGGATTTATGATTCTAGACTAACTTTGTTTATTTGTTCTCTTCTTCTTATAGGCCAAGTTACTTGAACTCAGATGAGTTGGATCGGAAAGCTGGACCAAGGGTGAAATCGTCCAGATGAAGATGAAGCTCTTCAATTTATTTTTTGAATTAATCGTTTTAGTTTAAAGACAATTTGTATTTCAAATTTTAGTTAGGGATATTTATCCCTGTTTTTCTCATATTTTTTCAATATTTTTTTATTATTAATAAAGTTTCTAATTTTCGAAATTCACAATTGCAATTTATGAGATAACCTTCATTTATTTTATCTTCATCAACTATTACCACATTATATTTATATGTTTGTATGTGTTAGTGTTTTTATTATTGATGCAAATTCTATAATATTTACAACTCTTCATAGAGTTATATTAAATAAACACTAGAAACTACTTCTATGTTTATTAATAGTTGTTAATTCTAATACAATCATTAAGAATTTGTTTAATAAAAGGATCTTTTGATCTGATAGGGGTGTAGAAAAGTTAAGAAAACTATGCAGTTGAACGATCTTTTATATCTAATGAACTCTGGATAGTATTCAACTCCACATAAACTCTATCACACTTAGAGAATAATGATCTTTACAACCTTTAGGGGTGGTTCATAATCTCTATATACTTAAGGGTGGAGGTTATCCACAAGTACCCTATATGTATATTCTTAGGGGTGGAGTCTATTTGCACAATTCCCTATGTAACACATATCTTCTTTAAACATGGAAGTAATATAATGAGTTAGCTATTGTCAATATAAATGCTTGATCTTGATTGTATGTTCCATTTTGTTTTATTGTTGTGAGTAAAAGAATGATACCTATAAAAGTTCTATGTTAAAGTTTCACACTACCTTAATTGAGTGGGAGAATTTTAAAGTTCTATACCCATCTTCATCAGGTTGATAATGTGATAGATACTTAAGAACACTACTGAAAAGCAAATCTAACCATTCACATGGATAGGAATAGCTCATCAGAATTATGAGAATAAGATAAAGAGCTCTAGTTCAGTCTATTCGAATGACTTGAACCGAGAATTCTTAATCCTCATAAAATTTTATGGTATCTTAATTTTGATTACTTTATCTCTGGCATGTACTTTTTCACTTCAAATACTAGTCTGTTATGTTGATGACTTAGTCTTAACGTAAAGCTTCAGACTAATACAAAAGTCACAACTAGGTAACTCTCTAAATAATCAGAGGTTAAAAGTATTATTTAACCAGACATCTGCTATTGAGTGGGAGCTATCTGAGATGTAATCAAATTGGGAACATTTGAAGATATTCAAGAAAGATTTATGAAAGTGATCTATATGTTAGATATTAAGGAACTGTGTATCAGTTGTCCTAGTATCTCACCAACTCATTTCGAGATTTCATGAGATGGTGCTTACTTGGGGGGTGGAGGAATTATTCTATAATAATTCAAGCTCTACCAGAGAAGAACTATAACTTTGTGTATTCGAAAATCCAAGAAAGTTATATCACTGAAGAAAAGTCTATACTATATTATCTCAATTACATATTTTAAAATATGAGAGATATGTCTTCTGTTTATTTAGATGTACTTTTAGAACAGTAAAGATTTCAGTATCCCTTGATGAATAAAGTATATAGTAAAGGATGTTTCATAAGTGTATTTATGAACTAGTTTCCAGAAGTTTGGATGGATTCAAATATACTACACTTGATCTGAAGATCAAGACATCAGATTGACCTATTTGCACAGTTTGTTTTATGCTAGTGCAAGTGGGAGTTTGTTGGGTTTTATGCCCTAAATAAAACTCTTTACAATCTGATTAGTTAATATAAGAAATTTGAAGTGATTGATGTTTGCATGAATTTTACATGCTAATGGTTTAATATGTTTCTTGCATTCATACACACAAAATCAGTTAAATCCAGATCATATGTTTATTCACAATTACAGTATCGTCAACACAGTGGAATGTGATTGTGATCATATGAATCAAAAGAGTTGGTCCCTGTTTCATCAGTGTTATTGGATTTACACTAATGTGATAATCAGCGATGATGTATACTTACACTTGGAGTAAGTGTTATGTTCTTTCCAGGACATTAGTAAAGTATACTAGTTTTGAATGTATGGAGTATACATTGGACTGGACCGATATTGCAACTAAGTTAAGATATTACAAACTTACCGTTATATATATCTTTCCAAGTCAATATCAGTAGTTGATCTTAAGATTAAAAGAATCTAAATCCTGATATGCTTAGGCTCCACTCAAGAGTATAGAAGTCAAGTGATGATTCCCTTCGAGCTTAGCAAATAGAAGTAAATGGATGAGCTCTTGTTTAACTGACTAATCATTAGATCACTAAACACCATTTAGAGGTAGCTAAGTGTTTTAAGGGGCAAAATACATTGAGGGGTGAGAACGGTAAGAAATCCCACTCGATGTAGATCATCTATATAGAGGATCTTTAAATCACAATAAGATTATAACAATGGTTAAATGAGATAGCATATTGATATCGTGGAATATATAATATGCTCTATATAAGTCTGAGAGTGCAATTCTAAGTTCTAAGAGTGGATTCAACGAAGAATTAATAAGTAGGAATTTACTTGGTAAATTTGGTTCACTTATTGGAAGCTCAACATATAGATCCATGGTCCCCATTCTAGTTGAGAACATTCTGCTTGTAAGACTCATTAATTGATTCGTGATTGATCAATTATAATTCCAAAGTTAGAGTATGTCTAGTTTTATGAATTTTCACTAAGCAGGGGTGAAATTGTAAAGAAAAGAGTTTCTAGGTTTATTTATTTATTAATGGACTTTATATGTCTAATTAATAATTAAATTAAATGATAATATTATTTAATAATCTATTTTAGTTATTAAATAATTAGTTTTGGCATTTAAAAGGTTAGATTTGGAAAATTGGCGTTTTTGAGAAAATAGAAATAAAATTTGATATATTTGCAAAATCAAGTGGGGCCCATTAACACACCATGGCCGACCACTTATTGTGGAATTTCAAATTAATATTTTCATTATTTTAATGCCAAATAATTCCTAACCTAAACCTAGAAGTTGCATATAAATAGATAGTGATGGCTCAGTCAAATAACAAGTTTTCATAAGCCTTTTTAACAGAAATTTCTCTCTTCAGAAAAACTGAGCATTCCCCACTTTCTATACTGGCCGAAATCATAGATTGGAAGACTGTGAAGGATCAAACTTAAAGAAGAAGGACATTCGGGCTTAGATCTTGATTATACTCTGCTACAGAAAGGATACAACAGTTAGAGATCTGAGCGGAAGGAGACATTAGTTCCGCTGCATCAATGTAAGGTTTTCTTAACTTTATATGTGTTTAATTTATCGTTTTAGAAAGTTCATATTTAGGGTGTTTAAACAACATACTTGTGAGTAGATCTAAGATCCTGGTAAAATAAATTTCCAACAGTTTGGTCTAAAAAATGCTGCAGTAACATACCAAAGATTTGTAAATAAAATGTTTAAAGACAAGATCGTACGAAATATGGAAGTGTACGTGGATGATATGCTTGTCAAATCCAAGAAAGCTGGGGGCACATAGACGACCTGGACGAATGCTTCAAAGTCCTTAGAAAGTACAATATGAAACTAAATCCCTCAAAGTGTTCCTTTGGAGTCAACTCGGGAAAGTTTCTAGGCTTCATCGTCAATGCCCGAGGAATTGAAGCTAATCTAGAGAAGATTCAAGCCCTCCTGGATATGAAATTTCCAATTAAAACCAAAGAAGTGCAAAGTTTGACTGATCAGATCGCCGCACTCAGCAGATTTGTTTCAAAATCAAGGGATAAGTGTGTCCCATTCTTCAATATCCTACGAGGAAACAAGCAGTTCCAGTGGACGGAGGAATGTGAAAAAGCTTTCCAAGAGCTAAAAGCACAACTTGAAAAACCTCTCGTACTCTCAAAACCTCTGGACGGAGAAGAACTTGGAATATACTTAGCTCTCACAGAACATGCCGTGAGTGCCGTGCTAATCAGAGAAGAGAACAACGTACAACACCCAGTCTATTACATCAGTAAAAGACTCATTGAGGCCGAAGGGCAGTACCCATTGATAGAGAAACTCGCTTACTGCCTTATTCTAGCGATAAGAAAGTTAAGGCCTTATTTTCAAGCTGATCCTGTTCGGGTATACACTGACCAGCCATTACACCAAATACTGCAAAAGCCAGATGCCTCTGGACGGCTACTCAAGTGGGCAGTAGAGTTGGGCCAATACGAAGTTACTTTCCAACCCCGAACACCAATCAAAGGCCAAACCTTAGCAGACTTTGTGGTAGAATGCACAGGCAAGAAAGAAAGCATACCAGAAAGCAACCCCAAGCCGGTACAAACACCTCATCCAAGTAACAATGAAAATAAGCCGACTTGGAAACTACATGTAGCTGGGTCAGCTACAGATCAGCTATCTTGTGTAGGAATTGCCCTTGTCACGCCTTGAGGGAAACACCTGCACGCTGCAGTCAACTTTGGATTTAAAGCATCTAATAACGAAGCCGAGTATGAATCTCTAATTGCTAGGCTAAAGCTAGCCCAGGAGATGAAAGCCGAACACATTGAAATCTGCAGTGATTCACAGCTGGTGATAAATCACGTATCCAGAGAATACGAGGCTCAGGGAGAAAAGATGATAGAATATTTGAGAAAAATACATGATCTGCTTGCACAATTTAAAAGCTACAGTCTCAAAGAAATTCTAACGGAAGAAAACACAACTGCAGACACATTAGCTCGATTGGCAACCAGCAATGTAAGTGACAAGGCGAACTTGGTTCCTATCTAATTCCTCAAAGAGCCTAGCATCACTGGAACAGAAGAAATCGAAATGATCGATACTTCCCCAAACTTGATGACACCAATAGCAGCCTACCTCGACTCTAGGAAACTCCTAGATAATCGGAATGAAGCTCGAAAAATGAGAAGGAAAGCTGCACGGTATATCATAGTAGAGGGAATTATGTACAGAAGAGGATTATGAATGCCATTGCTCAGATGTGTTACTCAAGAAGAGGTTGCACGACTCCTATCTTAGGTGCACGACGGATGCTGTCGAAATCATGCTGTCGGGCAAAGCTTATCTAAGAAAATTCTAAGGCAAGGTTACTTCTGGCCAACGATTATTGAAGATTCAAAATTTTATGTTAAGAAGTGTGACCAATGCCAGAGATTTTCAAAGATACCTCGAGTTCCACCTAACGAGTTCACTCAGATGCAGAGTCCGCGACCCTTTTCCATTTGGGGAATTGACCTGATCGGACATAACCCAAAAGTAAAGGAGGAGTGCAATATGCAGTGGTAGCGGTTGATTACTTTACTAAGTGGACAAAAGCCAAGCCACTCGCAACCATTACATCAAAGAAAGTTCAAGACTTCATTGTGAAGAACATAATCTGTCGGTTCGGACTTCCATACAAGATAGTTTCAGATAATGACAAGTAGTTTGACAGCCAATCCTTCACTGACTTTTGTGTGAACCATGGTATCATCAAAAGTTTCTCTGCAGTGGCGTATCCTCAAGCGAATGGTCAAGTTGAAGCAGTCAACAAAACCTTGAAGGATACACTGAAGAAAAAACTTGAAGATGCCAAAGGAAACTGGCCAGAAGAGCTTCCAGAAGTTCTATGGTCATATCGGCAACCTGAGAAAACGGCAACCAGACAGACACCATTCCCAATGATGTACGGATATGAAGCTATGCTGCTTGTAGAACTCGAGCCACCTTCTCACAAAAGATTGATGTACAATCAAGATACCAATCACATACTCCTAGCACAATCACTTGATGAAATCGAGAGACGAGCCACTACAAACTTGAAGTTGATGGCCCATCAACAAAAAGTAGCTCGATATTTCAACAAACAAGTGAAGGCTCTGAAATTCTTTGCGGGAGATATGGTCTTGAGAAGGGTATTCCTAAACACCAAAGACAGTACGACAGGTGTACTTGGACCTAACTGGGAAGGACCATATCAAGTTGTCGAAGTCCTCAATTTCGGAGCATACAAATTAGGTAAGTATGACGAAAAAATGCAACTCGTTCTAGTACCACGGATTCAGAATGGGGAACATTTAAGGAAATACTACCAATAAAGTACCAGGTCGAACGACCACATTAAGTACTGAATGAACATTTACTCCTAAGTAAATGGCCTACTGGGCGAACTACGCTCAAGGGTTTTGACAAAGGAAACAAAGTACTCAGGTCAGGTGACCACCATTTAAAGTACAGTTTCTTATTTCTGCAATTTTTTTATTTCTTGTTAAGCTAAAAGATCATATTGGATCAAATAGCTCTGATGTAAGTTACTACGGTAACAAACACATTTTTCGATCAGTAAATGAATAAAGATAGTTATTTCAAAATTCAAATTGAGTCGAAAGTATCAGCATGTTTCTAATTTACCATCCAGTGCGTACAAAAGGTTTCGTCGAACCAAAAACATCGAACAGATAAAAAATATACTTGTAAAAAGCAAGTGACCAAGAGTCATAAGTCTGCTCGATCAGTTGGGGGGCACCTATACCTGTACAAAGCATTTGGTAAAAATAAAACAATAAGAATTGCACGATGATTATAAACAGAGAATAAAATTCATTAAAGATAACAAAAGCATATAATATCGAGATTAAAAGCTGCCCGGTCAGCCCGTTGTTTGTAAATTGAAAAATAATTCCAAGTTTAAAGACCGCTTGGTCGGTCATGATGTCTTAGAAAAGGCCTTATGGCCGAGTAAGATCTATAAAAATAAAAAGATAAAAGGAGAAGTGTTTAAACAGCTGAAGTCCTAGGCTCTTGGTTCGGGTCTTCTAGGCAAGTAGGAGCTACAGGATCTGTTGTTTGAACCGGAGGTACATCAGAATTTTGGCCCGAGGTAGAAGCACCTGCCTCAGTTGGACCATAAGCCACTTGGGAAGTGCAGAACTCGAGGTACATGTCCTTAGCACCACCCAAGTAGTCGAAGTTTGCCTAAGGATTAGCCTTCCAAAAGTCATAGAAGAGCTCAAGACCAACTGTCTCCAGAGTATTAACTTTCTCTTTCAGCCTCGCCACCTCGGCCGTAAGCTCCTCCTCCTTGGAGTTCTTCTCCTCCTCCACCCGAAGAAGGACCGCTCGAAGGGATATCATTTCATCTTGAAGGCTGTTCACTTTAGCAGATAAGGTCTCGATGGTCTCTTCAAGTCAGTCAGAAGCCTCAAGATCCTTAGTCAGCTCAGCGATCTACTTTGGGGCGGTAAAAAGCTTCTTGTTGGCTTCACCCAGCTCCATCCAAATAGATCCAAGTTCTACCCTGGCGTCATCAGCGTCCTTCTTGGCCAAGTCCACCTCCGCCCTCACGGTGTTGGACAGAGTCGTGTTCCTGGAAGCGGCAGACTTAGCCCGGGAGTAGGTGTAGGCCAACTTCAGACTAGCCTCCACAGAAAAATAAACTTTAGTATTTGAGCCAAGTAAAGAGGCTTAAAGAAAAGTGTCAAGGAAGACTTACCATGGTGAATTCCTTCAAAACTCCGCCCATCAACAGCTCCAAAGAAGAGTCGTTGTCAGCACCGGCCAGTTGCTCACTAACTTCAGGAACCAACCGTTTCATATAGTGGGCAAGCATCTCTTTGCCCTTCTTGGCCTCTAGAAGCATCGGCAAAGGTGGAGTAGGGACCCGCATCTTTTCGAGTCCACTCTTAGTCAGCTTAGACCCACTCCTCAGTTGTTCAAGCGTGTCCGAACTCCCTCCTTGAGACTCCTTGGATTTGGCAACTTTTGGAGTAGAGGGGTTTGCAACCGTTAGCTCCTCAGAAAGATCAATGACCTCCCTGATAGGCACCTTTCCCTTGGAAGAAGACCCCTCACCGCCTTTAGACTTCTTGGCTGGAGGAGATGCGCTGGAACTTCCGCCAATTCTCTTCTTCAGAGAGTCAAGCATCTTTTAAGAGATGTCTATATGGAATAAAAACAACATAGTTAGAGAAAACAGACATCAGAAACGCAAGGCATAATGGTCAAGAAGCTTAAAAATGAGATGAAGTAATATGTAAAGTGATTGCCCGAGCAAGCCTCGAAAGTCCATCATCACCTGACATGCCTCTTATTTTGGATATAATAGCTTTCCATTTTCCGATCATGAAAGAAGGCGGCCGAGCGGGCGAGATGGGCTCCCTAATGCGAATTGCATGTTCAATAGGCTTGGGCGGGGCCGGAAATTTCTTCCTCCTCTTGAGGGGAGTCACCTGCTCTTCCTCAGCCACATCTTCAGGATTCAAGGGCTCCTGAGCATACTGCTTCGCCCTTGCACCTCCCTTCAACTTAGCCTCGCGCTTCAGTTGAATCAGCTCATTCTCTGGGTGAGCTCGTTCAGCCAGTCTAGCATCAGATTTCCTCTTCCTCCCCTTCACTGGTTTGGGATTGAAGTCCTTTGGATAGAGCCCGTACTTCACAAAATTATCCTCGGAGGTCAACTGGATGATATTTCGGTCTTCCCCCAGAAGTCGAGCAAGCTTTTGAGCTCTATCCCGGAGAGTAAGAGTAAGGGGAGAAGGTGATATGTTGGAATCTACTGGAACCGAGTACGGGTAATCCCCGTGCCATCCTCCATGAAGTACTCATCAACAAAATGCCCAATTTTGCTGATGGCCGAGTCATCGGTGCCTGTCAACCACTTGAAGTCTGGTTGAGAGAAATAAAAGTACCCCGACCTGCCTTGCTTAGGGGTGAACTTCAAATCAAAAAACCAGCTGACTTCGTGAGGAGAAGGCATACCCCACTTCTGGGAAGCGTAGAGGACGAAGAGGGCAGACATATACTTAATGCCGTAGGAGTGAACTGGGCCGGTCAGAGGCCGAAGAAGTCTGCCACTTTCTTGAACTATTGATGCAAAGGCATTAGTGCCCCTTGTAGGGCATGGGCACCTGACCATGTGCAAATCCCCTTTTTAGAGTTTGTGGCACGGTTATTGTGGGCGAGAATGTAGTAGTCACCCAGGTTTCCACCCTAGTCGAGAGTCCGAAGGCGTGCCTCAGTAACCCTAGACAGAGGGCTTACCCACCAAGCGCCCAAGGCACCTTGCCTTCTGTGAGGAACCACAGTAGTAAGCTCCTCACTGACGTAGTCCACGCCCTCAACAAGGACGTCTCCGTCAGCGTCGACTGTCTCCCTAGCCTCATTGTACTCCCCGTAGTTTGGGGGTTCAACCTCTGGTTCTTCCTCCGCCTCGGAGGAACTGCTAGGACGTACCTCGTCCTGCTCCTCAATCTATTGGACCTCAACGTCCCCTTCATGATCCCTCTCCTCCTGGATGGCTGGATCCTGTTCGGCACTGGGCAAAGTGGCGTGCCGAGCTACTTGAGGATCAGATGCGTCGGCCAAACGAGTTGTTTTCTTGGTACGAGCCATCATTCTATGGCTGGATATAAGATTTTGGGGAGAATGTCCTTCACTGGAAGAAGGTGGGCTATAGCAAAGACGAGGATGGTCCTCGTGCAAAAGTTGAAGCAAGTCCGTGTTGATTCGATGTCCTCTCTACCAAAAATCACCTGGGTTCATCTACAAAAGACAACACACAAGATGAGTGCTTGGTCAAAATATCGAACCATAAACAAGAAAATATGTCGAACAGGAATACTCAACAGATTAAAGGACAAGAATGTTCGAAGAAAAGTCAAAACTCAAGAAGTTTGAAATTTTCCCGAGTTAGGGCAAAAAAATTCATGAAGCTAAGAATAAGCAAGATGAAAGACAGGCATTACGCAGTTCAGAAAGCAAGCATTATGGACTGTAAAATTGCATGAAACCATGACAAAGAAGAATCGTAGGGTTTCTGAACCTAGGGTTTCCTAAATATTTTTCTACAGCAAAGTCGAAGGTGCATTCAAAATGTAAACATGCAAAAATAAGCGTAAAGGAAATCGAAAACTTACTCAAGAGTCAGATATCTAGATTCAAGTAATGTCAAACCAACAAGCAGTTTCGATGAAGGCACTTCAGTAAACTTGAAGCCAAAAAACCTCTCTTTTCGCTCTGAACTCACTTAGCAAAGAAGGATGGAGAAGATGAGTTTATGTGCCAATGCTGGTTGATCTTTATGTGCCAATGCTGGGTTGATCTTTATGTGCCAATGCTGGTTGATCTTTATAGGCAAGTCACGAAGATGACTGGGCGTCCCTTTCGATTTTTTGCTAATAAAAGCAAATATGGGAAATCAAAAATAATCAAGTGCAGCCATCAACCGTGGTGAGAGAAAATCGGATTTTGAAATAGTAATTGTCAGAGCATTTATTAGCAAAAAACCAAAAGGGACGCCCAGTCAGCCTCACATTGAGTCTTAAATAGACGCGCCTGACACGTGTCCCCATCCAAAAGCAGAAGCAGCTCGGATGAAGTCTACACGCAACTTTAGAAGTCCCGTACAGACTTGGGGGCAAATGTTATCCTAATTTTTGCACTCTAATGTGGCATCGCATAATGGTGACGCGTGGAATCAACTTCGAGTATCTGCTCGGAGGGCATAGTCTGAACAAGATGCCTCGCTAGCATGCCTAAAGCAAAGCGATTAGCAATCTGCACAGAGCAACCAACACTTAGCGAATTCAACTTTTGCATTGTGAGTCATCGAAGAAATCCCTATAACTTGAGAATCAGATTGCAGAGATATGGCATGCTGTCCAAATCCCACGATCAGTGTATACTACATTTATCATGTAATCTTTCTACTTATATCCATTGTAATGAGAAGGGAAACACTTCCTCTCCAAGTTCATAGCCCTATAAATAGTGATGCATGTTCACTGGGCAAAAGGGGGAAAACAATTTATTCGATACTTTACCCTTGAGATATTATCTAAGAATTCATATTCAGAGATACTGTTGTAAGAGCTATAAGAAAAGGAACCTTTCTCCTTGTTCTTAAGTCAATACAAATAACGAGGATTAGGCTATTACCGAAATGCTCGGGGCTGAACCTCTATAAAATTATTGTGTTTATATTGCTTTACTATATATCGATTGCTATAAATCACTCATCACTTACTAAATAAGACTCATTGTCATTGGCTAAAAGCGAGGTCAACAAGGTGGGATAAGGGATCTTCTTTCCAAGTATGCACCTTCCAGGTTGGCATCTTAAATTTGTGGGACAATTCTAGGATATTAATCTTGGGGGAGAAAGGGGTTCCATGTGCTCAGTCCAACTCAAGATCATTGTTCCTCTCACTGGCCAGGCCTTGGAACATATTCTTTAGTTCGTCCAGTTGTGCCTACATGACTGGACTAATCTGTTCGGTCTCTTGGCCGACCAGAGTCACATCAGCATCTCTTTGAGCGGGATTTTGAGCACGACTCGCCCGTCATGCTGATCGTCCACCCCTCTCCTTCTGTTCAGATCATCTCGGAGATCCTAAACTGTCCGCAAATGATTAAATACAAAAGCACCCAGCTGTCTAAGGGACTCGTTGGTTTGGCCAATTTGCTGACCGACATCATTACTTGTTGGAATTTATTTTACCAGGATCTTAGATCTACTCACAAGTATGTTGTTTAACACCCTAAATATGAACTTTCTAAAACAATTAAATAAACACATATAAAGTTAAGAAAACCTTACATTGATGCAGCGGAATTAATGTCTCCTTCCACTCAGATCTATAACCCTTGTATCCTTTCTGTCGCAGAGTATTATCAAGATCTGAGCCCAATGTCCTTCTCTTTGTGTGTGATCCTTCACAGTCTTCCAATCTATGATTGAGTTACTACTTGCTGTGTTGGGGTACTTACTCTATCACTAAGGTTCGAAATTTATGAAGAAGAAAAGAGAGAGAGTGATTTCGGCCCAAAAAGAGAAAGAGAAGGCTCAGTTTTTCTGAAGAGAAATTTTTTGACAAAAAAGGTTATTCAAAAACATGTGATTTGACTGAGCCATCACTTTCTATTTATAGGCAACTACTAGGTTTAGGTTAGGAATTTTTTGGCATTAAAATAATGAAAATATCAATTTGAAAAACTACTTTGAGTGGCCGGTCATGGTGTGTGTAATGGGCCCCACTTGGTTTTGCAGTTTTCACAAATTTTATTTCTATTTTCTCAAAAATGCCAATTTTCCAATTCTAACCATTTAAATGCCAAAACTAATTATTTAATAACTAAAATATATTATTAAATCATATTGTCATTTAATTTAATTATTAATAAGACATATAAAGTCTATTAATAAATAAACCTATAATCTCTTTTCTTTACGATTTCGCCCCTGCTTAATGAAAATTCACAAATTAGACATAGTCTAACTTTAGAATTATAATTGATTAATCACGAATAAATTATTGAGTCTTACAAGCAGTATATTCTAAACTAGAATGTGCACCATGGATCTATATGCTGAGCTTCCAATAAGTGAACCGAATTTACTAAGTAAATTCCTACTTATTAATTCTTCGTTGAATCCACTCTTAGAACTTAGAATTGCACTCTCACTCTTATATAGAGCATATTATATGTTCCACGATATAGATATGCTATCTCATTTAACCATTGTTATAATCTTATTGTGATCAAAGATCCTCTATATAGATGATTTACATCGAGATGGGATAATTCTACCGTTCTCATCCCTCAAAGTATTTTGCCCCTTAAAACACTAAGCTACCTGTAAATGATGTTTAGTGATCTAAGAATTAGTCACTTAAACAAGAGCTCATCCATTTACTTATATTTGCTAAGCTCGAAGGGAATCATCACTTGACTTCTATACACCGGTAGAAGCTATAGATTCCATATTTATGTTCATCACTCCCACTCAATCATACTATCATGTCCCCAAAATATACGTATCACCCTGACCCAAAAGTAGGCTTAACTAATAAATCAAAGAACATGAATAGTACTCCTAAGTTGAGCCCAAGCATATCAGGATTTAGATTCTTTTAATCTTAAGATCAACTACTGATATTGACTTGGAAAGATATAACGGTAAGTTTGTAATATCTTAACTAAGTTGCAATATCTACTCCAAATTCCAATGTATACTCCATACATTCGAAACTAGTATACTTTACTAATGTCCTGGAAAGAACATAACACTTACTCCAAGTGTAAGTACACATCATCGCTGATTATCACATTAGTGTAAATCCATAACACTAATGAAACAGGGACTTAGTCTTTTGATCCATATGATCAAAATCACATTCCACTGTGTTGACGATACTGTAATTGTGAATAAACATATAATCCCGATTTAACTGATTTTGTGTATAAATGTAATAAACATATTAAACCATTAACATGTAAAATCCATGCAAACATAAATCACTTCAAATTTCTTATATTGATTACTAATCAGATTGTAAAGGGTTTTATTTAGGGCACAAAACCCAACAAACTCCCACTTACACTAACATAAAACAAGGTGTGCAAATAAGTCAATCTGATGTCTTGATCTTCAGATCAAGTGTAGTATATTTGAATCCACCCAAACTTCTGGAAACTAGTTCATAAATTCATTTATGAAACATCCTTTACTATATGCATTACTCATCAAGGGATACTGAAATCCTTACTGTTTTAAAGTACATCTGAATAAACAGAAGACATATCTCTCATATTGAGATAATACAGCGTAGACTTTCTTCAGTAAAATAACTTTTCGTGTAATTTCGAATTTACAAAGTTATAAGTCTTCTCTGGTAGAGCTTGAATTATTATAGAATAACTCCTCCACAGCCAAAGTAACCACCATCTCATAATTTTCGAATGAGTTGGTGAAAATACAAGGATAACTGATATACAGTTACTTAATATCTAACATATAGATCACTTTCATAAATCTTTCTTGAATATCTTCTAATGTGCCATATTTGATTACATCTCAGATAGCTCCCACTCAATAGCAGATGTCTGGTTAAATAATCCATTTAACCTCTTTATTGTTTGGAGAGTTATCTAGTTGTGACTTATTAGTCTGAAACTTTAAGTTTCTTTGAAGACTAAGTCATCAACATAGCAGACTAGTATTTGAAGTGAAAAATACTTGCCAGAGATTAAGTAATCAAAAATTAAGATACCATAAAATTTTATGAGGATTAAAAATTCATAGTTCAAGTCATTCGAATAGACTGAACTAGAGTTCTTTAATCTCATTCTCATAATTCTGATAAGTTATATCTATCCACATGAATGGTTAGATTTTCTTTTCAGTGTTCTTAAGTTCCTATCACAAGTGTCAACCTAATGAAGATGGGTAAAGAATTTTAAAATTCTCCCACTCAATTAAGGTAGTGTGAAACATTATCAAAGAACTTTTATAGGTATCATTATTTACTACAACAGTAAAACTCAATTGGAACATACAATCAAGATCAAGGATTTATGTTGATAATAGCTAATTCATTATATTACTTCCATGTTTAAACAAAATATGTGTTACATAGGTTATTGTGAAGTAAACTCCACCCCTAAGTATATAGAGATTATGATCCACCCCTAAAGGTTGTAAAGATCATGATTCTCTAAGTGTGATAGAGTTTATGTGGAGTTGAATACAATCAAGAGTTCATTAGATATAAAAGATCGTTGAACTGCATAGTTTTCTTAACTTTTCTCCACCCCTATCAGATCAAAAGATCCTTTTATTAAACAAATTCTTAATAATTGTATTAGAATTAACAATTATTAATAAACATAGAATTAATTTCTAGTGTTTATTTAATATAACTCTATGAAGAGTTGTAAATATTATAGAATTTGCATCAATAATAAAAACACTTACACATACAAACATATGAATATAATGTGGTAATTGTTGATTAAGATAAAGTAAATGAAGCTCAATCTCATTAATTGCAATTGGTTTGAAAGGAAAATAAAATAAACTTTATTAATAATAAAAAAAATGTATTGCAACAATATGAGAAAAACAGGGATAAAAATCCCTAACTAAAATTCGAAATCCAAATTGTCTTTACACTAAAACAATTAATTCAAAAAATAGATAATTGAGCTTTATCTTCATCTTGGACGAACTTCACACTTGTTCCAGCTTTCCGATCCAACTCATGAAGATAGCATCTGAGTTCAAGTAGCTTGGCCTATAAGAAGAAGAAACAAATAAACAAAGTTAGTCACGAATCATATATCCAATTAGATAATAATTCACTAAAACTTTTAAAGTTTATAGAAAGAAATACCTTGTTTCTTTGCAAGAAGTTTAGGACATTGGGGTTTCCAATGACCTTTCTCATTGCAGTAGAAACACTTTCCTTTGAGTGTAGCATCACCAGAAGTAGCAGTCTTTTTGTTTTTCATGGCTTTTGCACGCTTCTTGGTGTTTTTCCACTTCTTCTTCGATTTGGGTTTAGAAGCAGAGGCAACATTTGCTTCAGGTTTGACCGTCCCATTACCATTCCCAGAATTTTGAGGCTTACTCCCTTTCTTCTTGGGTCCTCCAATCAAATTTTCATAAGTCTGAAGGTCATTGACTAACTCATGAAAGTCTATGTCCTTCTTATTCATGACATAATTTGATGTATAGGGCAGAAATGCTGGAGTCAGACTATTCAAGATAAGGCTTACTTGAGTAGTATGATCCATTTCAGCACCATGATCCTGGGCTTCTTGGAAATAACTTGCCATGAGGAGAACATGATCACGCACATTTTGATGGGGTTCCATCCGTGCATTGATGTACTTCTTAGTCGCGTCAAAGCGAGACTGAAGAGATGCCATACCGAATAGCTCAGTTAACTTCGTCATTACTTCAGCAGCCTTTTTCGGTTTTAGAAAACCAAGTTTTAAGGGTTTCAACCATTCTGGAAAGCATAAAGTATAGAGCTTTGTCATTTGCTTTCTGCCAACGCTCATACTTTTCTTTCACAGCTTTGGATGCATTATCCCCTGGCACTTCAGGAGACGGCTCAATTAACACAAACAAGGCGCTTTCTCCTATGAGAGCAATATTAATGTTCTCATTCCATTTAGGGAAGTTAGATCCATTTAGCTTATTTTCAGTCAACAGTGATAACAGGGAATTCATCATGATTATATAGGATACTACAAAATAATAGAAATCAATAATGGTTTAACACAAAATCAATTTAGAAATTATAAGCACATGGCATGTAGGAATGATAAGAGAAAATACAAAAAAAAAAAATACAATCCTAAATAATTTCCAAGGTTTTTCAACAAACTGATATCAGTGTCCCGTTTAGGCGAGAGTCAAAGCTACAATCTATTGGATAGAGTTGTCAGCTCATCTAAAATGTTAAACATTCTAGCAACCTTTTATTCGATCAAGATTGTAATCCAGAGTTGTCCCGTTTAGGCGAGAGTCAAGGCTATTCTATCTTATGAGCTTCTACCATTGTTTCATAATTTGCAAGTCAGATATGGTCGCCACCATTAGGGTGATCCATACCATATAAAACACTTACAAACTACTTATCTTTCGAGATTAAACGGTGCGAAATTGCTAATGAACGTTCCTCCATTAGGGAGGATTACTCACTAAAACAAACGCGATGTAAAACCAACAATGGAGATCGAATATCTTAATAATAATAAAGCTCATTCTTTAAAATGTATTTTCTTTATTATTATAATAAAATATATTTATTAAATTCGAATTTAGAATTAAAATTCCAAATTAGAATTTAATTTAATATTTATAAAATTATACTTAGATGGTGATTGAAATAAATTGAATTATTTCCATCTTAGTAGTAATTTTAAATATAAATATTAAGAAAAATTAATTTAAGTTGTATTAATTTAAATTAATTAGCAACTTAAAATAAATTTTCATAAGAATATATTTATTGTATTTTGAAAAAGAAAGTATAAAATTATACTATTTTTCGAAAATACTTAAATAATAAATACTTAGAAAAAATACTTCAAGCAAAAATATCACCTATAAGTTGGTCTAAGAATTAATTAAAGTAAATAATTAATTTACAACTTAATCTATTTTTCAAGATAAATTCAAAATCATCTTGCATAATTAAAATGCAATTTCGAAATTGATTAATAAAATAAAGAAAAAATATATTTGATAATAATTTAAATTTAAGTTGAAAAATTAAATTTCAACCTAAAAATAATTTTCTATTTAATTAAGTATCATGAAAAATAAATATTTAAGTATCATGATGAAAATCAACTTAGATATTTAATTTTTCAATTTAATTAAATGTATTAAATTCAAGAAATAAATAATTAAGAGTAGAGAAGGCTTAATTAATAATCTCTAGTTTAATACTAGGAAAAAAATATGCTTAAATAAAATTGTACCAAGATTAATTATTTAAATAATTAATTTCACAATGTATAATATTTTCCTATTTAAATATTATAAATAATAAGTAGTCTAGAAATAACTATCTAGAAAATATCTTATTTGACTAAGTACCTTTTCAACAAAAATTTGAAAAAAGTATCTAATTTAAGTTGTTAGAAAAAATCTAGAACTTAAATATTTTCAAATTTAGATTTAATTAAATATCAAAAATTAAGTTGTAACCACTAAATTTGAAAAATATTCCATTTTAAGTTTAAAACTAACTTAAAAAATATCTTAAGAATCTTTAATAACTAATGCCTAGGATTCCTCAACTTAATTTTAAATTTAAATAAAATATTCAAATTTAAGTTAGATATGAAAAATCAGTTGAAATAACTAATTTATAACTTAAATAGGAATATTTAATTAAATAAGTTACAGAAAGAATCTAGTTAGTTAAAATTCTTTATTTAATTAAATACAAGAAAAGTACAAATTGTTTGTCTAGAAATAATATCTAAAACTAAAAGTGTTTTTCTTAAAATTAACTTTAAAATATTAAAATGAAAATAAATTTCATATATTTTAAAAGTTAATTATGTTACTAATAAATTTTATTAGGTCAAACTAATATAATTAACCTAGCACAGTTATTCAAATCAGGCAAATGGGCTTTACAATTGGGGTAGTTCATGTGAGGGGGTGCTGGGTTCAGTATGTCGTACCCACTTCTATGGCTCCCAACTCTCACACAAGGCCCAAAAGAGAGGAATTTAACCTTAAAATAAATAAGTGTTATTAATCGAATAGGTCCAATAACTAAATGGACCTAAATAAAATCTATCATGGTGTGACATTTTATTTAGCAACAACCTATATGCATCTATATAATAAAATAAACATATAGGCTCACACAGGCACACATTTCGATGGATCCTATCATGTTCCTAGGTCATACACAGATGAAAGAAGATTGTAAAATTTACCTGTTACAAATAATTTACTTGACCAAGGGAGCCATGATTTAAAATCAGATCATTGGATTTGTCAACAAGTTAACCATGGCTATTTGCAATCAAGCAATAATAGGTTTTAAAAAACTTACAAACAAGCTAAAAACCACATGCACCTGCAACAAGGTTAGCTGGATAGTTGGATGTAGGATTTATTTAATTTTAAATAATTAAATTTCGAAAAAAAAAATTAAATAAAAAAAAATAATATTTAATTTTCGAAAAAATTAAAAAATATTTATTTATTTTCGAAATTAATAATAAAATAATATTTAAAATTAAACCTACAATTTTGAAAAATTAGGTTTCAACTAACCTAAATATCATTTCAAAATTTGCTAACTACTTTTAAAAATTAAATGTTATTTTATAAATAAAATAACAAAATTTAAAAGTTAGCAAAATATCTTACATCTATTTAAAATATCATGATTATAGTTATCTTATTTTAAATTTAAATAAGGTCAAATTATTTAAAAAAAATATATTTAATTCAAAAAATTTAATATCTGACCTTAAATTTAAAAATAAGATAAGATATAATCAAATTTAAAAATAAGATAGATAATTAAGCAAAAAGATAGATATTTACTATTTTCAAAATCAAAGTACAATAATATCATGAATTAAATTAAAAAAAATATTAATTAATTTAATTATGATAATTAGAATTGAAATAGGAATAGTAAATGTCTAAATACAAAACTATACAAAATATCGGAAGTTAAATCCATGAAATAGCATGAAAAATCGAAGAAAAACGAAAAAAATGCGAGCTGTACGGACAGTATGCTGAGCATACTGTCCGCGCGCGCTCCAGGAGGTGCACTGTCGACAAACCTCGGCGCAGGGGAGGGATTGCATGATCTTCGCGCGCGGATGGGGTGTGTTCAGATAGGCGCTCGGTCGAGCGCTTGTCTGAACGCGTGCTGTGCGAGGGTGTCACCCTCGTCTGCGCGCGTATGTAAGTGCATCACCCCTGATTTTTTTTCGAATCTTCAACAAATCATAACTAATGCAAATTAAATCGAAATTGAGTTTTGTAAAAAGGTAAATTGCTTAATTTTTTCCATACTATCCAATAAAAATAATTACAGAAACAAAATTTCAATTATTTTTTCACGAAAATTCACAAACATCAATCAATCATCAAATAACACTCAACACAACATGAAACCATCCAAATAACAAACAATCGTTTTAAAGTCCAAATTTCTTGCAAGCAAATCAATTACAATGGCTCTCATACCAGTTGTTGGAATTTATTTTACCAGGATCTTAGATCTACTCACAAGTATGTTGTTTAACACCCTAAATATGAACTTTCTAAAACGATAAAATAAACACATATAAAGTTAAGAAAACCTTACATTGATGCAGCGGAATTAATGTCTCCTTCCACTCAGATCTCTAACCCTTGTATCCTTTCTGTCGCAGAGTATTATAAAGATCTAAGCCCGAATGTCCTTCTCTTTGTGTGTGATCCTTCACAGTCTTCCAATCTATGATTGAGTTACCTTTTTCTGTGTGGGCACTTACTCTATCACTAAAGTTTGAAATTTATGAAGAAGAAAAGAGAGAGAGTGATTTCGGCCCAAAAAGAGAAAGGGAAGGCTCAGTTTTTCTGAAGAGAAATTTTCTGACAGAAAAGGTTATTCAAAAACATGTGATTTGACTGAGCCATCACTTTCTATTTATTGGCAACTACTAGGTTTAGGTTATGAATTATTTGGCATCAAAATAATGAAAATATCAATTTGAAAAACTACTTTAAGTGGTTGGCCATGGTTTGTGTAATGGGCCCAACTTGGTTATGCAGTTTTCACAAATTTTATTTCTATTTTCTCAAAAACGCCAATTTTCCAATTCTAACCATTTAAATGCCAAAACTCATTATTTAATAACTAAAATAGATTATTAAATAATATTGTCATTTAATTTAATTATTAATAAGACATATAAAGCCTATTAATAATAAACCTAGAATCTCTTTTCTTTACAATTTCGCCCCTGCTTAGTGAAAATTCACAAATTAGACATAGTCTAACTTTAGAATTATAATTGATTAATCATGAATCAATTATTGAGTCTTACAAGCAGTATATTCTCAACTACAATGGGGAACATGGATCTATATGCTGAGCTTCCAATAAGTGAACCAAATTTACTAAGTAAATTCCTACTTATTAATTCTTCGTTGAATCCACTCTTAGAACTTAGAATTTCACTCTCAGACTTATATAGAGCATATTATATGTTCCACGATATAGATATGCTATCTCATTTAACCATTATTACAATCTTATTGTGATCAAAGATCCTCTATATAGATGATTTACATCGAGGTGGGATAATTTTACCGTTTTCACCCCTCAATGTATTTTGCCCCTTAAAACACTTAGCTACCTGTAAATGATGTTTAGTGATCTAAGAATTAGTCACTTAAACAAGAGCTCATCCATTTACTTCTATTTGCTAAGCTCGAAGGGAATCATCACTTGACTTCTATACACCAGTTGAAGCTATAGATTCCATATTTATGTTCAGTACTCCCACTCAATCATACTATCATGTTCCCAAAATATACGTATCACCCTGACCTAAAAGTAGGCTTAACTAATAAATCAAAGAACATGAATAGTACTCCTGAGTTGAGCCTAAGCATATCAGGATTTAGATTCTTCTAATCTTAAGATCAACTACTCATATATACTTGGAAAGATATATATAACGGTAAGTTTGTAATATCTTAACTAAGTTGCAATATCGGTCCAGTCCAGTGTATACTCCATACATTCGAAACTAGTATACTTTACTAATGTCCTTGAAAGAACATAACACTTACTCCAAGTGTAAGTACACATCATTGCTGATTATCACATTAGTGTAAATCCAAAACACTGATGAAAAAGGGACTTAGTCTTTTGATTCCTATGATCACAATCACATTCCACTGTGTTGACGATACTGTAATTGTGAATAAACATATGATCTGGATTTAACTGATTTTGTGTATAAATGTAATAAACATATTAAACAATTAGCATGTAAAATCCATGCAAACATAAATCACTTCAAATTTCTTATATTGATTACTAATTAGATTGTAAAGGGTTTTATTTAAGGCACAAAACCCAACATAACTTGGTTGGAATTATTGGGTATGACTTCTCTTGATGAATTACTAGACAAGGTCTGCACACATACCACTTGGCCCACAGGTGGAATCTGTGACCGGGGATTGGACAGCTGACCATTTATAGTTTGAGAAGTGTTCATCACTGGATCTTCATCGGTTTTGCCCAAGGGGATGACGGTTACCGACTATTGTCTGGTAGTCTGATAGGCTTTTCATATGAACATAGTGGCCTGCCGACTACGATCGCCGTTAACGTTTCCATCTCCTTGTCCCTCAATTCGGCGAACATGCACCTCTGCTCTTTAAATGCGAGATTCACCGTAGCATGGAGTTCCTCTTGATCATGATGTAGTGTGTTGGTATGACGCTGCATGATTCCAAGAGCAGCACAGAGGTTCTTGATTTCAGTGTCATCTCTAATGGTTGTTTGAACATTGGTAGTGGGCGGAACGGTTGTGTTAAGAATGCCATGGTTGGCTGCTGAACTGGTATTCCTAGTCTCTTGCACACCAGGTGCGATTTCACTCATAGGAGTCATCACACTGTGACCCGCAGTTGATGGCTATCTGGGATTTACGGTTGGCGGAACCCTTGTGTTCACTGGGTTCTGCAATGCAGCATCCACCGCCTATGGATTCCCCCGATCAACCACACCCTACGAGTTTGTACCACCATCGTACTTTTGATTAGATTTGAAATAAAGAGCAATCCTTGATTCTGCTCTCAATGAAAGCACCAAGATGTTGACCTCGCTTTTGGCCAACGACAATAAGTCTAATTTGTAAGCGACATGTAGTTTAATACGAGTGTAATAAAATGAATAAAGAACAAGGAGAATGGTTCCTTTTCTTAGAGCTCTTACAAGAATATCTCTGAATATGAATTCTTAGATAGATTTTTTGACCCTTCGCCCAGTAAATATGAATAACTATTTATAGGGCTATAAGCTTGGGAGGGAAGTACTTCCCTTCTGGTTACAATGTATATAAGTAGAAAGATTGCGTAGTAAATACAGAATACACTGATCGTGGGATTTGGACAACTTGCCATATCTCTGTAATTTGAACCCAAAGTTATAGGTATTTCTTTGGTGACTCACGATGGGAATGCTGAATTTGCTAAGAGTTGGCATGTTGCGCGGCTTGCACACTGCTCCGTTAAGAGGACCTCGTCAGAGCGAATGTACTGATGGAAATTATTTTACCAAGATTTAGATTTACTAACAAGTATGTTGGATTAACAACCTAATATGAATTCTAAAACAATGAAAATAAACACATATAAAGTTAGAAAACCTTACAGTGGGTGCAGCGGAATAATATGACTCCTTCCGTTCAGATCTCTAGCCCTTGATTCCTTTCTGTAGCAGAGCATCACCAAGATCTGAACCTGGATCTTCTTTTCTCCTTCTTTGATGTAGAAATTCCATAGTCTTACATACTATGATTGAGATACCACTTGATGTGTGTGGGCACTACTCATCTCACAAGGATTTCGAAATTTTCTCTCTTTTTCTCTCTTGAATTTCGTGGCTTATGGCTTCATCAAAGACATGCAAGAGAAGAGAACAAGGGCTGCTATATATAGGGAGAAGGGAGAGCACAACTTTCCAAATAAACAGTTTCCTCTTTTACTGTGTAATTGATTAACTGCCTTATTTAGTGTGATCCACCACTTTCCTATTATTGCTAGGCTTTGATTAGCAATTACATGGCAATTAAAATTGAAAATAATAATTGGGAAAATCACAAGTAGGTGGCCGGCCATAGGGTGATATGGGCCTCACTTGGATTTTGCAGTTTCCTCAATTTTATTTCAATTTCTCCAAAAATGCCATTTTTCCAATTCTAATCATTTAAATGCCAAAACTGATTATTTAATAACTAAAATAGATTATTAAATAATATTGTCATTTAAAATAATTATTAATTAGACATACAAAGTCTCTTAATTAATAATTAAACCTAGAAACCCTTTTCTTTACAATTTCATCCTTAAACTGTGAGAATTCATAAAGTAGACATAGTCTAACTTTTAGAATTATAATTGATTAATTAAAATAAATTAACTGAGTCTTACAAGCAGTATGGTCTCAACTAGTATGGGGACCATGGGTCTATATAACCGAGCTTCCAATAAGTCGAACCGAATTTACAAAGTAAATTTCCTAACTTATTAATTCCTCATTGAATCCACACTTAGAACTTGGAATTGCACTCTCAGTCATATAGAAGGCTCTATATGTTCCACGATATAGACACGTCATTCGTTATCTATTGTTATAACCCTAATGTGATCAATGATCCTCTATATAGATGATTTACACTGTACAGGGATTAAATTACCGTCACACCCTACAATGTATTTTATCCTTAAAACACTTAACCCTGTATAAATGATATTTAACCTAAGTGAAATGAGATCTCCGCCATTTATCTTCGTTTGGTTAAGCTCAAAGGAAATCATCCTTTACTTCTATTTGCCAGATAGAAGCTATAGATTCCATATTTATGTGAGCGCTCCCACTCAATTGTACTACCGTGTTCCCAAAATGTATGTATTGCCCTGACCATAAATTAGGCTTAACTAACAAATCAAAGAACACGAATAACACTCTTGATGTATACTCCATACGAATAACAAATTAGGTAAGTTTTAACATCTCTAATCAAAGTTCAATATCGGTCCCTTCCGATGTATACTCCATACATCTGATACTGGTAAACTTTGCCAATGTCCTGGAAAGGACATAACACTTTTCCAAGGTGTAAGAATACCTATCGCTGATTATACCATGTCAGCCTAAATCCAGTGTTCTGACAAATCAGGGAATAAACTTTTGAACATATAATAAAGATTATATTCCACTGTGGTAACAACACTATAATCTTTAACCAACTCATATGTTCTAGACTTAAAAAGAATTCATACATTATATACATATAATCATGAAATAAATCATGTGAACCATGCAACATAAAATGTTATTACTGATCTTTATTAATAAGTAAATCTGATTATATGAAATGAGTTTTATTTAGGGCATAAAACCCAGCATGTACATGGTGTTCTGTTCAGCATATTTCTTGCGAGCAGGTACATAGAGTTGATTTTACGTGTCACCATCGTGCGGTGCCATGTCAGAGTGCAAAAATTGGGATACCAGAGCCCAAAACCCCGAACAAACGAAGGAGCATACTTACAAAAAATTATAAGTGACCAAGAGTCATAAGTCTGCTCAGTAACTTGGGGGGGCACCTATACCTTTACAAAACATTTGGTAAAAATAAAACAAACACAATTTCATGATGATTATAAACAGAGAATGAAATTCATTAAAGATAACAAAAGCATGTAAGACTGGGATTAAAGGCTGCCCGGTCAGCCCATTGTCTGAAAAATGAAAAATAATTCCAAGTTTAAAGACCGCTTGGCTAGTCACTTTTTCTTAAAAAAGGCCCTATGTCCGAACAAATATAAAAAAAAAGATAGAAAGAGGAAGTATTCAAACGGCTGGAGTCCCAGGCTCCTTGTACAGGTCTTCTGGGCTGGTTGGAGGTGGAGGATCATTTGTTTGAGCAGGAGGCATGTCAACATTCTGGCCGAAGGTAGAAGTAATTGCCTCAGGTTCTCCATAAGCCACGTGAGAAGCACAGTACTCGAGAAAATGTCTTTGGTATCGCCTGGGTAATCAAAATTTTCATGGGGATTAGCCTTCCAAAAGTCAAAAAAAATCTTGAGACCTGCGCTCTCTAAGGCATTTACCTTCCCTCCGAGCCTCGCCACTTCAGTTCTTTGCTGCTCGGCCACTGACTTGTACTTCTCAACCTCAGCTTCAAGGTCCTCCTTAGACTTCTTCTCTGCTTCCAACCTGCGGAAGACAGCTCGAAGAACCTCCCTTTCTTCTTGGAGGCTGGTCACTTCTTTTGAGAAGGAGGCAATGGCAGTTTCAAGTTGATCAGAGGCCTGTAGATCTTTAGTCAGCTTCACCACCTTCTTCTCGGCAGCAAGAAGTTTCTTGTTGACTTCTCCCAGTTCCATTCTTCCCCAAGTTGAACCCTTGCTTCATCGACATCCTTCCTGGCCAGATCCACTTCCGCCCGCATAGTGTTGGAAATGGCAGCGTTCTTAGAGGCAGCTGACTTAGCTTGGGAATAAGCATAAGCCATCTTCAAACCGGCCTGCACAAAGAAATAACATTAAAATCTGAACTAAGTGAAGAAGGACAAAGAGGAAACTTTCAGGAAAGACTTACCCTTGTAAACTCCTTCAGGACTCCTCCCATCACCAGCTCCAGAGACAGGTCGTTATCAGCCCCAGCCAGCTGCTCATTCACCTCAGAGACCGACCGAGTAATGTAGTGGGTGAGCATATCTTTGCCTCTTTTAGTCTCTGGATGCAGCACCGAAGGTGCGGCAGGGGCCCTGATCTGATCAAATCTGCTTCTGACCAGCTCAGATCCGCCCTTTGACAGCTCTGGCTTGTTCGAGCTCCCTCCTTGAGAGTCTTTGGACATAGTCATTTTTGGGGCAGAAGGGTCTACGATGGTTGGTTGCGCAGAGAGATCAATAATTGCCTCGGCCGGTGCCTTCTCACTGGGAGGGGTTGTCTCACCGCCCCTGTACTTCTTGGCTGGAGGAGATAAGCCCGAGCTTCCTCCCACTCTCTTCTACGAAGCTTCGAGCATTTTCTGAGACATGTCTGTATGAAATTAAAACAACATGGTTAGGAAAAATCATGAGAAATAAGAAAGATAGTAATCAGGAAAGTTGAAGGCAAGATGGAGTATCTTGAACATTGGCAGAAGCATCTGCTCGAGCAAGACCTAATGGGGCATCATCATCCAACGAGTCTTCTTGCTCCTCCAAGATGGCTTTCCCCTTTCCTACTACAGGAGTGGACGCCCGAGCAGGTAGACTGGGCTCCTGATCTTAATCGTATGTTCGATAGGCCTGTGCTCGACTGGAAGTTTCTTCTTCCTTTTGAGCGGAGTCTCCGACTCTTCCTCAACCTCATCTTCTTGCTCAAAATTCTCCTGAGCATATTGCTTGGCTCCCGCTCCTCCCTTCAACTTAGCTTCACGATTCTGTTGAATGGATTCATTCTTCTGATGAGCTCCCTCAGCCCAACGAGCACTGGATTTCCTCTTCTTCTCCTTCACAGGATGGGGAATGAAATCCTTTCAATAAATCCCGTACTCCACGAAGTTGGCCTCTAAGGTCAACAAAGTGATGTTCCAGGCATCATGCAGCACCTAAGTGATCCTTTGGGCTCTATCTCTAAGAGCCAGCGTGAAGGGTGGACGCTAATATGTAGGGATCTGTTAGAACCAAGTATAGGTTGTGCCCATGCCATCCAGCATGTAATACTCGTCAACAAAATTCCCAATTTCGCTCACGGCCTTGTCCCCGCTGCCCGTCCAGCACTTGAAGTCTGGCTGAGAAAAATAGAAGTATCCCGACCTGCCTTTCATGGAAGTAGACTTCAAGTCAAAAAACCAACTAGCCTCGTGCGGAGATGGCATACCCCACTTCTGGGTGGCGTAGAGGACAAACAGGGCAAACAGATACTTAATGCCCTTGGGAGTAAACTAGGTCGGACAGACACGGAATAAGTATTCCACCTTCCTAAAGTATGGGTGCAAGGGAAACATTGCCTCTTGCTTGGAATGAGCACCCAACCAGGCACACATCCCCTTCTATGGGTTTGTGGCTCTGTTGTTTGAGGTAGGAACATAACATTCTAGCTCCACCAGATGGCCGGACTGGTCCAGATTCCTTAGTCGTGCCTCAGTGACCTTGGACGGAGGGCTCACCCATCTGGCACCGAAGGCACCTTGCCTCCTGTGAGGAACTGCAACAGTAAGCTCCTCAATGACGTAGTCAACTCCTTTAACCAAGACATCTCTGTCTACATCTATCAGCTCCCCAGCCTCGTTGTATCCCCAAAAATTTGGAGGTGCAGCCTCCTCCTCTTCCGCTACCTCAGAAAGGCTGCTAGAACGGACATTGCCCGGTTCCTCTATCTCTTGGACTTCGGTGTCCCCTTCATGATCCCCCTTCTCCTAGACGGGTGCATCCTATTTGGTGATGGGTAAAGTGGGGTGCTAGGCCACGTGAGGGTCGGACGCATTCACCTTACGCATTGTTTGCATTGTTTGAGCCATCATCTTGTTGCTGGATGGGAAGATTGAGTTGAAACGACCGTCGATTGAAGAGGGCGGACTAAAACAAAGATGAGGGTAATCCTCGTATAGGAGTTGAAGAAAATCCTAGTCAATTTGGAGTTCGCTTCCCCAAAACTCACCAGGATTCATCTACAAAAGACAACACGCGAGATGAGTGTTTGGTCGGGATATTCAACAATAAACAGGAAAATATGCCGACCAGGAGTACTCAACAGATTAAAGAATGGAAATATTCGACGATAAGTCAAAATCCAAAAGTTTGAAAGTTTTGGCTTTGAATAAGCAAGGTGAAAGACAAAAATTTTGCAATCAAAAGGCAAGCATCATGAATCATGAAGTCGCGCAGATCATTGTAAAGAAAAATCGCAAAGTTTCTGAACCTAGGGTTTTCAACCTATAGACAGCAAGGTTAAGAACACATTTAGAAACTAAATGTGCAAAGTAAAAAAGAAGAAGGAGTCGGAAACTTACTCACTGATTGACGGTTGGATTCAGTTAAAGCGAAGCTTCTTCAATGGCTCTTGTGAAAATTTCATGGCAGACTTGAAGTGAAAACCTCTCTTTTCGCTTTGAGCTTGCTTAATGGAGAAGTTGGTAAAAATGAATTTGTGAACAATGCTTAGTCATATTTATAGGCAGAAAATTGAAAAAGCGTAATCATTTCGAACGCCTTAGACGCCTCGGTTCCCCCCAAAAGAAAATATTGGAAATCAAACACAATCAAGTGTAACTGTCAAACGTGGTGAGAGAAAACTGGGTTTTGAAGCATTAATTGCGTCAGAGCATTTATAAGCCGAAAATTGAAGAGACAATTGGTCAGCCTCACATCGAATCGCAAATAGATGCACCTAACAATTGTCACCCATCCAAAGGCAAAGACTGCTCGAATGAAGTCTACATGCAACTTTAGAAGTCCCGTACAGACTTGGGGGGCAAATGTTATCCAAATGTTTGCACTCTGGTGTGGCATCGCACGATGGTGACACGTGGAATAAACTCTATGTACATGCTCGCAAGAAGTGTGCCGAATAGCACACCACATACATTCGCTCGGACGAAGTCCTCTTACTCGGGCAGTGAGAAATCAATGCAGCACACTAACACTTAGCAAATTAAACTTTTGCATCGTGACTCACTGAAGAAATCCCTATAACTTTGGGATCAGATCACAGAGATATGGCAAGCTATCCTAATCCCACGATTTGTGTATTCTGTATTTACTATGTAATCTTTCTACTTATATCAACTGCAACCAGAAGGGAAATACTTCCCTCCCATGCTTATAGCCCTATAAATAGTGATTCATATTCACTGGGAAAAGGGTCGAAAAACTTGTCTAAGAATTCACATTCAGAGATACTATTGTTAGAGCTCTAAGAAAAGGGAAACATTTACCTTATTCTTAAGTTAATACAAGCTACGAGGATTAGGCTATTACAGAACTGCTCGGGGCTGAACCTCTAAAAAATACTTCTGTCTTTATTTCCTTTGTTATTGTTGACCTCGCTTTTAGCCAACGACAGTGAGTCTAATTTTATAAGCGACAAGTAGTTCAATACGATTGAAATATTATAAAGTAAATAAAGACACAAGAATTTTATAGAGGTTCAGCCCCGAGCAGTTCGGTAATAGCCTAATCCTCGTTATTTGTATTGACTTAAGAACAAGGAGCAAGGTTCCTTTTCTTAAAGCTTTTACAACAGTATCTGTGAATATTAATTCTTAGATAAAATCTTTCGACCAAAATGTCCTCAACCCTTTGCCTAGTGAATATGCATCACTATTTATAGGGCTACGAGCTTGGAGAGGAAGTATTTCCCCGCTCGTTACAATTGATATAAGTAGAGAGATTGCATAATAAATACAGAATAAATTGATCGTGGGATTTGGAGAGCTTGCCATATCTTTGTAATCTGATACCCAAGTTATAGGGATTTCCTTGATGACTCATGAGTTGATTCCATATGTCACCATCGAGTGATGCCACATCAGAGTGTAGAATTTTAGATAACAATTATATTACCCTCGTATTAAACTACTTGTCACATACAAATTAGACTCATTGTCATTGGCTAAAAGCGAGGTCAACACTAGTAATTAAAGATTTTGGATGTTATGCCATGCTAAATATGTTGGAATAAAGAATTATGCACTCAAGGCATAATTAAATTAGAATCTCTAAATTAGTACCCTAAGTTTAATAGAAATGCAGTCTAGGGTTATTACCCTAGAATTTACACGATGGTAAGAAAGCAACAGTGTATAGTAACATTGCTAATCAAGAGAAAGCAAGTTAGGGTTATTACCCTCAATAGGTGTTATTTTGAACATTCTATAATATGTTATATGAGTAATTATTTAGTATGAAAGTTAGGGTTATTACCCTAAGATTTTTTATATTATAGTATATAATGTACGCATATATGTCAAGAGTTATGTGTATAAGACATAACTGGGTTAGACCTGACATTTATCATCAGGATAAACCACTGAAAGAACGTAATGTATGAATTATGTATATATGAATAGGGTTATGCAGGCAAGGAAAAATCAAGTTAGACTCGGTAACTATAACCGAACCTGAACTCGAACCCAGACCCGAATCCATACCCAGACCACGATCGAAACTTGGCACCTGGATCCGGACAGAGACCCATACCTAAACCTAGACCTGTACACAAGACTTGGACTCGGACCTAGACCCAAACCCTGATCCAGACAGGGATCCAGACTTGGACCCAGACCCAACCCTGGACTTCGACCATCAGACCAGGACTCAGACCCAGACCCAGACCCGAACTCGAACCCAAACTTGAACACGGAATCAAAATCAGAACTAGGACTAGGACCCGAACCCAAACATGGACCCGAAGTAGGACCTAGGTCCCGTACCTAGATGGTGGACCTGGACCCGAGCCTCGAAAACCTAGACCCGGATCAAAACTCGAGACTCAGACCTGAACCTAGTTCTAAACTCAAACCCGGGACTCAAACCCAAATTTGGACCCAGACATGGATCGAAAACCCGAACCCAAACTTAGACTAGGACTTGAACCCCGACCGTGTCCTAGACTCAGAGCGAGACCTAGGACTCAGACCTGGATTAGGGACCTAGACCAAGACCTGAGGCTTTAACCTGATCCCGCAGTCAGTGTTTGAATTCAGGACATGGACCTAGATCCGTACCATGACCCAAACCCGAACCAGGATCCAGACCCGATCTTGGACCAAGAATTGGAATTGGACCAGGACTGGGACAAGAACCTAGACCTGGCACTGTAATAGGACCCAAACCTAAACCCAAAATCAGACTTGCACTGGGACTCGAACTCGGACCCGAAGCCAAACTGGGACCTGGACTCGGATTGGGACCTGAGACTTGAACCAAAATCGGAACACAAACTTGGAACCAGACTGGGACCTAGGACTCGAACATAGATACGGGACCCAGACCCGGGAATTGGGCCCCCAGACTGGGACCAAATCTTGGGCCTCAAAACTTGGATCGGGATTTGGGACCCGACCTCAGACCTAAACATAGACCTAGGACCCACCTCGGGTCTTGGGATATAAGACTCGATGCTTGGACTCAACCCGTACCCTGTGATTTGAAATTGGAACCGAAACTAGAAAGGTGATCAGGACCCAGGAACAAGACTAGGACCAAGACCTGGACCAGACCGAAAACTATAACCGAACAAGGACTTGGACTTTAAAACAAACCCACACTCGGATTCTGTGTCTAGGTTCAGGTTTGGGTCCAGATCCAGGTCGGGGTCTGAGTCCTGGTTCAGGTTTGGGTCCAGGTTTGGATCCCGATCTGCGTCTAGGTTTGGGTCAAGGTCTGAGTTCAGGTCCCGAGTGTGGGTCCAAGTTTGAGTTTGGGTTAGGATCTCGGTTTGTATCTAGGTCTCGTGTTTTGATCACGGTCTAGGTTTGGGTCCAAGTCTAGGTTTGTATATGGATCCCTATCTAGGTCCGAGTCTGTGTCTATGATCGGTTCCCAAATTTGGTTTTGGGTCTGGGTCTCGGTCCCGATCTGGGTACACGACCGTGTTCAGGCCTGAGTTTCAATCTCAGTTTAGGTTTGGGGATAGGTCAGAGTTCGATTCTAGGTCTGGGTTTGGGTCTTGGTCACGGTCCAAGTCTTGTTCCAGTGTCCTGGTCTGACTATTCTTGTTTAGGTTCCAGTTTCAGGGCCCAGGTCTATGTCTGGGTTCGGGTCCTTGTTTGGGTTTGTATCCTAGTTTGAGTCCCAGATCCAAACATCAACTATGGGTTTGTTCCAAGCCCCGTTTCCCGGATCGCGAGTCTAGATCTGGATCCCTATCACGGGTCCCCATCTAGTTCTTGTTTATGTCTCGGGTCCCAAGTTTGAGTTTGGGTTTAGGATCAAGACTTGTTACGATTCTAGGTCTCGGCCCCGATTCTGTGTCTTGAGTCTAGTTCCATGTTTGGGTCTGAGTTCGGGTCTGGGTTCGAGTCCTGCGTCCAGGTTGGGGTGGGTATCTGGGTCTCGGTCCCGATTTGAGTCTAAGTTTTAGTTGGAGTCTAGGTCCTTGTCCAATTACAGTTTTGGGTCTAGGTTTAGGTCTGGTTACAGTTCTAGGTCCAAGTCCTTGTTCCAGTCCTGTTCCCAGGTCCCAGTCTACTTCCTGTTTCGATTCCAATTTTGGGTCACAAGGTAGGGGTTCGGGTCCAGGTTTAGGTCTGTGACTAGGTTCAGGTCCGGGTTTGGGTTTGGGTCCTGGTCCTAGTCTGGGTTTGGGTCTTGGACTGGGTCCCAGATCGAGACACCGACGACGGGTTCGGTCTAAGCCCCAGGTCCAGATCTTAATCTTGATCTCAGGTCCCAGTCTAGTTCCATTTTACGAGATGGGTCCGAGGTTCAAGTCCTGGTTTGGGGTTAGGTACTAGGTCCCAGTCCTTGTTCCATTGCCAAGGTCTCTATCTCCAGTCTGGTTCCATTTTACGAGATGTGTCCGAGGTTCCTAGTCTTGGTTCGGGTTTGGGTCTTAGTCTCAGTTCGAGTTTGGGTCTCAATCTGTGTTTTTATCTGGGTTCGGGTTCAAGTTTTGTTCCTGGTCCTGGTCCTACTTCTAGTCCGGTTCTAGTTCTAGTTGCAATTCTGAGTTTGAGTTTGGGTTTGAGTTTAAGTCGGGGTTCAACTCCTCGTCCGAGTTTAGGTTTGGGTCCAGATTTCAGTCTAGGTCTGGGTCAAGCTCTGGGTGTGGGTTCGGGTTCTCGGTCTGGGTCCTGGTCTAGGTCTAAGTCCCAAGTTCTGATCATGATTTGTGTCCAGGTTTAGTTCCGCGTTTTAGTCCCAAGTTTTGATCTCGACCTGAGTCTAGGTTTAGTTTCGTGTCTAAGTCTTGGGTTTCGATCCCGGTCTGGGTTCGCGTTCGGGTCTGGGTCCAGGTCTAGGTTTGGATCTTATTCTGGTCACGATTTGGGTCTTGGGCTAGGCCCGAGTTCTGTTCTAGGTGTGGGTTCGGGTCCTGGTCACGAGCCTAGTCTTGTTCGAGGGTCCTGGTCTGGCAAGTCTTATTCAAGTTCCAGTTTTAGGTCCTGGGTCTAGGATAGGGTCCGGGTTTGGGTCCTGGTCTGAGTCCCAAATCTGGATCCGTGTCACGTGTCCAAGTCTGGTTCTGGTTCAGGTCCTGGGTCCCACGTCTGAGTTTGGGTTCTGCACCGAGACAGGGGTGCGGTTCTAGGTCCCAGCCCATATTCTGTGTCTTGAGTCTGGCTCCATGTTTGGGTCTGAGTTCGGGTCCAAGTTTGGCACCGAGTACTAGTCTTGGTTGCGATACGGGTCCGGGTCCAAGTTCAAGTCTAGGTCTTGGTTGGAGTCTGGGTCTTTGTTCGATTACGGTTCTAAGTCTACGTCCAAGTCTGATTACGATTCAAGGTCTAGGTACAAGTCCTGGTTCCGGTCCCGTTCCCAAGTTCCGATCTACTTCTGGTTTCAATTCTAATCTCGGGTCACAAGGTGCGGGTTTGGGTCCAAGTTTGGGTCTTGGACTAAGTTCGGGTCTGGGTCTGGGTTCGGGTCCTAGTCTGGGTTTGGGTCCGGGGCTTTGACTAAGGGTTTAGTCCAAGCCCCGGGTCTAGATCCGAATCCCAATCTCAAGTCTCTGTCTGGTTCCATTTCGGGTGTCGGGTCACGAGCTGGGTCCTAGGTTTAAGTTCAAGTCTAGGGTCGGGTCTTGGGTCCCGGTCCTAGTTTTGTTGCCCAAGTTCCTATCCCGATTCAAGGTCTAGGTCCCACATCGGTCTGGTTTGGGTCTCGGTTTAGGTTCGGGTTCGGGTCCTAGTCGAGCTTTGGGTTTGGGTCTCGTTCTTGGTCCTTGTCTTGGTCCTAGTCCTAGTCTGCTTCCAGTTCCAGTTGCAATTCCAAGTTCGAGTTTGGGTTCAAGTTTTGGTCGGGGTTTGAGTTTGGGTTGCTGTTGGAGTCCTGGTCCGAGTTTGGGTTTTGGTTCAGATCCTGGTCTTGGTCCGGATCAGGCTCCAAGTGTGCGTTAGGGTCCTGGGTCTGGATCCTGGTTTAGGTCTGAGTCCAAGGTTTCGATCTCGATCTCAGTCCGTGTTTAGTTTTGGGTCGAAGTCTTGGGTTCCGATCCTGATCTGGGTTCGATTTTGGGTTTGGGTGCAGGTCAATGTTTGGGTTTGATTCTGGGTCTGGGTCTGAGTTCGGGTTCGGGTTTCGGTTTGCTCTTGGGTATGGGTTCGTGTCCAGGTTCCTATCTTGGTTTTGGTCCAGGGAAGGTTTTGGGTCAGGGTCTGGGTCCGACTTTGGATTCCCGGGTCCAGGTAAGGTCCTGGTTCGGTTTCAAGTCTTAGAGTTAGATCTAGGTATGGGTTCCGGGGCCTAGGTCCCTGGTCTAGGTCTCCATCCATGTCCGGTTCCTAGGTCCTGATCTGGGTCCAGGTTGAAGTTCGGGTCCCCAGTCTTGGTTTTACTCTAGGTCTCAAATCGGGTTCAGGTCTATGTCTCGATCCCAGTCTTGGTCCGGGTTCGTGTTCGACTCCTTGTAAGGGTTTGGATCCTTGTCTGGGTTGCGGGTCTCAGGACCCAATGAGGGTTTAGGACCAGGTCAGCTCCAGGTCCTAGTCCGGGTCCTGGTCCAGGTCTAGGTCCCAGGTCTCAGGTCCCAGACCTAGTCAATGTCTTGGACTAGGTTCTGGTCTAAGTATGGGTTATGGTTTGGGTTCGGTTCTTGTCTAAGGTCCAGGTCCTAGTCACAGTTCTAGTCCAGGTCATTAGCAAGTAAAAAAAAAAAAATCAAATTTCATAAAAAATAAAGGAAACTAAAAGAAAGACAACTTTCCAAATAAAACAAAGACAAAATAAAGGAAACAAAATGAAAAAAGGAAAGCTGCCAATTGCCTTGGAAAACGTGATAAGCTCAACTTGGGTCTAAATTGAGTCCACTTTGATGAGAAACACAAATTTTTTCTCTCCTTCAGTGTTGACTGCGGTCTCCTCTCGTTTTAAAATTTGGTTGACTAAGTTGTTGAGTTCTTCTTTGAATCTCTTGGCTTGTGCCCTGGTCACCGTGCCAACTGGAACTTTACTTGTATCTTTAGCTTTAGTGTTCTCATCACCGGGTCTCGGTCTGGGTCTAGATTAGGGTCGGGGTCCGAGTCTGATTTCGAGCCCGGGTATGGGTTTTTCAGATCTCGATCTGGGTCTAGTTCTTTGTTAAGCTCCAGTTCGGGTCCTGGGTCTGGGTCTCAGGTTCAGGTCTGTGTCTGCATCTGGGTCTTGGTCCAGGTCCCGTGTTTGGATCCCGGTCTGGGTCAGGGTCGGTATTCGAGTCTGGGTCTGGGTTCGTGTCCATGTTTAGGTTTGAATTCCAATTTAGGTCAGGGGCTTGGTCTGGGTCTGGGATCGAGTCCTGAGTTCGGGTTTGAGTCTCAGTCCTAGTCTGGGTCTAGGACCAGGTTCGGGACTAGGTCCGAGCTCGAGTTCCTAGGCTGGGTTCTGTCTAGTTTTGGGTCCCAGTCCAGGTCCTGGTCACGGCCCCGGTTCTGTTCCAGGGTCCTGGTCATGTTCTTGTTCAAGTTTCAGTGTCGGGTCCAAAGTTTAGGTCTCGGTCTTGGTCCTGGTCCGGCTTTAGGTCCTTGTCCGAGTTCCACATCAAGACATCGACTATGGGTCTTGTCCAAGCCCCGGTTCTCTGACCCGAGGACAACATCTGGATCCCAATCATGCGTCCTAGTCTAGTTTCAGTTGATGTCCAAAGTCCAAGTCTGGGTCTGGGTCTAGGTCTAGGTTCGAGACTGCGGTCTAGTTCTAGGTCTCGATCCCAGTTCTAGGTCCCGTGTAATGTTTAATGTTCAGGTTTGAGTTTAGGTCTGGGTTCGGGTTTCGATTCAGGTTTTGGACCCAATCGCAGTGTGGGTTTTTGTCCGAGTCCGGGTCCTGGTCCGGTTACAGTTTTGGGTCTGGATCCATGTCCCTGTCCTGGTCCTGATCTTGGGTCCTGATTCGCTTCTAGTTTCGCTTCCAGTTTCAAGTCACGAACTACGGGTTCAAGTCCTGATTTGGGTCCAGGGAGATGTTCAGGTTAGGGTTTCGATCTCAAGTAGGGTTCGAGGCTGGGTCTTGTTCCGAGTTCGGGTCCGGGTCAAGGTCCCAGTCCCGTTCAAAGATCTCGGTCCGGTTTCAGTTCAAGTTTCAGTGTTAGTTCCTGAGTTTGGGAGTGGGTCTTAGTATATGTCCAAGTCCTGGTTTGAGTTTGAGTTTTGGTTCGCGTTCTGGTCTAAGTCCTAGATCTAGACACCGACTATGGGTCGGGTCCAAGCATCGAGTCCCAGAGCCCAGGTCACGAGGTGGGTCCTATGACAAGGTTTGGGTTTGGGGTCCGGTCCCCGATCCTGATCCAAGTTCTGAGCCCCAAGTTCTGGTCCAAGTTCGGGGGCCCAATTCCCAGGTCTTGGTCCTGCATCTATGTTCGGGTCCTAGGTGCCGGTCTGGGTCAATGTTCGTGTTCCGATTCGGGTTCAGGTTCGGGTTCGGTCCGAGTCTAGGTCCCAGTTTGGGTTCGAGTCAAAGATTTGCTCCCAGTCCCAGTGTGGGTCTTAGTTTCGGGTCCTAGGTGCGAGTCTGGTTCTTGGGTCCTGGGTTCGGCCCCAATTTTTTGGTCTGTGTCTAGGTCTTGGTCTCGGTCTGGGTCCAGGTCCCGGTCTTAGTTTAGGTCCCAGGTCATAAGTCCTGGTCTAGTTCTAAGTCTTGGTATGGGTTCTGGTCTGAGTTTTGGTTTAGGTTTGGGTCCTGTTACAGTCCCAGTCCTACTCTAATTCTGGTTCCGGGTCCGGTATCCGGTCGAATTTGAACCTGGGACCTATCCCAAACCCAAACTCGGACCTAGACATGGATCTAGATACAAACCTGGACGTGAACCGAGACGCAGACCCATATCCACACCAGGATCAAAACTTGGAACCTAGATCTGGATTGAGAGCCAGACCCAAACCTGGACCCGTACCCAAGACTTGGACTCAGACCTGGACAAAAACCCAGACCTAGACCCAACCGTGAACTCAAACCAGGACACAGACCCCGACCCCGACCCCGACCCGTACCCGAACTCGGACACGGAGTCAAAATCGAAACTGGGACTAGCACCCGAACCCAAAAATGGACCCGAACCTTGATGGGAGACCTGGACTTGGGCCTCGAAACCCAAACCCGGATCGGAACCCAAGACTCACACTCGGACCAGGATCTGGACTCAAACCCAAAACTCGAACCCAGATCTGGACCCAGACCTGGATTGGAAACCCGAAACGAAACTCGAGGTAGGACGTGAACCCTGACATGGCCTTAGACTCGGACCGAAACCTAGGACCCAGACCTGCACTCAGGACGCGGGCTTCATAATTGGCACTGAGACCCAGGACCTGAGCCCAGACCCAGACCCTAAACTAGGACCGCGACAAGGACTTGGGACCGAAAGTGCAACTAGACTAGGACCGGATACCAGGATCTTGATCGGGACTTGGGGCTTGGACCTAACCTATAGTCAATGTTTGGATCTAGGACCAATACCGGGACTCAAACCCAAACCCAAACTCGGACCCAAACATAGACCGAAACCCAGACCCATACCCCAAACCCAAACTCGGACCCAAACATAGACCGAAACCCAGACCCATACCCCATCACCCGAAACTGGAAGCAAAACCGGAAGCGGAGCGAGACCTGCGAACAAGACCAGGGGACTGTTGAAATTTATTTTACAAGGATCTTAGATCTACTCACAAGTATGTTGTTTAACACCCTAAATATGAACTTTCTAAAACGATAAATAAACACATACAAAGTTAAGAAAACCTTACAATGATGGCAGCGAAATAATGTCTCCTTCCACTCAGATCTCTAACCCTTGTATCCTTTCTGTCGCAGAGTATTATCAAGATCTGAGCCCCAATGTCCTTCTCTTTGTGTGTGATCCTTCACAGTCTTCCAATCTATGATTGAGGTACCACTAGCTGTGTGTGGGCACTTACTCTATCACTAAGGTTCGAAATTTATGAAGAAGAAAAGAGAGAGGGTAGGTTCGGCTATAGAAGAGAGAGGGAAGGCTCAGTTTTCTGAAGAAAGAATTTTCTGACAGAAAGCTTGTTCAAACTTATGAAAACTTGTTTATTTGACTGAGCCATCACTTTCTATTTATAGGCAACTACTAGGTTTAGGTTAGGAATTATTTGACATTAAAATAATGAAAATATCAATTTGAAAAACTACTTTAAGTGGCCGGCCATGGTGTGTGTAATGGGCCCCACTTGGTTTTGCAGTTTTCACAAATTTTATTTCTATTTTCTCAAAAACGCCAATTTTCCAATTATAACCATTTAAATTCCAAAACTAATTATTTAATAACTAAAATAGATTATTAAATAATATTGTCATTTAATTTAATTATTAATTAGACATATAAAGTCTATTAATAAATAAATAAACCTAGAATCTCTTTTCTTTACAATTTCACCCCTACTTAGTGAAAATTCTACAATTAGACATAGTCTAACTTTAGAATTATAATTGATTAATCACAAATCAATTATTGAGTCTTACAAGCAGTATAGTCTCAACTAGAATGGGGACCATGGATCTATATGCTGAGCTTCCAATAAGTGAACCGAATTTACTAAGTAAATTCCTACTTATTATTCTTCGTTGAATCCACTCTTAGAATTTAGAATTGCACTCTCAGAATTATATAGAGCATATTATATATTCCACGATATAGATATGCTATCTCATTTAACCATTGTTATAATTTTATTGTGATCAAAGATCCTCTATATAGATGATTTACATCGAGATGGGATAATTTTACCGTTCTCACCCCTCAACGTATTTTGCCCCTTAAAAGACTTAGCTACCTGTAAATGATGTTTACTGATCTAATAATTGGTCACTTAAACAAGACCTCATCCATTTACTTCTATTTAGCTAAGATCGAAGGGAATCATCACTTAACTTCTATACACGAGTAGAAGCTATAGACTCCGTATTTATGTTCAGCACTCCCACTCAATCATACTATCAGCACTCATTCCTCTTTAACCTTAAGCGTGAGATGTGGGTACTAACTCATCGGAGTTCCCAAAATATACGTATCACCCTGACCCAAAAGTAGGCTTAACTAATAAATCAAAGAACATGAATAGCACTCCTGAGTTGAGCCTAAGCATATTAGGATTTAGATTCTTTTAATCTTAAGATCAACTACTAATATTGACTTGGAAAGATATAACTGTAAGTTTATAATATCTTAACTAAGTTGCAATATCGGTCCAGTCCAATGTATACTCCATACATTCAAAACTAGTATACTTTACCAATCTCCTGGAAAGAACATAACACTTACTCCAAGTGTTAGTACACATCATCGCTGATTATCACATCAGTGTAAATCTAAAACACTGATGAAACAGGGACTTAGTCTTTTGATTCATATGATCACAATCACATTCCACTGTGTTGACGATACTGTAATTGTGAATAAACATATGATCTGGACTTAACTGATTTTGTCTATAAATGTAATAAACATATTAAACCAATAACATGTAAAATTCATGCAAACATAAATCACTTAAAATTTCTTATATTGATAACTAATCAGATTGTAAAGGGTTTTATTTAGGGCGCAAAACCCAACAAGGACTAGGACCCGATCTCGGTCCAAGAACTGGAATCTGAAAATGACCCAGAAGCAGACCTGAACTGGGATGCGGACTCAAATCAAAACTCGAATCCGGACTCGGGACACGAACCCGAACCCAAACTCGGACCCAAACATGGACCGAAACCCAGACCCATACCCCAAACCCAAACTCGGACCCAAATATAGACCGAAACCCAGACCCATACCCCATCACCCAAAACTGGAAGCAAAACCGGAAGCGGACCGAGACCTGCGAACAAGACCAGGGGACTGTTGAAATTTATTTTACAAGGATCTTAGATATACTCACAAGTATGTTGTTTAACACCCTAAATATGAACTTTCTAAAACGATAAATAAACACATACAAAGTTAAGAAAATATTACAATGATGGCAGCGAAATAATGTCTCCTTCCACTCAGATCTCTAACCCTTGTATCCTTTCTGTCGCAGAGTATTATCAAGATCTGAGCCCGAATGTCCTTCTCTTTGTGTGTGATCCTTCACAGTCTTCCAATCTATGATTGAGGTACCACTAGCTGTGTGTGGGCACTTACTCTATCACTAAGGTTCGAAATTTATGAAGAAGAAAAGAGAGAGGGTAGGTTCGGCTATAGAAGAGAGAGGGAAGGCTCAGTTTTCTGAAGAAAGAATTTTCTGACAGAAAGCTTGTTCAAACTTATGAAAACTTGTTTATTTGATTGAGCCATTACTTTCTATTTATAGGCAACTACTAGGTTTAGGTTAGGAATTATTTGACATTAAAATAATGAAAATATCAATTTGAAAAACTACTTTAAGTGGCCGGCCATGGTGTGTGTAATGGGCCCCACTTGGTTTTGCAGTTTTCACAAATTTTATTTCTATTTTCTCAAAAACGCCAATTTTCCAATTATAACCATTTAAATTCCAAAACTAATTATTTAATAACTAAAATAGATTATTAAATAATATTGTCATTTAATTTAATTATTAATTAGACATATAAAGTCTATTAATAAATAAATAAACCTAGAATCTCTTTTCTTTACAATTTCGCCCCTACTTAGTGAAAATTCTACAATTAGACATAGTCTAACTTTAGAATTATAATTGATTAATCACAAATCCATTATTGAGTCTTACAAGCAGTATAGTCTCAACTAGAATGGGGACCATGGATCTATATGCTGAGCTTCCAATAAGTGAACCGAATTTACTAAGTAAATTCCTACTTATTAATTCTTCGTTGAATCCACTCTTAGAATTTAGAATTGCACTCTCAGACTTATATAGAGCATATTATATATTCCACGATATAGATATGCTATCTCATTTAACCATTGTTATAATTTTATTGTGATCAAAGATCCTCTATATAGATGATTTACATCAAGATGGGATAATTTTACCGTTCTCACCCCTCAACGTATTTTGCCCCTTAAAAGACTTAGCTACCTGTAAATGATGTGTACTGATCTAATAATTTGTCACTTAAACAAGACCTCATCCATTTACTTCTATTTAGCTAAGATCGAAGGGAATCATCACTTAACTTCTATACACCAGTAGAAGCTATAGACTCCATATTTATGTTCAGCACTGAGTTCCCAAAATATACGTATCACCCTGACCCAAAAGTAGGCTTAACTAATAAATCAAAGAACATGAATAACACTCCTGAGTTGAGCCTAAGCATATCAGGATTTAGATTCTTTTAATCTTAAGATCAACTACTGATATTGACTTGGAAAGATATAACTGTAAGTTTATAATATCTTAACTAAGTTGCAATATCGGTCCAGTCCAATGTATACTCCATACATTCGAAACTAGTATACTTTACCAATGTCCTGGAAAGAACATAACACTTACTCCAAGTGTAAGTACACATCATCGCTGATTATCACATCAGTGTAAATCTAAAAAACTAATGAAACAGGGACTTAGTCTTTTGATTCATATGATAACAATCACATTCCACTGTGTTGACGATACTGTAATTGTGAATAAACATATGATCTGGACTTAACAGATTTTGTCTATAAATGTAATAAACATATTAAACCAGTAGCATGTAAAATTCATGCAAACATAAATCACTTCAATTTTCTTATATTGATAACTAATCAGATTGTAAAGGGTTTTATTTAGGGCACAAAACCTAACAAGGACTAGGACCCGATCTCGGTCCAAGAACTGGAATCTGAAAATGACCCAGAACCAGACCTGAAGTGGGATGCGGACTCAAATCAAAACTCGAATTCGGACTCGGGACACGAACCCGAACCCAGACACAGACTTGGATCTAGACCCAGATGGAGGACCCGGATCGGGATTGGAGACTCAGACCTAGACCCAGATCCCAGACATAGATTGGGGACCCAAACCCCAAATTAGAACCAGAATCGGGGCCTAGGACTAGGAATGGGACCCAAGACCCAACCCTGGTCTCGATCCCCAACCCGGACCCGGACAAAAACACGGACCGGGACCCAGGATCCGAATCGGAACGAGACTAGGAACCAAGATTGGGATCCACATCTTCACCCATGACCCAGGGCTTGGACCCAACCCGTAGTCTGTGTTTGGATCTTGGAATCGTACCAGCACCCAAACCTGGAACCATTTCCAGACTAGGGCTCAAACCCCGACTCGAAACAGAAACCCGAAATCGAAATAAGAACCTTAATAAGGACCTTTGAACAGGAATTGGACCTAGACCAAGAACTGGATCTAGACGGGGAACCGAACACGGACCCACACCTAGACTAGGATCGATACCTGGACCCAGACCCAGACTTACGACAAGACCTGCGACAAAGAACCTGGAACGCAGCACCCATGACTCGAGACTTGGACCAAAACCAAAACCCGTACAAAAACCCGAACCTAGACCAAGACCCAGACCCAGACCAAGTCCCGAACCCAGAACCAAACCGAAACCCAAACCAAGACCTAGACCTATACCCAGACCCCGACTAAGGGCCAGACTCGTACCAGAACTCGTACTCGAACCCGAGACTCAGACTCAAACCCAGACCGAGATCAAGACTAGGACCCAGACCTGGACTAGGACTGAGCCCTAAAGCTGGACTGGGACTAGAACCCTGATTTGGACCGTTACTTGGGACCTGAGAATCGAACTGTGACCTAGATGGGGGACCTGGGCCCCAAACCCGAACCTAGACCCAGACCTGGACCAAGGATCCAAACCTAGATGGGGGACATGGTCCAAAACTGGGCTGAAACTGCGACCGAGACCCAAAACTAGACCCCAAACTCGAGACACTAGACACAACTAAGAACCCAGACCAAAACCAAAACATAGGGTGCATACTCGGACTTGTGCCCGAACTGGAACAAGGCCAGGATCCAAGACCGAGACCCGAATCTCGACCTAAGGCTTCATCCTGACCCGTAGTCACTGTTTGAATCTAGGACCCAGACCAAGATCCGTACCAAGACCTAGACTCGAACCGGGATCCAAACCCGATCTCAGACCCAAAATCAGAATCGAACACGGACTGGGATGAGACCCAGACCTTGGACTGTAACAGGACCCATACCTAAACCTAAACATAGACAAAAACCCATATCGAGACTTGGACCCGGACCGAGATCTGTGACTTGGGACCTAAATCGAGACCGAGACCTTGACCTAGACCGGGACACAACCCAGACCCAGACCTAAATACCAGGGTCAGACCAGGGACCCAAGAACCAAACTCAGACTTGGAACCCAAAACTCTGACTTAGACTGGGACTGGGACCTGAACTCGGACCCAAACCCAAACTAGGACTGGACTCGGATCGGGACCTGAGACCCGAACCCAAACCCCAACACGAACTTGGACCCAGACCAGGACCTTGGACGTGATCATAGATGGGGGACCCAGACCCAGACCCAGGAATTACACCACCAAACTGAGACCAGAACTTGGGCCTCAGAACATGAATCGGGATTCGGGACCCCACCCCAGACCCATACCTGTACCTAGAACCCACCTCCGGACTTGGGATCTGGGACTCAACCCGTACCCCGTGACTTGTAATTAGAACCGAAACTAGAAGCGGATTGGGACCCATAAACAGGACTAGGACTTGGACCCAGATCCAAAATTCAAATCGGAACAGGACCCAGACTCGGACATAGACCCACACTCGGATTTTGTGTCGGGGTTCGAGTTCAGGTTTGGGTCTGGCTCGGGGTCTGAGTCCTGGTCCGAGTCTATGTCTGGGTGCAGGTCTGGATCCCGATCTTGGTCTATGTTTGGGTCCAGGTCCGAGTTAGGGTCACTGGTGCGGGTCTAGGTTTTAGTGTAGGTCAGGATCTCAGTCCAGATCTACATCTCAGGTTTCCATCCCAGTCTGGGTCTGGGTCTGAGTCAGAGTTCGTATCCAGATCCCAATCTCGCTCCGAGTTTGCATTAGATTGGGTCCTAGATTTAGGTATGGTCTGGGCCGGAGTTCTGGTCTCAATTTGGGTTTGGGGCTAGGTTCGAGTTCGATTCTAGGTCTGGGTTCGGGTCCTTGTCACGGTCCTAGTCTTGTTCTAAGGTCCTAGTCCAACGGTTCTTGTTCAGGTTCTAGTTTCAAGTCCTAGGTCTAGGTCTGGGTCCGGGTTTGAGTCTTGGTCTGACTTTGGATCCTAGTCTGAGTCCCAAATCTAGACACGGACTACGGGTCTGTTCCAAGCTCCGTTTCACGGATCTCGAGTCAAGAACTAGATCCTTATCACGGGTCCCGGTCTAGTTCATGTTCAGGTGCAGGGTCCCAGGTCTGAGTTTAGATTCGAGATCGAGACAGTGGTACGGTTCTAGGTCCCAGCCCCGGGTCAGTGTCCTGAGTATGGTTCCATGTTTGGGTCTGAGTTCGGGTTTGAGTTCGGGTTCTGAGTCCAAGTCTCGGTGGGGATTCAGGTCTGGGTCCGGGTCCCGATTCGAGTCAAGGTCTGAGTTGGTGTCCAGGTCCTAGTCTAGTTACGGTTCTGGGTCAATGTCCAGGTACAGTTACGGTTCCAAGTCTAAGTCCTTGTTCTGGTCCCGTTCTTGGGTTCAGGTCTACTTCCAGTTTCTGTTCTAATTTTAGGTCATAGGGTACGGGTTCAGGTCTAGGTTTGGGTCTGGGACTGGGTTCAGGTCCTTGTCTTTGTTTGGGTCTGAGGCTGGGCCCCAGATCCAGATATTGACTACAGGTTCGGTCTAAGCGCCGAGTCAAGATCTAGATCCCAATCTCGAGTCATGGTTTGGTTCCATTTTGGGTGTTGGGTCACGAGCTAGGTCTTACGTTCAAGTCTAGGTCTTGCGTCGGATACTAGGTCCCAATCCTAGTTCTGTTGCCCAGGTCCCTATCTCGATTCTAGGTCTAGGTCCTGATTGTGGTCTATGTTTGGGTCACGGTCTAGGTTCAGGTTTGAGTCCTAGTTTTAGTTCAGATTTGGGTCTCGGTCTGGATTTTTATCTAGGTTCAGTTTTGAGTTTTGGTCGTTGTCCTTGTCATAGTCCTAGTCTGGTTCAAGTTCCAGTTGCGATTCTGAGTTTGAGTTAGGTTTTGAGTTCAGGTAGTGATTCGAGTCCTTGTTTAAGTTTGGGTTCTGCTCTAGATTTCAGTCTAGTTTTGGATCATGCTCCGATTGTGGGTTCGGGTCCTGGGTCTGGTCTAGGTCAAGGCCCGAGTCCCAAGTTCCGATCTCGATATGAGTCTAGGTTTAGATCCGGTTCTAAGTCCTGGGTTTCGATCCGAGTTTAGGTTCGATTTTGGGTTTTATTATAGGTTTGGTTCTGTGTCTGGGTCCGAGTCCAGGTCTTGTGTTTTGATCCCGGTCTGGGTCTAGGTCGGTATTCAGTTTTGGGTCTGGGTTCGTGTCCATGTCCAAGTGCGAATCCCTGTCTCAGTCAGGGGCTTGGTTTGGGCCTGAAATCGAGTCCCGAGTTCGGGTTTGGGTTTGGGTTCGAGTCTTAGTCCTAGTCTGGGTCCGGGACCAGGTCCAGGTCTTTGACACTGTCTCGATCCTTTTCTAGGGTCTTGGTCACGTTCTGGTTCAAGTTTCAGTTTTCGAGTCCCATGTCTTGGTCTGGGTCCAGGTCCTGGTCAAAATTTGTGTCCTTGTCCGAGTTCTCGATCAAGACACGCACTATGGGTCTTTTCCAAGCCCAAGTTCCCAGATCCCGGGACAAGATCTGGATCTCAATCACGGGTCCTAGTCTAGTTTCGGTTCATGTCCCAAGTCCCGCTCTGGCTCTTGGTCTAGGTCTGAGACCGAGACTACGGTGCAGTTCGGGGTCTCGAGTCCTGTTCCATGTTTCGGTCTGAGTTCAGGTGTGGGTTTTGGTCCCGAGTCTCGATTTGGGTTTGGATTCAAGTTTGGGACACAATCCCAGGGTAGGTCTGTGTGCGAGTCGGAGTCCTTGTCCGGTTACAGTTTTGGGTCTGGGTCGAGGTCCTTGTCTTGGTCCTGTTTGTGGGTCCCAATTTACTTTTAGTTATGGTTTCAGTTTCAAGTCACGGGGTACGGGTTCGGGTAAACTTTGGGTTCAGGTCTTGATTTGGGTCCGAGGAAAGGTTTAGGTCCAGGTCCAGGTCCTAGTCCCGTTCAAGATTCCAGCTCGGTTCAAGTTCAAGTTTTGGTTTTGTTTCCTGAGTGTGGGTTTGGTCTGGGTATGTGTCCACGTCTTGGTTTGAGTTTGAGTTTGAGTTTGGGTTCGGGTTCTGGTCTAAGTCCTAGATTAAGACACAGACTATGGGTCGGGTCCAAGCATCGATTCTCGGATCCGAGGTCGCGTTGTGGGTCCTAGGTCCAAGTTTGGGTTTGGTGTCATGTCCCGGATCCCGATCCAAGTTGTGAGGCCCAAATTCTGGTCCTAATTTGGGGGCCCGAATCCCGTGTCTAGGTTCCCAATCTATATTTAGGTCCTAGGTCCTAGTTCGGGTCCAAATTCGTGTTCTGGTTCGGTTTCAAGTCTCGAGTCCTGGTGTGAGTCCAAGTCTCGATTTCGGTTCGGGTCCGAGTTTGGGTCCCAGTACCAATGTGGGTCTGAGTTTCGGGTCTCAGGTTTGAGTCTGGTTCTTAGGTCCTGGGTCTGGCCCCTGTTTTTGCCTGTGAGTTTAGGTCTGGGTCCGAGTCCCGGTCTGGGTCAAGGTCCTGATCTTGGTTTAGATCCCAAGTCACAGGTCCCAGTCTGGGTCCAAGTCCTGGTATGGGTTCTCGTGTTAGTTTGGGCTTAGGTTTTGATCCTGTTACTATCCTTGGTTGAGGTTCTAGTCCCACTCTTTGTCTGATCCCGATTTTGGGTCCGTGATCAGATGTGGATCCCAGTCTGGGTCTAGGTCTAGGTCTGGGTACGAATTTGGGTCCAGAGGTCTTGGATTCAAACACTAACTACGGGTCAGGTCAAAGCCTCAGGTCAAAATTCAGATCTCGGTCTTGTTTCCAGTTCCGATCCCGAGTCTTGTGTCGTGTCCTAAGATTGGGTTTGGGTTCGGGTTCGGGGTTGTGCCCCGCTAGTAAGGTCCTTGGTTCTAGGTCCAGGGTCAGGTCTCGTGTCTCGAGTCTGGAGTTGAATTTTGGGTCTCGGTCCCAGTTTCGGGTCCAAGTCCCCCATCCAGGTATGCATCCTTGGTCCAGGTCTGGGTCTCGATTTGGGTTTGGGGCCCGAATCCATCATCTAGGTCCGGATCCTAGATCCCAGTCTAGGTGCAAGTTTGGCTTCGGGTTCGGATCCCGAGTTTGGGTCCAAGTCTAGGTCCCAGTACGAGTTTAGGTTTGTGTCTGGGTCCGGGTCCTAGTCTGATTCCAAGTCCCTGTTCGGGTCTGGGTCGGGGTCACGATCCGAGTCCCAGCAAAGGTCTAGGTGTTGGACGAGGTTCTGGTCTGGGTTTCGGTCCATGTTCAGGTCCTGAGTCTGGGTCCAGGTTTGGGTCTAGATCCAGGTCCAGGTCTTTGTCCTAGGTTCTGATCTCGGTATGAGTATGGGTTCTGGCCCGTGTCAAGGTTAAGGTTTTGGGGTTTATAGTTTTGATTTTAGTATTTCGGGATTCAGGGTTTAGGGTTTAGGGCTTAGGGTTTAGGGGTAAGTGTAAAGAGTTTAGGATTTAGGGTTTAAGGGTCCGCTTCCAGTTTTGGTTCCAATTTTGGGTCACAGGGTACGATTTAAGGTTCGGGTGTGGGTCTGGGTCCAAGTCCTGGTCTAGGTATAGGTCCTTGTTTGGGTTCAAGTCTGATTCAGATCTTGGGTCCCGGTCCATGTTCGTGTCCGTGTCTGGGTTCATGTCAAGGACCGAGACCATGGTCGAGTCTTGAGTCCCAGTCCTAGTCTTGGGTCCTGATTCTAGTTCAAATTTTGGGTTTGGGTCCCCAATCGAGGTCAGGGACCTAGGTCTAGGTCTGAGTCTCCAATCTCGATCTTGGTCCTGCATTTGGGTCTGGGTCCAAGTTTGTGTCTGGGTTTGGGTTCGTGTCTTGAGTCCCGATCCGAGTTTTTATTCGGGTCCGCATCCCGGTCTGGGTGTGGGTCTGGTTCCAAGTCAGATTCAAGTTCTGGGACCGAGATCGGATACTAGTCCCTTGGTCTTGTTACTGGGTCCTGGTTCGCTTCATGTTCTGCTTCCACTTTCGGGTCACATAGTACAGGTTTGGGCCTGGGTCCGGGTTTGGGTCCGAGTCCGGGTCTGGGTTTGACTCCGGGTATGGGTCCCAGATCCAAACATCGATTATGGGTCGAGTCCAAACCCGGGGTCCAGATTAGGGTCCTAGTCTCGCGTCCCACTCTAGTTCCACTTTGGGTCCCAAGTCCTAGTCTGGGTCCTTGTTTAGGGCCCGTGTTCGAGGTCAGGTCCTAGGTCTCGGTGCCTGTTCTGAAGCCTGGGTCTCGGGTCCAGGTTCTCCATCCAGGTCTGGGTCCTAGGTCCTTGTCTGGGTCTAGGCCCCAGTCGGGGTTCAAGTCGTAGTCCGAGTTTGGGTTCGAGTTTTCGATCTCGGTCTGGGTCTTGATTTGGGTTCGAGTCTAGAGTTCGAGTCCTGATCCAGGTCCTAGGTCCGGAGGCCCGAGTCCATGTCCCCCATCTAGGTCCGGGTCCATGTTTGGGTCGGGTCATAGTCGCAGTTCCAATATCGAATTCGTGTCCGGGTTTTTTTTCACGTTTGGGTCTGCTTCGTTGTCTGAATCTTGGTCCGAGTCCAAAGTTGGGTCTGGGTCCAATTATGGAACCGGTCTGGGTCTTGGTTTGGGTCCGAGTACGGGTGTAGGTTTGGGTCTGGGTCTCGGTCCGGATCCGGGTCCCAAGTTTCGATCTTGGTCTGGGTATCGATCCAGGTTTGGGTTCGAGTCCAGGTTCGTATCCAGATCCATGTCTAGGTTTAAGTCTAGGTTTGAGATCGTGTCCAAGGTTCAGGGCCAACCCGATCCAAGACCCGAAACCGGAATCGAACAAGGACTGGGACTAGAACCTAGACATTGGACTATAACAGGACCCAAACCTAAACCCAAACTCAAACCAAAACCCATACCGGGACTTGGACCCAGACCGGTGACCTGTGACTGGGACCTAAACCAAGACTGGGCCTGGACCCAGACCCAGACCCAAAAACTGAGGCCAAACCCAGGACCCAAGAACTAGACTACGACCTTTGACATAAACTGGGACTAGGACCCCAACTCGTACCCGACCCCTAACTAGGACCTGGACTAGGACTGGACCCGAACCTAAACTGGAACACGAACTTTGACCCAGACCGGGACCTAAGACCCGAACATAGATGGGGGACCCAGACCTAGGAATTGGGCCCCGAACTAGGACCAAAAATTGGGCCTCAATACTAGGATCGGGATCTGGGACCCGACCCCAGACCCAAACCTGGACCTAGGACCCACCTCGGGACCGGGGATCTGGGACTCGATGCTTGGACCCGACCTGTAGTCGGTGTCTGGATCTAGGACTTAAACCTGAACCCGAATCCAAACTCAAACTCAAACTAAGACCCACACACATACCATGACCCAGACCCGCACTCGGGAACCAAAACCGAAACTTGAACTGGAATCGGACCGAGATCTCGGAACAGGAACAGGACTGGGACCTTGACTTGAACCTCGCTCTAGACCCAAATCAGGACCAAACCCAGACTCGGACCCAAACTCGAATCGAACCTGTACCCTGTGACTTGAAACTAAAACCGAAACTAGAATATAATCGGGACCCAAATACAGGACCAGAACCAAGACCTAGACCCAGACCCAAAATTGGAACAGAACTAGGATCCAAACTCGGACATAGACCCACTATGGGATTGGGTCCAGCACCTGAATCCAAACACGAACCGGGATTGAAGACCCGAATCTATACCGGAACTCTGACACGAACATTGAACGAGACTCGGGACCCAAAACTTGGATCGAGACCAAGAACTGGAACCTAGTCTCGGTCTAGAACCTTGACCCAAACCCAGATCGGGACATGGGACATGAACCGAAACCAGACAGGGACCCGTGATTGGGATCCAGATCTTGTCTCGCGATAAGAGAACCGGGGCTTGGACAAGACCAATACTCGATGTCTTGATTTGGAACTTAGACAAGGAGCTGAAGCTAGACCAGGACCTGGACCTAGACCTAGACCTGGGACCTGAAACCGAAACTTGAACGAGAACGTGACCAAGACCCTAGAATAGGACTGGGACTGTGAGCAGGACCTAGACCTGCACTGGGACCGAGAACTAGACCAGAATCCAGCCCTAGAACTCGGGACTCGATCTCGGACTAAAACGACGATCCTGACCTAAACTGGGATTCAGACCTTGATATGGACACGAACTGAGACCCAGACCAGAATACCGACCCAGACCCAAACACAAATCGGGATCGAAACATGGGACCTTGACCCAGACCCAGACATAGAACAAAACCCGAATCTGGGACCCAGACCAAGGACCCGAACCTGGACCCCAACTCAGACCTTAACCCAAACCGAGATCCGAAAAACCCGTACCCGGACTCAGACTAAGAGTCGGACCCCGACCCCAACTTGGATCCAGATCCAGACCCAAAACTGAACCTGGACTCGGAATCAGAACTAGAACTTTGACAAGGACCAAGACTTGAGACCAGTATCGAACCCAAACGACAACACAAACTTGGCCAGAACCTGGACCGAGACCTTGATAAGGATTGGGACTTGAGACTTGGGATCCAAACTTGGACCACGACCTAGACTGGGACTTTGACCTAACCTGGTCCTGAACCCTAGTTGGGACCTGAGACTCGCGACCCAGACCAGGATCCAGACCCTGACAAAGACCCGAACCTGAACCCAGACTGGGATCTGGACTAAAACCATGACTTTGGACCCGAACCCCAACCAGGACCCAGACAAGCACCTAGGAACCAGTCTGTGATGGAGGACCAAGACAACTGACCTAGGCCCAACACTCAGACCCAGATCTAAATCCGAGACTCGAACCCAAACCATGACCTGCCTGGACCCAGGAAACTGAAGTCGGACCTAGACCCAGACCCGAAACCTCCCCCGGACCCAAACAAGGATAGGAACCTAGACACGAACCCATAGCAGGACAAAACCCGAACCCGGACCCTAATCCAAAATTAGACCCAAACCTGGGACTCAAACTCAGAGCCAGACCTAGAATCTGACCCAAACCTAGACCTGCACCTAGACTCGAACTCGAACCCAGACCGGGATCAGAACCTAGGACATAGACCCAGAACTAAACCCCGACACAGACAAAGATCAAAACCTAGGACTCGGAGCTGAAGTTGGACCCAAACCCAAGACCCTATCCCACACCTAAAGCCTGATCCGGACCTTGACCGAAATCTGGACCAGAATCCAAACTCAGACTAATACTCGAACCCCAAACCGAACTCAAACCCAAACTCGATCTCAGAATCGCAACTGGAACTAGAATCAACCTAGGACTAGGACCAGGACCAGGACCCTGACCCGAACCTAAACAAATATAAAAATCCAAATCGAGACCTGAACCTGAACCGCGACTAGGATCCAAACCTGAACCTATACTGGGACCAAAACCCATACCAGAACCTAGACCTTGACCCAGAATTAGGATAAGAACCTGGGCAACAGAATTGGAACTAGACCTAGTACACGAATTGAAACCAAACCGCGATCCTAGTTCGGGATCCGCATCTGGACTCGAGGATTGGACAAAACCCATACTCGGTGTCTCCATTTGATACCCAGCCCAGACCCTAACCCAGATTAGGACCTGAATCAGAGCCAAACCCGAACCCAGTCCCAGACCCAAACCTTGACCCAAACCCGTACCCTGTGCCACAAAATTTGAACAAAAACTAGAAGTAGACCGAGACCCAGAAACAGGACCGGAATTAAGGTTTGGACCTGGACCTTGAATCGTAATCGGACCTGGACCTAGACATGGAACTGTAATTGGGCCAAGAACTAGACTCAAACCCAGACCTAGACCTAAATTGGGACTTGGACCGAGATCCCAACCCAGACCTCGATTCGGTTCTGAACCTGGACCCAAACTCAAACGTAAACATGGAACCAGACGACACAAAACTGGGGTCAAGACCTAGAACCGCTCCCAACTCTCGGTCCCGAACCGAAACTCTAACCTAAGACCCAGGACCTTAACCAGAACCAGACCGAGACACGTGATAGGGATCCAGATTAGGGACTCTGACTAGGACCCGAACCAAGACCAGGACCCAAACTCGAAACCTGAGCTAGACTTGGGACCCAACACTGGAACCCGAATAAAAATCGCCAGACTAGGACCCTTGAACAAGACTAGGACCGTGACCAGGACCTGGACCCAGACCCAGACCTAGAATTGAACTCGAACCTAGCCACTGACGCAAATCAAGACTTTAACATGGGCCCAGACACAGTAGTGTACCCAGACTGGGATCGAGACCCGGAGCAAAAATCAAACCGAGACCTAGATTGGGACTCGATACAAGACCCAAACTCAGACCTAGATTGGGACCCGATACCAGACCTAGACTCAGACCTAGATAGGGATCCAGATACGAACCTGGACTCGAAGCCAGACCCAGACCCGAATCGGGATCAAAACTCAGGACCTGGATCCGGACTGAGACCCTGGCCATGACCCAGACCTTGACCCGCACCCGGGACGCGAACCCAAACGCAGGACCCGGACCTGGACCCAGACTCGGACCAAGACTCAGACCCCGACCGAGACTTAGACCCAAACCCAAACCTAGACATTGAATCGAAATAAAAGCTAGGACAAGGACCTAAACCCGAACATGGACAAGGGGTAGGACCTAGGACCCGGACCTGGATTGGATACTTAGACTCGGGCCTCAAAATCCAAACCCAGATCAGAACTCTGGACTCGGACCCAAACCATGACCTAGACTCAAACCAAGATCTAGAACCAGACCAAGATCAGAACCCAAACCAAGACTCGGGCCAACACTTGAACCCCGAACGGGTCCTGGACTCGGACTGAGACCTAGGACTCGAACCTGTATGGGGGACCTGGACCCGAGACACGGGCATGAGAACTGGGACCGAGAACCAAGACCTGACCCCAAACCTAGACCGGGACCTAGGACCCAAAGTGGAACTAGATTGGGACCCGAGACCGTGATCCACATTTGGACCCATGGCTTGGACCTTACCTGTAGTTAGTGTTTGGATGTGGGACCCATTCCCGGACTCAAACCCAGACCCAGACCCTAACTTTGACCCTGTAGTTACTTGGGTCCTAGTTCGAGTTTGGGTTTGAGTCTGGGAACTAGAATCTGACGAGGACCCAGACCCAGACCCGGACTGGGACGCGGACCCCAATTAAAACTCAACTCGGGACTCGGGACACGAACTCGAACCCGAACCCAGACACGAACTTGGACCCAGAGCTGGATCGGGATTGGAGACTTGGACCTGGACCCAGGACCCAAACCTACATTGGGGACCCAAACTCAAAATTAGAGCAAGAATCGGGACCCAGGACTTGGACTGGGACCCAAACCCCGAGCCCAATCTCAGTCCCAAACCCGAACCCAGACATGGACACAGCCCGTGACTCAAGATCCGAATCGAAACGAGACTGGGACCCAAGATTGGGATCTTGATCTTCACCCACGACCCAAACCTAGAGTTAGACCCGAGACCCAAAATCAGAACAAGAACCAGAATCAGGACCCTAGAACAGGAATTGGACCTGGACCCAAAACCGGATCTAGACATGGAACCGAACACGGACCCGGACCTAGACCGGGATCGATACCCAGACCTAGACCCAAACACGGATCAAGACTTGCGCCAGGACCTAGGACCCAGAACTTGATGGGGAACCTGCACCTAGGCCTCAGAACCCAGACGTAAATCGGAACTTGGCACTCGAATCCGAACCTAGACCTAGACTCGTACCTAGATCTGGACCGAGACTGAGATCAAAACCTGAACCCAGACTCGGACCAAGACTTAAACTTTGATCGGGTTCGGGACTCAGACTGAGACTTAGGAATCAGACCTGGATGGGGGACCTGGACCCAAACCCTGACCTAGAACCTGACCCCAAACCCAAACCATTTCCTAGGACCCAGACCATGACTTGGGACCCAAAGTTGAACTAGACTGGGACACAAGACCGTGATCCAGATCTGGACCTGGGGCTTGGACCTGACTCGTAAACAGTGTTTGGATTTGGGACCCATACCCGGACTCAAACCCAGACCTAGACTTGGACCCAGACCTGGACTCAGACCCAGACCCTGACCAAGACCTAGACCCGTACCCTAGACCTGGGTTCGAGTCTGAGTCTAAGTTTGAGTCCCTGAACTAGAATCTGACTAGGACCCAAACCTAGATCTAAATCAAAACTCAAATCAGGATGCAAGACACAAACTGGAACCCAGACACAGACTTAGACCAAGACCCAAACACAGGACCCAGACTGAGATTGGAGACTCAGACCTTGACCCAGGACCTAGAACTAGATTAGGGACCCAAACTCAAAATTAGAACCAGAATTGGGACCTAGGATTGGGACTGGGACCCAAGACCTGACCCCAGTCTCGGTCCCAGACCCAGACCCAGACACAAACACGAACCAGGACCCAACATCCGAATGCAAACGAGACTCTGACCCAAGATTGGGATCTAGATCTTGACCCACGACCCGAGGCTTGTGTTGGAATTATTTTACCAGGATATAGATTTACTAACAAGTATATTAGTAACATCCTAAATATGAATTTCTAAAATGATATGAAATAAACACATATAAAGTATCAAGAACTTTACAGTGGTTGCAGCAGAATATAATGTCTCCTTCCACTCAGGTCACTAACCCTTGTATCCTTTCTGTAGCAGAGTATCACCAAGATCTGAGTCCGAATCTCCTTCTCTTGAAACTGGATTCTTCACATCCTTACACACTATGATTGAGTACCACTTGAATTGTGTGGGCCCTCACTCTTTCACTATAGGCTACGGTTTATAAGAGAGGAAGAGAGAGAGAGGAGTTTTGGTTAGGGTATAGGAGAAGAGGCTAAATTTTTTTTGAAGGAATGAGATGCATCATCTTTTCCATTAAGCCATCACTACCTATTTATAAGAAAACCCTTATGGTTAGGTTAGATTTAATCAGCATTTAAATAATAAAAAAATAAAGTGGCAAAATCAATCCCTAGTGGCCGGCCATCGATGGTATTGGGCCCCCACTTTGTAATTTTGCCATTTTCTCATTTTTCCAACTTATTTTCTCAAAAATGCCAATTTTCCAATTTGACCACTTAAATGCCAATTCTAATTATTTAATAACTAAAAATTAATTATTAAAAAATATTATCATATAATATATTTATTAATTAGACTTAACAAGGTCTCTTAATTAACAAATAAACCCTAGTAACTCGTTCTTCACAAATAAGCCCTTACTTAGTGAAAATTCATAAACTAGACATAGTCTAATTTTAGAATTATAATTAATTAATCAAAATAAATTAACTAAGTCTTACAAGTAGTATTTTCTCAACTAGTATGGGGACCATGGGCCTATATATCTGAGCTTCCAATAAGCAGCTATAGAATTTACCAAGTATATTCACTGACTTATTAATTCCTTGTTGCATCCACCATAGAACTTGGAATTGACTCTCAGTTATATAGAATGCTCTATATGTTCCAAGATATAGATACGCTATTAGTTATCTATTGTTATAATCCCAATAATCAATGATCCTCTATAGATAATTTGCGTTGTAAAGGGATTAATTTACTGTTACACCATTCAATGTGTTTTATCCTTAAAACACTTAGCCACCTATAAATCATATTTCAGTGAACTAAACATAATCACTGAAATGAGTACTCAACCATTTATCTCTGTTTAGCCAAGCTCGATGGAAATCATCATTTCACTTCTATGTCCTGATAGAAGCTATATAGATTCCATATCTATGTTTACCACTCCCACTCAATTGCACTACCATGTTCACAAAATGTACATATCACCCTGACCAAAAAGTAGGCTTAACTAACAAATCAAAGAACATGTATAATACTCTTGAGATTGAACCTAACCATGTCAGGATTAAGATCATTTGACCTAGGATCAACTAGGTGATATTGAATTGAATAGATATCACGGTAAATTTAACATATCTATTCCAAGTTCAATATCGGTCCCTTCAAATGCATACTCCATGCATCCAACCCAAGCTTTATTCTAACCAATGCCCTAGAAAGGACATAACACTTATCCAAGGCGCAAGTAAACTATGTTGTAGATTATCATATCAGTTAAACCAAGTGTACTGATAAATCTAGGAATATATATTTAATCACGCAATCTTGATTACTTTCCCCTATGCTGACGACACAATAAATAAGAATATTAATGTGGTAAGGGTTTGGATGAATTTATAAATCAAATAAACATATAAATGATAACATGAACCAAATGACACATTAAATAAGTGATGAAAATACTTCTATCTCTTTATTGATATTTAAATGATAGAGATTACATTGAAATAGAGTTTTATTTAGGGCATAAAGCCCAACAAACTCCCAGTTGCACTAATATAAAACAATCAGCACATTTCAATTAATCCTAGATTCTGATGGTGCTTTTCAAATGCAGTTCCTGCCAAGACTTTGGTGAATGGATCAGCTAGGTTGTCCTCTGTGTCCACTTTCTCCACCAGTATATCCCCTCTTGCCACATACTCTCTGATGATATGGTATTTCCTTTCTATATGTTTGCTTCTCTTGTGGCTTCGAGGCTCTTTACTGTTGGTTATGTCTCCAGTGTTATCACAAGGAAAACCAGTGGTTTTTCCATTCCAAGAACAACACCCAGTCCTGAGAAGAACTTTCTTAGCCGGACATGTTCTTTTACAGCCTCTGCAGTAGCTATTTATTCAGCCTCCATGGTAGAGTCTGAAATTACGGTTTGTTTAGCACTTCTCCAAACCACTGCTCCACCCCCAAGAGTAAACACCATCCCAGACATAGATTTCCTGTCATCAAGACATGCCTGGAAATCTGAATCGGTAGCCTACGAGATTCAAAGCACCACCCTTGTAGACTAACACGAATTGCCTTGTACTTTTCAAGTACTTCAAGATATGCTTAATAGCATTCCATTGTTCCTATCCTGGATTCATCTGATACCTGCTCACAATTCCCACTACATAACAGATGTCAGGTCTAGTGAATAACATTACATACATTAGACTCCCAACTACTGAAGCATAAGGAACCCTTCTCATGTCCTCTATCTATTGAGGATCAGTGGGACACTGTTCCTTAGATAGACGGACACCAAATCTCGAAGGAATTTGTGCCCCTTTGGTGTTTGTCATTGAGAATCTCTCTAAAACTTTATCTATGTAAGTTGTTTGAGAGAGAGCAAGGGATTTTTTCTTCCAGTTTCTGATAATCTGAATACTGAGAACATAGGCAGCTTCTCCAAAATCTTTTATTTTGAATTGAGTGTCAAGCCATTCCTTGATGTCAGTCATTTTCTTAATATTGTTGCCAATTATCAAAATGTCATCAACATAAAGGACCATGAAGACTACCACTTGGTTCTCCTTGAGTTGGTAAACACAAGGTTCATCTTCATTCTGAAGGAAGCTGTAGGTCTTGATGATTTTATCAAACCTTTTGTTCTAGGAGCGAGAAGCTTGCTTAAGTCCATAAATGGACCTATTGAGTTTGCAAACTTTCTTTTTTGCCCTCGAAGAACATAGCCTTCTGCTTGCTCCATATAGATGGTTTCTTCAAGAATTCAATTAAGGAAAGCTGTCCTGACATCCATTTGTCAAATTTCATAATCGAAAGCGGCTGCTATGGAGAGAAGAATTCAGATGGATTTGAGCATGGCAATCGGACTAAAAGTTTCCTCATAGTCCACGCCTTCTCTTTGGGTATAACCCTTGGCGACCAATCTAACTTTAAAAGTTTTGACTTTGCCTCTAGCGCCTCTTTTCTTCTTGTAGACCCACTTACATCCGATTGGATGATAGTCATTGGGTGCATCTACATATTCCCAAACTTTGTTCTTTTTCATGGAAACCATTTCTGAATCCATGCCGGCTCACCATTGTTTCTAGTCGGGACATTCCATTGCATGTTTGTAGGTTAATGGGTCGTCATCAATACCATCACCAACGACCCGATTGATTTCACCATCCAAGCCATAACGAGATGGTTTTGTAGAAACCCTCCCACTACGACGAGGAGCGGTGACCGTCTGAACAAGACCTTTAGTGGTAGTTCTCTCAGTTGCAACATCAGGTGTTGTTTCAACTGAGTGAGTGGGATTATCCTCCACTTGAGTAGAAGAGGAATGAACATCAGAAGGTGTTATGCCTGAAAGCATTTCTTCTAAAACAACTTTACTTTTCGGCTTGAACTCTTTAATACATTCATCTTCAGGGAAGTAGCATTTGTAGAGACAAACACTTTGTTATCCTTGTGACTATAAAATAATCCACCCCTAGTCTAATTAGAATTTCTGCAAAACATGCAAACTTCAGTTTGCGATTCCAGTTTGCCTTCTTTCTTTCTTAAGACATGAGCAGGGCACCCCCAAATTCTATAATGGCGTAAAGTAGGTGTACGACCATTCCATAGGTCGACGGGTGTCTAAGGAACTGCTTTAGATGGAACAACATTTAGAATGTCATTTTCCATCTGTAAAGCATATCCCTAGAAGGACGTAGATAGAGTTGAATAACTCAGCATAGACCTAACAATTTCTAAAAGAGTGCAATTTCTTCTCTCTACAACTCCATTTTGCTGTGGAGTGCTAGGGGCAGTATATTGAGATTCAATTCCAAGTTCAATTAAATGATCTTTGAGCTGCATATCCATATACTCTCCACCCCTATCAGTTTGCAAGATCATTAATGTTTTACCTAATTGGGTTTGAGCCAAAGCATGAAACTCCTGAACTTTTAAAACGTTTTAGATTTCTTTTGCATTAGGTAAATGAAACTACATCTAGAATAATCGTCAATGAAAGTGACGAAATACTTATAACCACCTCGAGCTTTGACATTCAGTGGTCCACAGACATCTGAATGTACTAACCCTAGGGGTTGTTTGGCACGCTCACCCTTTTCAGAGAAAGAACATTTGGTCATTTTTCCTTCTAGGCAAGACTCGCATACTGGCAATTGACCTAAGACGATATTTTTCAATGGACTGTCTTTGGTTAGCCTTTTGAGTTTATCAAAGCCTATATGACCTAAACGTAAATGCCATAGATAAGTTTGATCATCATTATCAAGCTCTTTTCTTTTAAGGTTACTAGGTCTAAAATTATTGAAAAGTTCATTGTTAAGTGCAATTTGTATATCCGGTTTAAAACATAAAGCCCTTGTTCCATGTGAGAAACACATAATTGAAATCCATTACGAGAAATTGTGCAAATTAGAACTCGAAAAATTCAATTTATATAATTGTGTCTATAAACATGAAACACTAATCAAGTTTCTACTAAAATTAGGAATAAACAAAACATTGTCTAAAACTAAAAATTTCTTCTGAAACTTGAGGCGGGCTCTTCCTTTAGCTTGGACCGATACTAACTTGCCATTTCCAACTTTGAGCTTTAACTCCTCTAGGTTAAGATAATCCCAAGTTTCAAGCAGCTGCAATGAAGAACAAACATGGTTAGTAGATCTGGAATCAACAATCCAGAAGGATTTGTCATTCTCTAAAACACATGATTCAAAGACAAAAGCATTACCTTCGTTCAAATTGTTTAGAAGTCTGGGACATTGTTCTTCCTGATGTCCCTTCTCATTATAATTTGAACATTGAAGAGTATGACTATCAATTGTACTTGAAGAAGCACCATTGTTAGAAGCTTCATTCTTCATTCTTTTCCTTTGACAAAAGTTTGCAAAACTGGGGGGCGGCATTGCAATCAAATTCCATTCATGAGCTTGCAATTCTGCTTCTAGCTTATCCATGTCGGAAGAGTTAAAATTGTTGATCATATAAGATACAACAAATACATTATACTATGTGTTATAGTGAGATTTCTTTAACCTAGAAACTCGAGACCAGACTCCTCTTTAGAGGACACATGTACTCAATTTTCCCGAGAAAAGTTGAGATGTCCATGAGAGACTCCTCAAGTTTAAACCTTGCCTGAGCTAGAATCAGCGAGATGATGCGAATATGACCAAGTCTAATCGCATTCGTATGATTCGCATTATGTAGGACCAAGGAACAAATTTAACTCGTATGTACCAGGATATGTGTGAGTATCCTCTCAATCCTCTTGTGAAAACTTAGAGATCGAATCTCTATGATGCGAGCTGGTCTCGATGACCCAACAACCTCGATAAACCAATATAGACTCGCAAGTCTAGGTTCTATAAGAATATGAACAGCCAACTCGATAAACCAATATATCCTAAGCCTGCGAGCTTGCACCAGAATATGAACAACGAACTCGAACATTAGAAGTCGCATATGTTGTTGTATTTAGTGAACAGAAAATGTTGTTCATTTATTGACGTTACCGTTTTTAGTTTAATTACTGTAAATCAATGTATAAACGGATTGACAATGAATGCAATCCTTGTGTAACTAACTGGACACTTGCTTTGTCTATAAAGGAGTGATCCACCATGAAATGAGACCTACGAAACTCTTGCAACAGTGGACTAAGCAGACGGTGATCTGACTGAACCACTATACTCCTTTGTCTTCTTGATATTTGATAACTCTATGGTATAGAGATATTTTTTATGCTTTTAAACTAAAGTATTGTGAGAAGAGTAGTGAAAATGTGTTTATTTGATTAATTTTAATTAGTTTTAGTGTTATTTTCTATTTAGTAATCTAACTTTTAAGTCTTGTAAATATTGATATTGTTGGGTGTGTTTTTCCAATTAATTGTGCTTATTTTGTTGAAAAAGGAAGAATTAAATTGATAGGAAAAAGAAAAGGAAGCAAGGAAGAAAAGGAACACAAGCTGAAATTGGGCAGATTGCTGAAGCAATGCTGAAGCAAATTCAGCATCCTCGCAGTGACGTGGAAACAAGAGTTTCACTTATCCACCTCAGCAACTTCGGTCCAATCACTCAAATTACGCCAGCCAGCTGACGTGGAAGAAAGGGGACTAACCCTAGTCGGCAAAAGTGGAAAAGTTTGGGCTTCTATTTTGGGGTATGAAGTTAGTACCCTAAAAACCCAACATCTAAAAGAAGAGGAAAACCAAGTACAACATCATCATCATGTATGTACAGTACGGGGCAACTCCCATTTTTCATGGGAGGAGCTTTAATTTACAGCAGGAAGTACAACAAAGAAGAAAGAAGAGGGGACCAAGCCTTAGTGTTTGTCTTTTCTTGTACCCTTTCTCATTAGTTTTCTTCCTTTACTCTCGTTTATTGTTGTTTGTACTTAGTATCAAAAACTTTGTGAGATTGTAAATTTGGGCAGCAGCCATGGATGAATTGTTTTTAGCTTGGATTTAATCTTCTTACTTGAATATGAGCTAAACTTTTGAGGCTTGAATGGCTATGAACTTGTAAGTTGGGTATGATTATTTTTTAAGCTTACTTTAGCATTTGTTTTGCCTTTGTTCATTCAAGTGAGTTTCATTTTAATTGATTGTTCTTTCTTGGCCATGAATAACAATTTGCTAAGCTAGATCTTGTACCGGAATGGCTAGATCTAGTAGTTCAACTAGCATGAAGCAAGTGAAAACCTAGATTTAGGCTTTTCTTTGTAAGTGGGATATGAATATTTCATTTACCTTGCATAACATACCAAATTAATGTTTGAATTGCTGGTTTGATATAGCAATATATTGAGCTAAATGGTAGAATTAAAGTTGTGAGTGTTAGAAAATTCTCACAAGCCTACAGGAATTTTTTTGTTATCTTTGTGAAGAATGCTAGAGTAATGCTGAACCGATGCTGTAATGCATGGGAAAAAACCTGACTAGAAGGAATTAGTTATTCAAGCCATTTTGACATATTACATTTTTTATCTTGTAAACAATTTTTCTAGCAGCATTAGTTTTAATTTTAGCAAGTTTAATTCTTGTCATTTTTAATTTTGAATCATTACTCAACCATTTGCATATTATTTGCTCTTACTTTAAGTTGTAATTAATTGATTTACATCAAACTTTGTTTGCAATCCCTGTGGAGAGGATCTTACTTATACTTGCGTATATAATTTTCACAACAAGTTTTTGGCGCCGTTGCCGAGGATTGAAACTAAAAATTGTGTATGCAGCCCCTATGTTCAATGAGCTAAATCCGGGTATTGTGAGAACCGAAATCGAAGCACCTCACTTTGAGCTCAAGCTCGTCATGTTTCAAATGCTCCAAATGGTTGGTCAATTTGGTGGGTCGCCAACGGAAGATCCTCACCTCCATTTTCGCTCATTTTTGGAGGTGAGTGACTCTTTCAAGCTACAAGGAGTAAGTGAAGAGGCTTTAAGATTGAATTTGTTCCCATTTTCCTTGAGGGATCGGGCTAGAGCATGGCTTAGCACTCTTCCTCCCAATTCGGTGACTAATTGGAATGACTTGGGTGAAAAATTCTTGAGAAAGTACTTTCCTCCAACAAGAAATGTAAAGTTTCGAAGCGAGATCATGTCCTTTCAACAATTGGAAGATGAGACTACTAGTGATGCATGGGAAAGATTCAAGGAGTTGTTGAGGAAGTGCCCACACCATGGTATTCCTCATTGTATCCAACTTGAGACATTTTACAATTGTCTCAATGCGGCATCTAGGATGGTGTTGGACGCTTCGGCTAATGGAGCCATTCTTTCCAAGTCTTACAATGAAGCTTTTGAGATTTTGGAAAGGATAGCTAGCAACAACTATCAATGGTCAACTAATAGAGCTCCTACAAGTCGAAAAGTAGCGGGTGTTCTTGAAGTAGATGCTTTGACCTCTCTCACCGCTCAAATGGCCTCAATGATCAACATTTTGAAGAATATGAATATGGGAGGAAGTGTACAACCAGTCGCTGCCATTCAAAGGGCAGAAATCTCTTGTGTGTATTGTGGTGATGGGCATACTTTTAAAAATTGCCCTTCAAATCCAGCTTCAGTTTGCTATGTGGGTAATAAAAACTTCAACCGCAACAACAATCCATACTCAAACTCCTACAATCCGGCATGGAAGCATCATCCAAACTTTTCATGGGGAGGTTAAGGCGCAAGTTCAAGTGGAGCACAAGCACAAGGAAAGCAATCATTTCCACCGGGTTTTTCTCAACAACCTCATCAACCTCAAGGCTCTCAAACTAGTTCTTTGGAGAGCTTAATGAGAGATTATATGGCCAATAATGACGCTGTAATTCAAAGCCTGGCAGCTTCTCTTCGGAATCTTGAAGTTCAATTGGGGCAATTGGCCAATGATTTGAAGAATAGACAACAAGGCACTTTGCCTAGTGACACCAAAAACCCAAGAAGAGATGGCAAAGAGCATTGCAAAGCGGTAACCTTGAGAAGTGGAAAAATTCTTGAGTCAAATGTGGCTACAACAGGCAGTAAGGAGCCCTCTTCAATGCAAAAAGAGGGGGAAATGAACAAAAACCAACAATTTCAGCTGTTGAAATTCCCCCAGTAGTTACAGCATCCAGTCAGCATTCTGCTGTAGAAATGTCTTTGCAAAAGCCACCGCCGCCATTTCCTCAACGGTTTAAGAAGCAACAAGACGATGGTCAATTCTGGAGATTCCTTGATGTTCTAAAGCAGCTCCACATCAATATATAATTAGTGGAAGCTTTGGAGCAAATCCCAACCTATGTGAAGTTTTTGAAGGATATTTTGACAAAGAAAAGGAGGCTTGGCGAGTTTGAAACTGTCGCTTTCTCGGAGGGATGTAGTGCTATGTTGAAAAGTAAAATTCCACCCAAATTGAAAGATCCAGGCAGCTTTACAATTCCAATTTCTATAGGGGGTCGAGATGTTGGAAGAGCTCTTTGTTACTTGGGAGCTAGTATTAATCTCATGCCTATGTCTATTTTTAGGAAGTTGGGAATTGGAGAAGAAAGGCCAACCACCATCACTTTGCAATTAGCGGATCGTTCCATGGCTCATCAGGAAGGGAAAATTGAAGATGTGTTGGTACAAGTGGATAAGTTCATTTTTCCTGCCGATTTCATTATTCTTGACGATGAGGAAGATAGGGAAGTTCCAATCATTTTAGGTAGGCCATTTCATGCCACGGGAAGAACTTTTATAGATGTTGAAAAGGGAGAGCTTACCATGAGAGCTCAAGATGAGCAAGCCATGTTCAAGGTTTTCCATCCCATACGTGCTCCGGATGCAATAGGAGAATGCTTAGCAATTGGAGATATGGATCTTAACATGGTTGAGGAGTCCAAATTCAAAAATAGTAAGAAGGTGAGAAATAAGATTCCCCTTAAAGAAATTGCAAAGGATCACGAGCCGCGAGAAAGCAAAGACAAAACATCATTTGAACCTAAAACACCACCCACAAAGAAGAGAAAAAAGAAGTTTAGTAGAAAAATTTGGTCTCAAATGTTTAAAGTTGGGCAGCAAGTGATTTTTGCTAACTCTTTAACGAAGGCTACTCATGGACGACTAGATTCATGGTGTGATGGATCGTTCTTGGTGGTGAGAGTGTACCCCGATGGGGTGGTAGAACTACGTGGTGCACTTTCAAGATGAAAATTTTTGGTGAAAGGCCAAGGAGTGAAGTTTAGGGGTGGTGAGGTTGATCGAGCAAAGACCTCCATCACATTGGAAGAGGCTTGAGGAAGAAGGGTCTCGGGTTGTCATGGCTTTAGTAAATCACATTTGGGCAACCCAAGAGCGGAGGAACAAGATTATATTTAGTTATATATATGCTATGTAATAAGTTTGGGGTGTGCCACCCCTTGAAAAAAACATATATGTATTTACAATTAAGTTTGGGGTTTTCCACCCCTTGTTAAAAAAGAAGACGAAAAAAAATAAAAAAAAAAGAGAAAAAGAAAAGAAAAAAAATATATACATATATACATACTTATATAATTTAAATCTCTTTAGTTACTAATGAATTTGTAATGATGTGGTGATTGTTATTGCAGGTGCAAAGAATGGAATGACAGAAAAAAGGGGTTGCTGCAATATGGTGTGAGCAAATTTGTATGTTGAAGCAGTAGGTCCCAGTACAGCATTGGATCAGCATCGCTTCAACATTTTGAAGCACAGACTCTAGTGGGGAAGAGTTCAAATCTTGAGGGAGTTTTTTTTTTCCATAGTTAAATTGTTAATGTTGGTTGTGTTTGATTGTTTACTTAGTTTACTTTTATTGTTGTCTTTAGTTGTGTGAGTAATTAATATTATGTGGATTAGATTTGTATTAATCATGTTATTTTGTCATGTTTGTGATGTTATGTTTTAGCTTGCAAATGAGAAAAATACTGCATGTATTTTCATCTTTGTTTAGGGTAGCGCTCGATGATGAAAAATATCCATTTTCCTCCATTTGTGGAGTGCCTTGGTTTGTGTGTTGAATATGCTAATTTTAAGTGTTATTCTTGTCTAAATGCTAGCTTATGAGGAATGCTTTCAACAAGTATGTGCTTGTGTTATCCCACCATACTTTGAGTTTTTAGAATAGCTAACACTTTGAGAGAGTCTAAGCATCTAGAATTAGTTAGTGTAATCCTTGAGGCGAAATCCTAGCGAGCTTTATAACTTGGAAATGATTTAGGCCATTTTTGGACGATTGAGCCTTTCAAGCCAACCCGAGAATATTTAATTGTCAATAGTCACCCCTAATTGAGCCAAAAGTCTAGTTTTTCTTAACACCCGTCAAGTTACTATATCCACACATTCACACAAAATGTTATCCGTCACAAACCGAACCCAATCGCTAAAATTTATCAAGGACAAACTAAACATTATTTGGGATAGGCAAGTGAGGATAGATCTTTGCAAGATGTGGAAAAAAACAAGTTCATACTAGAGAAATGATGGGATGTGAGTCGGGGTGGTGAGAGTTGTAATTCACATAACACTAGATTCCTTCTCTTGCTATAGATAGATATATTTTAAAAAAAAAACAGAAAAGAAAAGAAAAAATATATATACATATATGTACAATCATAGTATTAAATAAAATAAGAGAGAGAAAAAAAAGGGACAAGTTTAAGGCTAAGTTTGGGGTGTACCATCCCTAATCAAAGAAAAAAGTTGCTTTTTTCTCTCTTTATCTAGTTGAGTTGAAAAAAAAAATGAAAAAAAAATATACATATATATAGCACATACATATAGCAAGAGAATGGGAACTAGATGGAGTGAACATTTTGGGTTGAAAATGAATTTTTGGGTGAGCGCTTGAGAGAAAAAGAAAAAGTCCTTGATAAATTGAGGTAGTTAGGTCATGAGCCTAAAAATGTCATCCTTTACCAAACCCGAGCCTAAACCTCACATTTCAAGCCTATTTAAGTCCTTTTGATCTAAGTTGTAAAGCTAAGCTACATTGGTGGAGAGGATTGCACTAGCTCAGCTTAAGGAAGCAAACTTTTTAAACTTGAGGATCGAGGGTAGTTGTTATAGAAATTCAAGGTGTTGGTGGGATGTATTTGCACACTTATTTGATCGAATTACTCTTGGTAAGTTTTAAGGACATAAATAGCATGCAAAATTCTGTTGAAACACACAAGTTCAAGGCATATTCACTACTGCCAATGTAACGTTCCATACCTACACAGTCTCAGAATCATCCCACTTGACTTTCCCCAAGCAGTGTGGGATTGCACAGCTTACCCGATGTTTCCCCTTACGGATCACGGGACTACTGACTGTCACAATCACCCCCCTTACGGGGTCTGACGTCCTCGTCGACCACACTTCCGGCTGGGTCAAGGCTCTGATACAATTTGAAACGTCCCTTACCTACACAGTCTCAGAATCATCCCACTTGACTTTCCCCAGGCGGTGTGGGATTGCACAGATTACCTGGTGTTTCTTCTTACGGATCACGGGACTACTGACTGTCACAATCGTAAGGGGACGTTACAAATGGTATCAGAGCATTGTGACAGTCAGTAGTCCCGTGATCCGTAAGGGGAAACACCGGGTAAGCTGTGCAATCCCACACCGCCTGGGAAGGTCAAGTGGGATGATTCTGAGAATGTGTAGGTATGGGACTACACAGTTTAAGAGGGCTTAAATGGATTGATGTGTACCACCTATATCAACAACGTGCATCTTGTTTTTCGGTAGCCCGTCTCGAAAGAACTCCATAGTTAAGCGTGCTTGGCTTGGAGCAATTTCAAGGATGGGTGACCTCCTGGGAAGTTTTCCCAGGATGCGTGTGAGTGAGGACAAAGCACGCTGGAAACACTTGTGGTTGTCTGTAGGGTCAGTCATCAATCCAGGAAGCAGCCAGAGTGGCGTACTCGTGTATAAGAGCCATTAGTCCGTGGGTGTAAGGGCCCAATAGAGGCTTGAAGCGGGGACGTTTCAAATGGTATCAGAGCCTTGACCCAGCCGGAAGTGTGGTCGACGAGGACGTCGGACCCTGTAAGGGGGGGTGATTGTGACAGTCAGTAGTCCCGTGATCTGTAAGGGGAAACACCGGGTAAGCTGTGCAATCCCACACCGTCTGGGAAGGTCAAGTGGGATGATTCTGAGACTGTGTAGGTATGGGACTACATAGTTGAAGAGAGCTTAAATGGATTGATTGGTACTACCTATGTCAACAAGGTGCATCTTGTTTTTCGGTAGCCCATCTCGAAAGAACTCCACAGTTAAGCGTGCTTGGCCTGGAGCAATTTCAAGGATGGGTGACCTCGTGGGAAGTTTTCCCAGGAAGCGTGCAAGTGAGGACAAAGCACGCTGGAAACACTCGTGTTGGTCTGTAGGGCCAGTCATCAACCCAGGAAGCAGCTAGAGTGGCGTACTCGTGTATAAGAGCCATTCATTCCGTGGGTGTAAGGACCCAATGGAGGCTTGAAACGGGGACGTTACAGCCAATTACACTTCCATTTCATCTAATTCTGAGAGAAAATTTCGTCCCTAGACCAAGTGTGAAAGAGCAAGATTTTCTCTGCTGCAAGCATGTTAGTGTCGCTCTCATTTTTTGTTTATTGTTTAGTTCTTTTTTGTTTTCATTACTCGAGGACGAGCAATACTCTAAGTTTTGGGTGTGATAACTCAATGGTATAGAGTTATTTTTTTATGCTTTTAACCTAAAGTCTTGTGAGAAGAGTAGTGAAAATGTGTTTATTTGCTTAATTTTAATTAGTTTTAGTGTTATTTTCTATTTATTAATCTAACTTTTAAGTCTTGTAAATATTGATATTGTTGGGTGTGTTTTTTCAATTAATTGTGCTTATTTTGTTGAAAAAGGAAGAATTAAATTGATAGGAAAAAGAAAAGGAAGCAAGGAAGAAAAGGAACACAAGCTGAAATTGGGCAGATTGCTGAAGCGAATTTAGCTTCCTGGCACTGACGTGGAAACACGAGTTTCACTTATCCACCTCAGCAACTTCGGTCCAGTCACTCAAATTACACCAGCCAGCTGACGTGGAAGAAAAGGGACTAACCCTAGTGGGCCAAAGTTGAAAAGTTTGGGCTTCTATTTTGGGGTATGAAGTTGGTACCCTAAAAACCAAACATCTTAAAGAAGAGGAAAACCAAGTACACCATCATCATCATCATGTATGTACAGTACGGGGAAGCTGCCATTTTTTTAGGGAGGAGCTTTAATTTACAGCAGGAAGTACAACAAAGAAGAAAGAAGAGGGGACCAAGCCTTAGTTGTTGACTTTTCTTTTACCCTTTCTCATTAGTTTTCTTTCTTTACTCTCTTTTATTGTTGTTTGTACTTAGTATCAAAAACTTTGTGAGATTGTAAATTTGGGCAGCAGCCATGGATTAATTATTTTTAGCTTGGATTTATCTTCTTACTTGAATATGAGCTAAACCTTTGAGGCTTGAATGGCTATGAACTCCTAAGGTGGGTATGATTAAATTTTAAGCTTACTTTATCATTTGTTTTGCCTTTGTTCATTCAAGTGAGTTTCATTTTAATTGATTGTTGTTTCTTGGCCATGAATAACACTTTGCTAAGCTAGATTTTGTACCGGAAGGGCTAGATCTAGTAGTTCAACTTGAATGGAGCAAGTGAAAACCTAGATTTAGGCTTTTCTTTGTAAGTGGGATAGGAATATTTCATTTACCTTGCATAACTTACCAAATTAATGTTTGAATAGTGTTCTGCTTGTTGGTTTGATATAGGAATATATTGAGCTAAATGGTAGAATTAAAGTTGTGAGTGTTGGAAAATTCTCACAAGCCTAGAGGAATTTTTTGTTATCTCTGTGCAGAATGCTAGAGTAATACTGAACCGATGCTGTAATGCCTGGGAAACAACCTGACTAGAAGGAATTAGTTATTCAAGCCATTTTTGCCATATTACATTTTTTTATCTTGCAAACAATTTTTCTAGCAGTAGTAGTTTTAATTTCAGCAAGTTTAATTCTTGTCATTTTTAATTTTGAATCACTACTTAACCATTTACATATTATTTGCTCTTACTTTAAGTTGTAATTAGTTGATTTTACATCAAACTTTGTTTGCAATCCCTGTGGAGACGATCTTACTTATCACTTTATTACTTGTTTGACTACGTATACTTGCGTACATAATTTTCACAACAATATTTCCAGTTTTTTTACTAAGTGCTTACGTTCCCAGTTCGAGTACTCGTCGTTTTAGGTCGAATACTCGCAATCGTTCCTCATATAATTTCTTCTTATTATTATTATTATTCATTTTTGGTGTTGCGAAATTTGCTCGACAACATTTGGCGCCGTCTGTGGGAAGAAAGAAGTACACTCTTACTATATACAAGAAAGAAAATCATCATGGCTGGAAACCAAGCAAATGGAGGTGTTAACAACGAATCCATCAACATTGGAATGATGAACGTTCTGTTGTCTGGGGGTAGAACACCACTTGTGGATGTCATCAATCGCGGAGTAGGTCAAGGTAATGTCAGACCTCTCAACCTATTCCTTAAAATTGCTGGCCCACAGGTCGGAGAAACATCTACACCAGCAGCCACAACGAGGCACTTTCCACCTTTCACTCCGACGGTGGTGTCGGAGGGTATCGTCCAACTAACCACCGATTAGTATACTACAATCCAGGACCAGCTGTGCGCCCTGCATGACGAGGTGGATGGACAGAACAGAGCCTAACGTCCTCCTCGAGCACCCACTGCTCGCACAGAAAACCCTCATGTAACCCACTCTAGATGTCGTAATAACTGTATTCGCAGGGAACGAAGGACCAATCTCAAAGGAATCGACCTGAATCAACCAACCTCGAGAGACCAATCTGCGAGGCATCCCAACCAGGAGACACAGATCGAGGAAGACCCCGAACGATGCAATCCTCGCAGCAGACCTTCGCGAGACAATGACGTAGAATCTGCCTCCTCGTCTTCACATGGTCGCACACCCAGAAGGTACACGAGGTCCGGTTCTATGGAGACATCGTAGGGAGGGCAATATCAAGTTCATAGGGGTGATCTGCGTGATCACCTTAACGTTGTTTTCAAAGCACGCTCCCACGCCCCTCGTGACGAGGAAGAGCCCCGTGATCCCCAAGTGGGCGATCAGGGTATAAATACTTGCACCAACCTGCCTAATGCACCGGTTGGGACTACTGGGGTTAATATCCCAGCAAACCTCACTGCAATAGCAACAGCCCCTGCAGCCACACCAGTCACTGCTCCCTTAACCGGGGGTATTGACCAAAGCATGCTTCTGCAGGCTTTGAAAATGCTCGAGTAGCAGAGAAAGCCCATATACAAGTTGCATGGGACCTCTCCTTTCACCACGAAAGTTCGACAAGCTCGACTCCCTAAAGGATTCCGGTTATCCGAATCCCTAAAATACAAAGGTACCTATAATCCCATTGATTATTTAGAGAAATTCAATACTATTTTGGAAGTGGATCAGGTACCTCAGCTTGTAAAATGTCGCATTCTTGCGGCAACATTGGAGGAAAACACCCACGATTGGTTCGGCCAATTACCTGAGGCTTCTATCTCAACATGGGAGACCTTTGTCGACCTGTTCATCACGTACTTCCAAGCCACGATGACCTATAGGCTGCCCTATACCACTTTGGCTAACATCAAACAAGAGCCTGGTGAGTCTTTACAGGAATATTTTAAGCGTTTTAATGCTGAAGTAACAAAAGTTGAGAAGGCTCCCGAGTCTTCGCTAGTTTGTATGTTAATAACAGGTGTCCTGTCGAGAACCGATTTTTGGAAGGAGCTGCAGGCTCGAAGACCAAAATCGCTCGTCGTCTTCTTCGCCATGGCAGAACCGCATAAGAGGATTGAGAATTCCTTGGCAGAGTTGGAGAAGGGAAAAGATAAGTGTAAGTCACCAGTGCCACGATCACAATCCCGCAATCCCCGAGGGAAGAAATCCAGAGGACAAAGTCCAAGAAGACGCAGTCCACGGAGACAGCGAAGTCTGAAACTGGCCAAGTGCCCCCCCAAGAAGGAATCCTCACCGGAAAGGAAGGGTGGACTGCGTTTCGTGAACTATACCGAGCTCGCAGTACCGCGAGACCATATCTACGACATCAAAAAGAAGAATGGGGTCTTCAAGAAGCCTCCCCCGATCAGGGGAAACCGCGGCAAGAGAGACCCCAAAAAATTCGGTAAGTACCATAAAGATATTGGTCACACTACTTTGGAGTGTTTTGTTTTGCAGGACGAAATCGAAGAGCTAATCAGGAGAGGAAAGTTTAGTAAATACAAAAAGAATGAGGAAAGTCATCCCCGAGAGGATGAAAAAGAAGAAAACCAGGATGCGAGTGGTTCAAGAACTCCTCGCAATATCTTGACCATCATAGGCGGACCACATATTGCAGGTGACTCCAAAAAGTCGCAGGAGCGATATGCAAAAGAGAGAAGCCACTCACCAACGTGAACAACCTAAGCGAGCGACCGGAGAAGCTGTTCAAAAGAGAATGCGACGACATCACGTTCTTGGAAAGTGATGCGAGATGGGTTCACCACCCACATTCTGACGCATTAGTTATCATTTCCAATATTGGCGGAGATAACTTCGACCGTATACTAATGGACAATGGAAGTTCTATGAATCTCTTGAACTTCGAAGCCTTCAAACAGATGGGGTTGCATGAGAAGGATCTGCAACCTGTAATGTCGAGTATATAAGGTTTTATCGGCAATGTCATTGCATTGAAAGGGATGATCAATCTCCCGGATACTTTAGGAACCGACCCTGTAGCAGCCAAGTCGATGGCTGACTTCGCAGTAATCGACCAATACTCAGCATACAATGCCGTGATTGGTCGGCCAATTCTGAAAGAGATTAAGATCGTGACGTCAATCTATCATCTCACAATGAAGTTCCATACTCCCGCTGGAGTAGGTTCTGTGCGAGGAATCCAATCAGACTCGTAAGAATGCTACAACACAGCAGTTAAGCTTGCAAAAAAGAAGTCAGTCAATGTCATCTATCTGCTAGAGGCACCACCTCCTCGTCAGGAGGTCTTCACGATAGAAGAAGTGTCGCATGAAGATGGACCGGATTCGGATCCTAGGATCCTCAATTATGCCGGAAATGCCCAAGCTGTGGAAGACACTATTGAGGTACCTATCGATCCTGTAGATAATAATAAAGTTTTGAAAATTAGTTCTAAACTAACTTTTCAGCAACGAGAAAAACTAACGACATTTCTCAAACAAAACCTTGATATTTTCACTTGGAAACATTCAGATATGGTCGGAATATCTCCGCAGGTCATGTGTCATCGATTGAACATTGACCCCGAAGTGCGAGGGGTCTGACAAAAGCACCATAAAATGGACCCCACGAGGTACCAAGCACTAAAGGAAGAAGTCGACCGCCTCTTGGCATGCGGCTTCATACGGGAGTCGTTCTACCCCAATTGGTTAGCAAATCCCGTATTCGTGCCCAAGCCTAACGGCTCATGGCGCACATGCGTTGATTTCACTGATTTAAATAAAGCATGTCCCAAAGACAGCTTCCCACTTCCTAGCATTGACCAACTTGTTGATGCCCCTGCAGGTCATGAACTTCTCAGCTTCATGGACGCATACTCGGGATATAATCAAATCCCGATGTATGAACCAGATCTGGAACATACCTCGTTCATTACAGATCGAGGTCTGTATTGTTATGAAGTAATGCCCTTCGATTTGATAAACACAGGTGCGACATATCAGAGGCTGGTAAATATGATGTTCGCAGATTTGATTGGGGACACCATGGAAGTGTATGTTGACGATATGTTCGTAAAATCTCAACATGCAACTTACCATGTCAACCATTTACAAGCGATGTTCGAAATACTGCGATGATATAAAATGCAGCTAAATCCTTTAAAGTACGTCTTTGGAGTCGGTTTATGGAAATTCCTCGGGTTCATGGTCAATCAGCGAGGAATAGAGGCAAATCTCGCGAAGATCAAAGCATTACTGGAAATGCAATCACCGACCAAGCCAAAAGAAGTCCAAAGTCTCATAGGTTAAGTCGGCGCTCTAAATCGTTTTATATCACAATCCTCTAATAAATGCAAGGAGTTTTTTAAGATTTTCAAAGGCAACAAGAAGTTCCAATGGACCGAGAAATGCGAAGAAGCTTTTCAACCATTGAAAACGGATTTGGGGCAGCCCCCAATCCTGTCAAAACCCATATCCGGCAATGTCTTATCCATTTACCTAGCGGTGTCAGAATAAGCGATTAGTTCGGTACTAATCTGCGAAGATCAAGGACGACAATACCCGGTGTACTATGTCAGTAAACGATTGTTAGATGTTGAGACTCGCTATCCTCAAATGGAAAAATTAGCATTCGCCCTGGTAATATCGTCAAGAAAGCTGCGACCTTATTTTTCAGGCCCATAGCATTGAAGTTTTAACAAACTACCCTTCGAGGCAAGTCTTAGCCAAACCAGAGGCATCGGGGAGATTGTTAAAATGGTCGGTAGAGTTAAGCCAGTTTGACCTCAGATACAAACCGAGAACTGCGATTAAGGGGCAGGCCTTGGCTGATTTCATTCTCGAGTTCCAAAGTATTGAAGTGGCACTCATAAATGACAAGATTGACACTACTGTATCGAATGGAGAAAGATGGAAGTTGTACGTCGATGGGGCTTCTAATAGCGAAGGTTCCGGGGGTGGAATCATAATTATAAGTCCTAACAATTTTAAGGTACATGCAGCTTTACGTTTTGAATTTTCTGCATCTAACAATGAAGCCAGGTATGAGGGTTTGATCGCAGGATTGAAGCTCGCTCTCGAAATGAAAATAGAATATTTACAGGCTTTTAAAGACTCCCAAATCGACGTATGCTAGGTAAACGGAGAATATTTGGCTAGAGGCGGGCGTCTGGCTAAGTACCTCACCATAGTATGCGAGTTGTTGCAGAAATTCAAGAAAGTAGTCGTTGCCCAAGTACCGCGCGCTCACAACTCACACGCAGACACATGGGCCCGCTTGGCCTCAACTAGAGAAGCTGAATTACTCGATGTAATTCCTGTTGACGTATTGGCTCACCCGACAGTGAGTCGAGAAGAAGTGATGGAAATAGACGCTGCCAAAGAAGTCACTTGGATGACTCTAATAATAACTTACCTAGAAAAAGGTATGTTGCCCGATGGCAAGATAGAAGCGAGAAAACTGCGACAGCGTGCTGCCCGGTATGACATCTATGATGGAAGACTATATCGCAGAAGCTTCAGTCAACCGCTACTTAAATGCATTGACGGAGAGGAATGCGACTATGTACTCCGCGAGATACATGGGGGTATCTGCGGGAATCACGCTGGTGGTAATTCTCTTGCCTTAAAAATCATGCGGCAAGGGTATTACTGGCCTACCCTGCGGCAAGACGCTTTCAACTTCGCAAAGATGAGATAAGTGTCAGCGAATAGCCACGTATGTCCATCAACCTCCGAGTCACTTACATTCGATTACAAGCCCTTGGCCCTTTGCAGTCTCGGGCATCGACTTGATAGGTGAATTACCAAAGGGAAAAGGCAAAGTCAAGAACATTGTAGTCACGGTCGACTATTTTACAAAATGGGTCGAAGCCAAGGCACTAGCCACCATCACAGCAGCTAAACTACGCGAGTTTGTCTACAACTCCATAATTTGTCGATTTGGCATCCCTTACAAACTCATTTCAGATAACGGAAAGAAATTTGAATGTAAGGAAATGCAACAGCTGTGCGATGACTTAGGGATTAAAAGGCGTTCTCAGCAGTCGCCTATCCGCAGAGTAACTGGGAAACTGAAGTAGTCAACAAGATAATAAGACACGCCATCAAAGGAAAACTCGATGAGCGTAAGGGGGTATGGCCAGATAAGCTTTCGCAAGTTTTATGGTCATACAACACGGCCCCCAGATCCACGACTGGCGAAACACCTTTCTCGCTCTCTTATGGATGGGAGGCTATGATACCAGTCGAGATTGGGGCAGGCTCCCTACGAAAAGATGTTTTCAACATTGAACAGAACGAAGAAAAGCAGTCTCTTTGCCTCGACCTTCTAGAAGAAAATTGCGATCAGGCTCACCTGAAAAATGCGGCTTATCGGCGGCGAACCGCAAGATATTTCAACTCTAAGGTCAAAGAAAGAGTTCTGCGAGTAGGAGATTTGGTTCTTCAAAAAGTAATGCCAAATACGAAAAACCCAGCACATGGGGTCTTCAGAGACAATGGGGAAGGGCTATATCTAATCGCAGAAAAGATTGGTAACGCAACATACCGACTCGCAGAACTCGATGGTACTGCAATTCAAAGAGCCTGGAATGGCGAGAGCTTAAAATTTCATTATCAATAGTACTCGCACTGTATCGTTTGTACTCGCTATGTATTTATACTTAGTCATTTTATTTACATAAATATTCTAAGTATAGGGGTTATATAAGCGACACACTATGTACTATTGATCAATAAAGAGTTATGAAATTTTTCGAGATTTTGAAATTTTTTGAGTTAACACTTATTACACCAAGTTGTAATTAAGCCGCAATTGAAATATTATAAATAGAAAAAATGCAAGTACCCGTGTACTGCAAAAATGTTATAATATAAATAAATACCCCCGAAGGGATGTAAATTTGTTCAAAAGGAAAATAAGCATAAATTTGTCTAAGTACAAGTTGCGAGTACCCTTATACCGCATAAAAAAGTCTAGCAAAAGTAAATATTAAAGTAAAAATTAAGCATCAGGAGCGGCAGGGGCAGTTGGGGTAGTAGATCCATCTACGACTTTGCTGGCAGACTCGTCCACAACTTCCTCGGTGTCCTAAGCATCAGCATCCTCCGGCGAAAGATTTCCTCCACTCCCTTGAGTTTGCATGGGCGACATGGCTAAAAATGCCTCAGCCATCTCAGCCGCTTCTGCCCCAAGGATTGAGAAGTCAAAGTCCAGAATCTTGGAAAGAGTTGTATAAATATAGTCAGACACCGCCTGGTCGTACTGCTTCTTTCCATTTCCCCTCTCGACCTCCAAGTCGCGAGACATCTCCTCGATCTTCATCTGAGAGTTCTTGGCTTCGAGCTCGACTTGCTCCTTAGCCTTGCAAAGTTCTTCGAGCTCTTTGTCCTTGGTAGTCGCATCTTGCTTGAGCTTCTTGATGTCCTCCTAAAGCTGAACATTCTATCTTTTCACAAGTTTGACTTCCTTGGATCCAGTGACAAATGCCCTCGAAAACATACCAATGAACTGCGAAGCCATTTCTGCAGAACAAGGCAGGGGCTCTTCAGCAAGGGTCCTGTCGACCTTTGATATAAACTCATCACCCACGAACTTCTCTTAAAAAGTTAAGATGTTGTGAGCTAAAATGGTCGGATCGATCACGAACTTCGTCCCCTTGTCTTGCGTAGCCTTAGCTAGCTTCTTGGAGGAATCCACGGCAGGAGTAGCCATAACATCGCTTTTCCTCTTCTGAGGAATGACAGGTGATGTCGTTCCTGTTCCAATCTTTGGCTTGCGGTTAAGGACTAGTGCGGACTTCAGGAAAGTCATCTCAGCGAGGTCAAGAAAAGATAAGTACAGATAATAATAAATTTTAATATAGTAGTTTATAAATTCGATATGTTAGCTGATGTTGGCCGAGAAGTCTGCTTGGAAAGGCGTTTGTCTATCCGTTCTTTTTGCTTCTCAAACGGTTCCTTGTACACTGGCTCCCTTTGAAGGCTCACGTTCTTCGGAATCACCTTATGTTCGCGCAGCTTTAAGGTCGTGCAAGTAGTCGCCAGTCACGATCTTGAACAGGGAGGATCCCGAGAATTTCAGCAGTTTGTCTACGGGTTGCGTCTAGTGCAGGTCGAGCCGGTCTATCTGCGAGAATAAAGAAAATCGGGTTAGTTCAAAATTACAAGGTGACATGAAAATTAACTAAGTAAAGAAATATGCAACATACTGGGTCGACGATTAAAATCAGTCCTAATCCCTGGTACTTTAAACACGTAAAACCATTTAGATTTCCAATCCCCTATATTGGAAACCATGCCTTCCACCCCATTGATCTCAGAGGTGGCACTTGCTGAAACAGTAGAAGCCATTGTGGACACCCACGTTTTTTATGTCACAAAAATAACTAAACTATGCACATACTCCATATACATCGCATAAAAACCTAAAGCTATGCGATAGCTATTTGGGGTTAGTTGGAAAGGGGACACGTCATACCGCTTAAGAATAGCGGAGATGAATGGATGGAAAGGGACTGAAACTCCACAACGAAGTATGGGTATCGAAACAACCACATCCTCTGTGGGTATGATCGCAGGGTTAGTAAAGGAAAGGTGTGCTATCTGGGTAGGACGAGGACGCATGGAGGAAAGTCGCAGCAAATTTAATCTTGAAAAAGTGGGGAGATCAGATTTGGTGACTCGCGAAACCAAGTCATCGCATGAAAAGGGCTCATCCAATTGAGTATTATCCACCGAATCAGTCCCACTTCCCTCAGCGCCCTCTTCCTCATCTGACTCGCGGTCTAGAGCCATCCAGTCTTCCTCCATCTCCTCGACTTCGACGTCAGGAGCGCACCTGGAGTGAATAAGGTATTCACGGGCTTACACCGTAGACTCGCTGTCTCGAATCTCAATATTTCATGGTTCAGCGAGCTCTTGCACCATCGTCTCGATGTCTGCAGAGGACAGCGGGCCCAGCTCCGTGTCTCCAGCAGTGGGGATCTCCTCTTCTGAGATCGAAGTTGGGATAAAGATATCCTCCTGATGGTCTTGATCGCCATCGAATGCATCACCTCCAGAGCCAAGCATTTGGCTGTCCGACAGATCGCTCATCTGAAAGATAGAAGATCTTTTCAGCGTGGTGAATGTGCGAAAATAATATAGGTGACCTCACCCGCATGCCAAATTTAAAATCTACTTAGAAATCTGATTTGGACCCTCGCAAAGATCCAATCAGCCCACTAGAAAATCGCAGGTGTGCAAATAGAAGAATCTCACAAAAAATGGCTGGGTGTATCCCAGTAACCCAAGGGGCATGCGTTTTTGAACATGACCCTGAAGTGACTGGGAAACACCCACCGTTTTGAGGAATTTAACCAACCACAACTTGCGAGTTTGGCACGCATATCCGACTTGCGATGTACCTCAAAAAACAGCTGGGTGTATCCCAGCGCCACAAGAGGCATGCGTTTTCGAGCATGACCCTGAAGTTACTGGGAAACACCCACCGTTTCGAGCAAAACCACTAGTTTAAGAATACGGTTATATGGGAAAAGGGAACACTTGCATATGTCGAAAATGGCTGAGGGTATCGCAGTACCTCAAGGAACATACGATCGCACGTATGAGCATTGGAATACGGCAACACGCCCACCATTTGAAGGACTTAACCAATGTTCCCATAACAAAATACACAAAGAATATAAAACCCTATGTTCTGAAAACAGCGACTAGGAATGACAAAGTCTCTGTAAAACCTAAAGGAAGCAGATATGCGAGTATTCAAAGTGTTCATCCGAATAGCCACGAGTATTCATGAAATGGGCAGGTAAAAAGATACGAATATTCAAAGTGTTCTTCCTAAAGTTCACCCTTATACAAATTTCAGCCCTACTTTTCTAAGATTACCCAGTTCTACATAGAAAAATATAGCCCTATGTGTATTCCCTACGAACATACATATCCGAACCTTTCAACATGCCAGAAAACCCAGAAAAATAGTTTCCATCTTTTCAAAAAAAAAAAATCAAGTAACACGAGTGGATTAGAAACTGAGCTTTAGCTTTTCTGATTGCTCCCTGCAAATGGTCCCGATCTCTCCTAAAGTTTTAGAAAGTTGGAAAGAAAAGTGTGAATCTGAGGGAAGGATGGATCTCTAAAAAAAAAAAACACTCAAAGAGAAAAAGGGGAAGAGGAAGTTAAGGATGAGAGGGAAAATGAAAAAGTTATTTCGTATCAGAGGGCTTAAATACTCATATACCTCATAAATTGGGATTATGACACTTGGCAGCAAGAATGCCTAAGGTTAGCTTATCCAACGGCCAGCCATGGGCACGCCAACACGAAAACCGAAGATTTTCGTGACGTGGAACCATAAATTGAATAAAATGACATAATTACAGCCGTCATTTTTCGAAACCCTCGATGGGACAACCAAAGGTCACCTCCTCGTGACAACCTATCCCCTGTCTCTCGCAAATAGTTTCCCTCATGACCGCATCTGTAAAGTCGCGAAACTAAGGGCATGTTTTATGGTGAGATTTCTCTCACCTAGAAACTCGAGACCAGACTCCTGTTTGGAGGACACGTGTACTCAATTTTCCCAAGAAAAGTTGAGATGTCCATGAGAGACTCCTCCAGTTTAAACCTCGTCTGAGCTAGAATCAGCGAGATGATGCGAATATGACCAAGTCTAATCGCATTCGTATGCTTCGCATTATGTAGGACCAAGGAACAGATTTAACTCGTATGTACCAGTATATGTGCGAGTATCCTCTCGATCCTCCTGCATAAACTTAGAGCTTGAGTCTCTATGACGCGAGCTGGTCTCGATGACGCAACAGCCTCGATAAACCAACGCAGACTCGAAAGTCTAGGTTCTATCATTTTGGTATGCGATGTCCGTAAGTGCGACTATACAAGAACGCATACTGTTGGATATTATTTTACCAGGATCTTAGATCTACTCACAAGTATGTTGATTAACACCCTAAATATGAACTTTCTAAAACGATGAAATAAACACATATAAAGTTTAGGAAACATTACATTGGGTGCTGCAAAATATAATGACTCCTTCCGTTAAGATATCTAGCCCTTGATTCCTTTCTGTAGGAGAGCATTATCAATATCTGAACCTTGATCTCTTTCTCTGAATCTTTGATGCTGAAACTCCTTTTTGCTGAAAGTCTTTCTTCACGATCTTCCTCACTATGATTGAGGTATCACTTGCTGTGTGTGGGCACTATTCTCACACTAAGAATTTCAAAATTGAAGAGGGAAGGAAGAGAAGAAGTGGCGGCTAAAGATAGGGAGAGAGAAAGGCTAAGTTTTTTCTGAATCAGAAGTGTAATTTTCCTGAAGCCTTCACTATCTATTTATAGCATTCCACTAGGGTTAGGTTTGAATTATTTGGCATTAAAATAATGAAAATATCAGTTTAAATTTCCTACAATAGTGGTCGGCCATGCATAGTGGATTTGGGCCTCACTTTTTGCAATTTTGCAGTTTTATCTTTTCTGCATCTGATTTTCTCAAAAATGCCAATTTTCAAATTCAACCATTTACATGTCAATTCTAACTATTTAATAACTATAAATAATTATTAAACAATCTTGTCATTTAACATATTTTTTAATTAACAAATATGCCCCTAAAACTCTTTCTTTACAATTTCGCCCTTACTTAGTGAAAAATTCACAAATAGACATAGTCTAAATTGAGAATTATAATTGATTAATCAAAACCAATTACATGAGTCTTACAAGAAATATTATCTCAACTAGTGCGGGGACCATGGGTCTATATAACCGAGCTTCCAATAAGTAGATTAAGAATTTATTACTAAAATTCACTAACTTATTAATTCTTCGTTGAATCCACGCATAGAACATAGAATTGCACTCTCAGTATATAGAATGCTCTATATGTTCCACCATATAGACACATCATTAGTTATCCATTGTTATAATCCTAATTTGATCAATGATCCTCTATATGAATGATCTACACTGTAAAGGGATTAGATTACCGTTACACCCTACAATGTATTTAATCCTTAAAACACTTAACACCGTATAAATGATATTTCAGCTTATGTGAAATGAGATCTCCACCATTTATTTTCGTTTGGTCAAGCTCAAAGGAGATCATCCTTTACTTACTATTTGCCAGATAGAAGCTATAGATTCCATGTTTATGTAGCGCTCCAACTCAATTACACTACCGTGTTCCCAAAATGTACGTATCACCCTGACCTAAAAGTAGGCTTAACTAACAAATCAAAGAACACGAATAGCCTCTTGAGATTGAGCCTAATCGTAACAGGATTAAGATCATTTGATCTAGGATCAACTAGGCGATATTGACTTGAATAGATATTACGGTAAGTTTAATAAATCTAAGTCAAAGTTCAATATCGGTCCCTTCCGATGCATACTCCATGCATCCAACCTGAGCTTTACTTTAACCAATGCTCTGGAAAGAACATAGCATTTCTCCAAATGCAAGTAAACTCTGTTGTAGATTATCATATCAGTAAAACCCTATGTCTGATAAATCTAGGAAACTTTATTCACGTAGTCATGTTTACTTTCCAATGTGTTGACAACACAATAAACAGGATCAAGTATGTGAAAAGGGTTTCAGATGAATTTATACATCATGTACATATAATCATGAAATAAATCATGTGAACCATGCAACATTAAATGTTATTTCTGATGTATATTAATAAGAAAATCTGATTATATTGAAATGAGTTTTATTTAGGGCACAAAACCCAACACATACATGCTAGACTTAACTAAATGTTGCGTATATCCTAAGCCTAGGAGCTTACACTAGAATATGAACAGCCAACTTGAACATTAGAAGTCGCATACGTTGCTGTATTTAGTGAACAGAAACTATTATTCATTTATTGACGTTACCGTTTTTAGTTTAATTACTGTAAATCAATGTATAAATTGATTGACAATGAATGCAATCCTTGTGTAACTAATTGGACACTTGCTTTGTATATAAAGGAGTGATCCACCATGAAATGAGACCTACGAAACTCTTGCAACAGTGGACTAAGCAGACCGTGATCTGACTAAACCACTATACTCCTTTATCTTCTTGATATTTCCAGTTTTTTTACTAAGTGCTTACGTTCACAGTTCGAGTACTCGCTGTTTTAGGTCGAATACTCGCAATCGTTCCTCATATAATTTTTTATTATTATTATTATTATTATTATTATTATTCATTTTTGGTGTTGCGAAATTTGCTCGACAACACTATGGAGGAAGACTATTAAGTATGAACTGAACCCATTGTTCTTTTGATAATTAAATTCCAAGTAGGTTTGCTTTTTGGAACTTCAGATTCATTATCAACAGGTGGGAGTTAATGCAACTACCAGGGTGCATTTTCACACTATAGAGTTCATTTGCAAAGGCATTGACTAGGAGTGGGTCAGGGTGTGCGTTATTCATTTTGGCACTACAAATGTCAATAAACAGAAGTAAATCATTTTGTTCAATAAATTCGTACACAAATTCAAAAAATAACAAGTATAACAAATATGTTTATAGAAAATACCAAAAATTGAAACATATTTTTATTTTCCTAGGTTTTCAACAAACTGATACAGTGTCCGATTTAGGCGAGAGTCAAAGCATCATCCATTGAACAGAGTAGTCAACTCATCTAAAATGTTAAACATTCTAGCAACCTTTTATTCGATCGAAAAGTGAATTCGATGTTGTCCCGTTTAGGCGAGAGTCAATGTCATTTCTATTTCAATAGCCTCCACCATTGTTTCTATTGACCTCGCTTTTAGCCAACGACAACAATTTTATTTTAACAAGCGATAAGTGATTTATAGCAATAGATATATAATAAAGCAATATAAAGACACACAAATTTTCTAGAGGTTCAGCCCCGAGCAGTTCGGTAATAGCCTAATCCTCGTTATTTGTGTTGACTTAAGATCAAGGAGAAAGAATCCTTTTCTTATAGCTCTTACAACAGTATCTCTGAATTGAAACATATTTTTATTTTCCAAGGTTTTCAACAAACTGATACAGTGTCCCATTTAGGCGAGAGTCAAAGCATCATCCATTGAACAGAGTAGTCAACTCATCTAAAATGTTAAACATTCTAGCAACCTTTTATTCGATCGAAAAGTGAATTCGATGTTGTCTCGTTTAGGCGAGAGTCAAGGTCATTTCTATTTCAATAGCCTCCACCATTGTTTCTATTGACCTCGCTTTTAGCCAACGACAACAATTTTATTTTAACAAGCGATAAGTGATTTATAACAATAGATATATAATAAAGCAATATAAAGACACACAAATGTTTTAGAGGTTCAGCCCCGAGGAGTTCGGTAATAGCCTAATCCTCGTTATTTGTATTGACTTAAGATCAAGGAGAAAGAATCCTTTTCTTATAGCTCTTACAACAGTATATCTGAATGTATAATTCTTAGATAATATATTTAGGGTATAGTCTTAGCTCAGCTGTTTTTTGACCTCTTGCCTAGTGAACATGTATCACTATTTATAGGGCTAGTAAGCTTGGAGAGGAAGAGTTTCCCCTCTCGTTACAATACTTATAAACAGAAAGATCTTGGGATCAATACTAAATACAAGGATCGTGGGATTGAGGATGAATACATTGATAGGGGGATCGTGTGTGTGCCATATCCACGTAATTTGATCCAAGAGTTATAGGGATTGCGCTGATGACTCACGATGCAAAAGATGAATTTGCTAAGTGTTGGTTGTTGTGCACGGATTGCTGAATACTTTGCTCTGAGCATGCCAACGAGGAATCCTACTCGGACTATGCTTCTCGAGCAGACGTTCCAAGTGGATTCCACGTGTCACAATTCATGTGATGCCACGTCAGAGTGCAAAAATTGGGATAACATTTGCCCCCAAGTCTGTAGGGAACTTCTGAAGTTGCGTGTACACTTCATCCGAGCTGCTTCTGCCTTTAGATGGGGACACGTGTCGAGTGCGACCGTTCGAGATTTGATGTGAGGCTGACTGGGCATCCCTTCGGTTTTCAGCTAATAAATGCTTTGACAATTAATATTTCGAAATGCAATTTTCTCTCTCCAGGGCTGGCGACGACACTTGATTATTTTTTATTTCCCATATTCGCTTTTAAGGAGGGAAACTGAGGCGTCTGAGGTTCCTTTGATATGATTACCTCATTTCGTGACTTGCCTATAAATATCAAACAGTATTAGCACATCAACTCATTTTCATCACCCTTCTTTGCTATGTAAGCTTCACAGCAAAACGAGAGATTCTTGGTTTCAAAGTTGTCGAAGTCCCTTCAAAAAATTGCTTGCTGGATTGATGTTGGTCGAACCCAGAGATCTGACTCTCGAGTAAGTTTCTAATTTCCTTTATGCTTATCTTTGCATGTTTACATTTCGAATGCACCTTCGACTCTGTTGTAGAAAATGTCTAGGAAACCCTAGGTCCAGAAACTTCTGCGATTCTTCTTTATCATGTCTTCATGCGATTTTATAGTCATAATGCTTGTTTCTGAACTGCGTAATGTATGTCTTTCATCTTGCTTATTCGAATCTTCATGAACTTTTTTGCCCTAACTCGAGAAAAATTTTGACTTCTTGAGTTCTGACTTTTCTTTGAACATTTTCGTTCTTTAATCTGTTGAGTACTCGTGGTCGGCATATTTGCTTATTTATCGTTTGATATTCTGAGCAAACACTCATCTTGTGTGTTGTCTTTTGTAGATGAACTCAGGTGAGTCTTGGGAGAACGGACATCAGATCGATCCGGACCTGCTTCAACTTCTGCACGAGGATCATCCTCGTCTTCGTTCTAGCCCACCATCCTCTAGTGAGGACTTTCTCCAAATCCTGTACCCAGCCAAAGAATGATGGCATGTACAAAGAAAACAACTCGTCTGGCTGACGCATCTGACCCTCAAGTGGCTCGGCACGCCACTTTCCCTAGTGCCGAACAGGATCCAGCCGTCCAGATGGAGGGGGATCATGAAGGGGACGCTAAGGTCTAGTAGATCGAGGAGCAGGATGATGTACGTCCTGGCAATTACTCTGAGGTAGTGGAAGAGTCGGAGGTTGAACCCCCAAACTACAGAGAGTACAACGAGGCTGGGGAGCCCGTCGATGCTGATAGAAATGACTTGGTTGAGGGCGTGGACTACGTCAGTCAGGAACTTTTTGCTGTGATTCCTCATAGGAGGCAAGGTGCCTTTGGCGCCAGGTTGGTAAGCCCTCCGTCCAAGGTTACTGAGGCATACCTTCAGACTCTCGACCAGGACGAATACCTGGGCCACCTGGATTGCTACATTCCCGCCCACAGCAATTGTGCCACCAACCCTGAAAAGGCGATGTGCGCCTGGTCGGGTGGTCATGGTTAGCAAGGGGCATTGATGCCTTTGCATCAATACTTCAAGAATGTGGCAGACTTCTTCGGCCTCTGCTCGGCCCAGTTCATTCCTAAGGGCATCAAGTACTTGTCTGCCCTCTTCGTCCTCTACGCCTCCCAGAAATGGGGTATGCCCTCTCCTCACGAAGTTTCCTGATTCTCTGATTTGAAGTCCACCCCCAAGCAAGGCAGGTCGGGGTATTTCTATTTCTCTCAACCGGACTTTAAGTGGTTGACGGGCACGGACGACATGGCCATCAGTAAGATTGGGCGTTTTGCTGATGAGTACTTCATGGTGGATGGCACGGGCATCACTCGCACTCGATTCTAGCAGATTCTGACATATCACCGTCCTCCCCTCACTCTTCCTCTTAGGGATAGAGCTCAAAAACTTGCACGACTATTGGTGGAAGACCGGAATATTATCCAGTTGACCTCCAACGATAACTTTTTGAAGTACGGGCTCTATCCCAAGGACTATATTCCTAAGTTCGTGACGAGGAAGCAGAGGATGTCTGGTGCTGGATGGCCCGAACGAGCTCATTCAGAGAATGAGTTTATTCAACTGAAGCACGAGGCTAAGTTGAAGGGAGGTGCAAGGGCCAAGTAGTATGCTCAGGAGCCCTTGAATCCTGAAGATGAGACTGAGGAAGAGCAGGTGACGTCACTGAAGAGGAAGAAGAAACTTTCGGCCCCGCCCAGGCCTATTGACCATGCCATTCGTATAAGGGAGCCCATTTCACCTGCTCGACCGTCCCCTCCCATGTTCGGTAAAGGGAAAGCTGTTATGTCTGAAATAAGATCGATGTCAGGTGATGATGAACTTTCGAACCTTGTTTGGGCACTCACCTTGCATACTACTTTGTCTTGTTTTTGAGCTTCTTGACTTTTATGCCTTATGTTTCAGATGTCTATTTTTTTATAACCATGTTGTGTTTTTCGTTCTGTACAGACATGTCTCGGCAGATGTTTGAGGCTCTAAAGAAGAGAATGGGGAAAAGCTCTATCGCCTCTCCTCCAGCCAAGAAGTCTAAAGGCGGTCAGGGGTCCTCTTCTAAGGAAAAGAGGAGGTCATTGATCTTTTTGAGGAGCTAACTGCTGCAAACCCCTCTACCCCAAAAGATGCTAAGTCCAAGGAGTCTCGGGGAGGAAGCTTGGACAGGTCTGGACCACCAAAGGTTGGGTCTGAGCGGGTCAGGAGTGAACCTGAACGGGTGCAGGCACCTACTCCACCTTTGATGGTGCTTCCAGAGGCCAATAAAGGCAAGGAGATGCTGGCCCATTACATGGACCGACTGGTTCCTGAGGTCAGTGAGCAACTGGCTGGTGCTGACACTAACTCTTCTTTGGAATTGGTGGTGGGCAGAGTTTTGAAGGGGTTCACCAGTGTAAGTCTTTCTTGATACTTCCCGTTAATCTTCCGTACTTAGCTCAAATGCTAAAAATTTTCCTTTCTGCAGGCCGGTCTGAAGTTGGCCTACACTCACTCCCGGGCTGAGTCTGCCGCTTCTAGGAACACGGCTTTGTCCGACACCATGAGGGCAGAGGCGGACTTGGCCAGGAAGGATGCTGAAGATGCCAGGGCGGAACTCGGAGCTGTTCGGTTGGAATTGGGTGAAGCCAACAAGAAGCTGTTTCTCGCCCAGAAGAAGATAACTGAGCTGACTAAGGATCTCGAGGTAGCTGACCATTTTGAGGAGACTATCGAGACCTTATCTGCCGAAGTTAACAATCTTCAGGATTAGAGGACTTCTCTTCGAGCAGTTCTTCATCGGCTGAAGGACAAGAAGGAAGCCAAGGAGAAGGAGCTTTCATCCGAGGTGCCAAGGTTGAAAGAGAAGGTCAATGCCTTGGAGACAGCCAGTCTTGAGCTCTTCTTTGACTTTTGGAAGCCTAATCCTCAGGCCAACTTTGACTACTTGGGTGATGCTTAGGACATGTACCTTGAGTTCTGCGCGTCCCAAGTGGCCTATGGCGAAATTGATGCAGCTGTTTCAACCTCCGGTCAGGCTGCTGATGTACCTCCTGTTCAAACAACAGATCCTCCATCTCCAATTGGCCAAGAAGAACCGAACCAAGAGCCTTGGACTCCAGCTGTTCAAACACTTCTCCTTTTATCTCTTCATTTTTATCTATCTTATTCGGGCTCTGGGCCTTTTCTAAGACATCATGACCGGCCAAGTGGTCTTTAAACTTGGAATTATTTTTCATTTTTCAGACAACAGGCTGACCGGGTAGCTTTTAAGCCCGGTAATATGTGCTTTTGTTATCCTTAATGAATTTCATTCTCTATTTATAATTCTCGTGCAATTGTGATTGTTTTATTTTTACCAAGTGCTTTGTACAGGTATAGGTGCCCCCAAGTGACCGAGCAGACGTGTGACTCTTGGTCACTTGTCTTTTACAAGTATATTGTTATCTGTTCGGTGTTTTGGGTTTGACCAAACCTTTTGTACGCGCTATAGGGTAAATTAGAAACATGCTGATAATTTTGATTCAATATGAATTTTGAAATAACTATCTTTATTCATTTATTGATTGAAAAGTGTATTTGTTACCGTAGTAACTTACATCAGAGCTAGTTAAACTAATGTGAACTTTTAGCTTAACATGATATAAGACAAATTGCAGACTTAAGAAACTGTACTTTAGAGTGGTCACCCGACCTAAGTACTTTGTTTCTTTTATCGAAACCTTTGGGCGTAGTCCGCCCAGCAGGCCATTCACTTAAAATAAAATGTTCATTTAGTACTTAAAGTGGTCATCCGACCTGGTACTTTATTGGTAGTATTTTCCTAAATGTTCCCCATTCCAATACCGTGGTACTAAAATGAGTAACATTTTTTCGTCATTCTTACCTAAATTGTATGCTCCGGAGTCGAGAACTTCAACCACTTTATATGGTCCTTCCCAATTAGGTCCAAGTACACCTGCCGTACTATCTTTGGTGTTTAGGAATACCCTTCTCAGGACCATATCTCCCACGAAGAATTTCCGAGCCTTCACTTGTTTGTTGAAATACTTAGCTACTTTTTGTTGATGGGCCATCAACTTTAAGTTTGTAGTGGCTCGTCTTTCTTCGATTTCATCAAGTGATTCTGCTAGGAGTATGTGATTGGTACCTTGATCGTACGTCAATCTTCTGTGGGAAGGTGGCTCGTGTTCGAAGGGCAGCATAGCTTCATAACGGTACGCCATTGCGAATGGTGTCTGTTAGGTTGCCGCTTTTTCAGTTGTACGGTATGACCATAGAACTTTAGGAAGCTCTTCGGCTTCAATCCACTAAGTAAAGTAATCCACCGCTACCACTGCATACTGCACTCTGCCTTTACCTTTGGGTAATTATCCGATCAAGTCAATCCCCCAAATGGCTAAGGGCCACGGACTTTGCATCTGTGTTAACTCGTTGGGTGGAGCTCTTGGTATCTTTGAAAATCTTGGCATTTGTCACACTTCTTAACATAGGCTTTTGAATCTTCAATCATTGTTGGCCAGAAGTAACCTTGCCTTAGAATTTTCTTGGATAAGCTCTGTCTGGCAGCATGATTTCCCCAGAATCTGTCCTGAACTTCAGATGGGAGTCGTGCAACTTCTTCTTGAGTGACACATCTGAGAAATGGCATCGAGAATCCTCTTCTCTACATAACTCCCTCTACTATGATGTCCTGTGCAGCTTTCCTTCTCATTTTCCAAGATTCATTTTGGTTATCTGGGAGTTTCCCAGAGTCAAGGTAGGCTACTATTGGTGTCATCTAGTTTGGGGATGTATCAATCATTTCGATTTCTTCCGTGTTAGTGATGCTAGGCTCTTCGAGGAACTGGATAGGAACCAAGTTTTCCTTGTCACTTACATTATTGCTTGCAAATCGAGCTAACGCGTCTGCATTTGTATTTTCTTCTCTTGGAATTTTTCTGAGACCGTAGCTTTTGAATTGTGTGAGCAGATCATGTATTTTGCTCAGATATGCTATCATCTTTTCTCCCCGAGCCTCGTATTCTCTGAACACATGACTTACCACCAACTGTGAATCACTGCAGATTTCGATGTGCTTGGCTTTCGACTCTTGGGCTAATCTTCGCTCAGAAATTAGAGCTTCATACTCGGCTTTAGTTTTAGATGCTTTGAATCCGAACTTGACTGCAGCGTGCTGGTGTTGTCCCCCAGGCGTGACAAGGGCAATTCCTGCACTAGATAGTTGATCTGTAGCCGACCCATCTACATGTAGTTTCCAGGTCGGTTTCTCTTCATTGTGACTTGGCTAAGGTGTTTGTACCGGATCGCGGTTGCTTTCTGGTATGCTTTCTTTTTTGCCTATGCATTCTACCACAAAGTCTGCCAATGCTTGTACTTTGATTGCTGTTCGGGGTTGGAAAGTGATTTTGTACTGGCCCAACTCTACTACCCACTTGAGTAGCCGTCCGGAAGCATCTGGTTTTTGCATTATTTTGCATACTTGTTGGTCGGTGTATACCTGAACAGGATAAGCTTGAAAATAAGGCCTCAACTTCCTTGTTGCTAGAATGAGGCAGTAAGCGAGTTTTTCTATTAATGGGTATCAGCCCTCAGCCTTAATGAGTCTTTTACTGATGCAATAGACTGGGTGTTGTACGTTATCCACTTCTCTGATTAGTACCACACTCACGGCATGTTCCGTGACAACTAAGTATATTCCCAGTTCCTCGCCGTCCAGAGGTTTTGAGAGTACGGGAGGTTTTGCAAGTTGTGCCTTTAGCTCTTAGAAAGCTTTTTCACACTCCTTTGTCCACTCGAACTGCTTGTTTCCTCGTAGGATGTTGAAGAATGGGACACACTTGTCTGTTGATTTTAAAACGAATCTGCTGAGCGCGGCGATCTGACCAGTTAAGCCTTGCACTTCTTTGGGTTTTGGTTGGCGAGTTCATAACCAAGAGTGCTTGAATCCTCTCTGGATTAGCTTCAATTCCTCGGGCATTGATGATGAAGCCTAGAAACTTTGTTGAGCTGACTCCAAAGGAACACTTTATGGGATTTAGTTTCATGTTGTATTTTTTGAGGACTTCGAAGCATTCGTCCAGGTCGTCTATGTGTCCCCCAGCCTTTCTGGATTTGAAGAGCATATCATCCACGTACACTTCCATATTTCGCACGATCCGGTCTTTAAAAATTTTGTTGACCAATCTTTGGTATGTAGCTCCAGCGTTTTTTAGACCAAACGACATAACTTTGTAGCAATATAGACCCATATCTGTTTGAAAACTTGTATGTTCTTGGTCTAGTGGATGCATTTTAATTTGGTGGTAGCCTGAGTAAGCGTCCATTAAGCTTAATATTTCGTGCCCTGTTGTTGCATCTACGAGCTGATCGATTCATGGAAGTGAAAAACAATCTTAAGGGCATGCCTTGTTGAGGTCTGTAAAATCAATACACACCCGCCATTTCTTGTTCGGCTTGGGCACTAGTACGGGATTTGCGACCCAAGCCGGGTAGAAGGCTTCGATTATGAAGTTGTTGTTGCGCAACTTTTCAACTTCTTCCTTTAGGGCTACTACTCGTTCTTTGTCCAAAAGCCTTCATTTTTGTTGAACTGGCCGGAAGTTCGGATCGATATTCAGAACATGTGAAATAATAGAAGGATCGATTCCAACGATATCCGCATGTGACAAGGAAAAAACATCTAGGTTTGCTCTCAGAAATTTTATCAATTTTGATTTTACTTCGAGCAACAAACCTTTTTCGATTTTTAGCTTTCTGGTCGGGATATCTAGATCGATCTCGATCTCTTCTAATTCTTCTACGGGTCCAACATTGCTGCTTGGGTCCCCAAGTGAAGGATCCACATCTTCATCCACGCCTTGGGAAGTTCCCTACTTGGGAATGTTTTTTCCCTTGTCTATGCTCTGGCTGGGGGATACTTCCTTCTTAGCCTTGGCCACTGCCAGGTTATAACATTCCTGAGCAGACTATTGGTTTCCTCTTAGATACCCTACCCCATTCTTTGTTGGGAACTTGAAGCACGAGTGAAATATTGACGTGACAGCCTTTAAGTCATACAAGGCCGGCCGGCCAAGCATTACGTTAAAAGCTGAAGGAACATGCAATTACAGTCATGCTCGTCAGAGCTTGTCCAACAGTGAGGGGTAGATGAATTTATCCTAGAGGTGCGACTCCTTGACTGGAGAAACCATAGACAGGCTGGAGGCATGGGGTTAGAGCCTTTTGTTGGAGTCCCATTTTTTCATAAGCAGTTTGAACAAGATATTGGATGAGGCTCCATTATCGATCATGGTGCAAGCCACCATTTTATTGGCTATCTGGACTTCCACGACTAGCGGGTCATTGCGCGGAAATCTAATTTTGACAGTGTCTTCATCGTTGAAGGCTATGGTCGGCTCTCCTGCTCGTGGAACTTTGGGCTTCCTTTCTTCCACGACCAGGATAACTTCTTCTTGCTCGTGATGCACTATTCGGGCATACCTCTCCCGAGCATTGCCTGAATCTTTAGAAATGTGTGGGCCTCCAACAATGACTTGCAGATGTCCATCCACTGGTGCAGGTAGCAAATCTTGGTTGTTGTCGTTCCTCAGACCTTGATCGGTCTTAACATACTTTTGCAAGTGTGGATTGTTTTTCCTTATTAGGAATTCGATTTCTCGCTTCAAGTTGTAACATTCATTAGTGTCGTGGTCGTAGTCTCCGTGGAACCGACAAAACTTTGTCATGTCCCTTTTGTTGGCATCTTTCTTCATGGGCCCGAGCTTTTTATACGGGGCCAGCGACTGAGTTGCAATGTACACACTTTCTATATCTCCAGTCAGAATAGTAAGGGCAGTGTATTTGTCATGGTTCTCCCGTGGAGCTTGTTCGGATTTGCCAGTGAACTTTCCTTTCTTCCCATTCCCTTGCTTGTGGTTGTTGCTGGAACGCTTACCACTTGAGCTCGAATTACTTGGGTGGTGGGGAAGTTAGGCAGATGTTCCAATAGGAGGAGCCTTCGACTTGCCAGGCTTTTGCTCACCTTCCGCTCGTTGAATGGCTTCTTTGAGCTTGATGAAGCCTTTGGCACGGTCAAGAAAATCACTAATTCAATCTACCGGCCTCGAGGACTTTGATGCCCTCCAGTATCGCGGATAAGTTTCCATCCTTAGTTAACCGTGAAACTTTGGTCGCTTCTGTCATGAATCTACTGATGTATGCCTGGAGGGGAGAATTGTGCATGGAATTCTGAAAAGAAGGTTTTCCATGAACTAAACTTTTCAGGAGCAAACTTTCCGACAGAGTGGTGGGGAAGATTCTGCAGCATACATCTCCTTGTACCCCTTTCAAATCCATTTTCATTTCGATGCACTTGAGATGAGAAAGGGGATTGTAAAGACCGCTTAGTTTAATTTGGAAATTAGCAGTTAATCATGTTTAATTATGGAAAATTATTTACAGCTATTTAAATAATTATTATGTTGTTATTATTGAATTCTGAAATGCATTATATGTCATTTAGTTATTTTCATAATTTTGCATTTCCGGTGCCCGGTAACATGGAACTCGGTGTTTGGCTCAGTAAAATCACAACTTAGTATGTTAGTATTGTCGGACGGTTTATTAGATATTGGGAATTTCGGGATTGCCCGGGAATTTAGAATTTCCCAAAATACCCCTTTAGTGCTCTTTATGTTATTTTAGTGTGAAGGGGCAAAATGGTCATTTTGCCCCATTGTTAGTTTGTCCTTTAGTGGTCTTTATTTTGTTAAATTATATGGTTTTAATTGAAATGTGTTAGCTGAATATAAGGTTGGATTTGCATGATTTTTCCTTTATTTCAAAATTAAAAAACTTAGAAAATTTAAAAGAAAAACAAAACCTCTCTTTCTCTCTTTCCTTCTCTCTTTCGGTTTTGAGCAGCTGGGTTTGGGGGGAATTCTTCTTGGATTTCAAGCTCTTTTATCAAGAATTTATGATCTCTTGTTGTTGGTATGTTCCTCTAGCTTTATTTTAAGTTTTCTTGAATTTTTGATGAAAAAGATGATGTTTTTCATGCTTAGTTGAGTTGATATTGCTGCTGTGTTTTTGATGTTGTTTCTGAAGTTTAAAGCATGATTATTTGTGTTGAATTGAGCTACTCGTAGTGCATGATTAGTGGTGTTGTTTAAAGTTATGGATTTTCTATTCAAAAGCTTAAGTTTCAAAGAGAAATTTTTGAAATTAGTGGCTGTAGTTGTTGCATGAGTTAGAGATTGTTTTCTGCAGCTTTGTTATGCATGAATATGTAACTTTAATCAAGGTTTGATGCTTGTAGGTGAGATTTAGCCAAGTTTGAGTTTGAAACTCAAAACTTGGAGCTCACATGGCATTTTTAATATCTGTGTGTTCTGGGCTGTTTTAGTGCTTTGGATTTGTTCTTTAGGGTATTTAGAACAGGTCTGGAAGTTTTGGTATGGTTTGGAATAGATTTGAGCAAAGTGTGGATTTTTGAATGTTTCCTGCGAGGAACCGGAATTGCGGTTGTGCATCTGGAATTCCGGATGGTGTTCTGAAATTCCCACAACCAGAATTCCGGTTGGGCAACCGGTCTGCCAGTTGGGTGATTTTTAGGAACCCTAGATTTTCTCGTTTTTATGTTATTTGGGGTATTGCCATGCTTTTTATCGATAGGGAATCTTTTAGTTCCTAGTTTAAGTCCCCGAGAAGTGATTTAGCGTATTACTTATAGTGTTATGATTTTTATGGTTTAGGAGCCTGTAAACCGCCGCGCAGTTCGTTCCAGTCAGGTTGATCGGGACACCTGAATTCGGAATTGAGGTAAGATTAGTATAACAGTATGCATATTATTACATGTTTAGCGTGCATGTAGGAAGCCTGTTAAATTGCATTAGATATGTATGTTGGCTTCGAACCATCCGACTGTGTCACATCGGTACAGGCTAGAGTATGACTAAGCAGTACAGGTGGGACCGGTACCGTGTATAGGCTGACACTGTATCACATCTGTACAGGCTAGAGTAGGACTAGCAACTGGAGTATGACCAGTGTACCGAGTATAGGATGATACTAGGGCTGGTGGTTCTGTACTATTTGACGTATCACATCGGCACAAGCTAGAGTATGACAAGCAGCTGGAGTATGACCAGTGTGCCGAGTATAGGTTGATACTGTAACACATCGGTACAGGCTAGAGTATGACTAGCCGCTGGAGTATGACCAGTGTACCGAGTATAGGCTTTTACTTGTCATTAGTACCGTCTTATGAACGTTCAGGACTCAGTATCGTGTGGGACACGGCAGTTAGTGTTATGATCAGGGGTATGGGCGTCTGATCATAACTCAGAATTTATGTATGATATTTGATTATGCTTTTCTTACTGAGTCTGTCGACTCACAGTGCTATGTTTATGTGTAGGTAAGGGCAAGGCTAAGGCTGAAGGACCGTGAGAGCGAGCCGGTGAAGATTGTACACGTCGGGGCGGTAAGGCCTGGAGCGTGCGATCCTCAGGACAGCAAGGCTATTTTTGTAATTAGTCGCTAGGCGACAAGTATTTTGTATAGTCAGTGAACTTTTGTAAAATGTTTTGTAATCGGGATCCCGAGTATTTTTGTATAAATATTTAATAAGTTTGATTAAAAAGAAAAAATTTTAATTAATCACGATTTCCATAAACCTCGTTGATTAGCGACGAGCTGCACAGTATGTTTAAAAATCAAGTAATACGCCTATGCTAGTTAGGGTGTTACAATTTGGTATCAGAGCCGCTAGGTTGTCTTCTGAAGATCGTCATGACATGTACAATCATCATACGCAGTTAGCTCGTTCTACAGCTCAGTAAGCTTTTATTGCTTTAGTAGTTTATTTATTTATTATGAAATAAGAAAAGCCTGATAGGAAGCATGTTAGTAGCCTGATAGTAGAATAGGCGCATGTTTTGTTTTAATTTCCAAATTAAGCAGCATTAGTAAGCTCTCTTTGATCATGACCTGATGTGCCAACTCTTGGTTTCGCAGGCGGTTCAGATTAGATGGACGCCAGGCGGAACACCAGGAGCCAGGGCAACTCAGTAGGGTCAAATCAGGGTCAGGGAGCCCAGTTTCCCCCGCATGCTAGGGGTTGTGGTAGAGGTCCCAGGGGCAGGGCTCGTGGTCGGGGTGATGATAACCTGCCACAGGCTTCCCAGGCTGCCCAAGCCGAGCAAGAAGCCCAGAATTGGGAGACTAGGTTTGCTGAAATGCAAGCCAGGATAGAGGAAAAAGATCTTGAGATACAGAGATTGAGGCAGCAGGGTGCTCCTGCAGTGCCTGTGCCAGAAGTTCCTGTGGCACCCGCCCCTGTTGCTCAGGCCGAAATAGTAGTAGCGGCAAATAGAATGGAACCCTTGTATGAAAGGTTCCGGAAGCAAGCACCTCCGGTTTTTCTGGGAGGTCCAGATGTTATGAAAGCCGAACAGTGGCTAACGGTGATTACCAAGATTCTAAACTTTATGGGTGTCACCGGAAATGATAGAGTGGTGTGTGCCACCTTCCAGTTCCAAGAAGACGCTTTAGTCTGGTGGGACATGGTGTCTCAGATTCATGATGTCACCACCATGACCTGGGAAAGGTTCCAGGAACTCTTCAACGCCAAGTATTATAACGAGGCAGTTAAAAGTGCCAAGAGGAAAGAGTTCACCCACCTGACCCAGGGGGAAAACATGAGCATGACAGAGTATACCACCCAGTTCGATCGGTTGGCGAGGTTGGCCTCGGGAATAGTGTTGGAATATATTTTACCAGGATCTTAGATCTACTCACAAGTATGTTGTTTAAACACCCTAAATATGAACTTTCTAAAACGATAAATTAAACACATATAAAGTTAACAAAACCTTACATTGATGCAGCGGAATTAATGTCTCCTTCCACTCAGATCTCTAACCCTTGTATCCTTTCTGTAGCAGAGTATAATCAAGAGCTCATCCATTTACTTCTATTTGCTAAGCTCGAAGGGAATCATCACTTGACTTCTATACTCCAGTAGAAGCTATAGATTCCATATTTATGTTCAGCACTCCCACTCAATCATACTATCATGTTCCCAAAATATACGTATCACCCTGACCCAAAAGTAGGCTTAACTAATAAATCAAAGAACATGAATAGCACTCCTGAGTTGAGCCTAAGCATATCAGGATTTAGATTCTTTTAATCTTAAGATCAACTACTCATATTGACTTGGAAAGATATGTATAACGGTAAGTTTGTAATATCTTATCTTAGTTGCAATATCGGTCCAGTCCAATGTATACTCCATACATTCGAAACCAGTATACTTTACTAATGTCCTGGAAAGAACATAACACTTACTCCAAGTGTAAGTAGACATCATCGCTAATTATCACATTAGTGTAAATCCAATAACACTGATGAAACAGGGACCAAGTCTTTTGATTCATATGATCACAATCACATTCCACTGTGTTGACGATACTGTAATTGTGAATAAACATATGATCTGGATTTAACTGATTTTGTGTGTATGAATGTAATAAACATATTAAACCATTAGCATGTAAAATTCATGCAAACATCAATCACTTCAAATTTCTTATATTGATAACTAATCAGATTGTAAAGAGTTTTATTTAGGGCATAAAACCCAACAAATAGTGCCAACCGATTTCAGGAAGAAGGAAAAGTATCTGGATGGACTTAATGCGAAGATTCGACATGACCTTATGATCACCACCGACGATAAGACCACCTATGCTGAGATGGTGGAGAAGGCACTGCGAGCTGAGGGCGCAGTTGGATGTATGTCGGAGTCGGCTAGTACTCTAGGGAGTGGCGGGGCTCCTACCCCTCCTGCATCAGGATTTAGCAGGGGAAGTAGTGGTTCGGCCATGGACCAGAAGAAGAGAACATCCACTGCATCCGGTTGCTCGGGGCAGAACCAGAGGTTCCGAGGAACCAGAGTAGAGGCAGCCGTCAGGGTGGTGCTGAGACCCGGTTTTCTTATCCTAAGTGCCCTAGTTGCAAAAGGCACCATCAGGGTGAGTGCAGAGGCTAGGGATGCTTTTAGTGTGGCATGCCCGGACACTACAAGAGGGATTGTCCCCAGCTCCGATCAGAGGCACCTAGGGCTACGGTGAGACCCACTCTAGCTAGGGTGTTCGCCATCACTCAGGCTGATGCAGAAGCCAGCCCCTCAGTTGGAACAGGTCAGCTTTCGGTGAATAACTCATATTACTCAGTGCTGTTTGATTCTGGGGCCACACATTCTTATGTGGCAGCCAGCATCTTTAGTAAGTTGGGTAGACCGTTTGATAGTTATGAATCAGGGTTTGGAACCCTGTTACCTGGCGCAGAGTTAGTTATCTCCAAAAGGTGGATTAGGTGTATGCCGATCGGAATAGATGGTAGAGAGTTAAGCGCTAACTTGATAGAGATGAGCCTAGTAGATTTCGATATTATTTTAGGAATGGATTTCCTATCGAAATACTCAGCCAGTATTGATTGCAAGAGGAAGAAGGTGATCTTCCAACCAGAAAGTGAAGAACCATTTGTGTTTGTTGGTTTGGTTCAGGGATCTCGGAACCCGGTGATTTCGGCCTTGTCAGCCAAGGAGTTATTACATGGCGGTTGTTTAGGGATTCTGGTCGTGGTGATGGACACCACTCGGCCAGATACCATTCGGCCAGAGGACATCAAGGTGGTTCGGGAATTTCTAGATGTTTTACCCGAAGAACTTCCAGGGTTACCACCTGAGCGGGAGAATGATTTCATTATAGATTTGGCACTAGGAGTGGAACCAGTTTCCAAGGCTCCGTATAGAATGGCTCCAGCTGAACTTAAGGAATTAAAGATTCAGCTTCAGGGGTTGCTTGACATCAGGTTTGTTCGGCCTAGTATGTCACCCTGGGGAGCCCTGGTTTTGTTCGTTAAGAAGAAAGATGGAACAATGAGGATGTGTATCGATTTTCGAGAATTAAACAAGCTAACAATGAATAATAAGTATCCAGTACCTAGGATCGATGATCTGTTCGATCAACTTCAAGGGAAGATGGTCTTTTCCAAGATTGATCTCCGATCGGGTTATCATCAGTTTAAAATCCGAGAGGAGGACATTCCGAAGATGGCTTTCCGTACTAGGTATGGACATTATGAATTCCTGGTTATGTCGTTTGGACTAACCAATGCTCCTGCAGCGTTTATGGATTTGATGAATAGAGTATTCAAGGATTTCCTCGACATCTGTGTGATTGTGTTTATCGACGACATCCTTGTGTACTCTCAATCAGAGGAGGAGCATGAGTTACATCTTCAGATTGTTTTGCAACGGCTTTGGGAACACAAGCTTTACGCCAAATTCAAGAAATGTGAATTCTGGCTATCTCAGGTGTCCTTCTTAGGGCACATTTTTAGCAAAGATGGGATCAAGGTGGATCCCGGGAACATAGAATCCGTCAGGGATTGGCCGAGACCGAAGAGAGTGACAGAAATTAGAAGCTTCTTGGGTTTAGCCGGGTATTATCGTAGGTTCGTGGAAGGGTTTTCTAAGATGTCAACGCCCTTAACTGAACTTACAAAGAAGAATCAGCGGTTTGTCTGGTCAGACAAGTGCGAAGCTAGTTTTTAGGAGCTGAAAAAGAGATTGATTATCGCTCCAGTGCTAGCTTTGCCTTCAGACAACGAGAAATTTATGGTTTATTGCGATGCGTCCAGACAGGGTGTGGGGTGTGTGCTGATGCAAGCCGATCGGGTTATCGCTTATGCCTCTCGTCAGTTAAAAGATTATGAACAACGATACCCGACTCATGATCTAGAGTTGGCCGCGGTGGTTTTTGCATTGAAGATCTAGCGGCATTACCTTTTATGGAGAAAGGTGTGAAATCTATATTGACCATAAAAGTCCCAAGTATTTCTTTACTCAGAAAGATTTGAATATGAGACAGAGGCGTTGGTTGGAGTTGGTGAAAGATTACGATTGTGAGATTCTCTATCACCCTAGGAAGGCCAATGTAGTGCCGATGCCTTGAGCAAGAAGGGTCCCGGGCAGGTAGCTAGCATGATTCATATCTCACCTCAGTTAGCTGCAGACATGGTTAGATCCAGCATTGAGTTTGTGGTAGGTCAGCCTCACAACTTGACGCTGCAATCTGAGCTGTTGGAAAGAATTAAAGCCGCTTAGATGACTGATCCAGAGTTAGTGAAAATCAGAGATGAGGTTTTGGCTGGTCAAGCCAGGGATTTCTCAGTGTCAGACAACGGGATGCTTCTGTATAAAGCTAGGGTTTGTGTTCCGAGTAGTGTGGAACTCAGGAATGAGATCTTTGAGGAGGCTCATTCTACCCCTTATTCTCTGTATCCCGGCACCACTAAGATGTACCAGGATCTTAAACCGTACTTCTGGTGGAGCGGTATGAAGAAGAATTTGGTAGAATTCATATCGAGATGCCTCACTTGTCAGCAGATTAAGGCTGAACATCAGAGACCAGCAGGGTTGTTGCAGCCTTTAACCCTACCTGAATGGAAGTGGGAAGATATCGCGATGGATTTCGTGGATGGGTTACCTAGAACCACGGGCTTATTTGATTCCATCTGGGTAGTGGTGGATCAATTCACAAAATTTGCTCATTTTCTGCCTGTTAGAACAACCTTTACAGTGGATCAGTTGGCAGAATTGTATGTTAGAGAGATTGTAAGACTTCACGGGGTACCGAAGTCTATAGTTTCGGATAGAGATCCGAAGTTCACCTCCAAGTTTTGGCAGAGTTTGCAACGAGCAATGGGTACAAAACTGAAATTCAGTACAGCATTCCATCCTCAGACAGATGGTCAGTCCGAAAGGACAATTCAGATATTGGAGGACATGTTACCAGCCTGTATTATGGATTTTGAAGGCTCTTGAAATAAATATCTACCGTTGATAGAATTTTCTTACAACAACAGTTATCAGAGTACAATAGGGATGGCTCCCTATGAACTATTGTACTGTAGAAAGTGTAGATCTCCCATCCACAGGGATGAGACAGGGGAGAGAAAATACCTAGGTTCGGAGTCAGTGCAGCGGACCAATGAGGCAATAGAGAAAATAAAAGCTAGAATGCTTGCCTCACAGAGTAGACAGAAAAGTTACGCAGATCCGAAGCGCAGAGATGTTGAGTTCCAAGTAGGGGACCATGTGTTTTTACGAGTGTCTCCAATGAAGGGGATCAAACGTTTCGGGAAAAGAGCCAAGCTATGCCCTAGATTTACAGGACCTTTCGAGATTCTCGAGAAGATAGGTCAGGTGGCATACCGGTTAGCATTGCCTCTAGCTTTATCAGCAGTTCACAACGTATTTCATGTCTCTATGTTGAGAAAATACATTCAGATCCCTCTCATATACTCAGTTATGAGAGCCTTGAACTGCAGCCAGATATGTCTTACAAAGAACAGCTAGTGCAGATCCTGGATAGAAAGGATAAAGTCCTTCGGAATAAGACCATAGCATTGGTCAAAGTACTCTGGAGAAACAGCAAGGTGCAGGAAGCCACCTGGGAGCTAGAGTCAGATATGAGAGCTCAATATCCAAAGTTATTCAGGTTAGATTTCAAGGACGAATTCCTTTTAAGGGGGGGATAGTTGTAAAGACCGCTTAGTTTAATTTGCAAATTAGCAGTTAATCATGTTTAATTATGGAAAATTATTTACAGCTATTTAAATAATTATTATGCTGTTATTATTGAATTCTGAAATGCATTATATGTCATTTAGTGATTTTTATAATTTTGCATTTCTGGTGCCCGGTAACATGGAACTCGGTGTTTGGCTCAGTAAAATCAGAACTTAGTATGCTAGTATTGTGGGACGGTTTATTAGACATCGGGAATGTCGGGATTGGCTGAGAATTTAGAATTTCCCAAAATACCCCTTTAGTGCTTTTTATGTTATTTTAGTGTGAAGGGGCAAAATGGTCATTTTTCCCCATTGTTAGTTTGTCATTTAGTGGACTTTATTTGGTTAATTATATGGTATTAATTGAAATGTGTTAGCTGAATATAAGGTTTGATTTGCATGATTTTTCCTTTATTTCAAAATTAGAAAAGCTAGAAACTTTAAAAGAAAAACAAAACCTCTCTTTCTCTCTTTCCTTCTCTCTCTTTCGGTTTTGAGCAGCTGGGTTTTGGGGGAATTCTTCTTGGATTTCAAGCTCTTTTAGCAAGAATTTGTGATCTCTTGTTGTTGGTATGTTCCTCTAGCTTTATTTTAAGTTTTCTTGAATTTTTGATGAAAAAGATGATGTTTTGCATGCTTAGTTGAGTTGACATTGCTGCTGTGTTTTTGATGTTGTTTCTAAAGTTTAAAGCATGATTATTTGAGTTGAATTGAGCTGCTGGTAGTGCATGATTAGTGGTGTTGTTTAAAGTTATGGATTTTCTATTCAAAAGCTTAAGTTTCAAAGAGAAATTTTCGAAATTGGTGGCTGTAGTTGTTGCATGAGTTAGAGATTGTTTTTTGCAGCTTTGTTATGCATGAATATGTAATTTTAATCAAGGTTTGATGCTTGTAGGTGAGCTTTAACAAAGTTTGAGTTTGAAACTCAAAACTTGGAGTTCACATGGGATTTTTAATATCTGTGTGTTCTGGGCTGTTTTAGTGCTTTGGATTTGTTCTTTAGGGTATTTGGAATAGGTCTGGAATTTTTGGTATGGTTTGGAATTGATTTGAGCAAAGTGTGAATTGTTGAATGTTTCCTGCGAGGAACCGGAATTCTTGTTGTGCATTGAGAATTCCGGGTGGGGTTCTGAAATTCCCACAACCGGAATTCTGATTGGGCAACCGGTCTGCCGGTTGGGTGATTTTCAGGAACCCTAGATTTTCTCGTTTTTATGTTATTTGGGGTATTGCCATGCTTTTTATCGATAGGGAAACTTTAGTTCCTAGTTTAAGTCCTCGGGAAGTTATTTAGCGTATCACTTATAGTATTGTGATTGTTATGGTTTAGGAGCCTGTAAACTGCCGCACAGTTTGTTGCAGTCAGGTTGACCGGCACACCTGAATTCGGAATTGAGGTAAGATTAGTATAACAGTATGAATATGTATTACATGTTCAGCGTGCTTGTAGGAAGCCTGTTAGATTGCATTAGATATGTATGTTGGCTTTGAACCATCCGACTATGTCACATCGGTACAGGCTAGAGTATGACTAGCAGCTGGAGTAGGACCAGTGTACCGAGTATAGGCTGACACTGTATGACATCGGTACAGGCTAGAGTAGGACTAGCAACTGGAGTATGACTAGTGTACCGAGTATTGGCTGATACTAGGGCTGGTGGTTCTGTACTATTTGACGTATCACATCGGCACAGGCTAGAGTATGACTAGCAGCTGGAGTATGACCAGTGTGCCGAGTGTAGGCTTATACTGTAACACATCTGTACAGGCTAGAGTATGACTAGCAGCTAGAGTATGACCAGTGTACCGAGTATAGGCTGTTACTTGTCATTAGTACCGTCTTATGAACGTTCAGGACTCAGTATCGTGTGGGACACGGCAGTTAGGGTTATGGTCTGGGATATGGGCGTCTGATCATAACTCGGAATTTATGTATGATATTTGATTATCCTTTTCTTACTGAGTCTGTCGACTCACAGTGCTATGTTTATGTGTAGGTAAGGGCAAGGCTAAGGCTGAAGGACCGTGAGAGTGAGCCGGTGAAGATTGTACATGTCGGGGCGGTTAGGCCTGGAGCGTACGATCCTCGGGACAGCAAGGCTATTTTTGTAATTAGTCGCTAGGCGACAAGTATTTTGTATAGTTAGTGAATTTTTGTAAAATGTTTTGTAATCGGGATCCCGAGTATTTTTGTATAAATATTTTATAAGTTTAATTAAAAATCAAAATTTTTAATTAATCACTATTTCCATAAACCTCTTTGATTAGCGACGAGCTGCACAGTATGTTTAAAAATCACGTAATACGCCTATGCTAGTTAGGGTGTTATAGGGATCTTCTCTCCAAGTGTACATCTACCTAGTCGGCATTGGGTGCAGCAGAATATTTTACCAGGATCTCAGGCGAGAAGGGAGTTCCTGTTGGAAATATTTTACCAGGATCTAGATTTACTACCAAGTATGTTTCATTAACATCCTAATATGAATTCTAAAACAATGAAATAAACACATATAAAGTTCAAGAAACCTTACATTGGGTGCAGCAGAATATAAGGACTCCTTCCATTCAGATCTCTAGCCCTTGATTCCTTTCTGTAGTAGAGCATTATCAAGATCTGAATCTGGATCTCTTTCTCTCCTTCCTTTGATGCTGATTCTCCTTCTTGTTGTTTGGATTCTCCTACAGTCTTACACACTATGATTGAGATACCACTTGATGTGTGTGGCACTACTCTATCACTCAAGGAATTTCGAAACTGAAGAGAGGAAAAGAGAGAGAGGGTGGCGCAGGGCTTTTTCTGAAAGGAACAATATGCAAAGTCATGAGTTTCCTAAAGCCAATACTTTCTATTCATAGAATTCCATCTAGGTTTAGGTTAGAATTGTATGGCATTAAAATAATGGAAAAATAAATGGTAAAGGGCTTGCATAGTGGGCGGCCATATAAGGAAATTGGGCCTTGTTGTCGAGTGAATTTCGCAACACCAAATTATATGATATTATTAGTGAGAAGAAGCAATTTACGTGAAAAGACAAGTGCGAGTACTCAACTCGGAATGAGAAATAATTAAGAAAAGCTGGAAAATAACAATGAGACAGAGAATTATAGTGGTTCAGTAGGATTATGGTCTGCTTAGTCCACTGTCGCAAGAGATTCGTAGGTGCCATTTCACGGTGGACCACCCCTCTATATACAAAGCTGGTGTCCGATGAGTTATACAAGGATTGCATCCGTTTTTACACATTGAATTACAATAATTAAACTAAGCAACGTTAACATTAATAAATGAATGACAGTTACTACGTTCATCAACGTGTGCGTCTTCCGAATCTGCGAGTTGACTGTTCATATTCCGATGTACAACTCGCAGGGTTATCATTATGTTTAGGATGTTTGTGTCCTTAGGTAGTCGCTTCTTGTAGACATCGTGTGTCGAGCTGATAGAACCTAGACATGCGAGTCTATATTGCATTATAAAGGCTGTAGGGTTCTTAAGACCAACTCGTATTTACAGAGAATCGTTCTCCTGGTGTATACAAGGACAAGAGGAGGATGATCGCATATATTCGATATATGCGATCGACTCTCTTGTCTCGGATGCGATTAGACTTCGGTCATGCTCGGCGCCTCTCGCTGGTTATACCTTAAGCGAGGTTTAAAACTTCGAGGAATCCCTCAGGGACATCTCAGCTTTCTGTGGAAAATCTGAGTATACGTGTCCTTTTAGTAGGGGTCTGGTCTCGAGTTTCTAGGTGAGAGAAATCTCACTATAACACACGTCCCTAGTTTCGCGATGTGACAAGTGCAGTCACAAGGGAAACTATATTCGAGAGACAGGTGAAAGGTTGTCACGAGGAGGTGACCTTTGGTTGTCCCTTCGAGGGTTTCGAAAAATGACGGCTATAATCATTACTTTTATTACATTTATGGTGCCACGTCACAAAACTCTTTGGTTTCTGTGTAGGCGTGGCCATCTCTGGCCGTTGGATTGGGCGACTCTAGGCATTCCAACTGCCACGTGTCGTGATCCCAATTAATGAGGGATTTGGGTATTTAAACCCCCTGATTCGAACCAAAAATCCCCATTTTCCCTCATTTTCCTTCAACTCCCTTAACTTCTTTGTTCCTTCACTCTCAGAGAAACCACTAAGAAAAATTTCCATAAATTGCCCAGATTTTCGCCTTTCTTCGTGGGTTCTTCTTGATTTTGCATTGCTTTCAAGGGGCGATTCGTGGTAACAGATTTGGCAAAGAAAAAGGTTAGTTTTTGAATCTTCACCGTGCTTCGTTTTATGTTTGAGTGGGGACTGTATTTTCTGGGTTTTTAGTGTGCATGAGGATTGTTTAAGGATGAATGTTTATAGATGGTATGCATGAGGCTATGTTTTTTAGGTAAAAAATCTGGGTAACTTCATAGAATATGACCTGTAAGTTGGCATAACCGCATACGATATACTTGAATAGGCACTGTTTCACGCTTTGAATACTCGCGGGTATTCAGATGAACAATTCGAATACTCGCATATTGATAAGATTTACTTACTTTTGATTGTTGGCTAGATCTTTTAGGATTTTATATGCTGTGAATTAAGTCGCGAGAGCATTAACCGAGTTTCGAAATGGTGGGTGTGTCATAGTATTCTAATGGGCATATACGCGGTTATATGTCCCTTGAGATACTGTGATACACCCAGCCATTTGTGACATGCGTTAATGTTCTAATTGAGCGTACTCTTTGGCTGGTAGATATTCTCGAAACGGTCGGAGTACCTCAGTAACTTCAGGGTCATGCTTGAAAACGCATGCCCCTTGAGTCACTGAGTTTCTCCCAGCCGTTTCTGGAGGTATATCGCTTGGCCCAGGATGCGTGACTTATTCGCATTTTTAGTATTATCTCTACTCGCATATTGATGGGGTGGTCAGCATTCGCAAGGATGCTGACAATTCTATCAAGTGCGACTTTGTAGTTTAATGCGGGTGAGATCACTTATTTTGCTTTCACACATTCACCACACTGAAAAGATCTTCTATCTTTCAGATGAGCGACCTGTCGGATAATCAACTTCTCGGCTCGGGAGGCCACGCATTCGATGGTGACGAGGACCAGGAGGAAGATAGTTTTCTCCCAGCTTCGATCTCAGAGGAGGACATCGCGCCTACCCTAGGCATAGAGCTAGGTCCAATGTCCTCTTCGGACATAGAGAAAATGGTGCAAGAGCTCGCTGAGCCTGGGACCATTGATATTCGAGACAGCGAGTCCACGGTGTCAGCCCACGACTACCTTATTCATTCGAGGCATGCACCTGATGTCGAGGTCGAGGAGACACACGATGACTGGACGGCCCCAGCTCGCGAATCAGGCGATGAAGAGGAAGAGGCAGAAGGGAGCGGTACTGACTCGGTCGATGACACCCAGCTGAACGAGCCTTTCTCGTGCAAGGATTTGGTTTCGAGGGTTACCAAATCAGACCTTACCACCTTTACGAGGCTGAACCTACTGTGACTTGCGTCTTTACATCCTAAGCCAACTCAGAGGGCGCACCTTCCTTTTACAAATCCTGCGGTTATCCACACAGAGGATGTGGTAATCTCAATACCCATTCTCCGATGTGGGGTATCAGTTCCTTTCCATCCTTTTATCGCGGCTATACTCAAACGATATGATGTATCACCTTTCCAGTTAACTCCCAATAGTTATCGCACCACCCTGGCTTTTAACGCGATGTATATGGAGTATGTTCATAGGGCTCCCTCGGTAGAAGAGTTCAGCTACTTCTACGATATAAAAAGTGTAGGCCTTCACAATGGATTCTATTGCTTTAGCAAATGGGCGACTTCTGAAATTAACGGGGTAGAAGGAATGGTATCTAACATGGGAGATTGGAAATCGAAGTGGTTCTACATCTTCAAAGTCGCAGGGATTAGAACTGATTTTAACCGTAGACCTAGTACGTCGCGTGTTTTCTGACTTAGACATTTTTCTAAGTTGCTTTGAGCTTTTAATCTGACTTGCTCTTTTCTTTTGGTCTTCGCACATAGACCGTCTCGTCCCACACTCGACGCGACTCGCAGAGAAACAGCAGAAATTCTTGGAAGCCTTCCTGTACAAGATCGCGCCTGGCGAAGATTATGTACGACTGCTAAGCTAAGCGAACATGAACTGATTCTGGAGAACGCGATTCTTTGGAGAGAGCCGTTGTATAAGGAACCTTCTGAAAAGCAGCAAGAGCGAATTGATAAACGCCTTTCTAAGCAAACTCCGCGACCATCATCAGGTATTTTATGGCTTACGCAAACTTAAGGTGTTGGAATTTTATCCCTAGTTATATTAACCCTTGTTGTTTTCTGTAATCGCAGAAATGACCTTCCTAAAGTCCGCTCCTATGCTCAACTGCAAATTGAAAACTGGGACAGCATCGACCTCTCCGATTACATCCCATAAGAGGAAAAGCCATGTGGTTGTCACTCCTGCCGCAGATTCCTCCAAGAGGCCTACTAAGGGTGTTCAAGACAAAGGGAAGAAGGTCGTGATCGATCAAGCGGCTCGAGCTCGTCATGTGCTGTACCTTCAGGAGAGGTTTGTCAGCGATGAGTTTTTGTCGAAGATTGACAAATCATCTTCAGAAGAGTTGCTTCCTCGTGCTGCGGAGTTAGCTTCGCAGTTCATGGCTACGTTTGCAAAGGCTTTTGCTGTAGGGCCCAAAGAAGTTGAAATCGCGAAGAAGCATATTGCTCAGCTTCAAGAAGACATTAAGAAGCTGAAGTAGGATGCGTCTTCCAAAGCCAAGGAAGTAGAGGAACTTCGTAAGGCCAAGGAGCAGGTCGAGCTTGAAGCCAAGGCGAAGATTGAAAAGATGTCTCGCGACCTGGAAATTTAGAAGGAGAACGGCAAGAAATAGTACGACCAGGCGGTTTTAGACTAAATCTATACTACTCTTTCCAAGATTCCAGACTTCGACTTCTCGATTCTTGGAGCAGAAGCCGCAGAAATGGCCGAGGCTTTTCGCGGTATGTCACCCACACCAACTCAAGGTGGTGGAGGGAACATTCTCGAGGAGACTGAAGTCGCGGAGGTGGAGGAGGTCGAGAACGAGGTGGCCAATAAAGGCGCGGATGAATCTGTTCCTGCTGCTCCCAACGCTTGATTTTTCTCTTCTATGTTTGAACTATTTTTCTTTTGAATTTGCTAGTTAGTTTTTTATGCGGTACAGGGGTACTCACACTCTGTACTTAGACATATTTGCAATTTATTTTGGACAAATTCATATCCTCGCGGGGATAATTAATGTTTAACATTTTCGCAGTACACGGGTACTCGCATTTTTTTTATATACATACATTCGACTTTAATTACAGCTTGGTGTAATAAGTAGAAAATTTTACAAGACTTGACAAAATTTGTTTAAACTTGAAGAATTAACAAATATGAGGCATTTCCTTTATATAATCAATAGTACATTATGGCATATATACTCCCCTATACTTAGGATTTTTTTATAAAAAAATGTCTAAGTATAAGTACAATGCGAACATAATTTAATAATGGGAGTACTATTGATAATATAATTTTAAGCTTTCGCCATTCCAAGCTCGTGGAATCGCAGTACCATCGAGTGCTGCAAGTCGGTATGTGGCGTCACCTATTTTTTCTGCGATGAGATATGGTCCTTCCAAATTATCTCCAAAGACCCCATGCGCTAGGTTCTTGGTATTTGGCATTACTCTTCTAAGGACCAAGTCTCCTGCTCGCAGGACTTTTACTTTTACCTTAGAGTTAAAGTGTCTTGCAGTTCGCCGCTGGTAAGCCGCATTTTTTAAGTGTGCTTGATCGCGTTTTTCTTCCAGAAGATCAAGGTAGAGTGACTGCTTCTCTTCGTTCTGCGAGATGTTGAAAACATCTCTGTGTAGGGAACCTGCCCCAATTTCAACTGGCACCATGGCCTCGCACCCGTAGGAAAGCGAGAAGGGTGTTTCGCCAATTGTGGATCGAGGAGTTGTATTATAAGACCACAGGACTTGCGATAACTCGTCTGGCCAAGTCCCTTTACGTTCTTCTAGTCTCCCTTTAATGGTGTGTTTTATTATTTTGTTAACAACTTGAGTCTGTCTGTTGCTTTGCGGGTAAGCAACTGCGGAGAACGCCTTTTTGATTCCCAGATCGTCACATAGTTGTCGCATCTCTTTACAATCGAATTTTTTTCCATTGTCTGAAATGAGTTTGTATGGAATACCAAATCGACAAATTATGGAGTTATAGACAAACTCGCGCAATTTAGTTGCTGTGATGGGTGCGAGTGCTTTGGCTTCGGCCCATTTCGTGAAATAGTCTACTGCAACTACCGCATATTTGACTCCGCCTTTCCCTTTAGGTAGCTCGCCTATTAAGTCAATCCCCCATACTGCAAAGGGCCATGGACTTGTGATAGAATGTAGGTTACTCGGAGGTTGGTGGGTATATATGGCTATTCGCTGGCACCTGTCGCATTTCTTCGCAAATGCGAGAGCATCTTGTCGCAAGGTTGGCTAGTAATACCCTTGTCACATAATTTTTAATGCAAGGGAGTTACCTCCGGTATGATTGCCGCAAATCCCCCCGTGTACCTCACGGAGTATATAATCGCAATCTTCCCCGCTGATGCATTTGAGTAGCGGTTGACTAAAACTTCTGCGATACAACCTTTGATCATACATTACATAACAGGCGGCTCGTTGTCACAGCTTCCTTGCTTCTACCTTGTCATCGGGCCAGACGCCCTTTTCCAGATTTGCGACGATTGGAGTAATCCAGGTGACGTCCTGAACGGTATCTATCTCCATGATCATTTCACGATTTATAGTTGGGTGAGCTAGTACATCTACCGAAATTACATCGAGCAATTCGGCTTCTCTGGTTGAGGCCAAACGGGCCAATGCGTCTGCGTGTGAATTCTGAGCACGCGGTATTTGAGACACAATTACTTTTTTGAATTTCTGTATTAGCTCGCATACAATGGCTAAATACTTAACCAATCTCTCGCCTCTTGCCAGATATTCTCCATTCACATGACACACCACGATTTGGGAGTCGCTAAAAGCTTGAAGATACTCGACTTTCATCTCGAGAGGGAGTTTCAATCCTGCGATTAATGCCTCGTACTCGGCTTCATTGTTTGATGCAGAAAATTCAAAACAAGCAGCATGTACCTTAAAATTGCTAGGACTGATTAATAAGACTCCGCTACCAGAACCCTCGCTATTTGAGGCTCCGTCGATGTACAATGTCCACAGTTCGCTATTCGCTATAGCGATGTCACTTTTGTCTTGTATGAGTGCTACCTCGGTGCTGGGGAATTCAAGGATAAAATCTGCTAGGGCTTGCCCCTTGATCGCAGTTCTTGGTTTATACTTGATGTCGAATTGACTCAACTCCATCGCCCATTTCAATAACCTCCCCGATGTTTCTGGTTGCCTTAAGGGGTAGTTTGTCAAAACTTCAATACTGTGAGCCTTGAAATAACGATAAAGGGAAGAAGGGAGTTGATTTCAGATGTGCATTTTTTCCATCTTTTTAGGCCTTCAATGCCTATATAAAGGGAAGAAGGGAGTTGATTTCAGCAAGAAATTTCAGAGAGAAAAATAGAAGGAATACAGATACAAAGTGGAGAGATCAACTGCAATATTGGAGGCATTCATCAGGGTTTTCAACATTCTTCTCTTCTCTATTTTCATCTCTTTTCTTAAAGTTAATATGTGTAATTGTGCTACAATGAACATGAGTAACTAAACACTTTATTAGGGTTAGATGGATATTATTTTACATTGTTTATGGTTTTAATATGATTTATTTTCCCCCTAATTTCTATGTATTCTATTTTATTTGTGCTTAATTACTTTTAATTGCCTGATCACAAATTATTTGTCTATGAGTTTGATGCGAGATCTGAGAAGTGAGTGTCAAATATGCTATAGTAAAATAGAACTGAATTTCGATATAGGACGAGAGTACCTATATGGTTTAGATAGCTTATAGGGTTTTTATGCTTAATGCTTGTTGCATGTTAAATTTATCACGAGAGTAGAAAGTTTACATGTAATTGAGATTTATATATCTGAGAAGACTATAAATTACCTTAGTAAACCTGCTATTGCATAGAAATTAACATTAGGAAAATAATCATAATAGGCCATAATCAATAGAAATAATTGAAATCGAAGCCCTAGTTTTTATTAACTGTCAAATTTCTTAAATAGTTGTTTCTTACTAGTTTCTTATTTTTAATTCTTTCTTTATTTTTATTTAACCAAATAGAAGTAAAAGTTTAATTTTAACGTACATAACTACACTCCCTGTGGGATCGACCTCACTCCTGGTGAGTTTACTACTTATAACAATACGTACACTTGCGTGTGAAAAATATCGCAACAAGTTTTTGGCGCCGTTGCCGGGGATTGTTAGTTAATATTATTAAAAATTAAATTTTGTTCTAATTTGGTTTTTCTTCTTAGTTTTAGTATTAAATTTGTTGTTTCAAATTTTTATCTTTTTATAACTAATTTAGTTATATGTTTTTTAATTTTACTAATGTTTTACTGATGAGTTTGACCTGAAAGATAAATCCAGATGCTATACCTTGAGGATTTTGCCCAACAACACAATGAGCCATTCTATTCTACTTGGAGGAGATTTAAAGAGCTTGGAGAGAGATGTTATCCCACTTTCTCAAGTGGATGTTTTACGTGGCTCTTCTATAATGGACTTAATGATGAAACAAGAAGCTGGGTTTATTATGGAGCAAAGGCAATTGGAGCCCCTCTATTAATGAGAGGTTATGATGTAATTAATCTGTTGAATAATATGGCAGATTTTGATTACGACTGGCATTGGGATCCATCACTTCAGGGTTGGAGTCACCAATACCCACCTTATTGCCCAAATTCATCTCAACAATCTAAAAAAGAGGACCAACTACTAGCACTTCTACAATCACTTCCAGGAGAGATTAATCGCTTAACTGACATGGTGAGATCCTTATGTGATAATTTAGTGGCTCATGATTCAGAATGTAATAACTCCAATAATTAAAGTTATGAGAGTTATTGCTACAATGAAGAAGGGTCATTAGTTGAATACAAGGAAGATAATGAGCCTACAATTGAAGATCAAGATCCTCGTGAAGAGGACCTCAATGAACCTGAAATCACAAGCAAGGTTATGGATAGCCACGTGGAGAGTGAGCAACAAGAAGAAAGGTTGTTAGATGAAAGTGTAGATATTGTGATATTGGAGGATGAGGAAGCACATGACATCATTGATTCAACTTCATCAATGATATTGACTAATAAACCACCAATGAATCCATCTATTTCATCAACACCATATTATATCCTCTACAAGCTACGAAAGGCTTCTCCCCAAGCTCATCATCCAAAGTCTTATGTTGTTGGTGCTGACTTTTGTTCAAACTCATCGCTTGCCAAGCTTGAAGGCAAGTACAATAACAATTTTCAAGTTGTCTTGCATGACGCTTATTACGGGCGTCAACCGCTTGTTGATGTGGCGCTCAGGTAAATTTCCTTTCCTTTTTCTTTAATGTCACATTGGGGACAATGTGTCACTTTAGTTTGGGGGTGACTTAATTTTTATTTTTATTTGAGTTTTATGACTTTTAATTTTCAGTTTTTAGTTTTTTATTGTTTTGAGTCGATTTTCTTAATATGAGTCAATCTGAAAGTAGGTAGATAGCATGATTTGAAAAGTTTATTTATTTTTTTCGAAAATTCGTGTGCTTGGTGATATTACATTCTTGACTAATTTTAATTTTATACTTAAAAGAACATAGAATAATATTAAGTAATTTTCTAGTAATTGAATTGATTTATGCCTGCTAAATTGAACATGTGGAAAGTTGTTTAAAATAAATTCTAGAACTTGCTTGCTTGCTATTTGAGGCGAAATAATAAATTATACATGATTAGGAAAGTGATTTAGGCAATTTTTTGGATCGATTGTGCCTTTCAAGCCATCCTTGTAATTTTTATCCTAGTTACCTTTTTTGAGCCTTAACTTATTATTTGTTCTACACATATTGAGCATAAAAAGATAAACCCATGAATATCCACAATTTGACCCTAATCATACCATAAGTAGATCTTTAGTTTGGGAGAATTTAGATGAGAAGTTTGTTGTATGTGTGTGGAAAAGGTATGAAAATTGAGAGAATATAAAAAAATTTGATTGGAAACAACTTGAAAAAAGAAAAGAAAAGAAAAATCTGACAATCAGTGTCAAATTTAGAAAAAAAAAATAAATATAAAGTTGTTACAATTTTGTTGAAAAAAAATTAAATATCTCTCAAGTAATTAGAAAAATGGGTATTGGGATTGTGTGAAAAATATTTTGGGTGACATGATTGGAGAAGCTTATGGTATAGACAAGCCTAAATGACCATTTCAACTACCTTTACCCTAAGCCTAACATTACAAGCCTAGAAAGACCTTATTATTCTTAGTTGTGCATTAATCTATATTAGTGGAAAGTGGTAAGTATTGCAAGCGTATAGAATTTTGGGTTAGTTGATTGATGATTGTAATTGGCATGCATAAAGTGGTTTAATTGTTAGTTAACTGCATTATATGGTTTTATGAGCTAAATGAAAATAAATTGAAATCTGTCAAGGGTGTAATTGAACTGAAATTCTGGATTATATGCATAAGTGAATTTTTTTTCATAATCATGTTATTGAAGCTACTTAAAAATACTCATGTTTTGGAGATTGACTTGTTTAATGTTTATTTAGTGTCGTACTCGAGGACGAGTAAAAGCTTAGTTTGGGGGAATTTGTTAAGTTATTTTTAGTATTAATTTTAGATTAAGTTTAGTATATTTTTAATTGAGTTTTAATCGTGTCTGGAGCATTTTACGCTTGTTAACTTTTATTTGTGCAGATTTAAAATAGAAGAAGATTAGAAAAATATCAGAGAAAAAGATGGGAAAAAGATAAAAATATCATGATATTTAAAATAGAGAAAATTTTACAAGGAAATAAAGCCGAAAATTTAAGCCTGAATTCGACGATGTTTTGATTAGATTTTGGAAAAGGTAAAAACATGAGAGTTCTAGATCTCTCTTTTATCTTTCCGGAACATCTTGAATCGTCCGATTCCGAGCAATATCGAGAGAGTTATTGCCAAAATACTATCAGTCGATGCAGTAGGAAAAATATCTCGTTTGAGGTTTACCAAAAATTTAAATTCGAATTGGAATTTAAACATGTGCGTTTTTTCCATCTTTTTAGGCCTTCAATGCCTATATAAAGGGAAGAAGGGAATTGATTTCAGCAAGCAATTTCAGAGAGTAAAACAGAGAGAATACAGATACAAAGTGGAGAGATCAACTACAATATTGGAGGCATTCTTCAGGGTTTTCAACATTCTTCTCTTCTTCTCTTCTCTATTTTCATCTCTTTTCTTAAAGTTAATATGTGTAATTGTGCTACAATGAATATGAGTAACTAAACACTTTATTAGGGTTAGATAGATATTGTTTGACATTGTTTATGGTTTTAATATGATTTATTTTCCCCCTAATTTCTATGTATTCTATTTTATTTGTGCTTAATTACTTTTAATTGCCTGATTACAAATTATTTGTCTATGAGTTTGATGCGAGATCTGAGAAGTGAGTGTCAAATATGCTATAGTAAAATAGAACTGAATTTCGATATAGGAGGAGAGTACCTATATGGTTTAGATAGCTTATAGGGTTTTTATGCTTAATGCCTGTTGCATGTTAAATTTATCACGAGAGTAGAGAATTTACATTTAATTGAGATTTATATATCTGAGAAGACTATAAATTACCTTAGTAAACCTGCTATTGCATAGAAATTAACATTAGGAAAATAATCATAATAGGCCATAATCAATAGAAACAATTGAAATCGAAGCCCTAGTTTCTATTAACTATCGATTTTCTTAAATAGTTGTTTCTTACTAGTTTCTTATTTTTAATTCTTTCTTTATTTTTATTTAACCAAATAGAAGTAAAAGTTTAATTTTAACGTACATAGCTACACTCCCTGTGGGATCGACCTCACTCCTGGTGAGTTTACTACTTATAACGATACGTACACTTGCGTGTGCAAAACATCGCAACAAGTTTTTGGCGCCGTTGCTGGGGATTGTTAGTGAATATTATTAAAAATTAAAATTTTGTTCTAATTTTGTTTTTCTTCTTAGTTTTAGTATTAAATTTGTTGTTTCAAATTTTTATCTTTTTATAACTAATTTAGTTATATGTTTTTTAATTTTACTAATGTTTTACTGATGAGTTTGACCTGAAAGATAAATCCAGATGCTATACCTTGAGGATTTTGCCCAACAACACAATGAGCCATTCTATTCTACTTGGAGGAGATTTAAAGAGCTTGGAGAGAGATGTTATCCCACTTTCTCAAGTGGATGTTTTACGTGGCTCTTCTATAATGGACTTAATGATGAAACAAGAAGATGGGTTGATTATGGAGCAGAGGCAACTGGAGCGCCTCTATTAATGAGAGGTTATGATGTAATTAATCTGTTGAATAATATGGCAGATTTTGATTACGACTGGCATTGGGATCCATCACTTCAGGGTTGGAGTCACCAATACCCACCTTATTGCCCAAATTCATCTCAACAATCTGAAAAAGAGGACCAACTACTAGCACTTCTACAATCACTTCCAGGAGAGATTAATCGCTTAACTGACATGGTGAGATCCTTATGTGATAATTTAGTGGCTCATGATTCAGAATGTAATAACTCCAATAATTAAAGTTATGAGAGTTATTGCTACAATGAAGAAGGGTCATTAGTTGAATACAAGGAAGATAATGAGCCTACAATTGAAGATCAAGATCCTCGTGAAGAGGAGCTCAATGAACCTGAAATCACAAGCAAGGTTATGGATAGCCACGTGGAGAGTGAGCAACAAGAAGAAAGGTTGTTAGATGAAAGTGTAGATATTGTGATATTGGAGGATGAGGAAGCACATGACATCATTGATTCAACTTCATCAATGATATTCACTAATAAACCACCAATGAATCCATGTATTTCATCAACACCATATTATATCCTCTACAAGCTACGAAAGGCTTCTCCCGAAGCTCATCATCCAAATTCTTATGTTGTTGGTGCTGACTTTTGTTCAAACTCATCGCTTGCCATGCTTGAAGGCAAGTACAATAACAATTTTCAAGTTGTCTTGCATGACGCTTATTACGGGCGTCAACCGCTTGTTGATGTGGCGCTCAGGTAAGTTTCCTTTTGTAAAGATTGCTTAGTTTAATTTGGAAATTAGCAGTTAATCACGTTTAATTATGAAAATTATTTATAGCTATTTAAATAATTATTATACTGTTATTATTGAATTCAGAGATGCATTTTTATGTCATGTAGTAGTTTTCATAATTGTGCATTCCGGTGCCCTGTATTTTGGAACTCGGTGTTTGGCTTAGTAAAATCACAACTTAGTATGTTAGTAGTTTGGGACGGTATATTAGACATTGGGAATGTCGGGAATGGCCGAGAATTTAGAATTTCCAAAAATACCCCCTTTAGTGTTAGTTATGTGATTTTAGTGTGAAGGGGAAAATGGTCATTTTGCCCCATTGTTAGTTTGTCTTTTTGTGGCTTTATAATTGAAAAATAAATGTTATTTGATTTTAATTGTTGGCTGAAGGGAATAAATGATCCTTGTTATTTTCATTTTTACAAAGTTTGAAATTAATTAGAAAATTTGAAAAGAAAAGCAAAACTTTTTCTCTCAAATCTCTCTCTATACTTCGGCCCTCTTGGAGCAGCAAGAAGCTGGCCATTTTCTTGGGATTTTCTTGTGATTTCATCTCTTATTTAGGCTCAATTCAAGCTAGGTTAGCTCCTCTTCTTTTCTTCTTCAAGATTGTTGAATTTTGATGAAAATAGTGTAATGCATGCATGATAATTTGAGGTTGTTGCTGCTGTGATTTTGTTTTTAATTTCTGAGATTTAAACATGTTTATTACAGGTTAATTAAGCTACTTGTGGTGCTTGATAGTTAGGTTGTTTGAAGTTATGAATTTTCCATGCTAAAGTTTTGTTTTCAAAGAGAAATTGTGTGAATTTGTGGTTGTAGTGTTTGCATGAATTAGGGTTAGTTTTCTGCAGTGCTATTATGCTTGAATATGAGTTTGAATCATGGTTTGGATGCATGTTAGTTGTTATTAACCAAGTTTGAGTTTGGAACTCAAAGCTTGGGCTTTAATGGTGATTTCCATTTCTGTACTTTCTGGGCTGTGTTGATGCTTTAGAAATGTTCTAGGGGTTATTTAGAACAGGTCTGGAAGGTTTGAGGTTGTTTGGATTAGATTTGAGCATTGTGTGAATTTTTGAAGTTCTGCCTGCGAGGAACCGGAATTCCGATTGTGCATCCGGAATTCCGGATGGGGTTCTGAAAATTCCCAGAACCGGAATTCCGGTTGGGCAACTGGTCTACCGGTTGGGTGATTTTCTGAAACCCTAGTTCTCCTCGTTTTTATTTTATTTGGGGTATTTCCATGCTTTTTATCGATAGGGAAACTTTTAGTTCCTAGTTTAAGTCCCCGGAAAGTGATTTAGCGTATCACTTATAGTGTTTTGATTTTTATGGTTTAGGAGCCTGTAATCCGCCACGCAGATAGTTGCAGTCAGGTTGACCGGCACACCTAAATTCGGAATCCAGGTAAGATTAGTATAACAGTATGCATACGTAGATTACATGTTTAGCGTGCATGTAGGAAGCCTGTTAGATTACATTAGATATGTATGTTGGCTTCGAACCATCCAACTATGTCACGTCGGTACAGGCTGGAGTATGACCAGCAGCTGGAGTATGACCGGTTCGACCGATTAGGCTCACACTGTATCATGTCGGTATAGGCTGGAGTATGACCAGCAGCCGGAGTATGACCGGTTCGATCGATCATGCTGATACTGTAACACGTCGGTACAGGCTGGAGTATGACCAGCAGCCGGAGTATGACCGGTTCGACCGATCAGGCTGTTACTTGTCAATAGTACCGTCCTTATGAACGTTCAAAACTCGATACCGTGTTGGACACGGTAGTTAGGGGGACTCAGTATCGTGTTGGACACGGCAGTTAAGGATATGATCAGGGGTATGGGCGTCTGATCATGACCAGGATTTATGTATGAGTATTATTATGCTTTTCATACTGAGTCTGTCGACTCACAGTGCTATGTTTATGTGTAGGTAAAGGCAAGGCTAGAGCTGATGGACCGTGAACAAGCCTATGAAGATTGTACATGTCGAGCGGTTAGGCCTGGAGCGTACGATCCTTAGGACAGCAAGGCTATTTTTGTAATTAGTCGCTAGGCGACAAGTATTTTATATAGACAGTAAACTTTTGTAAATGATTTTGTAATCGGGATCCCGAGTCTTTTGTGTAAATATTTTATAAGTTTAATTAAAAAGCAAAAATTTTAATTAATCACGTTTTCCATAAATCTCGTTGATTAGCAACGAGCTGCACAGCATGTTTAAAAATCACGTAATACGCCTTTGTTAGTTAGGGTGTTACAATTTGGTATCAGAGCCGCCAGGTTGTCTTCCGAAGATCGTCACGACATGTACAATCATCATCAGCAGTTAGCTCGTTCCACGGTTCAGTAAGCCTTTATTGCTTTGGTAGTTTATTTATTTATTTTATGAATAAGAAAAGCCTGATAAGAAGCATGTTAGTAGCCTGATAGTAGAATAGGCGCATGTTTCGTTTTTAATTTCCAAATTAAGCGGCATTAGTAAGCTCTCCTTGAATACGACCTGATATGCCAACTCTTGGTTTCGCAGGCGGTTCTGACTAGATGGACGCCAGGCGGACTACCAGGAGCCAGGGCAATTCAGTGGGGTCGAATCAAGGTCAGGGAGCTCAATTTCCCCCGCCAGCTAGGGGCTGAGGTAGAGGTCCACGGGGCAGGGCTCGTGGTCGGGGTGTTGAGAACCCGCCACAGGCTGCCCAGGCTCCTCAAGCCGATTAGGGAGCCCAGAATTGGGAGGTTAGGTTTGCTGAGATGCAAGCCTGAATTGAAGAGCAAGACCTCGAGATACAGAGATTGAGGCAGCAGTGCCCGTGCCAGTAGTTCCAGTGGCACCCGCCCCTGCTGCTCAGGCCGAAATAGTTGTGGCGGCCAACAGATTGGAACCTTTGTATGAACGGTTCAGGAAGCAAGCACCTCCGGTCTTTCTGGGAGGTCCGGATGTGATGAAGGCCGAACAGTGGCTGACGGTGATCACCAAAATTCTAAATTTTTTGGGTGTCACCGGTAATGACATATTGGTGTGTGCCACTTTCCAGTTCCAGGAAGACGCTCTTGTCTGGTGGGACATGGTGTCTCGGATTCATGACGTCACCACTATGACCTGGGAAAGGTTCCAGGAACTCTTTAACGCCAAGTATTATAATGAGGCGGTCAGAAGCGCCAAGAGGAAAGAGTTCGCTCACCTGACCCAAGCGTTAGAATATGAGCGTGACCGAGTATACTACTCAGTTTGACCGATTGGTGAGGTTAGCCTCGGGAATAGTGCCAACTGACTTCAGCAAGAAAGAGAAATACCTGGACGGGTTAAATGCGAAGATTAAGCATGATTTGATGATCACCACTGACGACAAGACCACCTATGCTGAGATGGTCGAGAAGGCACTGCGAGCTGAGGGCGCAGTTGGGTGTATGTCGGAGTCAGCTAGTACTCCGGTGAGTGGCGGAGCTCCTACCCCTCCTGCATCAGGCTTTAGCAGGGGGAGTAGTGGTTCGGCCATGGACCAGAAGAGAAGAGCATCCACTGCATCCGGAGGCTCGAGTCAGAACAAGAGGTTTCGGGGGAACCAGAATAGAGGTAGTCGTCCTGGTGGTGCAGAGACCCGGTTCTCCTATCCCGAGTGCCTCAGCTGCAAAAGGCACCATCGGGGTGAATGCTTTCACTGTGGCATGCCCGGACACTTCAAGAGGGATTGTCCCCAACTCCGCTCAGACGCACCGAGGGCTCCGGCGATACCCACTCCAGCTAGGGTGTTCGCCATCACTCAGGCTGATGCAGATGCCAGCCCATCAGTTGTGATAGGTCAGCTTTCTGTTAATAACTCGCTTTACTCAGTACTGTTTGATTCTGGGGCTACACATTCGTATGTGGCAGCCAGAGTCGTTAGTAAATTGGATAGACCGTATGATAGATATGAATCAGGGTTTGGAACCCTATTACCTGGCGGAGAGTTAGTTATCTCCAAAAGGTGGATTAGGTCTATGCCGATCAGAATAGATGGTAGAGAGTTAAGTGCCGATTTGATAGAAATGAGCTTAGTAGAGTTCGATATTATTTTAGGAAATGGATTTCCTATCTAAATATTCGGCGAGTATTGATTGCAAAAGGAAGATGGTGATCTTCCAACCGGAAAGTGAAGAACCATTCGTGTTTGTTGGTTCAGTTCGGGGATCTCGGATCCCGGTGATTTCGGCCATGTCAGCTAGAGAATTATTGCATGGTGGATGCTTAAGGTTTCTCGCCGTGGTAGTGGACACCACTCGGCCAGATACCATTCGGCCAGAGGACATCAGGGTAGTTTGGGAAGTTTTAGACGTTTTTCCCGAAGAGCTTCCGAGGTTACCACCTCAGCGGGAGATTGACTTCGTGATAGATTTGGCACCAGGGGTGGAACCAGTTTCCAAGGCTCCGTATAGAATGGCTCCAGCTGAACTTAAGATTTAAAGATTCATCTCCAAGGGTTGCTTGACATAGGGTTTATCCGGCCTAGTGTGTCACCCTGGGGAGCCCCGGTTTTATTCGTCAAGAAGAAAGATGGAACTATCAGGATGTGCATCGATTACAGAGAATTGAACAAGCTCACAGTGAAGAATAAATATCCATTACCTAGGATCGATGATTTGTTCGATCAGCTTCAGGGGAAGACGGTCTTTTCTAAGATTGATCTCCGCTCGGGTTATCATCAGTTGAGAATCCGAGAGGAGGACATTCCGAAGACAGCTTTCCGGACTAGGTATGGACATTATGAATTCCTGGTTATGTCGTTCGGACTAACCAATGCTCCTGCAGCATTCATGGACTTGATGAATAGAGTATTCAAGGATTTCCTCGATATCTGTGTGATTGTGTTTATCGACGACATCCTCGTGTACTCTCAATCAGAAGAGGAGCATGAGCTACATCTTCAGATTGTACTGCAACGGCTTCGGGAACACAAGCTTTATGCCAAGTTCAAGAAATGCGAATTTTGGCTATCTCAGGTGTCCTTCCTAGGGCACATTGTAAGCAAGGATGGGATCAAGGTGGACCCCGGGTAGATCGAATCCGTCAGGGATTGGCCGAGACCGAAGACAGTGACAGAGATTAGAAGCTTCTTGGGTTTAGCTGGGTACTACCGTAGGTTCGTGGAAGGGTTTTCAAAAATTTCAATGCCCCTAACCGTACTCACAAAGAAGAATCAGCGGTTTGTCTGGTCAGATAAGTGCGAAGCTAGTTTTCAGGAGCTGAAGCAAAGGTTGATTACCGCTCCAGTGCTAGCTTTGCCTTCAGACAATGAGAAGTTTGTAGTTTATTGTGATGCATCCAGACAGGGTCTGGGGTGTGTGTTGATGCAAGCCATCGGGTCATCGCTTATGCTTCCCGACAGTTAAAGGATTATGAACAGCGATACCCGACTCATGATCTAGAGTTGGCCGCGGTGGTTTTTGCTTTGAAGATTTGGCGGCATTACCTTTACGGAGAAAGGTGTGAAAAATATACCGACCATAAAAGTCTCAAGTATTTCTTTACTCATAAAGATTTGAACATGAGACAGAGACGTTGGTTGAAATTAGTGAAAGACTACGATTGTGAGATTCTTTATCACCCTGGTAAGTCCAATGTAGTGGCTGATGCCTGAGCAGAAAGGGTCCCGGGCAAGTAGCTAGTATGGTTCAGATCTCGCCTCAGCTAGCAGAGGATATGGTTAGATCCGGCATTGAGTTTGTCGCAGGTCAGCTTCACAACTTAACGCTGCAATCTGATCTGTTGGAAAGAATTAAAGCCGCTCAGATGACCAATCCAAAATTAATGAAGATCAGAGATGAGATTTTGGCTGGTCAAGCCAGGGATTTCTCAGTGTCAGACAACGGGATGCTTTTGTATAAAGCTAGGGTTTGTGTTCTGAATAGTGTGGAACTCAGGAATGAGATCTTTGAGGAGGCTCATTCTACCCCGTATTCTCTGCATCCCGGCACCACTAAGATGTACCAAGATATTAAACTGTACTTCTGGTGGAGCGGTATGAAGAAGAATTTGGTAGAATTCGTATCGAGATGCCTCACTTGTCAGCAGATCAAGGCTGAACATCAGAGACCAGCAGGGTTGTTGCAGCCTCTAACCCTACCAGAATGGAAGTGGGAAGATATCACAATGGATTTTGTGGTCGGGTTACCTAGGACCACGGGTTTGTTTGATTCCATCTGGGTAGTGGTGGATCAATTTACGAAATCTGCTCATTTTCTGCCTGTTAGAACGACATTTACAGTGGATCAGTTGGCAGAATTGTATGTCAGAGAGATTGTAAGACTTCACGGGGTACCGAAAGTCTATAGTTTCAGATATGGATCCGAAGTTCACCTCCAAATTTTGGTAGAGTTTGCAGCGAGCAATGGGTACAAAGCTGAAATTCAGTACAGCATTCCATCCTCAGACAGATGGTCAGTCCGAAAGGACAATTCAGATATTGGAGGACATGTTGCGAGCCTGTGTTATGGATTTTGAAGGATCATGGAATAAATATCTACTGTTGATAGAATTTTCTTACAACAACAGTTATCAGAGTACGATAGGGATGGCTCCCTATGAACTGTTATACGGTAGGAAGTGTAGGTCTCCCATTCACTGGGATGAGACAGGGGAGAGAAAGTACTTAGGTCCAGAGTCAGTGCAGCGGACCAATGAGGCAATAGAGAAGATAAAAGCTAGAATGCTTGCCTCAAAGAGTAGACAGAAAAGTTATGCAGATCCGAAACGCAGAGATGTTAAGTTCCAAGTAGGGGACCATGTGTTTTTACGGGTATCTCCGATGAAGGGGATCAAACGTTTCAGGAAAAGAGGCAAGTTATGCCCTAGATTTACAGGACCTTTTGAGATTCTCGAGAAGATAGGTCAAGTGGCATACCGGTTAGTGTTGCCTCCAGCTTTATCAGCAGTTCACAACGTATTCCATGTCTCGATGTTGAGAAAATACGTTTCAAATCCCTCTCATATACTCAGTTATGAGAGCCTAGAACTGCAGCCAGATATGTCTTATGAAGAACAGCCAGTGCAGATACTGGATAGAAAGGATAAAGTCCTTCGGAATATGACCATAGCATTGGTCAAAGTTCTCTGGAGAAACAGCAAGGTGGAGGAAGCCACTTGGGAGCTAGAGTCAGATATGAAAGCTCAATATCAACAGTTATTCAGGTTAGATTTTGGGGACGAAATCCTTTTAAGGGGGAATAGTTGTAAAAACCGCTTAGTTTAATTTGGAAATTAGCAGTTAATCACGTTTAATTATGAAAATTATTTATAGCTATTTAAATAATTATTATACTGTTATTATTGAATTCAGAGATGCATTTTTATGTCATGTAGTAGTTTTCATAATTTTGCATTTCGGTGCCCGGTATTTTGGAACTCGGTGTTTGGCTCAGTAAAATCACAACTTAGTATGTTAGTAGTTTGGGACGGTTTATTAGACATTGAGAATGTCGGGAATGGCCGGGAATTTAGAATTTCCAAAAATACCCCCTTTAGTGTTAGTTATGTGATTTTAGTGTGAAAGGGCAAAATGGTCATTTTGCCCCATTGTTAGTTTGTCTTTTTGTGGCTTAATAATTGAAAAATAAATGTTATTTGATTTTAATTGTTGGCTGAAGGGAATAAATTCTCCTTGTTATTTTCATTTTTACAAAGTTGGAAATTAATTAGAAAATTTGAAAAGAAAAGCAAAACTTTTTCTCTCAACTCTCTCTCTCTATTTCGGCCCTCTTGGAGCAGCAAGAGGCTGGCCATTTTCTTGGGATTTTCTTGTGATTTCATCTCTTATTAAGGTTCAATTCAAGCTTGGTTAGCTCCTCTTCTTTTCTTCTTAAAGATTGTTGAATTTTGATGAAAATAGTGTAATGCATGCATGATAATTTGAGGTTGTTGCTGCTGTGATTTTGTTTTTAATTTCTGAGATTTAAACATGTTTATTAGAGGTTAATTAAGCTACTTGTGGTGCTTGATAGTTAGGTTGTTTAAAGTTATGAATTTTCATGCTAAAGTTTTGTTTTCAAAGAGAAATTGTGTGAATTTGTGGCTGTAGTGTTTGCATGAATTAGGGTTAGTTTTTTTGCAGTGTTATTGTGCTTGAATATGAGTTTGAATCATGGTTTGGATGCATGTTAGTTGTTATTAACCAAGTTTGAGTTTGGAACTCATAGCTTGGGCTTTAATGGTGATTTTCATTTCTGTACTTTCTGGGCTGTGTTTATGCTTTAGAAATGTTCTAGGGGTTATTTAGAACAGGTCTGGAAGGTTTGAGGTTGTTTGGATTAGATTTGAGCATTGTGTGAATTTTTGAGGTTCAGCCTGCGAGGAACCAGAATTCCGGTTGTGCATCCGGAATTCCGGATGGGGTTCTGAAAATTCCCAAAACCGGAATTCCAGTTGGGCAACCGGTCTACCGGTTGGGTGATTTTCAGAAACCCTAGTTCTCCTCGTTTTTATGTTATTTGGGGTATTGCCATGCTTTTTATCGATAGGGAAACTTTTAGTTCCTAGTTTAAGTCCCTGGGAAGTGATTTAGCGTATCACTTATAGTGTTGTGATTTTTATGGTTTAGGAGCCTGTAATCCACCGCGCAGATAGTTCCAGTCAGGTTGACCGGCACACCTGAATTCGGAATCCAAGTAAGATTAGTATAACAGTATGCATATGTAGATTACATGTTTAGCGTGCATGTAGGAAGCCTGTTAGATTACATTAGATATGTATGTTGGCTTCGAACCATCCAACTATGTCACGTCGGTACAGGCTGGAGTATGACCAGCAGCCGGAGTATGACCGGTTCGACCGATTAGGCTGACACTGTATCACGTCGGTACAGGCTGGAGTATGACCAGCAGCCGGAGTATGACCGGTTCGACCGATTAGGCTGATACTTAGGTTGGTGGTTCCGTACTAGTTGACGTATCACGTCGGTACAGGCTGGAGTATGACCAGCAGCCGGAGTATGACCGGTTCGACCGATCAGGCTAATACTGTAACACGTCGGTACAGGCTGGTGTATGACCAGCAGCCGAAGTATGACCGGTTCAACCGATCAGGCTGTTACTGGTCAATAGTACCGTCCCTATGAACGTTCAGAACTCAGTACCGTGTTGGACACGGCAGTTAGGGGGACTCAGTATCGTGTTGGACACAACAGTTAGGGCAGGGGTATGCGCGTCTGATCATGACCAGGATTTATGTATGAGTATTATTATGTTTATGTGTAGGTAAAGGCAAGGCTAGAGCTGATGGACCGTGAACGAGCCTATGAAGATTGTACATGTCTTGGTGGTTAGGCCTGGAGCGTACGATCTTCGGGACAGCAAGGCTATTTTTGTAATTAGTCACTAGGCGACAAGTATTATATATAGACAGTAAACTTTTGTAAATGATTTTGTAATCGGGATCCCGAGTCTTTTGTATAAATATTTTATAAGTTTAATTAAAAAGCAAAAAATTTAATTAATCACGTTTTCCATAAACCTCGTTGATTAGCAACGAGCTGCACAACATGTTTAAAAATCACGTAATACGCCTATGTTAGTTAGGGTGTTACACCTTTCCTTTTTCTTTAATGTCACATTGGGGACAATGTGTCACTTTAGTTTGGGTGGTGACTCAATTTTTATTTTTATTTGAGTTTTTTTTTTTTTTGAGTTTTATGACTTTTAATTTTTAGTTTTTAGTTTTTTATTGTTTTGAGTCATTTTTCTTAATATGAGTCAATCTGAAAGTAGGTAGATAGCATGATTTGAAAAGTTTATTTATTTTTTTCGAAAATCCGTGTGCTTGGTGATATTACATTCTTGACTAATTTTAATTTTATACTTAAAAGAACATAGAATCATATTAAGTAATTTTCTAGTAATTGAATTGATTTATGCCTGCTAAATTGGAACATGTGGAAAGTTGTTTAAAATAAATTCTAGAACTTGCTTGCTTGCTATTTGAGGCGAAATAATAAATTATACATGATTAGGAAAGTGATTTAGGCAATTTTTTGGATCGATTGTGCCTTTCAAGCCATCCTTGTAATTTTTATCCTAGTTACCTTTTTTGAGCCTTAACCTATTCTTTGTTCTACACATATTGAGCATAAAAAGATAAACCCATGAATATCCACAATTTGACCCTAATCATACCATAAGTAGATCTTTAGTTTGGGAGAATTTAGATGAGAAGTTTGTTGTATGTGTGTGGAAAAGGTGTGAAAATTGAGAGAATATAAAAAAATTTGATTGGAAACAACTTGAAAAAAGAAAAGAAAAGAAAAATCTGACAATCAGTGTCAAATTTAGAAAAAAAATAAATATAAAGTTGTTACAATTTTGTTGAAAAAAAAATAAATATCTCTCAAGTAATTAGAAAAATGGGTATTGGGATTGTGTGAAAAATATTTTGGGTGAGATGATTGGAGAAGCTTATGGTATAGACAAGCCTAAATGATCATTTCAACTACCTTTACCCTAAGCCTAACATTACAAGCCTAGAAAGACCTTCTGATTTTTAGTTGTGCATTAATCTATATTAGTGGAAAGTGGTAAGTATTGCAAGCGTATAGAGTTTTGTGTTAGTGGATTGATGATTGTAATTGGCATGCATAAAGTGGTTTAATTGTTAGTTAACTGCATTATATGGTTTTATGAGCTAAATGAAAATAAATTGAAATCTGTCAAGGGTGTAATTGAACTGAAATTCTAGATTATATGCATAAGTGAATTTTTTTTTTCATAATCATGTTATTGAAGCTACTTAAAAATACACATGTTTTGGAGATTGACTTGTTTAATTTTTATTTATTGTCTTACTCGAGGACGAGTAAAAGCTTAGTTTGGGGGAATTTGTTAGGTTATTTTTAGTATTAATTTTAGATTAAGTTTAGTATATTTTTAATTGAGTTTTAATCGTTTTTGGAGCATTTTTACGCTTGTTATCTTTTCTTTGTGCAGATTTAAAGAAGATTAGAAAAATATCAGAGAAAAAGATGGGAAAAAGATAAAAATATCATGATATTTAAAATAGAGAAAATTGTGCAAGAAATTAAAGCCGAAACTTTTAGCCTGAATTCGAGGACGTTTTGATTATATTTTGGAAAAGATCAAAACATGAGAGTTCTAGATCTGTCTTTTATCTTTCCGGAACATCTTGAATCGTCCGATTCTGAGAAATATCGAGAGAGTTATGGCCAAAATACTATCAGTCAACGTAGCAGGAAAAATATCTCGTTTGAGGTTTCCCAAAAATTTAAATTCGAATTGGAATTTAAACATGTGCGTTTTTCCCATCTTTTTAGGCCTTCAATGCCTATATAAAGGGAAGAAGGGAGTTGATTTCAGCAAGCAATTTCAGAGAGAAAAACAGAGAGAATACAGATACAAAGTGGAGAGATCAACTACAATATTGGAGGCATTCTTCAGGGTTTTCAACATTCTTCTCTTCTTCTCTTCTCTATTTTCATCTCTTTTCTTAAAGTTAATATGTGTAATTGTGCTACAATGAACATGAGTAACTAAACACTTTATTAGGGTTAGGCGGATATTGTTTGACATTATTTATGGTTTTAATATGATTTATTTTCCCCCTAATTTCTATGTATTCTATTTTATTTGTGCTTAATTACTTTTAATTGCCTGATCACAAATTATTTGTCTATGAGTTTGATGCGAGATCTTAGAAGTGAGTGTCAAATATGTTATAGTAAAATAGAACTGAATTTCGATATAGGACGAGAGTACCTATATGGTTTAGATAGCTTATAGGGTTTTTATGCTTAATGCCTGTTGCATGTTTAATTTATCACGAGAGTAGAAAGTTTACATGTAATTGAGATTTATATATCTGAGAAGACTATAAATTACCTTAGTAAACCTGCTATTGCATAGAAATTAAAATTACGAAAAATAATCATAATAGGCCATAGTCAATAGAAACAATTGAAATCGAAGCCCTAGTTTTTATTAACTGTCAATTTTCTTAAATAATTGTTTCTTACTAGTTTCTTATTTTTAATTCTTTCTTTATTTTTATTTAACCAAATAGAAGTAAAAGTTTAATTTTAATGTACTTAACTACACTCCCTGTGGGATCGACCTCACTCCTGGTGAGTTTACTACTGAACGATACGTACACTTTCGTGTGTAAAATTTCGCAATAGTAGGAATGACAAGTGAAAATACTAAAACATACAATCCTAAACAATTTACAAGGTTTTCAACGAACTGATATCAATGTCCCGTTTAGGCGAGAGTCAAAGCTACCATCCATTGAATAGAGTTGTCAGCTCATCTATAATGTTAAACATTCTAGCAACCTTTTATTCAATCAAGATTGGAATTCAGCGTTGTCCCGTTTAGGCGAGAGTCAAGGAAATTCTATGTTATGAGCTTCCGCCATTGTTTCATAATTTGCAAGTCAAATATGGTCGCCACCATTAGAGTGATCCATACCATATAAAACACTTACAAACTACTTATCTTTCGAGATTAAACGGTGCGAAATTTCTAATGAACGTTCCTCCATTAGGGAGGATTACTCACTAAAACAAACGCGATGTAAAACCAACAATGGAGATCGAATATCTTAATAATAAAGCTCATTATTTAAAGAGAGTTGTATTTTCTTTGATTCTCTTTATTTAATCTATTTATTTTAAATATATATTTATTTAATTAAAATTTCCAATTTAAAATGAAAAGTTCTAAATATAAATTTTAATTTAATATTTATAAATTTTACTTAGATGGATATGAAAATAACATGAATTATTTCCATCTTAGTAATAATTTCCAATAAATATTTAGAAAAATATTCAATTTAAGTTGTTACAAAATTAATTTAAATGAATTTACAACTCAAATCTAATTTTCTATAAATATATATTGCATTTGGAAAAATTAAAGTATTTAAGGATACAATTTTCAAAAATGCATGTTAAAATAAAAAATAAATCCTGGAAAAATTATTCTAATTTAATGTTGGCCCAAAATTAATTTATAAAATTAATTTACAACAAAAAATATAATTTTCCTATTTAATTAAATATATATATGAAAAATTTCAAATATTTAAGTATGATGATGAAAATTAACTTAAATATTAATTTTCTATTTAATTAAATACACTAGAAAAAAATACTTCAAGCAAAAATATCACCTATCTAGATTTTCCTTTGACTAATTAATTAAATTTCTAATAAAATATATTTTACTTCATTTATTTTAATTAATCATTAAATGAAAAAATCATTGACTTAAGTTGGTCCAGAATTAAAATAAATAATTTACAACTTTAATCTATTTTTCAAATAAAATTCGAAATTCAAGCATTTAAGAAATGCAATTTCGAAATTTGATTAATAAAATAAAAAAAATATATTTTGAAAATTATTTAAATTTATGCTTAAAAAATAAATTTCAACTTAATTATTAATCTCTAGTTTAATACTAGGAAAAAATATACTTAAAATAAATTGTACCAAAATTAATTATTTAAATAATTAATTTCACAATGTATAATATTGAATTAATTTCATTAAACTAAGTGTCTTTTTCTCAAATTAATTTCAAAATATTCAATGAAAAATTAATTTCATATATTTCAAAATTAATTATGTTGCTAATTAATTTTTATTAGGTTAAACTAATTTAATTAACCTAGTACAGTCATTCAAATCAGGCAAATGGGCCTTCATAGTGGGGTTGTTCACGTGAGGAAGGGTTGGGTTCAGTATGTCGTACCCACTTCTAGGGCCCCCTAACTCTCTCACAAGGCTCAAAAGAGAGGAATTTAACTTTAAAATGAACAACTGTTATTAATTGAATAGGCCCAAACACTAATTGGGCCTAAATAAAATCTATCAGTGTGTGACATTTTATTTAGCAAACTAGTCCATTTTAATTGCAAAAATAAAATGGGCTTCCTATATGCATCTAAGCCCAAAGCAAACATATAGGCTCACACAGGCACACAGATTTGGATGGATCCTATCATGTTACTAGGTTATACACAGATGAAAGAAGAATGCAAAATTTACCTGTTAGAAATTATTGGTTTGACCTATTGACAATTGAACCATGGGTTGAAATCAGATCATTAAATTTGTCAACAAGTTAACTATGGCAATTTAGATCAAGCAATAATAGGTTTTATAAAACTTGTTTTACAATCAAACAATATAAAACTTATACATCTTCAACAAGTTGGATAGTTGGATATAGGGTTTATTTAATTTTAAATTAATTTAATTTAATTTAATAATTTCGAAAATAAATAAATAATAAAAAAATATTTTTTTTTCTGACCAGAATTCGAACTGGACTCGACATGTGGTTGGCGTTTGGATTTGGGACCAGGACTTGGACCTGAACCCAAACACAAACCTAGACCCAAACCAGTACTCGGACCCAGACCCGCACCCGAACCTTAAATCGTACCATGTGACACAAAATTGGAACCGGAACTGGAAGCGGACCCTACCCTAAACCGTAAACCTTAAACCCTAAATCCTAAACTCTTTACACTTACCCCTAAACCCAAAGCCCTAAACCCTAATCCCTAAATCCCTAAACACTAAACTCAAAACCCTAAACCCTAAACCCTAACCTCGACACGGGCCCAGACCCATACCCACACTGAGATTGGAACCTAGTACCCAGACCCGGAACCGGATCCAGACTCGAACCTTGACCCAGACTAAGGACATAAACCCGGACCCAAACCTAGACAAAAACCTGGTTTAGGACTTAGACCTTGACTGGGATCCAGATCGAGACCCCGACCTCGACCTGAATAAGGACCTGGACTCAGACCAGGACCTGGACCCAAACTCAAACTCAAACCCGTACTAGAACCTAGACTCGAACCAAAACTCAGTATCCAAACCCGAACCTGAATCTGGACCTAGACCGGGACCTATGATCTGTACCTAGATGGGGAACTTGGCCCCAAAACCTGAACCTAGACCCAAACCTAGACCAAGGATCCAGACATAGATGGGGGAGTTGGACCTAAAACTAGGTCCCAAAACCGGCAGTGAGACCCAAAACTCGACCCCAGAATCAAGATACGGGACCCGACCCTAGACCCAAAACCAAGGACCTTACTATCGGGAGTCCAACTAGAACAAGACCAAAATCCGAATCTGGACTTAAGGTTTCGACCTAACCCGTAGTCAGTGTTTGAATCCAGTACTCGGACCCAAATCTGTACCTATACCCGGACCTGAACCCAGACCAGGATCCAGAGCCAAACTCACACCAGAACCCATGTCGAGACTTGGACCCACACCGGGACCTATGACTTGGGACCTAAACCAAGATCGGACCTGGACCCAGACCAGGACCCGGACCCAGACCCAAAAGCTAGGGCCGGACCAAGGACCTAAGAACCAGGCTCAGACCTGGGACCCAAAACTTGGACCCACACTAGGACTGGGACCCGAACTGTGACCCGAACCCAAGACGTGACGTGGTCTTAGACCGGGAGTCGACACCCGAACTGGAACCAGAACACGAACTTGGACCTGGACCGGGACCTAGGACCTGAATATAGATGGGGGACCCAGACCCAAGAATTGGGCCCCCAAACTAGGACCAGAACTTGGGCCTCAGAACTTGGATTGGGATTCGGGACCCGATCCCAGACCCAAACATGGACCTAGGACAAACCTCGGGACCTAGGATCTGAGACTCGATGCTTGGACCCAACCCGTAGTCGGTGGCTGAATCTAGGACCTAGACCAGAACCTAAACCCAAAATCGAACTGAAACTAGGACCCAGACATATACCCAGACCCAGACCCACACTCGGGAACCAAAACCGAAACTTAAACTGGAACCAGACCAGGATCTTGGAACGGGACCAGGACCTAGACCCGAACCCGAACCCAGAACTTGACCCAACCTCGGACCCTAACAGAGACTGAAACCCAGACCTAAACCTTGCCCCGGACCCAAATCAAGACCTGAACCTAGACACGGACCCAAACTTGACCCGAACCCGTACCCCATGACTTGAAATTAGAACCGAAACTAGAAGCGGATCGGGACCCGAATCTACACCTAAACTCAGACCCGAACATGGAACAGGACTTTGGACCCTGAATTGGGGTCGAGACCCAGAACTATACCGTAGTCTCGGTCCTTGACCTAGAACTAGACCTAGACTAGGACCTAGGACATGAACTGAAACCATACTTGGACCCATGATTGGGATTCAGATCTTGTCCTGGGATCCAGGAACCAGGGCTTGGACAAGACCCATAGTCGGTGTCTTGATCGAAGACTCGGAGAAGGACCTGAAGCTGGACTAGGATCTAGACCTAGACCTAGACATGGGACCCAAAACCAAAACTTTAATCAGAACGTTACAAAGACCCTAGAACAGGATCAGTACCGTGACCAGGGCCTGGACCTAGACCGACACCCAAAACTAGACCATAACCATATTGGAATTTATTTTACCAGGATCTTAGATCTACTCACAAGTATGTTGTTTAACACCCTAAATATGAACTTTCTAAAACGATAATTAAACACATATAAAGTTAAGAAAACCTTACATTGATGGCAGTGGAATAATGTCTCCTTCCACTCAGATCTCTAACCCTTGTATCCTTTCTATCGTAGAGTATTATCAAGATCTGAGGGCGAATATCCTTCTCTTTGTGTGTGATCCTTCACAGTCTTCCAATCTATGATTGAGGTACCACTTGCTGTGTGTGGGCACTACTCTATCACTAAGGTTTCAAAATTGAGAAGAGGAAAAGAGAGAGGGATAGGGTCGGATATAGAGAGAAAAGTGGAAGGCTCAGTTTTTCTGAAAAAGGCAATCTCTGATTTTCTGACCAAAAGGCATATGTTGAACTGAGCCACCACTTTCTATTTATAGGCAACTACTAGGTTTAGGTTAGCAATTATTTGGCATTAAAATAATGAAAATATCAATTGGAAATATCTGCTTAAGTGGTCGGCCACAGGTGTTATTTGGCCCCACTTGGATTTTGTAGTTTTTCACAATTTTATTTCTATTTTCTCAAAAACGCCAATTCTCCAATTCTAACCTTTTAAATGCCAAAACTAATTATTTAATAACTAAAATAGATTATTAAATAATATTATCATTTACTTTAATTATTAATCAGACATGTAGAGTCTCTTAATTAATAAATAAACATAGAATCTCTTTACTTTACATTTTCACCCCTACTTAGTGAAAATTCACAAATTAGACATAGTGTAACTTTAGAATTATAATTGATTAATTACAAATCAATTATTGAGTCTTACAAGGAGTATAGTCTCAACTAGAAAGGGGACCATGGATCTATATGCTGAGCTTCCAATAAGTGAACCAAATTTACTAAGTAAATCCCTACTTATTAATTCCTCGTTGAATCCACTCTTAGAACTTAGAATTGCACTCTCAGACTTATATAGAGCATATTATATGTTCCACGATATAGATATGCTATCTCATTTAACCATTGTTATAATCTTATTGTGATCAAAGATCCTCTATATAGATGATTTACATCGAGATGGGATAAATTTACCGTTTTCACCCCTCAACGTATTTGGCCCCTTACAACACTTAGCTACCCTGTAAATGATGTTTAGTGATCTAAGAATTAGTCACTTAAACAAGAGCTCATCCATTTACTTCTACTTAGCTAAGCTCGAAGGGAATCATCACTTCACTTCTATACACCAGTAGAAGCTATAGATTCCATATTTATGTTCAGCACTCCCACTCAATCATACTATCATGTTCCCAAAATATACGTATCACCCTGACCCAAAAGTAGGCTTAACTAATAAATCAAAGAACATGAATAGCACTCCTGAGTTGAGCCTAAGCATATAGGGATTTAGATTCTTTTAATCTTAAGATCAACTACTGATATTGACTTGGAAAGATACAACAGTAAGTTTATAATATCTTAACTAAGTTCAATATCGGTCCAGTCCAATGTATACTCCATACATTCGAAACTAGTATACTTTACCAATGTCCTGGAAAGAACATAACACTTACTCCAAGTGTAAGTACACATCATCGCTGATTGTCACATCAGTGTAAATCCAAAACACTGATGAAACAGGGACTTATTCTTTTGAATCATATAATCACAATCACATTCGACTGTGTTGACAATACTGTAATTGTGAATAAACATATGATCTGGACTTAACAGATTTTTTGTATGAACATAATAAACATATTAAACCATAAGCATGTAAAATTCATGCAAACATAAATCACTTCAAATTTCTTATATTGATAACTGATCAGATTGTAAAGGGTTTTAATTAGGGCACAAAACCCAACAAACCAAGCCTTGAAACTCAAGCTCGGACCAAGTCCCAGACTCAATCCTGGACCCAGACTAGGACTAAGACTTGTGTTGGGTTTTATGCCCTAAATAAAACTCATTTCAATATAATCAGATTTACTTATTAATATAGATCAGAAATAACATTTAATGTTGCATGGTTCACATGATTTATTTCATGATTATATGTACATAATGTATAGATTCATCTAAAACCCTTTTCACATACTTGATCCTGTTTATTGTGCCGTCAACACATTGGAAAGTAAACATGACTATGTGAATAAAGTTTCCTAGATTTATCAGACATAGGGTTTTACTGATATGATAATCTACAACAGAGTTTACTTGCATTTGGAGAAGTGCTATGTTCTTTCCAGAGCATTGGTTAAAGTAAAGCTCAGGTTGGATGCATGGAGTATGCATCGGAAGGGACCGATATTGAACTTTGACTTAGATTTAATTAAACTTACCGTAAAATCTATTCAAGTCAATATCGCCTAGTTGATCCTAGATCAAATGATCTTAATCCTGTTATGATTAGGCTCAATCTTGAAAGGCTATTCGTGTTCCTTGAATTGTTAGTTAAGCCTACTTTTAGGTCAGGGTGAAACATACTTTTTGGGAACACGGTAGTGCAATTGAGTGGGAGTGCTATCATAAACATGGAATCTATAGCTTCTATCTGGCTAATAGTAAGCAAAGGATGATCACCTTCGAGCTTGACCAAACGAAAATAAATGGTGGAGATCTCATTTCACATAAGCTGAAATATCATTTATACGGGGTCAAGTGTTTTAAGGATAAAATACATAGTACGGTGTTACGGTAATTTAATCCCTTTACTGTGTAGATCATTCATATAGAGGATAATTGATCACATTAGGATTATAACAATGGATAACTAATGATGTGTCTATATGGTGGAACATATAGAGAATTCTATATACTGAGAGTGCAATTCTAAGTTCTATGCGTGGATTCAACGAAGAATTAATAAGTTAGTGAATTTTAGTGCTAAATTCTTGATCTACTTATTGGAAGCTCGGTTATATAGACCCATGGTCCCCCCACTAGTTGAGATAATATTGCTTGTAAGACTCTTATAATTGGTTTTGATTAATCAATTATAATTCACAAGTTAGACTATGTCCATTTGTGAAATTTTCACTAAGTAAGGGCGAAATTGTAAAGAAAGAGTTAATAGGGGCATATTTGTTAATTATGATACTTTGTATGGTTCAATTAATAAATATGATAAATGACAATATTATTTAATAATTATTTATAGTTATTAAATAGTTAGAATTGGCATTTAAATGGTTGAATTTGAAAATTGGCGTTTTTGAGAAAATCAGATGCAGAAAAGATAAAACTGCAAAATTGCAAAAAGTAAGGCCCAAATCCACTTGTATAGGGCTGGCCACTTTTGTAGGAAATTTAAACTGATATTTTCATTATTTTAATGCCAAATAATTCAAACCTTACCCTAGTGGAATGCTATAAATAGATAGTGAAGGCTTCAGGAAAATTACACTTTTCTTCAGACTTCTGAATCAGAAAAACTGAGCCTTCTCTCTCCCTATCTGGCGACCACTCCCTCTCTTCTTCTTCAATATTTCGAAAACCTTAGTGTATGAGTAGTGCCCACACACATCAAGTGATACCTCAATCATAGTGAGGAAGATCGTGAAGAAAGATCATCAGCAAAGGAGTTTCAGCATCAAAGATTCAGAGAAAGAGATCCAGGTTCAGATATTGATAATGCTCTGCTACAGAAAGGAATCAAGGGCTAGATATCTGGACGGAAGGAGTCATATTATTCCGCTGCACCCAATGTAAGGTTTCTTAAACTTTATATGTGTTTAATTTATCGTTTTAGAAAGTTCTTATTTAGGATGTTAATAAACATACTTGTGAGTAGATCTAAGATCCTGGTAAAATAATTTCTAACAACTTGAACATGAACTGAAATCGAACTCGGGACTCGATCCTAGACCCAGACCAAGCTCCTGATTGAGACTGGGATTCGGACATGGACATGAACACGAATTAAGACTAAAAACTGAATACAAACCTAAACCTAGAACGAGATCGAAACACGAGACCTAGACTTGGACCCATATGCAGACCCAAACCCAAACCTAGGACCCGAACTTAGACCTGGACCCAAATTGGGATCCAAAAAACCCGTACCCAGACTCAGACTAAGACTCAGACCCCGACCCCAACCGGGACCCAGACCCTGACCTGGAACCAAACCTTGACCGAAAATAAGAACTGGAACTGTGACTAGGACCCGGACTTGAGACTAGAACCTAATCCAAACCATAACCAAAACTCGGACCACAACCTCGACTGAGACCTTGACTAGGACTGGGACTTGAGACCTGGGACCCGAACTTGGATCGGGACCTGGACCTGACCTGGTCCTAAACCCTCGCCGGGACCCAGACCAAGATCTAAACCCTGATAGTGACCTAGACCCGAACACAGACCAAGACAGGGAATGAGACCTTGACCTGAACCTGAACAGAGACCTGGACTCAAACAATTACTCGGGACCCAAACCCGAACCCTGACCCAAACCAGGAGCTAGGAACCAGACTTGGATAGGGGACCTAAACCAGGGACCTAGGCCTCGGAACCTAGACCCAAATTGAAATCTGAGACTTGAACCAAAACCAAGACGTGACCCACACCTGGGAATCTGAAGTCAGACCCAGACTCGGACCCAAAACTTGCCCCTAACCACAACTAGGACAGGAACTTGGACAAAAACTAAGACAAAACCCGAACCCAGACTCGAACCCAATATCGGACCTGAACCTAGGATCCAAACTCAGATTAAAACCTAGACTTAGACCCGGACCCAAATTCGAACCTAGACCGGGATTGAAAACCCAGGACATAGACCAGGAACTAAACCCGTACTCGGATCGGGATCGGAACATGGGACTCGGACACGGACGTGGACCCAAACTGAGGACCCGAACCCACACCCTGAGCTTGATCTGGACCTAGACCGAAATCCAGACCTGAACCCAAATTCAGACCAGGACTCGAACCCTGACCCGAATTCGAACCCAAACTCGAACTCAGAATCGCAACTAGAACTTGAACTGGACTAGGAGAAGGACCAGGACTGGGACCTAATATTGGAATTAATTTTACCAGGATTTTAGATCTACTCACAAGTATGTTGATTTAACAACCTAAATATGAACTTCTAAAACGATAAATCAAAACACATAAAAGTTAAGAAACCTTACAGTGATGGCAGCGGAATTAAGTGTCTCCTTCCACTCAGATCTCTAACCCTTGATTCCTATCTGTAGAAGAGTATAATCAAGATCTGAGCCCGAATGTCCTTCAGTTGGATGTGATCCTTCACAGTCTTCCAATCTATCATTGAGGTACTGTATGCTGTGTGTGGGCACTTCTCTCTCACAAGGAATTCGAAATTTTTCTCTCTATTTCTCTCTCAATTTCGTGTATAATGATGCCTTTTAAAGAGAAGAGAGGGGGCAGCCTTATATAGGAAAAGGGAAGAGCTCAACTTTCCAAATAAACAGTTTCCTCTTTTACTGTGTAATTGAAAAACTGCCTTATTTAGTGTGATCCACCACTTTCCTATTATTGCTAGGCTTTGATTAGCAAATACATGGCAATTAAAATTGAAAATAATAATTGGGAAATTCGAAGCATGTGGCCGGCCATGGTGTGTATGGGCCTCACATGGATTTTGCAGTTTCCTCAATTTTATTTCTATTTCTCCAAAAATGCTATTTTTCTAACTCTAACCATTTAAATGCCAAAACTAATTATTTAATAACTAAAATAGATTGTTAAATAATATTGTCATTTAAAATAATTATTAATTAGACATACAAAGTCTCTCAATTCATAATTAAACGTAGAAAAACTTTTATTTACAATTTCATCCTTAAACTGTGAGAATTCACAAATTAGACTTAGTCTAACTTTTAGAATTATAATTGATTAATCATAAATCAATTATAGAGTCTTACAAACAGTATAGTCTCAACTAGAATGGGGACCATGGATCTATATTGCTGATCTTCCAATAAGTTGAACCGAATTTACCAAGTAAATCCCTAACTTATTAATTCCTTGTTGAATCCACTCTTAGAACTTGGAATTGCACCCTTAGACTTATATAGAGCATATTATATGTTTCACGATATGCATATGCTATCTCATTTAACCATTGTTATAATCTTAATGTGTTTAAAAGACCCTCTATATAGATGATTTACATCGAGATGGGATAAATTTAATGTTTCCACCCCTGAATGTATTTTTCCCCTTAAAACACTTAGTTACCTGTAAATGATGTTTTAGTTATCTAATATGTAGTCACTGAAACAAGGGCTCATCCATTTACTTCTATTTAACTAAGCTCGAAGGGAATCATCACTTGACTTCTATACACCAGTAGAAGTTATAGATTCCATATTTCTGTTCAGCACTCCCACTCAGTTATGCTATCATGTTCCCAAAATATACGTATCACCCTGACCCAAAAGTAGGCTTAACTAATAAATCAAAGAACATGAGTAGCACTCCTGAGATTGAGCCTAAGCATATCAGGATTTAAATTCTCTTAATCTAAGATCAACTTCTTATATTGACTTGGAAAGATACAACGGTAAGTTTATAATATCTTATCTAAGTTCAATATCGGTCCAGTCCAATGTATACTCCATACATTCGAAACTAGTATACTTTACCAATGTCCTGGAAAGAACATAACACTTACTCCAAGTGTAAGTATACTTCACCGCTGATTATCACATCAGTGTAAATCTTAAACACTGATGAACAGGGACTAAGTCTTTTGAATCATATAATCGCAATCACATTCCACTGTATTGACAATACTGTAATTGTGAATGAATATATGTTCTTGATTTAACTGATTTTGTCCATATATTAAACCATAAACATGTAAAATAACTATAAACATAAATCACTTCAAAATTCTATATTGATAACTAATCAAATTGTAATGGATTTTATTTAGGGCACATAATCCAACAAACTCCCACTTGCACTAACATAAAAGAAGTTGTGCATTACAATCAATCTTTCGTCTTGATCCTTTGATCAAGTGTAGTATATTTGAATCCACCCATATTTCTGGAACCAGGTTCATAAAACTTATGAAACATCCTTAACTATATGCTTTACTCATCAAGGAATACTGAAATTCTTACTGCCTAATAAGTACATCTGAGCAAACAGAAGACATATCTCTCAAATTTTAAAATTTGGAATTGAGATGATGCAGTGTAGAACTTTCTTCAGTAAAATAACTTTCTGGTAATTTCAAATTTACAAAGTTATATCTTCTTTGATGGAGCTTGAATTATTATAGATGGGTTTTCACACTCTTCTACAATAATTCCTCCACCCCCAGAGTAACCACCATCTCAAAATTCTTATGAGTCAGTGTGGATATTAGGATCACTAATGCATAGTTCCTTCTAACATATAGGTCACTTTTATAAATTTTTCTTGACTGTCCCCTAATGTTCCCCATTCGATTACATCTCAGATGGCTCCCACTCAATAGTAGATGTCTGGTTAAATAATACTTTTAACCTCTTATTATTGTTTTGAGGGATATCTCGTTGTGACTTATTATCTTAGTCTGAAACTGTAAGTTTCTCTAAGACTAGGTCAATAAGATATCAGTCTAGTATTTGAAGTGTAAAATACTTGCTAGAGATTAAGCAATCAAATCAAGATACCATAAAATGTTATGAGGATTAGAAATCTTGACTCAAGTCATTCGAATAGACTATGCAAGAATTCTTCTATCTTATTCTCATAATTCTGATAAGTTAATTCTATCCATGTGAATGGTTAGATTTGTTTTATCAAAGGTGTTCTTAAGTTCCTATCACAAGTTTCAACCAAATGAAGATGGGTAAAGAATTTTAATATTCTCCCACTCAACTATGGTAATGTGATACATTATCAAAGAACTTTATTGGTCTCATTATCTATTGCAACAATAAATCTAAACTGGAACATATAATCAAGATCAAGGATTTATTCTGATAATAGCTAATTTATTATACTACTTTCATGTTTAAAATTATGTGTCACAAAGAGTACTGTGGAATAAAGTCCACCCCTAAGTATATAGAGATTATGATCCACCTCTAAAGGTTGTAAAGATCATAATTCCCTAAGTGTCATAGAGAGTATGTGAAGTTGAATATAATCCAGAGTTCATTAGATATAAAAGATCGTTGAACTGCATATCATTCTTAACTTTCCTCCACCCCTATCAGATCAAAAGATCCTTTTATTAAACAAATTCTCAATAATTGTTTTAAAATTAACAATTATTCATAAACATAGAAATAAACTCTAGTGTTTATGTAGTAATATCTCTGTAAGGAGTTTAAATAACTCTAGAATTTGTATCAATAATAAAAACACATACACATACAAACATAATAAATATAACAATTGGTAATTGATTTATAAGATAAAGTAATGAAGCTCAAACTCATAGATTGCAATTTATTTGTAAAAAAAACTTTATTATAAATAAAAAAAATTGTTTGCAATATTATGATAAACGAACAGGGAATAAAATCCCAAACTTGAAATCCAAATTGTTTGAAAAAATTAAACAATTAATTCAAAATAAATGAGCTTCTTCTTTATCATAGACGACCTCCATCTACAATCCAGCTTTCAGATCCAACTTGCTAAGACAGCATCCGAGTTTAAGAAGCTTGAGCTATAAGAAGAATAATAAACAAGGTTAGTAGTCCAGAAATAATAATCCAAATGGATAATAATTCACTAAAACAC